>NC_135232.1:1060156172-1060888703 GCF_051348905.1 Ranitomeya variabilis | reverse complement strand
AATGGCATAAAACACACCTCTCTTGGAGATGGAAAGGACAGCTAGAGGGGTTATGGAGGAGGCTGATTTTTTTTATTATATATTTTTTACTAGGTGTGTCTGATCTATTCGCTCATAATTTAGGAAAAGTAGCTAAGAGTATACTGTAATTGTAATACATTTCTTGTACTAAACCACAGTAATAACCCAAAATCGAAGATTTATCATTTAACATTATTTGGGCTTTTAGACCTCAGTGATATTGTCATTTTTGGTGATATCGTAAAGTAATAGGGTTGTAATAGACAATCTTCAGCGTAGTGTAACACTTCTTTAATCTTCTGAGTACATTATAGGTCAAAAGTATTTTTTAATCATGTATATCTAAAACGTATATGTTGTCAAGTTTTTTACTTATCCCTTAGTATTGTGATATTAAATTTCTTATGTTTGACTCATTATTCTGCACATAAGTTATAGTTATATTTTTAAGTGATTTTCCAGGATTTGTGACAAAAAAATGTCCAAAGAGTAGCGAAAAGCCAAAAGTCATTACTTATCTTTTGAATCACAGCTCATTCTAATGCCGCAGCTCCATTAATCCCACCAGTCTTTGACAAGTTGCCTGCAGTGTTGATGTTCTCTGCAGAAGTTATAGGTACAATTTAATTTGTACAGTAATTTAAAGAAATGGACACAAAGGAGGGAATGCCAAAAATGATTACTTACCTTGTAATTCCACCTTAAGTTCCATTGCTGCTGGCCCTGTTTTCCTGCCGGTCTCTGCTAAGTACCCACCAGCAATTGGATCCCAACAATGCTGTCTTGACAGATGTAGCTAGTCAATGACCTCTACATTCATGTGTCGTAGGATAAGTGGTGAAGCTTATGATTGGCAGTAGCGGTCCCAAATAAGTTTCCAAAGACCTGAGAGCCCATTGTAATAGCAATTTGGTAGCAGTGGTGATGAGTTTTCAGGGAAATTCTAGATATGTTTTAAGTTTGATGCATTTCCTGATTTTTGGCCAGATTTGATACTTTTTGGACAAAGTCTTTAAAATATAGAAATATTATGTGTAACCTTAATAACATTCAGTTCACAGGCTAGAGGAGTCCTCTAGACAAAGATTCTATGAATTCATGGTTTCTTAAATTATGAGAAAATGGGTGAAACTTTTTTTGGCTAAATTGGCAAAAAACACCTCTTTTGGAGATGGAATGGACAGCTAGAGGGGTCATGGAGGAGGCTGATTGTTTTATATATATTTTTTACTAGGTGTGTTTAATCTGTTTGCTCATAATTTAGGAAAAATAGCTAAGAGTAGACTGTAATTGTAATACATTTCTTGTACTAAACAACAGTAATGACTAAAAATGAAGAGTTATTATTTAATATTATTTCGGCTTTTAGACCAAATCATCAGTGATATGGTAATTTTTAGTGATATCGTAAAATAATAGGGTTGTAATAGACAATCTTCAGTGTCATGTATTACTTCTTTAATCTTCTAAGTACATTATAGGTCAAGAGTATTTTCTAATCATGTATATCTCAAACGTATACGTTGCCAAGTTTTTGCTCATCCATTAGTACTGTGATATTAAATTTGATATGTTTCACCCATTATTCTGCACCTAAGTTACATTTTTAAGTGGTTTTCCAGGATTTGTGGCAAAAAATGTCCAAAGAGTAGTGAAAAACCAAACGTCATTACTTATCTTTGGATTCAGAACTCATTCTGATGCCGCAGCTCCATTAATCCAACCAGTCTTTGGCAAGTTGCCTGCAGTGATGATCTTCTTTGCATAGGTATATAGGTACAATTAAGGTTGTACAGTATTTTTAAGAAATGGACACAAAGGAGGAATACCAAAAATTATTACCTACCTTGTAATTCTACCTTAAATTCCATTGCTGCTGGCCCGGTAGTCCTGCCGGTCTCTGTTAAGTACCCAAATGCAATGGGGTCCCGACAATGCTCTCTTGACAGATATAGCTAATCAATGACCTCTACATTTATGGGCCATAGGATAACTGGTGAAGCCTGTGATTGGCAATAGCTGTCACATGTGTATGTTCAGTTTACCAGTCCCAAATAACTTTCCAAAGACCAGAGAGTCCATTAAAATAGCAATTTTTTTTAGCAGTGTGGAGTTTTCAGGTAAATTCTAGATATGTTTTTAGTTTGATGCATTTCCTGCTTTATGGCCAGGTTTGATAAAGGTTGACAGTCTTTAAAATATAGAAATGTGATATGTATCCTTAATAACACCCAGTTCACAGGCTAGAGGAGTCCTGAAGACAAAGATTATGTCAATTCAAGGTTTTTTAAATTATGAGAAAATGGATGAAACTTTTTTTGTCTAAAATGGCATAAAACACACCTCTCTTGGAGATGGAAAGGACAGCTAGAGGGGTTATGGGGGAGGCTGATTTTTTTTATTATATATTTTTTACTAGGTGTGTCTGATCTATTCGCTCATAATTTAGGAAAAGTAGCTAAGAGTATACTGTAATTGTAATACATTTCTTGTACTAAACCACAGTAATAACCCAAAATCGAAGATTTATCATTTAACATTATTTGGGCTTTTAGACCTCAGTGATATTGTCATTTTTGGTGATATCGTAAAGTAATAGGGTTGTAATAGACAATCTTCAGCGTAGTGTAACACTTCTTTAATCTTCTGAGTACATTATAGGTCAAAAGTATTTTTTAATCATGTATATCTAAAACGTATATGTTGTCAAGTTTTTTACTTATCCCTTAGTATTGTGATATTAAATTTCTTATGTTTGACTCATTATTCTGCACATAAGTTATAGTTATATTTTTAAGTGATTTTCCAGGATTTGTGACAAAAAAATGTCCAAAGAGTAGCGAAAAGCCAAAAGTCATTACTTATCTTTTGAATCACAGCTCATTCTAATGCCGCAGCTCCATTAATCCCACCAGTCTTTGACAAGTTGCCTGCAGTGTTGATGTTCTCTGCAGAAGTTATAGGTACAATTTAATTTGTACAGTAATTTAAAGAAATGGACACAAAGGAGGGAATGCCAAAAATGATTACTTACCTTGTAATTCCACCTTAAGTTCCATTGCTGCTGGCCCTGTAGTCCTGCCGGTCTCTGTTAAGTACCCACCAGCAATTGGATCCCAACAATGCTGTCTTGACAGATGTAGCTAGTCAATGACCTCTACATTCATGTGTCGTAGGATAAGTGGTGAAGCTTATGATTGGCAGTCGCGGTCCCAAATAAGTTTCCAAAGACCTGAGAGCCCATTGTAATAGCAATTTGGTAGCAGTGGTGATGAGTTTTCAGGGAAATTCTAGATATGTTTTAAGTTTGATGCATTTCCTGATTTTTGGCCAGATTTGATACTTTTTGGACAAAGTCTTTAAAATATAGAAATATTATGTGTAACCTTAATAACATTCAGTTCACAGGCTAGAGGAGTCCTCTAGACAAAGATTCTATGAATTCATGGTTTCTTAAATTATGAGAAAATGGGTGAAACTTTTTTTGGCTAAATTGGCAAAAAACACCTCTTTTGGAGATGGAATGGACAGCTAGAGGGGTCATGGAGGAGGCTGATTGTTTTATATATATTTTTTACTAGGTGTGTTTAATCTGTTTGCTCATAATTTAGGAAAAATAGCTAAGAGTAGACTGTAATTGTAATACATTTCTTGTACTAAACAACAGTAATGACTAAAAATGAAGAGTTATTATTTAATATTATTTCGGCTTTTAGACCAAATCATCAGTGATATGGTAATTTTTAGTGATATCGTAAAATAATAGGGTTGTAATAGACAATCTTCAGTGTCATGTATTACTTCTTTAATCTTCTAAGTACATTATAGGTCAAGAGTATTTTCTAATCATGTATATCTAAAACGTATACGTTGCCAAGTTTTTGCTCATCCATTAGTACTGTGATATTAAATTTGATATGTTTCACCCATTATTCTGCACCTAAGTTACATTTTTAAGTGGTTTTCCAGGATTTGTGGCAAAAAATGTCCAAAGAGTAGTGAAAAACCAAACGTCATTACTTATCTTTGGATTCAGAACTCATTCTGATGCCGCAGCTCCATTAATCCAACCAGTCTTTGGCAAGTTGCCTGCAGTGATGATCTTCTTTGCATAGGTATATAGGTACAATTAAGGTTGTACAGTATTTTTAAGAAATGGACACAAAGGAGGAATACCAAAAATTATTACCTACCTTGTAATTCTACCTTAAATTCCATTGCTGCTGGCCCGGTAGTCCTGCCGGTCTCCGTTAAGTACCCAAAGGCAATGGGGTCCCGACAATGCTCTCTTGACAGATATAGCTAATCAATGACCTCTACATTTATGGGCCATAGGATAACTGGTGAAGCCTGTGATTGGCAATAGCTGTCACATGTGTATATTCAGTTTACCAGTCCCAAAGAAATTTCCAAAGACCAGAGAGTCCATGAAAATAGCAATTTTTTTTAGCAGTGTGGAGTTTTCAGGTAAATTCTAGATATGTTTTTAGTTTGATGCATTTCCTGCTTTATGGCCAGGTTTGATAAAGGTTGACAGTCTTTAAAATATAGAAATGTGATATGTATCCTTAATAACACCCAGTTCACAGGCTAGAGGAGTCCTGAAGGGAAAGATTATGTCAATTCAAGGTTTTTTAAATTATGAGAAAATGGATGAAACTTTCTTTGTCTAAAATGGCATAAAACACACCTCTCTTGGAGATGGAAAGGACAGCTAGAGGGGTTATGGAGGAGGCTGATTTTTTTTATTATATATTTTTTACCAGGTGTGTCTGATCTATTCGCTCATAATTTAGGAAAAGTAGCTAAGAGTATACTGTAATTGTAATACATTTCTTGTACTAAACCACAGTAATATCCCAAAATCGAAGATTTATCATTTAACATTATTTGGGCTTTTAGACCTCAGTGATATTGTCATTTTTGGTGATATCGTAAAGTAATAGGGTTGTAATAGACAATCTTCAGCGTAGTGTAACACTTCTTTAATCTTCTGAGTACATTATAGGTCAAAAGTATTTTTTAATCATGTATATCTAAAACGTATATGTTGTCAAGTTTTTACTTATCCCTTAGTATTGTGATATTAAATTTCTTATGTTTGACTCATTATTCTGCACAGAAAGTTATAGTTATATTTTTAAGTGATTTTCCAGGATTTGTGACAAAAAAATGTCCAAAGAGTAGCGAAAAGCCAAAAGTCATTACTTATCTTTTGAATCACAGCTCATTCTAATGCCGCAGCTCCATTAATCCCACCAGTCTTTGACAAGTCGCCTGCAGTGTTGATGTTCTCTGCAGAAGTTATAGGTACAATTTAATTTGTACAGTAATTTAAAGAAATGGACACAAAGGAGGGAATGCCAAAAATGATTACTTACCTTGTAATTCCACCTTAAGTTCCATTGCTGCTGACCCTGTAGTCCTGCCGGTCTCTGTTAAGTACCCACCAGCAATTGGATCTCAACAATGCTGTCTTGACAGATGTAGCTAGTCAATGACCTATACATTCATGTGTCGTAGGATAAGTGGTGAAGCTTATGATTGGCAGTAGCGGTCCCAAATAAGTTTCCAAAGACCTGAGAGCCCATTGTAATAGCAATTTGGTAGCAGTGGTGATGAGTTTTCAGGGAAATTCTAGATATGTTTTAAGTTTGATGCATTTCCTGATTTTTGGCCAGATTTGATACTTTTTGGACAAAGTCTTTAAAATATAGAAATATTATGTGTAACCTTAATAACATTCAGTTCACAGGCTAGAGGAGTCCTCTAGACAAAGATTCTATGAATTCATGGTTTCTTAAATTATGAGAAAATGGGTGAAACTTTTTTTGGCTAAATTGGCAAAAAACACCTCTTTTGGAGATGGAATGGACAGCTAGAGGGGTCATGGAGGAGGCTGATTGTTTTATATATATTTTTTACTAGGTGTGTTTAATCTGTTTGCTCATAATTTAGGAAAAATAGCTAAGAGTAGACTGTAATTGTAATACATTTCTTGTACTAAACAACAGTAATGACTAAAAATGAAGAGTTATTATTTAATATTATTTCGGCTTTTAGACCAAACCATCAGTGATATGGTAATTTTTAGTGATATCGTAAAATAATAGGGTTGTAATAGACAATCTTCAGTGTCATGTATTACTTCTTTAATCTTCTAAGTACATTATAGGTCAAGAGTATTTTCTAATCATGTATATCTAAAACGTATACGTTGCCAAGTTTTTGCTCATCCATTAGTACTGTGATATTAAATTTGATATGTTTCACCCATTATTCTGCACCTAAGTTACATTTTTAAGTGGTTTTCCAGGATTTGTGGCAAAAAATGTCCAAAGAGTAGTGAAAAACCAAACGTCATTACTTATCTTTGGATTCAGAACTCATTCTGATGCCGCAGCTCCATTAATCCAACCAGTCTTTGGCAAGTTGCCTGCAGTGATGATCTTCTTTGCATAGGTATATAGGTACAATTAAGGTTGTACAGTATTTTTAAGAAATGGACACAAAGGAGGAATACCAAAAATTATTACCTACCTTGTAATTCTACCTTAAATTCCATTGCTGCTGGCCCGGTAGTCCTGCCGGTCTCTGTTAAGTACCCAAAGGCAATGGGGTCCCGACAATGCTCTCTTGACAGATGTAGCTAATCAATGACCTCTACATTTATGGGCCATAGGATAACTGGTGAAGCCTGTGATTGGCAATAGCTGTCACATGTGTATGTTCAGTTTACCAGTCCCAAATAACTTTCCAAAGACCAGAGAGTCCATTAAAATAGCAATTTTTTTAGCAGTGTGGAGTTTTCAGGTAAATTCTAGATATGTTTTTAGTTTGATGCATTTCCTGCTTTATGGCCAGGTTTGAGAAAGGTTGACAGTCTTTAAAATATAGAAATGTGATATGTATCCTTAATAACACCCAGTTCACAGGCTAGAGGAGTCCTGAAGACAAAGATTACGTCAATTCAAGGTTTTTTAAATTATGAGAAAATGGATGAAACTTTTTTTGTCTAAAATGGCATAAAACACACCTCTCTTGGAGATGGAAAGGACAGCTAGAGGGGTTATGGAGGAGGCTGATTTTTTTTATTATATATTTTTTACTAGGTGTGTCTGATCTATTCGCTCATAATTTAGGAAAAGTAGCTAAGAGTATACTGTAATTGTAATACATTTCTTGTACTAAACCACAGTAATAACCCAAAATCGAAGATTTATCATTTAACATTATTTGGGCTTTTAGACCTCAGTGATATTGTCATTTTTGGTGATATCGTAAAGTAATAGGGTTGTAATAGACAATCTTCAGCGTAGTGTAACACTTCTTTAATCTTCTGAGTACATTATAGGTCAAAAGTATTTTTTAATCATGTATATCTAAAACGTATATGTTGTCAAGTTTTTTACTTATCCCTTAGTATTGTGATATTAAATTTCTTATGTTTGACTCATTATTCTGCACATAAGTTATAGTTATATTTTTAAGTGATTTTCCAGGATTTGTGACAAAAAAATGTCCAAAGAGTAGCGAAAAGCCAAAAGTCATTACTTATCTTTTGAATCACAGCTCATTCTAATGCCGCAGCTCCATTAATCCCACCAGTCTTTGACAAGTTGCCTGCAGTGTTGATGTTCTCTGCAGAAGTTATAGGTACAATTTAATTTGTACAGTAATTTAAAGAAATGGACACAAAGGAGGGAATGCCAAAAATGATTACTTACCTTGTAATTCCACCTTAAGTTCCATTGCTGCTGGCCCTGTAGTCCTGCCGGTCTCTGTTAAGTACCCACCAGCAATTGGATCCCAACAATGCTGTCTTGACAGATGTAGCTAGTCAATGACCTCTACATTCATGTGTCGTAGGATAAGTGGTGAAGCTTATGATTGGCAGTCGCGGTCCCAAATAAGTTTCCAAAGACCTGAGAGCCCATTGTAATAGCAATTTGGTAGCAGTGGTGATGAGTTTTCAGGGAAATTCTAGATATGTTTTAAGTTTGATGCATTTCCTGATTTTTGGCCAGATTTGATACTTTTTGGACAAAGTCTTTAAAATATAGAAATATTATGTGTAACCTTAATAACATTCAGTTCACAGACTAGAGGAGTCCTCTAGACAAAGATTCTATGAATTCATGGTTTCTTAAATTATGAGAAAATGGGTGAAACTTTTTTTGGCTAAATTGGCAAAAAACACCTCTTTTGGAGATGGAATGGACAGCTAGAGGGGTCATGGAGGAGGCTGATTGTTTTATATATATTTTTTACTAGGTGTGTTTAATCTGTTTGCTCATAATTTAGGAAAAATAGCTAAGAGTAGACTGTAATTGTAATACATTTCTTGTACTAAACAACAGTAATGACTAAAAATGAAGAGTTATTATTTAATATTATTTCGGCTTTTAGACCAAATCATCAGTGATATGGTAATTTTTAGTGATATCGTAAAATAATAGGGTTGTAATAGACAATCTTCAGTGTCATGTATTACTTCTTTAATCTTCTAAGTACATTATAGGTCAAGAGTATTTTCTAATCATGTATATCTAAAACGTATACGTTGCCAAGTTTTTGCTCATCCATTAGTACTGTGATATTAAATTTGATATGTTTCACCCATTATTCTGCACCTAAGTTACATTTTTAAGTGGTTTTCCAGGATTTGTGGCAAAAAATGTCCAAAGAGTAGTGAAAAACCAAACGTCATTACTTATCTTTGGATTCAGAACTCATTCTGATGCCGCAGCTCCATTAATCCAACCAGTCTTTGGCAAGTTGCCTGCAGTGATGATCTTCTTTGCATAGGTATATAGGTACAATTAAGGTTGTACAGTATTTTTAAGAAATGGACACAAAGGAGGAATACCAAAAATTATTACCTACCTTGTAATTCTACCTTAAATTCCATTGCTGCTGGCCCGGTAGTCCTGCCGGTCTCCGTTAAGTACCCAAAGGCAATGGGGTCCCGACAATGCTCTCTTGACAGATATAGCTAATCAATGACCTCTACATTTATGGGCCATAGGATAACTGGTGAAGCCTGTGATTGGCAATAGCTGTCACATGTGTATATTCAGTTTACCAGTCCCAAAGAAATTTCCAAAGACCAGAGAGTCCATGAAAATAGCAATTTTTTTTAGCAGTGTGGAGTTTTCAGGTAAATTCTAGATATGTTTTTAGTTTGATGCATTTCCTGCTTTATGGCCAGGTTTGATAAAGGTTGACAGTCTTTAAAATATAGAAATGTGATATGTATCCTTAATAACACCCAGTTCACAGGCTAGAGGAGTCCTGAAGGGAAAGATTATGTCAATTCAAGGTTTTTTAAATTATGAGAAAATGGATGAAACTTTCTTTGTCTAAAATGGCATAAAACACACCTCTCTTGGAGATGGAAAGGACAGCTAGAGGGGTTATGGAGGAGGCTGATTTTTTTTATTATATATTTTTTACCAGGTGTGTCTGATCTATTCGCTCATAATTTAGGAAAAGTAGCTAAGAGTATACTGTAATTGTAATACATTTCTTGTACTAAACCACAGTAATATCCCAAAATCGAAGATTTATCATTTAACATTATTTGGGCTTTTAGACCTCAGTGATATTGTCATTTTTGGTGATATCGTAAAGTAATAGGGTTGTAATAGACAATCTTCAGCGTAGTGTAACACTTCTTTAATCTTCTGAGTACATTATAGGTCAAAAGTATTTTTTAATCATGTATATCTAAAACGTATATGTTGTCAAGTTTTTACTTATCCCTTAGTATTGTGATATTAAATTTCTTATGTTTGACTCATTATTCTGCACAGAAAGTTATAGTTATATTTTTAAGTGATTTTCCAGGATTTGTGACAAAAAAATGTCCAAAGAGTAGCGAAAAGCCAAAAGTCATTACTTATCTTTTGAATCACAGCTCATTCTAATGCCGCAGCTCCATTAATCCCACCAGTCTTTGACAAGTCGCCTGCAGTGTTGATGTTCTCTGCAGAAGTTATAGGTACAATTTAATTTGTACAGTAATTTAAAGAAATGGACACAAAGGAGGGAATGCCAAAAATGATTACTTACCTTGTAATTCCACCTTAAGTTCCATTGCTGCTGACCCTGTAGTCCTGCCGGTCTCTGTTAAGTACCCACCAGCAATTGGATCTCAACAATGCTGTCTTGACAGATGTAGCTAGTCAATGACCTATACATTCATGTGTCGTAGGATAAGTGGTGAAGCTTATGATTGGCAGTAGCGGTCCCAAATAAGTTTCCAAAGACCTGAGAGCCCATTGTAATAGCAATTTGGTAGCAGTGGTGATGAGTTTTCAGGGAAATTCTAGATATGTTTTAAGTTTGATGCATTTCCTGATTTTTGGCCAGATTTGATACTTTTTGGACAAAGTCTTTAAAATATAGAAATATTATGTGTAACCTTAATAACATTCAGTTCACAGGCTAGAGGAGTCCTCTAGACAAAGATTCTATGAATTCATGGTTTCTTAAATTATGAGAAAATGGGTGAAACTTTTTTTGGCTAAATTGGCAAAAAACACCTCTTTTGGAGATGGAATGGACAGCTAGAGGGGTCATGGAGGAGGCTGATTGTTTTATATATATTTTTTACTAGGTGTGTTTAATCTGTTTGCTCATAATTTAGGAAAAATAGCTAAGAGTAGACTGTAATTGTAATACATTTCTTGTACTAAACAACAGTAATGACTAAAAATGAAGAGTTATTATTTAATATTATTTCGGCTTTTAGACCAAACCATCAGTGATATGGTAATTTTTAGTGATATCGTAAAATAATAGGGTTGTAATAGACAATCTTCAGTGTCATGTATTACTTCTTTAATCTTCTAAGTACATTATAGGTCAAGAGTATTTTCTAATCATGTATATCTAAAACGTATACGTTGCCAAGTTTTTGCTCATCCATTAGTACTGTGATATTAAATTTGATATGTTTCACCCATTATTCTGCACCTAAGTTACATTTTTAAGTGGTTTTCCAGGATTTGTGGCAAAAAATGTCCAAAGAGTAGTGAAAAACCAAACGTCATTACTTATCTTTGGATTCAGAACTCATTCTGATGCCGCAGCTCCATTAATCCAACCAGTCTTTGGCAAGTTGCCTGCAGTGATGATCTTCTTTGCATAGGTATATAGGTACAATTAAGGTTGTACAGTATTTTTAAGAAATGGACACAAAGGAGGAATACCAAAAATTATTACCTACCTTGTAATTCTACCTTAAATTCCATTGCTGCTGGCCCGGTAGTCCTGCCGGTCTGTTAAGTACCCAAAGGCAATGGGGTCCCGACAATGCTCTCTTGACAGATGTAGCTAATCAATGACCTCTACATTTATGGGCCATAGGATAACTGGTGAAGCCTGTGATTGGCAATAGCTGTCACATGTGTATGTTCAGTTTACCAGTCCCAAATAACTTTCCAAAGACCAGAGAGTCCATTAAAATAGCAATTTTTTTAGCAGTGTGGAGTTTTCAGGTAAATTCTAGATATGTTTTTAGTTTGATGCATTTCCTGCTTTATGGCCAGGTTTGAGAAAGGTTGACAGTCTTTAAAATATAGAAATGTGATATGTATCCTTAATAACACCCAGTTCACAGGCTAGAGGAGTCCTGAAGACAAAGATTACGTCAATTCAAGGTTTTTTAAATTATGAGAAAATGGATGAAACTTTTTTTGTCTAAAATGGCATAAAACACACCTCTCTTGGAGATGGAAAGGACAGCTAGAGGGGTTATGGAGGAGGCTGATTTTTTTTATTATATATTTTTTACTAGGTGTGTCTGATCTATTCGCTCATAATTTAGGAAAAGTAGCTAAGAGTATACTGTAATTGTAATACATTTCTTGTACTAAACCACAGTAATAACCCAAAATCGAAGATTTATCATTTAACATTATTTGGGCTTTTAGACCTCAGTGATATTGTCATTTTTGGTGATATCGTAAAGTAATAGGGTTGTAATAGACAATCTTCAGCGTAGTGTAACACTTCTTTAATCTTCTGAGTACATTATAGGTCAAAAGTATTTTTTAATCATGTATATCTAAAACGTATATGTTGTCAAGTTTTTTACTTATCCCTTAGTATTGTGATATTAAATTTCTTATGTTTGACTCATTATTCTGCACATAAGTTATAGTTATATTTTTAAGTGATTTTCCAGGATTTGTGACAAAAAATGTCCAAAGAGTAGCGAAAAGCCAAAAGTCATTACTTATCTTTTGAATCACAGCTCATTCTAATGCCGCAGCTCCATTAATCCCACCAGTCTTTGACAAGTTGCCTGCAGTGTTGATGTTCTCTGCAGAAGTTATAGGTACAATTTAATTTGTACAGTAATTTAAAGAAATGGACACAATGGAGGGAATGCCAAAAATGATTACTTACCTTGTAATTCCACCTTAAGTTCCATTGCTGCTGGCCCTGTAGTCCTGCCGGTCTCTGTTAAGTACCCACCAGCAATTGGATCCCAACAATGCTGTCTTGACAGATGTAGCTAGTCAATGACCTCTACATTCATGTGTCGTAGGATAAGTGGTGAAGCTTATGATTGGCAGTAGCGGTCCCAAATACGTTTCCAAAGACCTGAGAGCCCATTGTAATAGCAATTTGGTAGCAGTGGTGATGAGTTTTCAGGGAAATTCTAGATATGTTTTAAGTTTGATGCATTTCCTGATTTTTGGCCAGATTTGATACTTTTTGGACAAAGTCTTTAAAATATAGAAATATTATGTGTAACCTTAATAACATTCAGTTCACAGGCTAGAGGAGTCCTCTAGACAAAGATTCTATGAATTCATGGTTTCTTAAATTATGAGAAAATGGGTGAAACTTTTTTTGGCTAAATTGGCAAAAAACACTCTTTTGGAGATGGAATGGACAGCTAGAGGGGTCATGGAGGAGGCTGATTGTTTTATATATATTTTTTACTAGGTGTGTTTAATCTGTTTGCTCATAATTTAGGAAAAATAGCTAAGAGTAGACTGTAATTGTAATACATTTCTTGTATTAAACAACAGTAATGACTAAAAATGAAGAGTTATTATTTAATATTATTTCGGCTTTTAGACCAAATCATCAGTGATATGGTAATTTTTAGTGATATCGTAAAATAATAGGGTTGTAATAGACAATCTTCAGTGTCATGTATTACTTCTTTAATCTTGGGGTCTAAGGGGTATCGTTTCTCCTTATGGAGAGTGACATACCATCTCTGGCTTGTCAAGGTAAGGAGGCTTATTTGCCGTACAATGCTCCTCTGGGAATTTAAATATGCAAATTGCCTCTTCTGAGAAAAAGAGGACTTAAACTCTACAGCGCCACCTATTGGAAGTAGCGATCCTACAAGTCACAATCAACCCTTTAACGAGTCGTACAATATGACTTAGGATAAAAGCCAAATCAGTATCTCAATTCGCAGACACGGTGTTTCGGGCTGTTGGCCCTCGTCAGTGCGAAGCATGAGAACTGATTTGGCTAGGTGAGAGGCTCTGGACATGGGGTCTAAGGGGTATTGTTTCTCCTTATGGAGAGTGACATACCATCTCTGGCTTGTCAAGGTAAGGAGGCTTATTTGCCGTACAATGCTCCTCTGGGAATTTAAATATGCAAATTGCCTCTTCTGAGAAAAAGAAGAGGCAACAGCCCGAAACACCGTGTCTGCGAATTGAGATACTGATTTGGCTTTTATCCTAAGTCATATTGTACGACTCGTTAAAGGGTTGATTGTGACTTGTAGGATCGCTACTTCCAATAGGTGGCGCTGTAGAGTTTAAGTCCTCTTTTTCTCAGAAGAGGCAATTTGCATATTTAAATTCCCAGAGGAGCATTGTACGGCAAATAAGCCTCCTTACCTTGACAAGCCAGAGATGGTATGTCACTCTCCATAAGGAGAAACGATACCCCTTAGACCCCATGTCCAGAGCCTCTCACCTAGCCAAATCAGTTCTCATGCTTCGCACTGACGAGGGCCAACAGCCCGAAACACCGTGTCTGCGAATTGAGATACTGATTTGGCTTTTATCCTAAGTCATATTGTACGACTCGTTAAAGGGTTGATTGTGACTTGTAGGATCGCTACTTCCAATAGGTGGCGCTGTAGAGTTTAAGTCCTCTTTTTCTCAGAAGAGGCAATTTGCATATTTAAATTCCCAGAGGAGCATTGTACGGCAAATAAGCCTCCTTACCTTGACAAGCCAGAGATGGTATGTCACTCTCCATAAGGAGAAACGATACCCCTTAGACCCTATGTCCAGAGCCTCTCACCTAGCCAAATCAGTTCTCATGCTTCGCACTGACGAGGGCCAACAGCCCGAAACACCGTGTCTGCGAATTGAGATACTGATTTGGCTTTTATCCTAAGTCATATTGTACGACTCGTTAAAGGGTTGATTGTGACTTGTAGGATCGCTACTTCCAATAGGTGGCGCTGTAGAGTTTAAGTCCTCTTTTTCTCAGAAGAGGCAATTTGCATATTTAAATTCCCAGAGGAGCATTGTACGGCAAATAAGCCTCCTTACCTTGACAAGCCAGAGATGGTATGTCACTCTCCATAAGGAGAAACGATACCCCTTAGACCCCATGTCCAGAGCCTCTCACCTAGCCAAATCAGTTCTCATGCTTCGCACTGACGAGGGCCAACAGCCCGAAACACCGTGTCTGCGAATTGAGATACTGATTTGGCTTTTATCCTAAGTCATATTGTACGACTCGTTAAAGGGTTGATTGTGACTTGTAGGATCGCTACTTCCAATAGGTGGCGCTGTAGAGTTTAAGTCCTCTTTTTCTCAGAAGAGGCAATTTGCATATTTAAATTCCCAGAGGAGCATTGTACGGCAAATAAGCCTCCTTACCTTGACAAGCCAGAGATGGTATGTCACTCTCCATAAGGAGAAACGATACCCCTTAGACCCCATGTCCAGAGCCTCTCACCTAGCCAAATCAGTTCTCATGCTTCGCACTGACGAGGGCCAACAGCCCGAAACACCGTGTCTGCGAATTGAGATACTGATTTGGCTTTTATCCTAAGTCATATTGTACGACTCGTTAAAGGGTTGATTGTGACTTGTAGGATCGCTACTTCCAATAGGTGGCGCTGTAGAGTTTAAGTCCTCTTTTTCTCAGAAGAGGCAATTTGCATATTTAAATTCCCAGAGGAGCATTGTACGGCAAATAAGCCTCCTTACCTTGACAAGCCAGAGATGGTATGTCACTCTCCATAAGGAGAAACGATACCCCTTAGACCCCATGTCCAGAGCCTCTCACCTAGCCAAATCAGTTCTCATGCTTCGCACTGACGAGGGCCAACAGCCCGAAACACCGTGTCTGCGAATTGAGATACTGATTTGGCTTTTATCCTAAGTCATATTGTACGACTCGTTAAAGGGTTGATTGTGACTTGTAGGATCGCTACTTCCAATAGGTGGCGCTGTAGAGTTTAAGTCCTCTTTTTCTCAGAAGAGGCAATTTGCATATTTAAATTCCCAGAGGAGCATTGTACGGCAAATAAGCCTCCTTACCTTGACAAGCCAGAGATGGTATGTCACTCTCCATAAGGAGAAACGATACCCCTTAGACCCCATGTCCAGAGCCTCTCACCTAGCCAAATCAGTTCTCATGCTTCGCACTGACGAGGGCCAACAGCCCGAAACACCGTGTCTGCGAATTGAGATACTGATTTGGCTTTTATCCTAAGTCATATTGTACGACTCGTTAAAGGGTTGATTGTGACTTGTAGGATCGCTACTTCCAATAGGTGGCGCTGTAGAGTTTAAGTCCTCTTTTTCTCAGAAGAGGCAATTTGCATATTTAAATTCCCAGAGGAGCATTGTACGGCAAATAAGCCTCCTTACCTTGACAAGCCAGAGATGGTATGTCACTCTCCATAAGGAGAAACGATACCCCTTAGACCCCATGTCCAGAGCCTCTCACCTAGCCAAATCAGTTCTCATGCTTCGCACTGACGAGGGCCAACAGCCCGAAACACCGTGTCTGCGAATTGAGATACTGATTTGGCTTTTATCCTAAGTCATATTGTACGACTCGTTAAAGGGTTGATTGTGACTTGTAGGATCGCTACTTCCAATAGGTGGCGCTGTAGAGTTTAAGTCCTCTTTTTCTCAGAAGAGGCAATTTGCATATTTAAATTCCCAGAGGAGCATTGTACGGCAAATAAGCCTCCTTACCTTGACAAGCCAGAGATGGTATGTCACTCTCCATAAGGAGAAACGATACCCCTTAGACCCCATGTCCAGAGCCTCTCACCTAGCCAAATCAGTTCTCATGCTTCGCACTGACGAGGGCCAACAGCCCGAAACACCGTGTCTGCGAATTGAGATACTGATTTGGCTTTTATCCTAAGTCATATTGTACGACTCGTTAAAGGGTTGATTGTGACTTGTAGGATCGCTACTTCCAATAGGTGGCGCTGTAGAGTTTAAGTCCTCTTTTTCTCAGAAGAGGCAATTTGCATATTTAAATTCCCAGAGGAGCATTGTACGGCAAATAAGCCTCCTTACCTTGACAAGCCAGAGATGGTATGTCACTCTCCATAAGGAGAAACGATACCCCTTAGACCCCATGTCCAGAGCCTCTCACCTAGCCAAATCAGTTCTCATGCTTCGCACTGACGAGGGCCAACAGCCCGAAACACCGTGTCTGCGAATTGAGATACTGATTTGGCTTTTATCCTAAGTCATATTGTACGACTCGTTAAAGGGTTGATTGTGACTTGTAGGATCGCTACTTCCAATAGGTGGCGCTGTAGAGTTTAAGTCCTCTTTTTCTCAGAAGAGGCAATTTGCATATTTAAATTCCCAGAGGAGCATTGTACGGCAAATAAGCCTCCTTACCTTGACAAGCCAGAGATGGTATGTCACTCTCCATAAGGAGAAACGATACCCCTTAGACCCCATGTCCAGAGCCTCTCACCTAGCCAAATCAGTTCTCATGCTTCGCACTGACGAGGGCCAACAGCCCGAAACACCGTGTCTGCGAATTGAGATACTGATTTGGCTTTTATCCTAAGTCATATTGTACGACTCGTTAAAGGGTTGATTGTGACTTGTAGGATCGCTACTTCCAATAGGTGGCGCTGTAGAGTTTAAGTCCTCTTTTTCTCAGAAGAGGCAATTTGCATATTTAAATTCCCAGAGGAGCATTGTACGGCAAATAAGCCTCCTTACCTTGACAAGCCAGAGATGGTATGTCACTCTCCATAAGGAGAAACGATACCCCTTAGACCCCATGTCCAGAGCCTCTCACCTAGCCAAATCAGTTCTCATGCTTCGCACTGACGAGGGCCAACAGCCCGAAACACCGTGTCTGCGAATTGAGATACTGATTTGGCTTTTATCCTAAGTCATATTGTACGACTCGTTAAAGGGTTGATTGTGACTTGTAGGATCGCTACTTCCAATAGGTGGCGCTGTAGAGTTTAAGTCCTCTTTTTCTCAGAAGAGGCAATTTGCATATTTAAATTCCCAGAGGAGCATTGTACGGCAAATAAGCCTCCTTACCTTGACAAGCCAGAGATGGTATGTCACTCTCCATAAGGAGAAACGATACCCCTTAGACCCCATGTCCAGAGCCTCTCACCTAGCCAAATCAGTTCTCATGCTTCGCACTGACGAGGGCCAACAGCCCGAAACACCGTGTCTGCGAATTGAGATACTGATTTGGCTTTTATCCTAAGTCATATTGTACGACTCGTTAAAGGGTTGATTGTGACTTGTAGGATCGCTACTTCCAATAGGTGGCGCTGTAGAGTTTAAGTCCTCTTTTTCTCAGAAGAGGCAATTTGCATATTTAAATTCCCAGAGGAGCATTGTACGGCAAATAAGCCTCCTTACCTTGACAAGCCAGAGATGGTATGTCACTCTCCATAAGGAGAAACGATACCCCTTAGACCCCATGTCCAGAGCCTCTCACCTAGCCAAATCAGTTCTCATGCTTCGCACTGACGAGGGCCAACAGCCCGAAACACCGTGTCTGCGAATTGAGATACTGATTTGGCTTTTATCCTAAGTCATATTGTACGACTCGTTAAAGGGTTGATTGTGACTTGTAGGATCGCTACTTCCAATAGGTGGCGCTGTAGAGTTTAAGTCCTCTTTTTCTCAGAAGAGGCAATTTGCATATTTAAATTCCCAGAGGAGCATTGTACGGCAAATAAGCCTCCTTACCTTGACAAGCCAGAGATGGTATGTCACTCTCCATAAGGAGAAACGATACCCCTTAGACCCCATGTCCAGAGCCTCTCACCTAGCCAAATCAGTTCTCATGCTTCGCACTGACGAGGGCCAACAGCCCGAAACACCGTGTCTGCGAATTGAGATACTGATTTGGCTTTTATCCTAAGTCATATTGTACGACTCGTTAAAGGGTTGATTGTGACTTGTAGGATCGCTACTTCCAATAGGTGGCGCTGTAGAGTTTAAGTCCTCTTTTTCTCAGAAGAGGCAATTTGCATATTTAAATTCCCAGAGGAGCATTGTACGGCAAATAAGCCTCCTTACCTTGACAAGCCAGAGATGGTATGTCACTCTCCATAAGGAGAAACGATACCCCTTAGACCCCATGTCCAGAGCCTCTCACCTAGCCAAATCAGTTCTCATGCTTCGCACTGACGAGGGCCAACAGCCCGAAACACCGTGTCTGCGAATTGAGATACTGATTTGGCTTTTATCCTAAGTCATATTGTACGACTCGTTAAAGGGTTGATTGTGACTTGTAGGATCGCTACTTCCAATAGGTGGCGCTGTAGAGTTTAAGTCCTCTTTTTCTCAGAAGAGGCAATTTGCATATTTAAATTCCCAGAGGAGCATTGTACGGCAAATAAGCCTCCTTACCTTGACAAGCCAGAGATGGTATGTCACTCTCCATAAGGAGAAACGATACCCCTTAGACCCCATGTCCAGAGCCTCTCACCTAGCCAAATCAGTTCTCATGCTTCGCACTGACGAGGGCCAACAGCCCGAAACACCGTGTCTGCGAATTGAGATACTGATTTGGCTTTTATCCTAAGTCATATTGTACGACTCGTTAAAGGGTTGATTGTGACTTGTAGGATCGCTACTTCCAATAGGTGGCGCTGTAGAGTTTAAGTCCTCTTTTTCTCAGAAGAGGCAATTTGCATATTTAAATTCCCAGAGGAGCATTGTACGGCAAATAAGCCTCCTTACCTTGACAAGCCAGAGATGGTATGTCACTCTCCATAAGGAGAAACGATACCCCTTAGACCCCATGTCCAGAGCCTCTCACCTAGCCAAATCAGTTCTCATGCTTCGCACTGACGAGGGCCAACAGCCCGAAACACCGTGTCTGCGAATTGAGATACTGATTTGGCTTTTATCCTAAGTCATATTGTACGACTCGTTAAAGGGTTGATTGTGACTTGTAGGATCGCTACTTCCAATAGGTGGCGCTGTAGAGTTTAAGTCCTCTTTTTCTCAGAAGAGGCAATTTGCATATTTAAATTCCCAGAGGAGCATTGTACGGCAAATAAGCCTCCTTACCTTGACAAGCCAGAGATGGTATGTCACTCTCCATAAGGAGAAACGATACCCCTTAGACCCCATGTCCAGAGCCTCTCACCTAGCCAAATCAGTTCTCATGCTTCGCACTGACGAGGGCCAACAGCCCGAAACACCGTGTCTGCGAATTGAGATACTGATTTGGCTTTTATCCTAAGTCATATTGTACGACTCGTTAAAGGGTTGATTGTGACTTGTAGGATCGCTTCTTCCAATAGGTGGCGCTGTAGAGTTTAAGTCCTCTTTTTCTCAGAAGAGGCAATTTGCATATTCTTTAATCTTCTAAGTACATTATAGGTCAAGAGTATTTTCTAATCATGTATATCTAAAACGTATACGTTGCCAAGTTTTTGCTCATCCATTAGTACTGTGATATTAAATTTGATATGTTTCACCCATTATTCTGCACCTAAGTTACATTTTTAAGTGGTTTTCCAGGATTTGTGGCAAAAAATGTCCAAAGAGTAGTGAAAAACCAAACGTCATTACTTATCTTTGGATTCAGAACTCATTCTGATGCCGCAGCTCCATTAATCCAACCAGTCTTTGGCAAGTTGCCTGCAGTGATGATCTTCTTTGCATAGGTATATAGGTACAATTAAGGTTGTACAGTATTTTTAAGAAATGGACACAAAGGAGGAATACCAAAAATTATTACCTACCTTGTAATTCTACCTTAAATTCCATTGCTGCTGGCCCGGTAGTCCTGCCGGTCTCTGTTAAGTACCCAAAGGCAATGGGGTCCTGACAATGCTCTCTTGACAGATGTAGCTAATCAATGACCTCTACATTTATGGGCCATAGGATAACTGGTGAAGCCTGTGATTGGCAATAGCTGTCACATGTGTATGTTCAGTTTACCAGTCCCAAATAACTTTCCAAAGACCAGAGAGTCCATTAAAATAGCAATTTTTTTAGCAGTGTGGAGTTTTCAGGTAAATTCTAGATATGTTTTTAGTTTGATGCATTTCCTGCTTTATGGCCAGGTTTGAGAAAGGTTGACAGTCTTTAAAATATAGAAATGTGATATGTATCCTTAATAACACCCAGTTCACAGGCTAGAGGAGTCCTGAAGACAAAGATTACGTCAATTCAAGGTTTTTTAAATTATGAGAAAATGGATGAAACTTTTTTTGTCTAAAATGGCATAAAACATACCTCTCTTGGAGATGGAAAGGACAGCTAGAGGGGTTATGGAGGAGGCTGATTTTTTTTATTATATATTTTTTACTAGGTGTGTCTGATCTATTCGCTCATAATTTAGGAAAAGTAGCTAAGAGTATACTATAATTGTAATACATTTCTTGTACTAAACCACAGTAATAACCCAAAATCGAAGATTTATCATTTAACATTATTTGGGCTTTTAGACCTCAGTGATATTGTCATTTTTGGTGATATCGTAAAGTAATAGGGTTGTAATAGACAATCTTCAGCGTAGTGTAACACTTCTTTAATCTTCTGAGTACATTATAGGTCAAAAGTATTTTTTAATCATGTATATCTAAAACGTATATGTTGTCAAGTTTTTTACTTATCCCTTAGTATTGTGATATTAAATTTCTTATGTTTGACTCATTATTCTGCACATAAGTTATAGTTATATTTTTAAGTGATTTTCCAGGATTTGTGACAAAAAAATGTCCAAAGAGTAGCGAAAAGCCAAAAGTCATTACTTATCTTTTGAATCACAGCTCATTCTAATGCCGCAGCTCCATTAATCCCACCAGTCTTTGACAAGTTGCCTGCAGTGTTGATGTTCTCTGCAGAAGTTATAGGTACAATTTAATTTGTACAGTAATTTAAAGAAATGGACACAATGGAGGGAATGCCAAAAATGATTACTTACCTTGTAATTCCACCTTAAGTTCCATTGCTGCTGGCCCTGTAGTCCTGCCGGTCTCTGTTAAGTACCCACCAGCAATTGGATCCCAACAATGCTGTCTTGACAGATGTAGCTAGTCAATGACCTCTACATTCATGTGTCGTAGGATAAGTGGTGAAGCTTATGATTGGCAGTAGCGGTCCCAAATACGTTTCCAAAGACCTGAGAGCCCATTGTAATAGCAATTTGGTAGCAGTGGTGATGAGTTTTCAGGGAAATTCTAGATATGTTTTAAGTTTGATGCATTTCCTGATTTTTGGCCAGATTTGATACTTTTTGGACAAAGTCTTTAAAATATAGAAATATTATGTGTAACCTTAATAACATTCAGTTCACAGGCTAGAGGAGTCCTCTAGACAAAGATTCTATGAATTCATGGTTTCTTAAATTATGAGAAAATGGGTGAAACTTTTTTTGGCTAAATTGGCAAAAAACACCTCTTTTGGAGATGGAATGGACAGCTAGAGGGGTCATGGAGGAGGCTGATTGTTTTATATATATTTTTTACTAGGTGTGTTTAATCTGTTTGCTCATAATTTAGGAAAAATAGCTAAGAGTAGACTGTAATTGTAATACATTTCTTGTACTAAACAACAGTAATGACTAAAAATGAAGAGTTATTATTTAATATTATTTCGGCTTTTAGACCAAATCATCAGTGATATGGTAATTTTTAGTGATATCGTAAAATAATAGGGTTGTAATAGACAATCTTCAGTGTCATGTATTACTTCTTTAATCTTCTAAGTACATTATAGGTCAAGAGTATTTTCTAATCATGTATATCTCAAACGTATACGTTGCCAAGTTTTTGCTCATCCATTAGTACTGTGATATTAAATTTGATATGTTTCACCCATTATTCTGCACCTAAGTTACATTTTTAAGTGGTTTTCCAGGATTTGTGGCAAAAAATGTCCAAAGAGTAGTGAAAAACCAAACGTCATTACTTATCTTTGGATTCAGAACTCATTCTGATGCCGCAGCTCCATTAATCCAACCAGTCTTTGGCAAGTTGCCTGCAGTGATGATCTTCTTTGCATAGGTATATAGGTACAATTAAGGTTGTGCAGTATTTTTAAGAAATGGACACAAAGGAGGAATACCAAAAATTATTACCTACCTTGTAATTCTACCTTAAATTCCATTGCTGCTGGCCCGGTAGTCCTGCCGGTCTCCGTTAAGTACCCAAAGGCAATGGGGTCCCGACAATGCTCTCTTGACAGATATAGCTAATCAATGACCTCTACATATATGGGCCATAGGATAACTGGTGAATAGTGTTGAGCATTCCGATACTGCAAGTATCGGGTATCGGCCGATACTTGCTGTATCGGAATTTCCGATACCGAGATCCGATACTTTTGTGGTATCGGGTATCGGGTATCGCAACAACATTAATGTAATAATGTGTAAAAAAGAGAATTAAAATAAAAAATATCGCTATACTCACCTGTCCGACGCAGCCGGGACCTCAGCGAGGGAACCGGCAGCGTTGTTTGTTTAAATTTCGCGCTTTTACTTGGTTACGTGAAGTCCCGGCTTGTGATTGGTCAGGGCGGCCATGTTGCCGGGACGCGGACCAATCACAGCAAGCCGTGACGAAATTACGTCACGGCTTGATGTGATTGGTCCGCGTCCCGGCAACATGGCCACCATTAACCAATCACAAGCCGTGACGTCACGGGAGGCTGGACATGCGCGTATTTTGAAAAGCGCGCGTGTCCAGCCTCCAGTGACGTCCCGGCAACATGGCCGCCATTAACCAATCACAAGCCGGGACGTCACGGGAGGCTGGACATGCGCGTATTTTGAAAAGCGCGCGTGTCCAGCCTCCAGTGACGTCCCGGCAACATGGCCGCCATTAACCAATCACAAGCCGGGACGTCACGGGAGGCTGGACATGCGCGTATTTTGAAAAGCGCGCGTGTCCAGCCTCCAGTGACGTCCCGGCAACATGGCCACCATTAACCAATCACAAGCCGGGACGTCACTGGAGGCTGGACACGCGCGCTTTTTAAAATACGCGCGTGTCCAGCCTCCCGTGACGTCACGGCTTGTGATTGGTTAATGGCGGCCATGTTGCCGGGACGCGGACCAATCACAGCAAGCCGTGATGTAATTTCGTCACGGCTTGCTGTGATTGGTCCGCGTCCCGGCAACATGGCGCCGTGACCAATCATAAGCCGGGACGTCACTGGAGGCTGGACACGCGCGCTTTTCAAAATACGCGCATGTCCAGCCTCCCGTGACGTCACGGCTTGTGATTGGTTAATGGCGGCCATGTTGCCGGGACGCGGACCAATCACAGCAAGCCGTGACGTAATTTCGTCACGGCTTGCTGTGATTGGTCCGCGTCCCGGCAACATGGCCGCCCTGACCAATCACAAGCCGGGACTTCACGTAACCAAGTAAAAGCGCGAATTTTAAACAAACAATGCTGCCGGTTCCCTCGCTGAGGTCCCGGCTGCGTCGGACAGGTGAGTATAGCGATATTTTTTATTTTAATTCTTTATTTTACACATTAATATGGTTCCCAGGGCCTGAAGGAGAGTTTCCTCTCCTTCAGACCCTGGGAACCATCAGGAATACCGTCCGATACTTGAGTCCCATTGACTTGTATTGGTATCGGGTATCGGTATCGGATTGGATCCGATACTTTGCCGGTATCGGCCGATACTTTCCGATACCGATACTTTCAAGTATCGGACGGTATCGCTCAACACTACTGGTGAAGCCTGTGATTGGCAATAGCTGTCACATGTGTATATTCAGTTTACCAGTCCCAAATAAATTTCCAAAGACCAGAGAGTCAATTAAAATAGCAATTTTTTTAGCAGTGTGGAGTTTTCAGGTAAATTCTAGATATGTTTTTAGTTTGATGCATTTCCTGCTTTATGGCCAGGTTTGATAAAGGTTGACAGTCTTTAAAATATAGAAATGTGATATGTATCCTTAATAACACCCAGTTCACAGGCTAGAGGAGTCCTGAAGGGAAAGATTATGTCAATTCAAGGTTTTTTAAATTATGAGAAAATGGATGAAACTTTCTTTGTCTAAAATGGCATAAAACACACCTCTCTTGGAGATGGAAAGGACATCTAGAGGGGTTATGGAGGAGGCTGATTTTTTTTATTATATATTTTTTACCAGGTGTGTCTGATCTATTCGCTCATAATTTAGGAAAAGTAGCTAAGAGTATACTGTAATTGTAATACATTTCTTGTACTAAACCACAGTAATATCCCAAAATCGAAGATTTATCATTTAACATTATTTGGGCTTTTAGACCTCAGTGATATTGTCATTTTTGGTGATATCGTAAAGTAATAGGGTTGTAATAGACAATCTTCAGCGTAGTGTAACACTTCTTTAATCTTCTGAGTACATTATAGGTCAAAAGTATTTTTTAATCATGTATATCTAAAACGTATATGTTGTCAAGTTTTTTACTTATCCCTTAGTATTGTGATATTAAATTTCTTATGTTTGACTCATTATTCTGCACATAAGTTATAGTTATATTTTTAAGTGATTTTCCAGGATTTGTGACAAAAAAATGTCCAAAGAGTAGCGAAAAGCCAAAAGTCATTACTTATCTTTTGAATCACAGCTCATTCTAATGCCGCAGCTCCATTAATCCCACCAGTCTTTGACAAGTTGCCTGCAGTGTTGATGTTCTCTGCAGAAGTTATAGGTACAATTTAATTTGTACAGTAATTTAAAGAAATGGACACAAAGGAGGGAATGCCAAAAATGATTACTTACCTTGTAATTCCACCTTAAGTTCCATTGCTGCTGACCCTGTAGTCCTGCCGGTCTCTGTTAAGTACCCTCCAGCAATTGGATCCCAACAATGCTGTCTTGACAGATGTAGCTAGTCAATGACCTCTACATTCATGTGTCGTAGGATAAGTGGTGAAGCTTATGATTGGCAGTAGCGGTCCCAAATAAGTTTCCAAAGACCTGAGAGCCCATTGTAATAGCAATTTGGTAGCAGTGGTGATGAGTTTTCAGGGAAATTCTAGATATGTTTTAAGTTTGATGCATTTCCTGATTTTTGGCCAGATTTGATACTTTTTGGACAAAGTCTTTAAAATATAGAAATATTATGTGTAACCTTAATAACATTCAGTTCACAGGCTAGAGGAGTCCTCTAGACAAAGATTCTATGAATTCATGGTTTCTTAAATTATGAGAAAATGGGTGAAACTTTTTTGGCTAAATTGGCAAAAAACACCTCTTTTGGAGATGGAATGGACAGCTAGAGGGGTCATGGAGGAGGCTGATTGTTTTATATATATTTTTTACTAGGTGTGTTTAATCTGTTTGCTCATAATTTAGGAAAAATAGCTAAGAGTAGACTGTAATTGTAATACATTTCTTGTACTAAACAACAGTAATGACTAAAAATGAAGAGTTATTATTTAATATTATTTCGGCTTTTAGACCAAATCATCAGTGATATGGTAATATTTAGTGATATCGTAAAATAATAGGGTTGTAATAGACAATCTTCAGTGTCATGTATTACTTCTTTAATCTTCTAAGTACATTATAGGTCAAGAGTATTTTCTAATCATGTATATCTAAAACGTATACGTTGCCAAGTTTTTGCTCATCCATTAGTACTGTGATATTAAATTTGATATGTTTCACCCATTATTCTGCACCTAAGTTACATTTTTAAGTGGTTTTCCAGGATTTGTGGCAAAAAATGTCCAAAGAGTAGTGAAAAACCAAACGTCATTACTTATCTTTGGATTCAGAACTCATTCTGATGCCGCAGCTCCATTAATCCAACCAGTCTTTGGCAAGTTGCCTGCAGTGATGATCTTCTTTGCATAGGTATATAGGTACAATTAAGGTTGTACAGTATTTTTAAGAAATGGACACAAAGGAGGAATACCAAAAATTATTACCTACCTTGTAATTCTACCTTAAATTCCATTGCTGCTGGCCCGGTAGTCCTGCCGGTCTCCGTTAAGTACCCAAAGGCAATGGGGTCCCGACAATGCTCTCTTGACAGATATAGCTAATCAATGACCTCTACATATATGGGCCATAGGATAACTGGTGAAGCCTGTGATTGGCAATAGCTGTCACATGTGTATGTTCAGTTTACCAGTCCCAAATAACTTTCCAAAGACCAGAGAGTCCATTAAAATAGCAATTTTTTTAGCAGTGTGGAGTTTTCAGGTAAATTCTAGATATGTTTTTAGTTTGATGCATTTCCTGCTTTATGGCCAGGTTTGATAAAGGTTGACAGTCTTTAAAATATAGAAATGTGATATGTATCCTTAATAACACCCAGTTCACAGGCTAGAGGAGTCCTGAAGGGAAAGATTATGTCAATTCAAGGTTTTTTAAGTTATGAGAAAATGGATGAAACTTTTTTTGTCTAAAATGGCATAAAACACACCTCTCTTGGAGATGGAAAGGACAGCTAGAGGGGTTATGGAGGAGGCTGATTTTTTTTATTATATATTTTTTACCAGGTGTGTCTGATCTATTCGCTCATAATTTAGGAAAAGTAGCTAAGAGTATACTGTAATTGTAATACATTTCTTGTACTAAACCACAGTAATAACCCAAAATCGAAGATTTATCATTTAACATTATTTGGGCTTTTAGACCTCAGTGATATTGTCATTTTTGGTGATATCGTAAAGTAATAGGGTTGTAATAGACAATCTTCAGCGTAGTGTAACACTTCTTTAATCTTCTGAGTACATTATAGGTCAAAAGTATTTTTTAATCATGTATATCTTAAACGTATATGTTGTCAAGTTTTTTACTTATCCCTTAGTATTGTGATATTAAATTTCTTATGTTTGACTCATTATTCTGCACATAAGTTATAGTTATATTTTTAAGTGATTTTCCAGGATTTGTGACAAAAAAATGTCCAAAGAGTAGCGAAAAGCCAAAAGTCATTACTTATCTTTTGAATCACAGCTCATTCTAATGCCGCAGCTCCATTAATCCCACCAGTCTTTGACAAGTTGCCTGCAGTGTTGATGTTCTCTGCAGAAGTTATAGGTACAATTTAATTTGTACAGTAATTTAAAGAAATGGACACAAAGGAGGGAATGCCAAAAATGATTACTTACCTTGTAATTCCACCTTAAGTTCCATTGCTGCTGGCCCTGTAGTCCTGCCGGTCTCTGTTAAGTACCCACCAGCATTTGGATCCCAACAATGCTGTCTTGACAGATGTAGCTAGTCAATGACCTCTACATTCATGTGTCGTAGGATAAGTGGTGAAGCTTATGATTGGCAGTAGCGGTCCCAAATAAGTTTCCAAAGACCTGAGAGCCCATTGTAATAGCAATTTGGTAGCAGTGGTGATGAGTTTTCAGGGAAATTCTAGATATGTTTTAAGTTTGATGCATTTCCTGATTTTTGGCCAGATTTGATACTTTTTGGACAAAGTCTTTAAAATATAGAAATATTATGTGTAACCTTAATAACATTCAGTTCACAGGCTAGAGGAGTCCTCTAGACAAAGATTCTATGAATTCATGGTTTCTTAAATTATGAGAAAATGGGTGAAACTTTTTTTGGCTAAATTGGCAAAAAACACCTCTTTTGGAGATGGAATGGACAGCTAGAGGGGTCATGGAGGAAACTGATTGTTTTATATATATTTTTTACTAGGTGTGTTTAATCTGTTTGCTCATAATTTAGGAAAAATAGCTAAGAGTAGACTGTAATTGTAATACATTTCTTGTACTAAACAACAGTAATGACTAAAAATGAAGAGTTATTATTTAATATTATTTCGGCTTTTAGACCAAATCATCAGTGATATGGTAATTTTTAGTGATATCGTAAAATAATAGGGTTGTAATAGACAATCTTCAGTGTCATGTATTACTTCTTTAATCTTCTAAGTACATTATAGGTCAAGAGTATTTTCTAATCATGTATATCTAAAACGTATACGTTGCCAAGTTTTTGCTCATCCATTAGTACTGTGATATTAAATTTGATATGTTTCACCCATTATTCTGCACCTAAGTTATAGTAATTATATACCTCTTCTCCTGTTATCACGCCGACCTTTTTAGAAAACACCAGTGATTGTCTTACCGCTGTCTCTAACATCATGTCCTCCCTCTATCTGAAACTGAACCTGTCAAAAACTGAACTCCTCGTGTTCTCTCCCTCTACAAACCTACCTTTGCCCGACATTGCCATCTCTGTGTGCGGTTCCACCATTACTCCAAAGCAACATGCCCGCTGCCTTGGAGTCATCCTTGATTCCGAGCTTTCATTCACCCCCCACATCCGATCACTGGCTCGCTCTTCTTATCTGCATCTCAAAAACATTTCCAGAATTCGCCCTTTTCTTACTTTCGACTCTGCAAAAACTCTTACTGTCTCACTTATTCATTCTCGTCTGGACTATTGTAACTCTCTACTAATTGGCCTACCTTTTACCAGACTCTCCCTGCTCCAATCTGTCCTGAATGCTGCTGCCAGGATCATATTCCTCGCCAACCGTTACACCGATGCCTCTACCTTGTGCCAGTCATTACACTGGCTACCCATCCAATCCAGAATCCAGTACAAAACTACTACCCTCATCCACAAAGCACTCCATGGCTCAGCACCACCCTACATCTCCTCTCTGGTCTCAGTCTACCAACCTACCCGTGCCCTCCGCTCTGCTAATGACCTCAGGTTAGCATCCTCAATAATCAGAACCTCCCACTCCCGTCTCCAAGACTTTACACGTGCGGCGCCGATTCTTTGGAATGCACTACCTAGGTTAATACAATTAATCCCCAATCCCCACAGTTTTAAGCGTGCACTAAGAACTCATTTGTTCAGATTGGCCTACCGCCTCAACGCATTAACCTAATTATCCCTGTGTGGCCTATTAATAAAAAACAACAACATAATCACGTTCCTCCATCATGTTCTCATACACTTTATGCAGTTAATAGCCTCTGTGTCTGTACTGTTACATACTTAGGCAGTTAACTGGTTCATGCAGCTTTACATGAACACCCGAGCCTTACACTATGGCTGGTCCAAATAACTAAAGCAATTGTTACCATCCACCTCTTGTGTCTCCCCTTTTCCTCATAGATTGTAAGCTTGCGAGCAGCAGGGCCCTCATTCCTCCTGGTATCTGTTTTGAACTGTGATTTCTGTTATGCTGTAATGTCTGTTGTCTGTATAAGTCCCCTCTATAAGTTGTAAAGCGCTGCGGAATATGTTGGCGCTATATAAATAAAATTATTATTATTATTATTATTATTAAGTTACATTTTTAAGTGGTTTTCCAGGATTTGTGGCAAAAAATGTCCAAAGAGTAGTGAAAAACCAAACGTCATTACTTATCTTTGGATTCAGAACTCATTCTGATGCCGCAGCTCCATTAATCCAACCAGTCTTTGGCAAGTTGCCTGCAGTGATGATCTTCTTTGCATAGGTATATAGGTACAATTAAGGTTGTACAGTATTTTTAAGAAATGGACACAAAGGAGGAATACCAAAAATTATTACCTACCTTGTAATTCTACCTTAAATTCCATTGCTGCTGGCCCGGTAGTCCTGCCGGTCTCCGTTAAGTACCCAAAGGCAATGGGGTCCCGACAATGCTCTCTTGACAGATATAGCTAATCAATGACCTCTACATATATGGGCCATAGGATAACTGGTGAAGCCTGTGATTGGCAATAGCTGTCACATGTGTATGTTCAGTTTACCAGTCCCAAATAACTTTCCAAAGACCAGAGAGTCCATTAAAATAGCAATTTTTTTTAGCAGTGTGGAGTTTTCAGGTAAATTCTAGATATGTTTTTAGTTTGATGCATTTCCTGCTTTATGGCCAGGTTTGATAAAGGTTGACAGTCTTTAAAATATAGAAATGTGATATGTATCCTTAATAACACCCAGTTCACAGGCTAGAGGAGTCCTGAAGGGAAAGATTATGTCAATTCAAGGTTTTTTAAGTTATGAGAAAATGGATGAAACTTTTTTTTGTCTAAAATGGCATAAAACACACCTCTCTTGGAGATGGAAAGGACATCTAGAGGGGTTATGGAGGAGGCTGATTTTTTTTATTATATATTTTTTACCAGGTGTGTCTGATCTATTCGCTCATAATTTAGGAAAAGTAGCTAAGAGTATACTGTAATTGTAATACATTTCTTGTACTAAACCACAGTAATAACCCAAAATCGAAGATTTATCATTTAACATTATTTGGGCTTTTAGACCTCAGTGATATTGTCATTTTTGGTGATATCGTAAAGTAATAGGGTTGTAATAGACAATCTTCAGCGTAGTGTAACACTTCTTTAATCTTCTGAGTACATTATAGGTCAAAAGTATTTTTTAATCATGTATATCTAAAACGTATATGTTGTCAAGTTTTTTACTTATCCCTTAGTATTGTGATATTAAATTTCTTATGTTTGACTCATTATTCTGCACATAAGTTATAGTTATATTTTTAAGTGATTTTCCAGGATTTGTGACAAAAAAATGTCCAAAGAGTAGCGAAAAGCCAAAAGTCATTACTTATCTTTTGAATCACAGCTCATTCTAATGCCGCAGCTCCATTAATCCCACCAGTCTTTGACAAGTTGCCTGCAGTGTTGATGTTCTCTGCAGAAGTTATAGGTACAATTTAATTTGTACAGTAATTTAAAGAAATGGACACAAAGGAGGGAATGCCAAAAATGATTACTTACCTTGTAATTCCACCTTAAGTTCCATTGCTGCTGGCCCTGTAGTCCTGCCGGTCTCTGTTAAGTGTCCACCAGCAATTGGATCCCAACAATGCTGTCTTGACAGATGTAGCTAGTCAATGACCTCTACATTCATGTGTCGTAGGATAAGTGGTGAAGCTTATGATTGGCAGTAGCGGTCCCAAATAAGTTTCCAAAGACCTGAGAGCCCATTGTAATAGCAATTTGGTAGCAGTGGTGATGAGTTTTCAGGGAAATTCTAGATATGTTTTAAGTTTGATGCATTTCCTGATTTTTGGCCAGATTTGATACTTTTTGGACAAAGTCTTTAAAATATAGAAATATTATGTGTAACCTTAATAACATTCAGTTCAAAGGCTAGAGGAGTCCTCTAGACAAAGATTCTATGAATTCATGGTTTCTTAAATTATGAGAAAATGGGTGAAACTTTTTTTGGCTAAATTGGCAAAAAACACCTCTTTTGGAGATGGAATGGACAGCTAGAGGAATCATGGAGGAGGCTGATTGTTTTATATATATTTTTTACTAGGTATGTTTAATCTGTTTGCTCATAATTTAGGAAAAATAGCTAAGAGTAGACTATAATTGTAATACATTTCTTGTACTAAACAACAGTAATGACAAAAAATGAAGAGTTATTATTTAATATTATTTCGGCTTTTAGACCAAATCATCAGTGATATGGTAATTTTTAGTGATATCGTAAAATAATAGGGTTGTAATAGACAATCTTCAGTGTCATGTATTACTTCTTTAATCTTCTAAGTACATTATAGGTCAAGAGTATTTTCTAATCATGTATATCTAAAACGTATACATTGCCAAGTTTTTGCTCATCCATTAGTACTGTGATATTAAATTTGATATGTTTCACCCATTATTCTGCACCTAAGTTACATTTTTAAGTGGTTTTCCAGGATTTGTGGCAAAAAATGTCCAAAGAGTAGTGAAAAACCAAACGTCATTACTTATCTTTGGATTCAGAACTCATTCTGATGCCGCAGCTCCATTAATCCAACCAGTCTTTGGCAAGTTGCCTGCAGTGATGATCTTCTTTGCATAGGTATATAGGTACAATTAAGGTTGTACAGTATTTTTAAGAAATGGACACAAAGGAGGAATACCAAAAATTATTACCTACCTTGTAATTCTACCTTAAATTCCATTGCTGCTGGCCCGGTAGTCCTGCCGGTCTCTGTTAAGTACCCAAAGGCAATGGGGTCCCGACAATGCTCTCTTGACAGATATAGCTAATCAATGACCTCTACATTTATGGGCCATAGGATAACTGGTGAAGCCTGTGATTGGCAATAGCTGTCACATGTGTATGTTCAGTTTACCAGTCCCAAATAACTTTCCAAAGACCAGAGAGTCCATTAAAATAGCAATTTTTTTAGCAGTGTGGAGTTTTCAGGTAAATTCTAGATATGTTTTTAGTTTGATGCATTTCCTGCTTTATGGCCAGGTTTGATAAAGGTTTACAGTCTTTAAAATATAGAAATGTGATATGTATCCTTAATAACACCCAGTTCACAGGCTAGAGGAGTCCTGAAGACAAAGATTACGTCAATTCAAGGTTTTTTAAATTATGAGAAAATGGATGAAACTTTTTTTGTCTAAAATGGCATAAAACACACCTCTCTTGGAGATGGAAAGGACAGCTAGAGGGGTTATGGAGGAGGCTGATTTTTTTTATTATATATTTTTACTAGGTGTGTCTGATCTATTCGCTCATAATTTAGGAAAAGTAGCTAAGAGTATACTGTAATTGTAATACATTTCTTGTACTAAACCACAGTAATAACCCAAAATCGAAGATTTATCATTTAACATTATTTGGGCTTTTAGACCTCAGTGATATTGTCATTTTTGGTGATATCGTAAAGTTATAGGGTTGTAATAGACAATCTTCAGCGTAGTGTAACACTTCTTTAATCTTCTGAGTACATTATAGGTCAAAAGTATTTTTTAATCATGTATATCTAAAACGTATATGTTGTCAAGTTTTTTACTTATCCCTTAGTATTGTGATATTAAATTTCTTATGTTTGACTCATTATTCTGCACATAAGTTATAGTTATATTTTTAAGTGATTTTCCAGGATTTGTGACAAAAAAATGTCCAAAGAGTAGCGAAAAGCCAAAAGTCATTACTTATCTTTTGAATCACAGCTCATTCTAATGCCGCAGCTCCATTAATCCCACCAGTCTTTGACAAGTTGCCTGCAGTGTTGATGTTCTCTGCAGAAGTTATAGGTACAATTTAATTTGTACAGTAATTTAAAGAAATGGACACAAAGGAGGGAATGCCAAAAATGATTACTTACCTTGTAATTCCACCTTAAGTTCCATTGCTGCTGGCCCTGTAGTCCTGCCGGTCTCTGTTAAGTACCCACCAGCAATTGGATCCCAACAATGCTGTCTTGACAGATGTAGCTAGTCAATGACCTCTACATTCATGTGTCGTAGGATAAGTGGTGAAGCTTATGATTGGCAGTAGCGGTCCCAAATACGTTTCCAAAGACCTGAGAGCCCATTGTAATAGCAATTTGGTAGCAGTGGTGATGAGTTTTCAGGGAAATTCTAGATATGTTTTAAGTTTGATGCATTTCCTGATTTTTGGCCAGATTTGATACTTTTTGGACAAAGTCTTTAAAATATAGAAATATTATGTGTAACCTTAATAACATTCAGTTCAAAGGCTAGAGGAGTCCTCTAGACAAAGATTCTATGAATTCATGGTTTCTTAAATTATGAGAAAATGGGTGAAACTTTTTTTGGCTAAATTGGCAAAAAACACCTCTTTTGGAGATGGAATGGACAGCTAGAGGAATCATGGAGGAGGCTGATTGTTTTATATATATTTTTTACTAGGTATGTTTAATCTGTTTGCTCATAATTTAGGAAAAATAGCTAAGAGTAGACTATAATTGTAATACATTTCTTGTACTAAACAACAGTAATGACAAAAAATGAAGAGTTATTATTTAATATTATTTCGGCTTTTAGACCAAATCATCAGTGATATGGTAATTTTTAGTGATATCGTAAAATAATAGGGTTGTAATAGACAATCTTCAGTGTCATGTATTACTTCTTTAATCTTCTAAGTACATTATAGGTCAAGAGTATTTTCTAATCATGTATATCTAAAACGTATACATTGCCAAGTTTTTGCTCATCCATTAGTACTGTGATATTAAATTTGATATGTTTCACCCATTATTCTGCACCTAAGTTACATTTTTAAGTGGTTTTCCAGGATTTGTGGCAAAAAATGTCCAAAGAGTAGTGAAAAACCAAACGTCATTACTTATCTTTGGATTCAGAACTCATTCTGATGCCGCAGCTCCATTAATCCAACCAGTCTTTGGCAAGTTGCCTGCAGTGATGATCTTCTTTGCATAGGTATATAGGTACAATTAAGGTTGTACAGTATTTTTAAGAAATGGACACAAAGGAGGAATACCAAAAATTATTACCTACCTTGTAATTCTACCTTAAATTCCATTGCTGCTGGCCCGGTAGTCCTGCCGGTCTCTGTTAAGTACCCAAAGGCAATGGGGTCCCGACAATGCTCTCTTGACAGATATAGCTAATCAATGACCTCTACATTTATGGGCCATAGGATAACTGGTGAAGCCTGTGATTGGCAATAGCTGTCACATGTGTATGTTCAGTTTACCAGTCCCAAATAACTTTCCAAAGACCAGAGAGTCCATTAAAATAGCAATTTTTTTAGCAGTGTGGAGTTTTCAGGTAAATTCTAGATATGTTTTTAGTTTGATGCATTTCCTGCTTTATGGCCAGGTTTGATAAAGGTTTACAGTCTTTAAAATATAGAAATGTGATATGTATCCTTAATAACACCCAGTTCACAGGCTAGAGGAGTCCTGAAGACAAAGATTACGTCAATTCAAGGTTTTTTAAATTATGAGAAAATGGATGAAACTTTTTTTGTCTAAAATGGCATAAAACACACCTCTCTTGGAGATGGAAAGGACAGCTAGAGGGGTTATGGAGGAGGCTGATTTTTTTTATTATATATTTTTACTAGGTGTGTCTGATCTATTCGCTCATAATTTAGGAAAAGTAGCTAAGAGTATACTGTAATTGTAATACATTTCTTGTACTAAACCACAGTAATAACCCAAAATCGAAGATTTATCATTTAACATTATTTGGGCTTTTAGACCTCAGTGATATTGTCATTTTTGGTGATATCGTAAAGTTATAGGGTTGTAATAGACAATCTTCAGCGTAGTGTAACACTTCTTTAATCTTCTGAGTACATTATAGGTCAAAAGTATTTTTTAATCATGTATATCTAAAACGTATATGTTGTCAAGTTTTTTACTTATCCCTTAGTATTGTGATATTAAATTTCTTATGTTTGACTCATTATTCTGCACATAAGTTATAGTTATATTTTTAAGTGATTTTCCAGGATTTGTGACAAAAAAATGTCCAAAGAGTAGCGAAAAGCCAAAAGTCATTACTTATCTTTTGAATCACAGCTCATTCTAATGCCGCAGCTCCATTAATCCCACCAGTCTTTGACAAGTTGCCTGCAGTGTTGATGTTCTCTGCAGAAGTTATAGGTACAATTTAATTTGTACAGTAATTTAAAGAAATGGACACAAAGGAGGGAATGCCAAAAATGATTACTTACCTTGTAATTCCACCTTAAGTTCCATTGCTGCTGGCCCTGTAGTCCTGCCGGTCTCTGTTAAGTACCCACCAGCAATTGGATCCCAACAATGCTGTCTTGACAGATGTAGCTAGTCAATGACCTCTACATTCATGTGTCGTAGGATAAGTGGTGAAGCTTATGATTGGCAGTAGCGGTCCCAAATACGTTTCCAAAGACCTGAGAGCCCATTGTAATAGCAATTTGGTAGCAGTGGTGATGAGTTTTCAGGGAAATTCTAGATATGTTTTAAGTTTGATGCATTTCCTGATTTTTGGCCAGATTTGATACTTTTTGGACAAAGTCTTTAAAATATAGAAATATTATGTGTAACCTTAATAACATTCAGTTCACAGGCTAGAGGAGTCCTCTAGACAAAGATTCTATGAATTCATGGTTTCTTAAATTATGAGAAAATGGGTGAAACTTTTTTTGGCTAAATTGGCAAAAAACACCTCTTTTGGAGATGGAATGGACAGCTAGAGGGGTCATGGAGGAAACTGATTGTTTTATATATATTTTTTACTAGGTGTGTTTAATCTGTTTGCTCATAATTTAGGAAAAATAGCTAAGAGTAGACTGTAATTGTAATACATTTCTTGTACTAAACAACAGTAATGACTAAAAATGAAGAGTTATTATTTAATATTATTTCGGCTTTTAGACCAAATCATCAGTGATATGGTAATTTTTAGTGATATCGTAAAATAATAGGGTTGTAATAGACAATCTTCAGTGTCATGTATTACTTCTTTAATCTTCTAAGTACATTATAGGTCAAGAGTATTTTCTAATCATGTATATCTAAAACGTATACGTTGCCAAGTTTTTGCTCATCCATTAGTACTGTGATATTAAATTTGATATGTTTCACCCATTATTCTGCACCTAAGTTACATTTTTAAGTGGTTTTCCAGGATTTGTGGCAAAAAATGTCCAAAGAGTAGTGAAAAACCAAACGTCATTACTTATCTTTGGATTCAGAACTCATTCTGATGCCGCAGCTCCATTAATCCAACCAGTCTTTGGCAAGTTGCCTGCAGTGATGATCTTCTTTGCATAGGTATATAGGTACAATTAAGGTTGTACAGTATTTTTAAGAAATGGACACAAAGGAGGAATACCAAAAATTATTACCTACCTTGTAATTCTACCTTAAATTCCATTGCTGCTGGCCCGGTAGTCCTGCCGGTCTCCGTTAAGTACCCAAAGGCAATGGGGTCCCGACAATGCTCTCTTGACAGATATAGCTAATCAATGACCTCTACATATATGGGCCATAGGATAACTGGTGAAGCCTGTGATTGGCAATAGCAGTCACATGTGTATGTTCAGTTTACCAGTCCCAAATAACTTTCCAAAGACCAGAGAGTCCATTAAAATAGCAATTTTTTTAGCAGTGTGGAGTTTTCAGGTAAATTCTAGATATGTTTTTAGTTTGATGCATTTCCTGCTTTATGGCCAGGTTTGATAAAGGTTGACAGTCTTTAAAATATAGAAATGTGATATGTATCCTTAATAACACCCAGTTCACAGGCTAGAGGAGTCCTGAAGGGAAAGATTATGTCAATTCAAGGTTTTTTAAGTTATGAGAAAATGGATGAAACTTTTTTTTGTCTAAAATGGCATAAAACACACCTCTCTTGGAGATGGAAAGGACAGCTAGAGGGGTTATGGAGGAGGCTGATTTTTTTTATTATATATTTTTTACCAGGTGTGTCTGATCTATTCGCTCATAATTTAGGAAAAGTAGCTAAGAGTATACTGTAATTGTAATACATTTCTTGTACTAAACCACAGTAATAACCCAAAATCGAAGATTTATCATTTAACATTATTTGGGCTTTTAGACCTCAGTGATATTGTCATTTTTGGTGATATCGTAAAGTAATAGGGTTGTAATAGACAATCTTCAGCGTAGTGTAACACTTCTTTAATCTTCTGAGTACATTATAGGTCAAAAGTATTTTTTAATCATGTATATCTAAAACGTATATGTTGTCAAGTTTTTTACTTATCCCTTAGTATTGTGATATTAAATTTCTTATGTTTGACTCATTATTCTGCACATAAGTTATAGTTATATTTTTAAGTGATTTTCCAGGATTTGTGACAAAAAAATATCCAAAGAGTAGCGAAAAGCCAAAAGTCATTACTTATCTTTTGAATCACAGCTCATTCTAATGCCGCAGCTCAATTAATCCCACCAGTCTTTGACAAGTTGCCTGCAGTGTTGATGTTCTCTGCAGAAGTTATAGGTACAATTTAATTTGTACAGTAATTTAAAGAAATGGACACAAAGGAGGGAATGCCAAAAATGATTACTTACCTTGTAATTCCACCTTAAGTTCCATTGCTGCTGGCCCTGTAGTCCTGCCGGTCTCTGTTAAGTGTCCACCAGCAATTGGATCCCAACAATGCTGTCTTGACAGATGTAGCTAGTCAATGACCTCTACATTCATGTGTCGTAGGATAAGTGGTGAAGCTTATGATTGGCAGTAGCGGTCCCAAATAAGTTTCCAAAGACCTGAGAGCCCATTGTAATAGCAATTTGGTAGCAGTGGTGATGAGTTTTCAGGGAAATTCTAGATATGTTTTAAGTTTGATGCATTTCCTGATTTTTGGCCAGATTTGATACTTTTTGGACAAAGTCTTTAAAATATAGAAATATTATGTGTAACCTTAATAACATTCAGTTCACAGGCTAGAGGAGTCCTCTAGACAAAGATTCTATGAATTCATGGTTTCTTAAATTATGAGAAAATGGGTGAAACTTTTTTTGGCTAAATTGGCAAAAAACACCTCTTTTGGAGATGGAATGGACAGCTAGAGGGGTCATGGAGGAAACTGATTGTTTTATATATATTTTTTACTAGGTGTGTTTAATCTGTTTGCTCATAATTTAGGAAAAATAGCTAAGAGTAGACTGTAATTGTAATACATTTCTTGTACTAAACAACAGTAATGACTAAAAATGAAGAGTTATTATTTAATATTATTTCGGCTTTTAGACCAAATCATCAGTGATATGGTAATTTTTAGTGATATCGTAAAATAATAGGGTTGTAATAGACAATCTTCAGTGTCATGTATTACTTCTTTAATCTTCTAAGTACATTATAGGTCAAGAGTATTTTCTAATCATGTATATCTAAAACGTATACGTTGCCAAGTTTTTGCTCATCCATTAGTACTGTGATATTAAATTTGATATGTTTCACCCATTATTCTGCACCTAAGTTATAGTAATTATATACCTCTTCTCCTGTTATCACGCCGACCTTTTTAGAAAACACCAGTGATTGTCTTACCGCTGTCTCTAACATCATGTCCTCCCTCTATCTGAAACTGAACCTGTCAAAAACTGAACTCCTCGTGTTCTCTCCCTCTACAAACCTACCTTTGCCCGACATTGCCATCTCTGTGTGCGGTTCCACCATTACTCCAAAGCAACATGCCCGCTGCCTTGGAGTCATCCTTGATTCCGAGCTTTCATTCACCCCCCACATCCGATCACTGGCTCGCTCTTCTTATCTGCATCTCAAAAACATTTCCAGAATTCGCCCTTTTCTTACTTTCGACTCTGCAAAAACTCTTACTGTCTCACTTATTCATTCTCGTCTGGACTATTGTAACTCTCTACTAATTGGCCTACCTTTTACCAGACTCTCCCTGCTCCAATCTGTCCTGAATGCTGCTGCCAGGATCATATTCCTCGCCAACCGTTACACCGATGCCTCTACCTTGTGCCAGTCATTACACTGGCTACCCATCCAATCCAGAATCCAGTACAAAACTACTACCCTCATCCACAAAGCACTCCATGGCTCAGCACCACCCTACATCTCCTCTCTGGTCTCAGTCTACCAACCTACCCGTGCCCTCCGCTCTGCTAATGACCTCAGGTTAGCATCCTCAATAATCAGAACCTCCCACTCCCGTCTCCAAGACTTTACACGTGCGGCGCCGATTCTTTGGAATGCACTACCTAGGTTAATACAATTAATCCCCAATCCCCACAGTTTTAAGCGTGCACTAAAAACTCATTTGTTCAGATTGGCCTACCGCCTCAACGCATTAACCTAATTATCCCTGTGTGGCCTATTAATAAAAAACAACAACATAATCACGTTCCTCCATCATGTTCTCATACACTTTATGCAGTTAATAGCCTCTGTGTCTGTACTGTTACATACTTAGGCAGTTAACTGGTTCATGCAGCTTTACATGAACACCCGAGCCTTACACTATGGCTGGTCCAAATAACTAAAGCAATTGTTACCATCCACCTCTTGTGTCTCCCCTTTTCCTCATAGATTGTAAGCTTGCGAGCAGCAGGGCCCTCATTCCTCCTGGTATCTGTTTTGAACTGTGATTTCTGTTATGCTGTAATGTCTGTTGTCTGTATAAGTCCCCTCTATAAGTTGTAAAGCGCTGCGGAATATGTTGGCGCTATATAAATAAAATTATTATTATTATTATTATTATTAAGTTACATTTTTAAGTGGTTTTCCAGGATTTGTGGCAAAAAATGTCCAAAGAGTAGTGAAAAACCAAACGTCATTACTTATCTTTGGATTCAGAACTCATTCTGATGCCGCAGCTCCATTAATCCAACCAGTCTTTGGCAAGTTGCCTGCAGTGATGATCTTCTTTGCATAGGTATATAGGTACAATTAAGGTTGTACAGTATTTTTAAGAAATGGACACAAAGGAGGAATACCAAAAATTATTACCTACCTTGTAATTCTACCTTAAATTCCATTGCTGCTGGCCCGGTAGTCCTGCCGGTCTCCGTTAAGTACCCAAAGGCAATGGGGTCCCGACAATGCTCTCTTGACAGATATAGCTAATCAATGACCTCTACATATATGGGCCATAGGATAACTGGTGAAGCCTGTGATTGGCAATAGCTGTCACATGTGTATGTTCAGTTTACCAGTCCCAAATAACTTTCCAAAGACCAGAGAGTCCATTAAAATAGCAATTTTTTTAGCAGTGTGGAGTTTTCAGGTAAATTCTAGATATGTTTTTAGTTTGATGCATTTCCTGCTTTATGGCCAGGTTTGATAAAGGTTGACAGTCTTTAAAATATAGAAATGTGATATGTATCCTTAATAACACCCAGTTCACAGGCTAGAGGAGTCCTGAAGGGAAAGATTATGTCAATTCAAGGTTTTTTAAGTTATGAGAAAATGGATGAAACTTTTTTTTGTCTAAAATGGCATAAAACACACCTCTCTTGGAGATGGAAAGGACAGCTAGAGGGGTTATGGAGGAGGCTGATTTTTTTTATTATATATTTTTTACCAGGTGTGTCTGATCTATTCGCTCATAATTTAGGAAAAGTAGCTAAGAGTATACTGTAATTGTAATACATTTCTTGTACTAAACCACAGTAATAACCCAAAATCGAAGATTTATCATTTAACATTATTTGGGCTTTTAGACCTCAGTGATATTGTCATTTTTGGTGATATCGTAAAGTAATAGGGTTGTAATAGACAATCTTCAGCGTAGTGTAACACTTCTTTAATCTTCTGAGTACATTATAGGTCAAAAGTATTTTTTAATCATGTATATCTAAAACGTATATGTTGTCAAGTTTTTTACTTATCCCTTAGTATTGTGATATTAAATTTCTTATGTTTGACTCATTATTCTGCACATAAGTTATAGTTATATTTTTAAGTGATTTTCCAGGATTTGTGACAAAAAAATGTCCAAAGAGTAGCGAAAAGCCAAAAGTCATTACTTATCTTTTGAATCACAGCTCATTCTAATGCCGCAGCTCCATTAATCCCACCAGTCTTTGACAAGTTGCCTGCAGTGTTGATGTTCTCTGCAGAAGTTATAGGTACAATTTAATTTGTACAGTAATTTAAAGAAATGGACACAAAGGAGGGAATGCCAAAAATGATTACTTACCTTGTAATTCCACCTTAAGTTCCATTGCTGCTGGCCCTGTAGTCCTGCCGGTCTCTGTTAAGTGTCCACCAGCAATTGGATCCCAACAATGCTGTCTTGACAGATGTAGCTAGTCAATGACCTCTACATTCATGTGTCGTAGGATAAGTGGTGAAGCTTATGATTGGCAGTAGCGGTCCCAAATAAGTTTCCAAAGACCTGAGAGCCCATTGTAATAGCAATTTGGTAGCAGTGGTGATGAGTTTTCAGGGAAATTCTAGATATGTTTTAAGTTTGATGCATTTCCTGATTTTTGGCCAGATTTGATACTTTTTGGACAAAGTCTTTAAAATATAGAAATATTATGTGTAACCTTAATAACATTCAGTTCAAAGGCTAGAGGAGTCCTCTAGACAAAGATTCTATGAATTCATGGTTTCTTAAATTATGAGAAAATGGGTGAAACTTTTTTTGGCTAAATTGGCAAAAAACACCTCTTTTGGAGATGGAATGGACAGCTAGAGGAATCATGGAGGAGGCTGATTGTTTTATATATATTTTTTACTAGGTATGTTTAATCTGTTTGCTCATAATTTAGGAAAAATAGCTAAGAGTAGACTATAATTGTAATACATTTCTTGTACTAAACAACAGTAATGACAAAAAATGAAGAGTTATTATTTAATATTATTTCGGCTTTTAGACCAAATCATCAGTGATATGGTAATTTTTAGTGATATCGTAAAATAATAGGGTTGTAATAGACAATCTTCAGTGTCATGTATTACTTCTTTAATCTTCTAAGTACATTATAGGTCAAGAGTATTTTCTAATCATGTATATCTAAAACGTATACATTGCCAAGTTTTTGCTCATCCATTAGTACTGTGATATTAAATTTGATATGTTTCACCCATTATTCTGCACCTAAGTTACATTTTTAAGTGGTTTTCCAGGATTTGTGGCAAAAAATGTCCAAAGAGTAGTGAAAAACCAAACGTCATTACTTATCTTTGGATTCAGAACTCATTCTGATGCCGCAGCTCCATTAATCCAACCAGTCTTTGGCAAGTTGCCTGCAGTGATGATCTTCTTTGCATAGGTATATAGGTACAATTAAGGTTGTACAGTATTTTTAAGAAATGGACACAAAGGTGGAATACCAATAATTATTACCTACCTTGTAATTCTACCTTAAATTCCATTGCTGCTGGCCCGGTAGTCCTGCCGGTCTCTGTTAAGTACCCAAAGGCAATGGGGTCCCGACAATGCTCTCTTGACAGATAAAGCTAATCAATGACCTCTACATTTATGGGCCATAGGATAACTGGTGAAGCCTGTGATTGGCAATAGCTGTCACATGTGTATGTTCAGTTTACCAGTCCCAAATAACTTTCCAAAGACCAGAGAGTCCATTAAAATAGCAATTTTTTTAGCAGTGTGGAGTTTTCAGGTAAATTCTAGATATGTTTTTAGTTTGATGCATTTCCTGCTTTATGGCCAGGTTTGATAAAGGTTGACAGTCTTTAAAATATAGAAATGTGATATGTATCCTTAATAACACCCAGTTCACAGGCTAGAGGAGTCCTGAAGACAAAGATTACGTCAATTCAAGGTTTTTTAAATTATGAGAAAATGGATGAAACTTTTTTTGTCTAAAATGGCATAAAACACACCTCTCTTGGAGATGGAAAGGACAGCTAGAGGGGTTATGGAGGAGGCTGATTTTTTTTATTATATATTTTTACTAGGTGTGTCTGATCTATTCGCTCATAATTTAGGAAAAGTAGCTAAGAGTATACTGTAATTGTAATACATTTCTTGTACTAAACCACAGTAATAACCCAAAATCGAAGATTTATCATTTAACATTATTTGGGCTTTTAGACCTCAGTGATATTGTCATTTTTGGTGATATCGTAAAGTTATAGGGTTGTAATAGACAATCTTCAGCGTAGTGTAACACTTCTTTAATCTTCTGAGTACATTATAGGTCAAAAGTATTTTTTAATCATGTATATCTAAAACGTATATGTTGTCAAGTTTTTTACTTATCCCTTAGTATTGTGATATTAAATTTCTTATGTTTGACTCATTATTCTGCACATAAGTTATAGTTATATTTTTAAGTGATTTTCCAGGATTTGTGACAAAAAAATGTCCAAAGAGTAGCGAAAAGCCAAAAGTCATTACTTATCTTTTGAATCACAGCTCATTCTAATGCCGCAGCTCCATTAATCCCACCAGTCTTTGACAAGTTGCCTGCAGTGTTGATGTTCTCTGCAGAAGTTATAGGTACAATTTAATTTGTACAGTAATTTAAAGAAATGGACACAAAGGAGGGAATGCCAAAAATGATTACTTACCTTGTAATTCCACCTTAAGTTCCATTGCTGCTGGCCCTGTAGTCCTGCCGGTCTCTGTTAAGTACCCACCAGCAATTGGATCCCAACAATGCTGTCTTGACAGATGTAGCTAGTCAATGACCTCTACATTCATGTGTCGTAGGATAAGTGGTGAAGCTTATGATTGGCAGTAGCGGTCCCAAATACGTTTCCAAAGACCTGAGAGCCCATTGTAATAGCAATTTGGTAGCAGTGGTGATGAGTTTTCAGGGAAATTCTAGATATGTTTTAAGTTTGATGCATTTCCTGATTTTTGGCCAGATTTGATACTTTTTGGACAAAGTCTTTAAAATATAGAAATATTATGTGTAACCTTAATAACATTCAGTTCACAGGCTAGAGGAGTCCTCTAGACAAAGATTCTATGAATTCATGGTTTCTTAAATTATGAGAAAATGGGTGAAACTTTTTTTGGCTAAATTGGCAAAAAACACCTCTTTTGGAGATGGAATGGACAGCTAGAGGGGTCATGGAGGAAACTGATTGTTTTATATATATTTTTTACTAGGTGTGTTTAATCTGTTTGCTCATAATTTAGGAAAAATAGCTAAGAGTAGACTGTAATTGTAATACATTTCTTGTACTAAACAACAGTAATGACTAAAAATGAAGAGTTATTATTTAATATTATTTCGGCTTTTAGACCAAATCATCAGTGATATGGTAACTTTTAGTGATATCGTAAAATAATAGGGTTGTAATAGACAATCTTCAGTGTCATGTATTACTTCTTTAATCTTCTAAGTACATTATAGGTCAAGAGTATTTTCTAATCATGTATATCTAAAACGTATACGTTGCCAAGTTTTTGCTCATCCATTAGTACTGTGATATTAAATTTGATATGTTTCACCCATTATTCTGCACCTAAGTTACATTTTTAAGTGGTTTTCCAGGATTTGTGGCAAAAAATGTCCAAAGAGTAGTGAAAAACCAAACGTCATTACTTATCTTTGGATTCAGAACTCATTCTGATGCCGCAGCTCCATTAATCCAACCAGTCTTTGGCAAGTTGCCTGCAGTGATGATCTTCTTTGCATAGGTATATAGGTACAATTAAGGTTGTACAGTATTTTTAAGAAATGGACACAAAGGAGGAATACCAAAAATTATTACCTACCTTGTAATTCTACCTTAAATTCCATTGCTGCTGGCCCGGTAGTCCTGCCGGTCTCCGTTAAGTACCCAAAGGCAATGGGGTCCCGACAATGCTCTCTTGACAGATATAGCTAATCAATGACCTCTACATATATGGGCCATAGGATAACTGGTGAAGCCTGTGATTGGCAATAGCTGTCACATGTGTATGTTCAGTTTACCAGTCCCAAATAACTTTCCAAAGACCAGAGAGTCCATTAAAATAGCAATTTTTTTAGCAGTGTGGAGTTTTCAGGTAAATTCTAGATATGTTTTTAGTTTGATGCATTTCCTGCTTTATGGCCAGGTTTGATAAAGGTTGACAGTCTTTAAAATATAGAAATGTGATATGTATCCTTAATAACACCCAGTTCACAGGCTAGAGGAGTCCTGAAGGGAAAGATTATGTCAATTCAAGGTTTTTTAAGTTATGAGAAAATGGATGAAACTTTTTTTTGTCTAAAATGGCATAAAACACACCTCTCTTGGAGATGGAAAGGACAGCTAGAGGGGTTATGGAGGAGGCTGATTTTTTTTATTATATATTTTTTACCAGGTGTGTCTGATCTATTCGCTCATAATTTAGGAAAAGTAGCTAAGAGTATACTGTAATTGTAATACATTTCTTGTACTAAACCACAGTAATAACCCAAAATCGAAGATTTATCATTTAACATTATTTGGGCTTTTAGACCTCAGTGATATTGTCATTTTTGGTGATATCGTAAAGTAATAGGGTTGTAATAGACAATCTTCAGCGTAGTGTAACACTTCTTTAATCTTCTGAGTACATTATAGGTCAAAAGTATTTTTTAATCATGTATATCTAAAACGTATATGTTGTCAAGTTTTTTACTTATCCCTTAGTATTGTGATATTAAATTTCTTATGTTTGACTCATTATTCTGCACATAAGTTATAGTTATATTTTTAAGTGATTTTCCAGGATTTGTGACAAAAAAATGTCCAAAGAGTAGCGAAAAGCCAAAAGTCATTACTTATCTTTTGAATCACAGCTCATTCTAATGCCGCAGCTCAATTAATCCCACCAGTCTTTGACAAGTTGCCTGCAGTGTTGATGTTCTCTGCAGAAGTTATAGGTACAATTTAATTTGTACAGTAATTTAAAGAAATGGACACAAAGGAGGGAATGCCAAAAATGATTACTTACCTTGTAATTCCACCTTAAGTTCCATTGCTGCTGGCCCTGTAGTCCTGCCGGTCTCTGTTAAGTGTCCACCAGCAATTGGATCCCAACAATGCTGTCTTGACAGATGTAGCTAGTCAATGACCTCTACATTCATGTGTCGTAGGATAAGTGGTGAAGCTTATGATTGGCAGTAGCGGTCCCAAATAAGTTTCCAAAGACCTGAGAGCCCATTGTAATAGCAATTTGGTAGCAGTGGTGATGAGTTTTCAGGGAAATTCTAGATATGTTTTAAGTTTGATGCATTTCCTGATTTTTGGCCAGATTTGATACTTTTTGGACAAAGTCTTTAAAATATAGAAATATTATGTGTAACCTTAATAACATTCAGTTCAAAGGCTAGAGGAGTCCTCTAGACAAAGATTCTATGAATTCATGGTTTCTTAAATTATGAGAAAATGGGTGAAACTTTTTTTGGCTAAATTGGCAAAAAACACCTCTTTTGGAGATGGAATGGACAGCTAGAGGAATCATGGAGGAGGCTGATTGTTTTATATATATTTTTTACTAGGTATGTTTAATCTGTTTGCTCATAATTTAGGAAAAATAGCTAAGAGTAGACTATAATTGTAATACATTTCTTGTACTAAACAACAGTAATGACAAAAAATGAAGAGTTATTATTTAATATTATTTCGGCTTTTAGACCAAATCATCAGTGATATGGTAATTTTTAGTGATATCGTAAAATAATAGGGTTGTAATAGACAATCTTCAGTGTCATGTATTACTTCTTTAATCTTCTAAGTACATTATAGGTCAAGAGTATTTTCTAATCATGTATATCTAAAACGTATACATTGCCAAGTTTTTGCTCATCCATTAGTACTGTGATATTAAATTTGATATGTTTCACCCATTATTCTGCACCTAAGTTACATTTTTAAGTGGTTTTCCAGGATTTGTGGCAAAAAATGTCCAAAGAGTAGTGAAAAACCAAACGTCATTACTTATCTTTGGATTCAGAACTCATTCTGATGCCGCAGCTCCATTAATCCAACCAGTCTTTGGCAAGTTGCCTGCAGTGATGATCTTCTTTGCATAGGTATATAGGTACAATTAAGGTTGTACAGTATTTTTAAGAAATGGACACAAAGGTGGAATACCAATAATTATTACCTACCTTGTAATTCTACCTTAAATTCCATTGCTGCTGGCCCGGTAGTCCTGCCGGTCTCTGTTAAGTACCCAAAGGCAATGGGGTCCCGACAATGCTCTCTTGACAGATAAAGCTAATCAATGACCTCTACATTTATGGGCCATAGGATAACTGGTGAAGCCTGTGATTGGCAATAGCTGTCACATGTGTATGTTCAGTTTACCAGTCCCAAATAACTTTCCAAAGACCAGAGAGTCCATTAAAATAGCAATTTTTTTAGCAGTGTGGAGTTTTCAGGTAAATTCTAGATATGTTTTTAGTTTGATGCATTTCCTGCTTTATGGCCAGGTTTGATAAAGGTTGACAGTCTTTAAAATATAGAAATGTGATATGTATCCTTAATAACACCCAGTTCACAGGCTAGAGGAGTCCTGAAGACAAAGATTACGTCAATTCAAGGTTTTTTAAATTATGAGAAAATGGATGAAACTTTTTTTGTCTAAAATGGCATAAAACACACCTCTCTTGGAGATGGAAAGGACATCTAGAGGGGTTATGGAGGAGGCTGATTTTTTTTATTATATATTTTTACTAGGTGTGTCTGATCTATTCGCTCATAATTTAGGAAAAGTAGCTAAGAGTATACTGTAATTGTAATACATTTCTTGTACTAAACCACAGTAATAACCCAAAATCGAAGATTTATCATTTAACATTATTTGGGCTTTTAGACCTCAGTGATATTGTCATTTTTGGTGATATCGTAAAGTTATAGGGTTGTAATAGACAATCTTCAGCGTAGTGTAACACTTCTTTAATCTTCTGAGTACATTATAGGTCAAAAGTATTTTTTAATCATGTATATCTAAAACGTATATGTTGTCAAGTTTTTTACTTATCCCTTAGTATTGTGATATTAAATTTCTTATGTTTGACTCATTATTCTGCACATAAGTTATAGTTATATTTTTAAGTGATTTTCCAGGATTTGTGACAAAAAAATGTCCAAAGAGTAGCGAAAAGCCAAAAGTCATTACTTATCTTTTGAATCACAGCTCATTCTAATGCCGCAGCTCCATTAATCCCACCAGTCTTTGACAAGTTGCCTGCAGTGTTGATGTTCTCTGCAGAAGTTATAGGTACAATTTAATTTGTACAGTAATTTAAAGAAATGGACACAAAGGAGGGAATGCCAAAAATGATTACTTACCTTGTAATTCCACCTTAAGTTCCATTGCTGCTGGCCCTGTAGTCCTGCCGGTCTCTGTTAAGTACCCACCAGCAATTGGATCCCAACAATGCTGTCTTGACAGATGTAGCTAGTCAATGACCTCTACATTCATGTGTCGTAGGATAAGTGGTGAAGCTTATGATTGGCAGTAGCGGTCCCAAATACGTTTCCAAAGACCTGAGAGCCCATTGTAATAGCAATTTGGTAGCAGTGGTGATGAGTTTTCAGGGAAATTCTAGATATGTTTTAAGTTTGATGCATTTCCTGATTTTTGGCCAGATTTGATACTTTTTGGACAAAGTCTTTAAAATATAGAAATATTATGTGTAACCTTAATAACATTCAGTTCACAGGCTAGAGGAGTCCTCTAGACAAAGATTCTATGAATTCATGGTTTCTTAAATTATGAGAAAATGGGTGAAACTTTTTTTGGCTAAATTGGCAAAAAACACCTCTTTTGGAGATGGAATGGACAGCTAGAGGGGTCATGGAGGAAACTGATTGTTTTATATATATTTTTTACTAGGTGTGTTTAATCTGTTTGCTCATAATTTAGGAAAAATAGCTAAGAGTAGACTGTAATTGTAATACATTTCTTGTACTAAACAACAGTAATGACTAAAAATGAAGAGTTATTATTTAATATTATTTCGGCTTTTAGACCAAATCATCAGTGATATGGTAACTTTTAGTGATATCGTAAAATAATAGGGTTGTAATAGACAATCTTCAGTGTCATGTATTACTTCTTTAATCTTCTAAGTACATTATAGGTCAAGAGTATTTTCTAATCATGTATATCTAAAACGTATACGTTGCCAAGTTTTTGCTCATCCATTAGTACTGTGATATTAAATTTGATATGTTTCACCCATTATTCTGCACCTAAGTTACATTTTTAAGTGGTTTTCCAGGATTTGTGGCAAAAAATGTCCAAAGAGTAGTGAAAAACCAAACGTCATTACTTATCTTTGGATTCAGAACTCATTCTGATGCCGCAGCTCCATTAATCCAACCAGTCTTTGGCAAGTTGCCTGCAGTGATGATCTTCTTTGCATAGGTATATAGGTACAATTAAGGTTGTACAGTATTTTTAAGAAATGGACACAAAGGAGGAATACCAAAAATTATTACCTACCTTGTAATTCTACCTTAAATTCCATTGCTGCTGGCCCGGTAGTCCTGCCGGTCTCCGTTAAGTACCCAAAGGCAATGGGGTCCCGACAATGCTCTCTTGACAGATATAGCTAATCAATGACCTCTACATATATGGGCCATAGGATAACTGGTGAAGCCTGTGATTGGCAATAGCTGTCACATGTGTATGTTCAGTTTACCAGTCCCAAATAACTTTCCAAAGACCAGAGAGTCCATTAAAATAGCAATTTTTTTAGCAGTGTGGAGTTTTCAGGTAAATTCTAGATATGTTTTTAGTTTGATGCATTTCCTGCTTTATGGCCAGGTTTGATAAAGGTTGACAGTCTTTAAAATATAGAAATGTGATATGTATCCTTAATAACACCCAGTTCACAGGCTAGAGGAGTCCTGAAGGGAAAGATTATGTCAATTCAAGGTTTTTTAAGTTATGAGAAAATGGATGAAACTTTTTTTTGTCTAAAATGGCATAAAACACACCTCTCTTGGAGATGGAAAGGACAGCTAGAGGGGTTATGGAGGAGGCTGATTTTTTTTATTATATATTTTTTACCAGGTGTGTCTGATCTATTCGCTCATAATTTAGGAAAAGTAGCTAAGAGTATACTGTAATTGTAATACATTTCTTGTACTAAACCACAGTAATAACCCAAAATCGAAGATTTATCATTTAACATTATTTGGGCTTTTAGACCTCAGTGATATTGTCATTTTTGGTGATATCGTAAAGTAATAGGGTTGTAATAGACAATCTTCAGCGTAGTGTAACACTTCTTTAATCTTCTGAGTACATTATAGGTCAAAAGTATTTTTTAATCATGTATATCTAAAACGTATATGTTGTCAAGTTTTTTACTTATCCCTTAGTATTGTGATATTAAATTTCTTATGTTTGACTCATTATTCTGCACATAAGTTATAGTTATATTTTTAAGTGATTTTCCAGGATTTGTGACAAAAAAATGTCCAAAGAGTAGCGAAAAGCCAAAAGTCATTACTTATCTTTTGAATCACAGCTCATTCTAATGCCGCAGCTCAATTAATCCCACCAGTCTTTGACAAGTTGCCTGCAGTGTTGATGTTCTCTGCAGAAGTTATAGGTACAATTTAATTTGTACAGTAATTTAAAGAAATGGACACAAAGGAGGGAATGCCAAAAATGATTACTTACCTTGTAATTCCACCTTAAGTTCCATTGCTGCTGGCCCTGTAGTCCTGCCGGTCTCTGTTAAGTGTCCACCAGCAATTGGATCCCAACAATGCTGTCTTGACAGATGTAGCTAGTCAATGACCTCTACATTCATGTGTCGTAGGATAAGTGGTGAAGCTTATGATTGGCAGTAGCGGTCCCAAATAAGTTTCCAAAGACCTGAGAGCCCATTGTAATAGCAATTTGGTAGCAGTGGTGATGAGTTTTCAGGGAAATTCTAGATATGTTTTAAGTTTGATGCATTTCCTGATTTTTGGCCAGATTTGATACTTTTTGGACAAAGTCTTTAAAATATAGAAATATTATGTGTAACCTTAATAACATTCAGTTCAAAGGCTAGAGGAGTCCTCTAGACAAAGATTCTATGAATTCATGGTTTCTTAAATTATGAGAAAATGGGTGAAACTTTTTTTGGCTAAATTGGCAAAAAACACCTCTTTTGGAGATGGAATGGACAGCTAGAGGAATCATGGAGGAGGCTGATTGTTTTATATATATTTTTTACTAGGTATGTTTAATCTGTTTGCTCATAATTTAGGAAAAATAGCTAAGAGTAGACTATAATTGTAATACATTTCTTGTACTAAACAACAGTAATGACAAAAAATGAAGAGTTATTATTTAATATTATTTCGGCTTTTAGACCAAATCATCAGTGATATGGTAATTTTTAGTGATATCGTAAAATAATAGGGTTGTAATAGACAATCTTCAGTGTCATGTATTACTTCTTTAATCTTCTAAGTACATTATAGGTCAAGAGTATTTTCTAATCATGTATATCTAAAACGTATACATTGCCAAGTCTTTGCTCATCCATTAGTACTGTGATATTAAATTTGATATGTTTCACCCATTATTCTGCACCTAAGTTACATTTTTAAGTGGTTTTCCAGGATTTGTGGCAAAAAATGTCCAAAGAGTAGTGAAAAACCAAACGTCATTACTTATCTTTGGATTCAGAACTCATTCTGATGCCGCAGCTCCATTAATCCAACCAGTCTTTGGCAAGTTGCCTGCAGTGATGATCTTCTTTGCATAGGTATATAGGTACAATTAAGGTTGTACAGTATTTTTAAGAAATGGACACAAAGGTGGAATACCAATAATTATTACCTACCTTGTAATTCTACCTTAAATTCCATTGCTGCTGGCCCGGTAGTCCTGCCGGTCTCTGTTAAGTACCCAAAGGCAATGGGGTCCCGACAATGCTCTCTTGACAGATAAAGCTAATCAATGACCTCTACATTTATGGGCCATAGGATAACTGGTGAAGCCTGTGATTGGCAATAGCTGTCACATGTGTATGTTCAGTTTACCAGTCCCAAATAACTTTCCAAAGACCAGAGAGTCCATTAAAATAGCAATTTTTTTAGCAGTGTGGAGTTTTCAGGTAAATTCTAGATATGTTTTTAGTTTGATGCATTTCCTGCTTTATGGCCAGGTTTGATAAAGGTTGACAGTCTTTAAAATATAGAAATGTGATATGTATCCTTAATAACACCCAGTTCACAGGCTAGAGGAGTCCTGAAGACAAAGATTACGTCAATTCAAGGTTTTTTAAATTATGAGAAAATGGATGAAACTTTTTTTGTCTAAAATGGCATAAAACACACCTCTCTTGGAGATGGAAAGGACAGCTAGAGGGGTTATGGAGGAGGCTGATTTTTTTTATTATATATTTTTACTAGGTGTGTCTGATCTATTCGCTCATAATTTAGGAAAAGTAGCTAAGAGTATACTGTAATTGTAATACATTTCTTGTACTAAACCACAGTAATAACCCAAAATCGAAGATTTATCATTTAACATTATTTGGGCTTTTAGACCTCAGTGATATTGTCATTTTTGGTGATATCGTAAAGTTATAGGGTTGTAATAGACAATCTTCAGCGTAGTGTAACACTTCTTTAATCTTCTGAGTACATTATAGGTCAAAAGTATTTTTTAATCATGTATATCTAAAACGTATATGTTGTCAAGTTTTTTACTTATCCCTTAGTATTGTGATATTAAATTTCTTATGTTTGACTCATTATTCTGCACATAAGTTATAGTTATATTTTTAAGTGATTTTCCAGGATTTGTGACAAAAAAATGTCCAAAGAGTAGCGAAAAGCCAAAAGTCATTACTTATCTTTTGAATCACAGCTCATTCTAATGCCGCAGCTCCATTAATCCCACCAGTCTTTGACAAGTTGCCTGCAGTGTTGATGTTCTCTGCAGAAGTTATAGGTACAATTTAATTTGTACAGTAATTTAAAGAAATGGACACAAAGGAGGGAATGCCAAAAATGATTACTTACCTTGTAATTCCACCTTAAGTTCCATTGCTGCTGGCCCTGTAGTCCTGCCGGTCTCTGTTAAGTACCCACCAGCAATTGGATCCCAACAATGCTGTCTTGACAGATGTAGCTAGTCAATGACCTCTACATTCATGTGTCGTAGGATAAGTGGTGAAGCTTATGATTGGCAGTAGCGGTCCCAAATACGTTTCCAAAGACCTGAGAGCCCATTGTAATAGCAATTTGGTAGCAGTGGTGATGAGTTTTCAGGGAAATTCTAGATATGTTTTAAGTTTGATGCATTTCCTGATTTTTGGCCAGATTTGATACTTTTTGGACAAAGTCTTTAAAATATAGAAATATTATGTGTAACCTTAATAACATTCAGTTCACAGGCTAGAGGAGTCCTCTAGACAAAGATTCTATGAATTCATGGTTTCTTAAATTATGAGAAAATGGGTGAAACTTTTTTTGGCTAAATTGGCAAAAAACACCTCTTTTGGAGATGGAATGGACAGCTAGAGGGGTCATGGAGGAAACTGATTGTTTTATATATATTTTTTACTAGGTGTGTTTAATCTGTTTGCTCATAATTTAGGAAAAATAGCTAAGAGTAGACTGTAATTGTAATACATTTCTTGTACTAAACAACAGTAATGACTAAAAATGAAGAGTTATTATTTAATATTATTTCGGCTTTTAGACCAAATCATCAGTGATATGGTAACTTTTAGTGATATCGTAAAATAATAGGGTTGTAATAGACAATCTTCAGTGTCATGTATTACTTCTTTAATCTTCTAAGTACATTATAGGTCAAGAGTATTTTCTAATCATGTATATCTAAAACGTATACGTTGCCAAGTTTTTGCTCATCCATTAGTACTGTGATATTAAATTTGATATGTTTCACCCATTATTCTGCACCTAAGTTACATTTTTAAGTGGTTTTCCAGGATTTGTGGCAAAAAATGTCCAAAGAGTAGTGAAAAACCAAACGTCATTACTTATCTTTGGATTCAGAACTCATTCTGATGCCGCAGCTCCATTAATCCAACCAGTCTTTGGCAAGTTGCCTGCAGTGATGATCTTCTTTGCATAGGTATATAGGTACAATTAAGGTTGTACAGTATTTTTAAGAAATGGACACAAAGGAGGAATACCAAAAATTATTACCTACCTTGTAATTCTACCTTAAATTCCATTGCTGCTGGCCCGGTAGTCCTGCCGGTCTCCGTTAAGTACCCAAAGGCAATGGGGTCCCGACAATGCTCTCTTGACAGATATAGCTAATCAATGACCTCTACATATATGGGCCATAGGATAACTGGTGAAGCCTGTGATTGGCAATAGCTGTCACATGTGTATGTTCAGTTTACCAGTCCCAAATAACTTTCCAAAGACCAGAGAGTCCATTAAAATAGCAATTTTTTTAGCAGTGTGGAGTTTTCAGGTAAATTCTAGATATGTTTTTAGTTTGATGCATTTCCTGCTTTATGGCCAGGTTTGATAAAGGTTGACAGTCTTTAAAATATAGAAATGTGATATGTATCCTTAATAACACCCAGTTCACAGGCTAGAGGAGTCCTGAAGGGAAAGATTATGTCAATTCAAGGTTTTTTAAGTTATGAGAAAATGGATGAAACTTTTTTTTGTCTAAAATGGCATAAAACACACCTCTCTTGGAGATGGAAAGGACAGCTAGAGGGGTTATGGAGGAGGCTGATTTTTTTTATTATATATTTTTTACCAGGTGTGTCTGATCTATTCGCTCATAATTTAGGAAAAGTAGCTAAGAGTATACTGTAATTGTAATACATTTCTTGTACTAAACCACAGTAATAACCCAAAATCGAAGATTTATCATTTAACATTATTTGGGCTTTTAGACCTCAGTGATATTGTCATTTTTGGTGATATCGTAAAGTAATAGGGTTGTAATAGACAATCTTCAGCGTAGTGTAACACTTCTTTAATCTTCTGAGTACATTATAGGTCAAAAGTATTTTTTAATCATGTATATCTAAAACGTATATGTTGTCAAGTTTTTTACTTATCCCTTAGTATTGTGATATTAAATTTCTTATGTTTGACTCATTATTCTGCACATAAGTTATAGTTATATTTTTAAGCGATTTTCCAGGATTTGTGACAAAAAAATGTCCAAAGAGTAGCGAAAAGCCAAAAGTCATTACTTATCTTTTGAATCACAGCTCATTCTAATGCCGCAGCTCAATTAATCCCACCAGTCTTTGACAAGTTGCCTGCAGTGTTGATGTTCTCTGCAGAAGTTATAGGTACAATTTAATTTGTACAGTAATTTAAAGAAATGGACACAAAGGAGGGAATGCCAAAAATGATTACTTACCTTGTAATTCCACCTTAAGTTCCATTGCTGCTGGCCCTGTAGTCCTGCCGGTCTCTGTTAAGTGTCCACCAGCAATTGGATCCCAACAATGCTGTCTTGACAGATGTAGCTAGTCAATGACCTCTACATTCATGTGTCGTAGGATAAGTGGTGAAGCTTATGATTGGCAGTAGCGGTCCCAAATAAGTTTCCAAAGACCTGAGAGCCCATTGTAATAGCAATTTGGTAGCAGTGGTGATGAGTTTTCAGGGAAATTCTAGATATGTTTTAAGTTTGATGCATTTCCTGATTTTTGGCCAGATTTGATACTTTTTGGACAAAGTCTTTAAAATATAGAAATATTATGTGTAACCTTAATAACATTCAGTTCAAAGGCTAGAGGAGTCCTCTAGACAAAGATTCTATGAATTCATGGTTTCTTAAATTATGAGAAAATGGGTGAAACTTTTTTTGGCTAAATTGGCAAAAAACACCTCTTTTGGAGATGGAATGGACAGCTAGAGGAATCATGGAGGAGGCTAATTGTTTTATATATATTTTTTACTAGGTATGTTTAATCTGTTTGCTCATAATTTAGGAAAAATAGCTAAGAGTAGACTGTAATTGTAATGCATTTCTTGTACTAAACAACAGTAATGACTAAAAATGAAGAGTTATCATTTAATATTATTTCGGCTTTTAGACCAAATCATCAGTGATATGGTAATTTTTAGTGATATCGTAAAATAATAGGGTTGTAATAGACAATCTTCAGTGTCATGTATTACTTCTTTAATCTTCTAAGTACATTATAGGTCAAGAGTAGTGTTTAGCGATACCGTCCGATATTGAAAGTATCGGTATCGGAAAGTATCGGCCGATACCGGCAAAGTATCGGATCCAATCCGATACCGATACCCGATACCAATACAAGTCAATGGGACTCAAGTATCGGACGGTATCCCTGATGGTTCCCAGGGTCTGAAGGAGAGGAAACTCTCCTTCAGGCCCTGGGATCCATATTAATGTGTAAAAGAAAGAATTAAAATAAAAAATATTGCTATACTCACCTCTCCGACGCAGCCTGGACCTCACCGAGGGAACCGGCAGCGTTCTTTGCTTAAAATTTGCGCGTTTACTTCCTTCCGTGAAGACCCGGCTTGTGATTGGTCGCGTGCCGCCCATGTGGCCGCGACGCGACCAATCACAGCAAGCCGTGACGTAATTTCAGGTCCTTCAGGATTTTAAAATTACGTTCTGGCTTGTGATTGGTCGCGGTCACATGGGCGACGCGACCAATCACAAGCCGTGACATCACGGGAAGCAGGACACGCGCGCATTTTAAAATGCGCGCGTGTCCTGCCTCCCATGACGTCACGGCTTGTGATTAGTCGCATTGCCCATGTGACCGCGACGCGACCAATCACAAGCCAGAACGTAATTTTAAAATCCTGAAGACCTGAAATTACGTCACGGCTTGCTGTGATTGGTCGCGTCGCGGCCACATGGGCGGCACGCGACCAATCACAAGCCGGGACTTCACGGAAGGAAGTAAACGCGCGAATTTTAAGCAAAGAACGCTGCCGGTTCCCTCGGTGAGGTCCAGGCTGCGTCGGAGAGGTGAGTATAGCAATATTTTTTATTTTAATTCTTTCTTTTACACATTATTACATTAATGTTGTTTCGATACCGATACCCGATACCACAAAAGTATCGGATCTCGGTATCGGAATTCCGATACCCGCAAGTATCGGCCGATACCCAATACTTGCGGTATCGGAATGCTCAACACTAGTCAAGAGTATTTTCTAATCATATATATCTAAAACGTATACGTTGCCAAGTTTTTACTTATCCATTAGTATTGTGATATTAAATTTGATATGTTTGACCCTTTATTCTGCACCTAAGTTACATTTTTAAGTGGTTTTCCAGGTTTTGTGGCAAAAAATGTACAAAGAGTAGTGAAAAACCAAAAGTCATTACTTATCTTTGGATTCAGAACTCATTCTGATGCCGCAGCTCCATTAATCCAACCAGTCTTTGGCAAGTTGCCTGCAGTGATGATGTTCTTTGCATAGGTATATAGGTACAATTTAGGTTGTACGGTATTTTTAAGAAATGGACACAAAGGAGGGAATACCAAAAATTATTACTTACCTTGTAATTCTACCTTAAATTCCATTGCTGCTGGCCCGGTAGTCCTGCCGGTCTCTGTTAAGTACCCAAAAGCAATGGGGTTCCGACAATGCTCTCTTGACAGATGTAGCTAATCAATGACCTCTACATTTATGGGCCATAGGATAACTGGTGAAGCCTGTGATTGGCAATAGCTGTCACATGTGTATGTTCAGCTTACCAGTCCCAAATAAGTTTCCAAAGACCAGAGAGACCATTAAAATAGCAATTTTTTTAGCAGTGTGGAGTTTTCAGGTGAATTCTAGATATGTTTTTAGTTTGATGCATTTCCTGCTTTATGGCCAGGTTTGATAAAGGTTGACTGTTATGGACCTGGTGGTTAGGTGCACCCGGAATGACCTGATGGTTAAACTCGAAATCGGGACAAGGTCTGGGGAAGTGGGAACTCTGCTGACCGCAAACCCTACTCTTATCACACACAGAGAACCCAAAAAGATTGGAGTACACGTCCAGAAAAATATATCAAATTTTATTAAATTACACAGAATACATGAACAAATGTAGCGCAACACGTTATGACATAAGTAGATAATATCAGACAAGGTAGGTAGCACAGACCAAAACCGGTGCTGTCCATCACCAACGCCATATATACAAAATTCACATGCATAATGCAAAAAATAATGAAAAGGGGCACAAAGTAAAGGGGAAATAAGTCGGGTCGTATATGGAAACGCCATACAGCCCTGTACACAGGCTAATACCCAATAAGCTATATGTTCAGACCCCTCCCCGTGCTCTTACCACAGTACTGGCATCAGACCCCTGACGAAGCCGACGCGAAAAGCGCGTTGGGGCAACGGTGCTGTCCAGGTCTGACACCAGTACTGTGGTAAGAGCACGGGGAGGGGTCTGAACATATAGCTTATTGGGTATTAGCCTGTGTACAGGGCTGTACGGTGTTTCCATATACGACCCAACTTATTTCCCCTTTACTCTGTGCCCCTTTTCATTATTTTTTGCATTATGCATGTGAATTTTGTATATATGGCGTTGGTGATGGACAGCACCGGTTTTGGTCTGTGCTACCTACCTTGTCTGATATTATCTACTTATGTCATAACGTGTTGCGCTACATTTGTTCATGTATTCTGTGTAATTTAATAAAATTTGATATATTTTTCTGGACGTGTACTCCAATCTTTTTTGGTTCTCTCTGTAGTAGGAGTGTCCTCTGTTAAAGTACTTGTGTTCCCCCCTTTTTTCCAGGCTCCCCCACTGGGGTAGTGAGCATGTGGGTGAACTTTAGATGCTTATTTTTCTTCTTGGGTTTGTTTTATTATCACACACACTAGAAATAGCCATGGAGCGTGCCTAACTCTTCCTAGACGCCTCTTCACAGCCTAAGAGCTAACTACCCCTAAAGATAGAAATAGAAGCCTTACCTTGCCTCAGAGAAATTCCCCAAAGGAAAAGGCAGCCCCCCACATATATTGACCGTGAGTTAAGAGGAAAGTCACAAACACAGGAATGAAACAGGTTTTAGCAAAGGAGGCCAGTCTTCACTAAATAGTCAGAGGATAGATAAAGGGAGCTATGCGGTCAGCACAAAAAACTACAAAAAACCACGCAGAGTATGCAAAAAGACCTCCACACCGACTCACGGTGTGGAGGTGCAACTCTGCACCCCCAGAGCTTCCAGCTAGCAAGGAAATATCATGATAGCAAGCTGGACAAGAATTTAGCAGTACAAGAAATATATTCAGGAAGCAAAAACAACAAATGAACTAGCAGTGACTTAGCTTCTGCTGGAGTAGACAGGTCAGCTAAGAAGTCCAAGAGAGATCTGAACCAATACTGAGACATTGACAGCTGGCATGAAGTAACGATCTGAGTGGAGTTAAATAGGGAAGCCAGCCTAGTAATAACGAGGGCAGCTGGGAAATCCAACCTCAAGGACCAGCAGTTCCACTCAAAGCCACCAGAGGGAGTTCAAGGACAGAACTCACCAAAGTACCATTCATGTCCACAGGAGGGAGTCCGAGAATGGAATTCACAACAGTACCCCCCCTTGAGGAGGGGTCACCGATCCCTCACCAGGGCCCCCAGGCCGATCAGGACGAGCTAAATGAAAGGCCCGAACTAAATCGGCAGCATGGACATCGGAGGCAACAACCCAGGAATTATCCTCCTGACCATAGCCCTTCCACTTAACCAGGTACTGAAGCTTCCGTCTTGAAATACGAGAATCCAAAATCTTCTCTACCACATACTCCAACTCCCCCTCAACCAACACCGGAGCAGGAGGATCAACGGAGGGAACCATAGGCGCCACATATCTCCACAACAACGACCTATGGAACGCATTATGGATGGCAAAAGAAGTTGGAAGGACCAAACGAAATGACACAGGATTGAGAATTTCAGAAATCTTATAAGGACCAATGAAACGAGGCTTAAACTTAGGAGAAGAAACCTTCATAGGAACATGACGAGAAGACAACCAAACCAAATCCCCAACACGAAGTTGGGGACCAACACAGCGACGGCGGTTAGCGAAACGTTGAACCTTCTCCTGAGACAACGTCGCTTTTCTTTGGCCCCTGTGTTGTGTCAGCCAGATGTTTCGCTCCCTTTTCAGGTTGAGGTTGATGCTTCTGAGATTGGAGCAGGAGCTGTTTTATCTCAAAGAAGTTCTGATGGTTCTGTGATGAAGTCATGTGCTTTCTTTTCTAGAAAGTTTTCGCCTGCTGAGCGTAATTATGATGTTGGCAATCGGGAGTTGCTGGCTATGAAGTGGGCATTCGAGGAGTGGCGACATTGGCTTGAGGGAGCCAAGCACCGCGTGGTGGTCTTGACAGATCACAAGAATCTGACTTATCTAGAGTCTGCCAAGCGGTTGAATCCTAGACAGGCTCGATGGTCGCTGTTTTTCTCCCGTTTCGATTTTGTGGTCTCCTACCTTCCGGGTACTAAGAATATGAAGGCTGATGCCCTTTCTAGGAGTTTTGTGCCTGATTCTCCGGAAGTCCCTGAGCCGGCTGGTATTCTCAAAGAAGGGGTAATTCTGTCTGCCATCTCCCCTGATTTGCGGCGGGTGCTGCAGGAGTTTCAGGCTGATAGACCTGACCGTTTTCCAGCGGAGAAACTGTTTGTCCCTGATAGATGGTCTAGTAGAGTTATTTCTGAGGTTCATTGTTCGGTGTTGGCTGGTCATCCTGGGATTTTTGGTACCAGAGATTTGGTGGCTAGGTCGTTCTGGTGGCCTTCCTTGTCACGGGATGTGCGTTCTTTTGTGCAGTCTTGTGGGACTTGTGCTCGGGCCAAGCCCTGCTGTTCTCATGCCAGTGGGTTGCTTTTGCCCTTGCCGGTCCTGAAAAGGCCTTGGACGCATATTTCCATGGATTTTATTTCTGATCTTCCTGTCTCTCAAAGGATGTCTGTCATCTGGGTGGTCTGTGATCGCTTTTCTAAGATGGTCCATTTGGTACCCCTGCCTAAATGACCTTCCTCTTCTGATTTGGTCCCATTATTTTTTCAGCATGTGGTTCATTTGCATGGCATTCCGGAGAACATTGTGTCGGACAGAGGTTCCCAGTTTGTCTCTAGGTTTTGGCGGTCCTTTTGTGCTAAGATGGGCATTGATTTGTCTTTTTCTTCGGCTTTCCATCCTCAGACAAATGGCCAAACCGAACGAACCAATCAGACTTTGGAAACCTATCTGAGATGCTTTGTTTCTGCTGATCAGGATGATTGGGTGACCTTCTTGCCATTGGCTGAGTTCGCCCTTAATAATCGGGCTAGTTCGGCTACTTTGATTTCGCCTTTTTTTTGCAATTCTGGTTTTCATCCTCGCTTTTCTTCAGGGCAGGTTGAGCCTTCTGACTGTCCTGGTGTGGATTCTGTGGTGGACAGGTTGCAGCAAATTTGGACTCACTGTTATGGACCTGGTGGTTAGGTGCACCCGGAATGACCTGATGGTTAAACTCGAAATCGGGACAAGCTCTGGGGAAGTGGGAACTCTGCTGACCGCAAACCCTACTCCTATCACACACACTAGAAATAGCCGTGGAGCGTGCCTAACTCTTCCTAGATGCCTCTTCACAGCCTAAGAGCTAACTACCCCTAAAGATAGAAATAGAAGCCTTACCTTGCCTCAGAGAAATTCCCCAAAGGAAAAGGCAGCCCCCCACATATATTGACCGTGAGTTAAGAGGAAAGTCACAAACACAGGAATGAAACAGGTTTTAGCAAAGGAGGCCAGTCTTCACTAAATAGTCAGAGGATAGATAAAGGGAGCTATGCGGTCAGCACAAAAAACTACAAAAAACCACGCAGAGTATGCAAAAAGACCTCCACACCGACTCACGGTGTGGAGGTGCAACTCTGCACCCCCAGAGCTTCCAGCTAGCAAGGAAATATCATGATAGCAAGCTGGACAAGAATTTAGCAGTACAAGAAATATATTCAGGAAGCAAAAACAACAAATGAACTAGCAGTGACTTAGCTTCTGCTGGAGTAGACAGGTCATCTGAGAAGTCCAAGAGAGATCTGAACCAATACTGAGACATTGACAGCTGGCATGAAGTAACGATCTGAGTGGAGTTAAATAAGGAAGCCAGCCTAGTAATAATGAGGGCAGCTGGGAAATCCTACCTCAAGGACCAGCAGTTCCACTCAAAGCCACCAGAGGGAGTTCAAGGACAGAACTCACCAAAGTACCATTCATGTCCACAGGAGGGAGTCCGAGAACAGAATTCACAACAGTTGACAGTCTTTAAAATATAGAAATGTGATATGTAACCTTAATAACACCCAGTTCACAGGCTAGAGGAGTCCTGAAGACAAAGATTACATCAATTCAAGGTTTCTTAAATTATGAGAAAATGGATGAAACTTTTTTGTCTAAAATGGCATAAAACACACCTCTCTTGGAGATGGAAAGGACAGCTAGAGGGGTCATGGAGGAGGCTGATTTTTTTAATATATATTTTTTACTAGGTGTGTCTGATCTATTCGCTCATAATTTAGGAAAAGTAGCTAAGAGTATACTGTAATTGTAATACATTTCTTGGACTAAACCACAGTAATAACCAAAAATCGAAGATTTATCATTTAACATTATTTGTGCTTTTATACCTCAGTGATATTCTCATTTTTGGTGATATTGTAAAGTAATAGGGTTGTAATAGACAATCTTCAGTGTAGTGTAACACTTCTTTAATCTTCTGAGTACATTATAGGTCAAAAGTATTTTTTAATCATGTATATTTAAAACGTATATCTTGTCAAGTTTTTTACTTATCCCTTAGTATTGTGATATTAAATTTCATATGTTTGACTCACTATTCTGCACATAAGTTCTAGTTATATTTTTAAGTGATTTTCCAGGATTTGTGACAAAAAATGTCCAAAGAGTAGCGAACAGCCAAAAGTCATTACTTATCTTTTGAATCACAGCTCATTCTAATGAAGCAGCTCCATTAATCCCACTAGTCTTTGACAAGTTGCCTGCAGTGTTGATGTTCTCTGCAGAAGTTATAGGTACAATTTAAGTTGTACAGTAATTTAAAGAAATGGACACAAAGGAGGGAATGGCAAAAATGATTGCTTACCTTGTAATTCCACCTTGAGTTCCATTGCTGCCGGCCCTGTAGCCCTGCCGGTCACTGTTAAGTACCCAACAGCAATTGGGTCCCAACAATGCTGTCTTGACAGATGTAGCTAGTCAATGACCTCTACATTCATGTGTCGTAGGATAACTCGTGAAGCTTATGATTGGCAGTAGCAGTCCCAAATAAGTTTCCAAAGACCTGAGAGCCCATTGTAATAGCAATTTGGTAGCAGTGGTGATGAGTTTTCAGGGAAATTCTGGATGTTTTTAGTTTGATGCATTTCCTGATTTATGGCCAGATTTGATACTTTTTAGACAAAGTCTTTAAAATATAGAAATATTATGTGTAACCTTAATACCATTCAGTTCATAGGCTAGAGGAGTCCTCTAGACAAAGATTCTATGAATTCATGGTTCTTAAATTATGAGAAAATGGGTGAAACTTTTTTTTGCTAAATTGGCAAAAAACACACCTCTTTTGGAGATGGAATGGACAGCTAGAGGGGTCATGGAGGAGGCTGATTGTTTTATATATATTTTTTACTAGGTATGTTTAATCTGTTTGCTCATAATTTAGGAAAAATAGCTAAGAGTAGACTGTAATTGTAATGCATTTCTTGTACTAAACAACAGTAATGACTAAAAATGAAGAGTTATCATTTAATATTATTTCGGCTTTTAGACCAAATCATCAGTGATATGGTAATTTTTAGTGATATCGTAAAATAATAGGGTTGTAATAGACAATCTTCAGTGTCATGTATTACTTCTTTTAATCTAAGTACATTATAGGTCAAGAGTATTTTCTAATCATGTATATCTAAAACGTATACGTTGCCAAGTTTTTACGCATCCATTAGAATTGTGATATTACATTTGATATGTTTGACCCATTATTCTGCACCTAAGTTAGATTTTTAAGTGGTTTTCCAGGATTTGTGGCAAAAAATGTCCAAAGAGTAGTGAAAAACCAAAAGTCATTACTTATCTTTGGATTCAGAACTCATTCTGATGCCGCAGCTCCATTAATCCAACCAGTCTTTGGCAAGCTGCCTGCAGTGATGATGTTCTTTGCATAGGTATATAGGTACAATTTAGGTTGTACGGTATTCTTAAGAAATGGACACAAATTAGGGAATACCAAAAATTATTACTTACCTTGTAATTCTACCTTAAATTCCATTGCTGCTGGCCCGGTAGTCCTGCCGATCTCTGTTAAGTACCCAAAAGCAATGGGGTTCCGACAATGCTCTCTTGACAGATGTAGCTAATCAATGACCTCTACATTTATGGGCCATAGGATAACTGGTGAAGCCTGTGATTGGCAATAGCTGTCACATGTGTATGTTCAGCTTACCAGTCCCAAATAAGTTTCCAAAGACCAGAGAGACCAATAAAATAGCAATTTTTTTAGCAGTGTGGAGTTTTCAGGTAAATTGTAGATATGTTTTTAGTTTGATGCATTTCCTGCTTTATGGCCAGGTTTGATAAAGGTTGACAGTCTTTAAAATATAGAAATGTGATATGTAATCTTAATAACACCCAGTTCATAGGCTAGAGGAGTCCTGAAGACAAAGATTACATCAATTCAAGGTTTCTTAAATTAAGAGAAAATGGATGAAACTTTTTGTCTAAAATGGCATAAAACACACCTCTCTTGGAGATGGAAAGGACAGCTAGAGGGGTCATGGAGGAGGCTGATTTTTTTAATAAATATTTTTTACTAGATGTGTCTGATCTATTCGCTCTTAATTTAGGGATAGTAGCTAAGAGTATACTGTAATTGTAATACATTTCTTGTACTAAACCACAGTAATAACCAAAAATCGAAGATTTATCATTTAACATTATTTGGGCTTTTAGACCTCAGTGATATTGTCATTTTTGGTGATATCGTAAAGTAATAGGGTTGTAATAGATAATCTTCAGCGTAGTGAAACACTTCTTTAATCTTCTGAGTACATTATAGGTCAAAAGTATGTTTTAATCATGTATATCTAAAATGTATATGTTGTCAAGTTTTTTACTTATCCCTTAGTATTGTGATATTAAATTTCATATGTTTGAATCATTATTCTGCACATAAGTTATAGTTATATTTTTAAGTGAGTTTCCAGGATTTGTGACAAAAAATGTCCAAAGAGTAGCGAAAAGCCAAAAGTCATTACTTATCTTTTGAATCACAGCTCATTCTAATGCCCCAGCTCCATTAATCCCACCAGTCTTTGACAAGTTGCCTGCAGTGTTGATGTTCTCTGCAGAAGTTATAGGTACAATTTAAGTTGTACAGTAATTTAAAGAAATTGACACAAAGGAGGGAATGCCAAAAACGATTACTTACCTTGTAATTCCACCTTAAGTTTTATTGCTGCTGGTCATATAGTCCTGCCAGTCTCTGTTAAGTACCCAACAGCAATTGGGTCCCAACAATGCTGTCTTGACAGATGTAGCTAGTCAATGACCTCTACATTCATGTGTCGTAGGATAACTGGTGAAGCTTATGATTGGCAGTAGCAGTCCCAAATAAGTTTCCAAAGACCTGAGAGCCCATTGTAATAGCAATTTGGTAGCAGTGGTGATGAGTTTTCAGGGAAATTCTAGATATGTTTTTAGTTTGATGCATTTCCTGATTCATGGCCAGATTTGATACTTTTTGGACAAAGTCTTTAAAATATAGAAAAAATATGTGTAACCTTAATAACATTCAGTTCACAGGCTAGAGGAGTCCTCTAGACAAAGATTCTATGAATTCATGGTTTCTTAAATTATGAGAAAATAGGTGAAACTTTTTTTTTTGCTAAATTTGCAAAAAAAACACCTCTTTTGGAGATGGAATGGACAGCTTGAGGGGTCATGGAGGAGGCTGATTGTTTTATATATATTTATTAATGGTGTGTTTAATTTGTTTGCTCATAGTTTAGGAAAAATAGCTAAGAGTAGACTGTAATTGTTATACATTTCTTGTACTAAACAACAGTAATGACTAAAAATGAAGAGTTATCATTTAATATTATTTCGGCTTTTAGACCAAATCATCAGTGATATGGTAATTTTTAGTGATATCGTAAAATAATAGGGTTGTAATAGACAATCTTCAGTGTCATGTATTACTTCTTTAATCTTCTAAGTACATTATAGGTCAAGAGTATTTTCTAACCATGTATATCTAAAACGTATACGTTGCCAAGTTTTTACTCATCCATTAGTATTGTGATATTAAATTTGATATGTTTGACCCATTATTCTGCAACTCAGTTACATTTTTAAGTGGTTTTCCAGGATTTGCGGCATAAAAATGTCCAAAGAGTAGTGAAAAACCAAAAGTCATTACTTATCTTTGGATTCAGAACTCATGCTGATGCCGCAGCTCCATTAATCCAACCAGTCTTTGGCAAGTTGCCTGCAGTGATGATATTCTTTTCATAGGTATATAGGTACAATTTAGGTTGTACAGTATTTTTAAGAAATGGACACAAAGGACGGAATACCAAAAATCATTACTTACCTTGTAATTAGTGTTGAGCATTCCGATACCGCAAGTATCGGGTATCGGCCGATACTTAGCGGTATCGGAATTCCGATACCGAGATCCGATACTTGCCGCGTATTGGATACCGGAATCGGAAGTTCCCAGGATTCAAACAGCACAAATTTGTACGAAATCAGCCAATGAGAATGATTCCAAGTGTGGGCACATCCTGTTCAGCATGGAGGGCCTGAAACTACTGGCAAGGCTGTGATTGGCTGCTGAAATGATGTCATGATGCAGTTTAAAAGTCGCTGGCGCCATTTTGCGCTCACTCTGCTGTGAATTCAGTTAGTGACAGGACGCTGTTTGCTGACTGAGGGCCAGTTTAGAGATAGCGATTTGCTTCTTTGTGCTTTTCCAAGGCTAATTTTGCAACCGCTGTGTTCACCTACTAATCACCTTGCTTTTGCCTTGTAGCGCTGTTTTCACAGCGATCTGCAAGGTCTGTGTGTGTGTGTGTGTGTGTGAGTGCAGCCCACTCTCTAGTCTGAGTGCAGCCATAGGCCATCAATAGCTGGTTGTATTCAGTTCAGGGAGGGTGGTTCATTGCCTCATACTGTTCTTTTTTTTTTTTTTTTCAAGTAGTGTAGTCTGCTGCTCATTTTTTCAAAAAATTCCTATTAGTGTCTTTCCACCCGTCTCCAGCTAACTTGTGGAAAAACACTACATAGGATAACGTAGAGGAGGGTTTTTGGGCCTTGCAGCGCCGTTTACGGCTGTCTGCACGGTCTCCGTGTGACTGCAGCTCGCCCTGTAGTCTGTGAGCAGCCATAGCCTGGTTGTCTCCAGCTCAGGGTTCTTCACTGCGTCATACCGTAAAAACAATTTTCCTTTTGTTTTCAGTAGTGCAAGGCTGCTGCACATTTTTTCAAAAAATTCCTATTAGTGTCTTTCCACCCGTCTCCAGCTAACTTGTGGAAAAACACTACATAGGATAACGTAGAGGAGGGTTTTTGGGCCTTGCAGCGCCGTTTACGGCTGTCTGCACGGTCTCCGTGTGACTGCAGCTCTCTCTGTTGTCAGTTCAGCCCCAAAAAAATAAATAAATAATAAAGTTCACCAAACACACCAGTGACACCACTTTACATTTGTGTAGGCCACATTAGCTCATATTAAAGTCTAGTCCACACTTTAGAAAATTAGTGTTTCTTATACCTGTTAGGAGTTGTTCAGGAATAAGCACACAAAGCCGTTAGTACTTTTCTGCTTATCTTTATCAGTCAACCAAGATGAAGAAGGCAGTGAGTAAGGCACGTGGGCGTGGGCACGGAGCAGGGAGAGGACGTGGGGATTCTGTGCCTGCTGCGGGCACCGGTGACTCATCAGCACCCACTTTCACCAGGGAACAGTCCTTCATGCGCAGCTTTGTCGCAGAGCGCCGTACACCGCTGCTGCGTGAAGAACAAATTGAAGCCGTTGTCGGATGGATGGCAGCTAATGCATCAACTTCAATTAGTGCCACATCATCTCAGACACAGAGCACTGGAGAGCAGCCATCTGTCTCTTCACCACCTGCCAAATTGCCCAGGCAGACGGAGATCCCAGGACAGGAGCCGTCTCTACTTCTGTTCTCTGAATCTCTTGGCTTGGAAACAGGGGGCCAGCCCAGCAGCATTGGACAAATGGAAGAAGAGGCAGGGTGCAGTGATGCCCAACAGCTTTTTCTCTCTTCCTCTGAAGAGGCGGGTGGGCCAGTGGCTCCGGTCACCACATCGCAGGACGCATCCGCTGATGACACTCAGGTGCCACTTTCTGGTGCGTGCTCTACTGCTGAGACTACCCAGGAGGAGCAGTTGGGGGCAGAGGGTAGTGTAGATGATGAGGTCCTTAACCCATCTTGGCGTGAGGGACAGGAAGGTGGTGGGAGCAGCTCTGAGGAAGAGATTCCCCGTACGGCCCAAAGAGGGAGAGGGAGGGGGAAGACTGCGGATCCTGCAGCCTCCGCTTTGGCACCCGTTAGGAGCATGTCTCTTCCAAAAGCCAAAAAGGGCGCTCCCAAGACTTGCAGTGCCTGGTCCTTTTTTGACACAGTTGCAGATGACATTTGCTATGTCAAATGCAAGGTGTGTCATCACAAAGTCAAAAGAGGTCGAAATGTCAGCAACCTCAATACCTCCAACATGTGGAAACATGTGCGCACCAGGCACGCGGCAGAGTTAGAAAGACACACTGAAGAGCTAGGCCAACCAACAGCGGCAGCTACCACCTCTTCAGCTCGTGTTGCCTCTTCCTCCAGCTCACACGCAGCTGGTTCGGCTTCCTCCCAGGATCGCCGTGGAAGAACCTCTGGCCCTGTTGTCCAGAGACCCGCTGTAATTCCACCCGCAGCACCACTTTCCCAGTCATCCACACACTCCCAGCCCAGTGTACAGCCATCGGTAGTACAGGCATGGGAGAAAAGGCGGCCTTTCTCGTCAAACCACCCACGAGCACAGGCTCTGACTGCAGGCATTGCCAAACTTCTGTCACTGGAAATGCTGTCATTCAGGCTGGTGGAGACTGACAGCTTTCGTGACTTGATGTCATTGGCAGTCCCACAGTACAATGTGCCCAGCCGCTTTTACTTCAGCAGGCAAGCCGTCCCTGCCCTGCACAAGCATGTGGAGGGACACATAAAACACGCGCTACTGAATGCCGTCAGTAGCAAGGTCCACCTCACCACCGATGCGTGGACCAGTCAACATGGACAGGGGCGATACCTTTCCCTCACTGCCCATTGGGTTAATGTCGTTGAGCCGGGTACAGATCGTGCGAGTCGCGCAGGACGTGTCCTGCCCACTCCAAGGATTGCAGGAATCCATTCTGTATGCATTGACTCCTCCTCTTACACCAGTTCCTCAGAATCTTCGCTGCAGGAGCTGTCACAGTCCACCTCCACATGGACCCATGATGAACGTTTACCTGTTACGACCGACATGAGCACAGCCGTGGCCAAACGTCAACAGGCCGTCTTGAAATTAATTTCTTTGGGGAATCGAAGCCACATAGCGCAGGAGCTCTGGAATGCCATCAAGCAGGAGAGCGATGTGTGGTTTGTGCCAGCGAATCTCCAGCCAGGCATGGTAGTGTGTGATAATGGCCGAAATCTGGTGGCAGCTCTGGGCCTCGGCAACCTCACTCACATCCCATGTCTGGCACATGTGCTCAATTTCTTCGTGCAGAGTTTTTTGAGGGACTATCCGGATCTTGATGCACTGCTGCACAAGGTCCGCCTAGAGTGTGCTCACTTGCGGCGTTCCAGCACGGCAAAAGCGCGCATTGCGGCTCTGCAGCGCCGACACCGCCTGCCGGAACATCGCATCATATGTGACCTACCTACCAGGTGGAATTCCACGTTACATATGTTGGAGTGGTTGTGTGAGCAGCAGCAAGCTGTAATGGAGTACCAGCTGCTTCAGGCGCAAAGAAGTCGCACTCAGCGCCGTTCAGACTTCACAACCACAGAGTGGGCCACTATGAATGACGTCTGCCAGGTTTTGCGTCCCTTCGATTATTCCACGCGGATGGCGAGTGCAGATGATGCACTAGTCAGCATGACTGTCCCCCTTATCTGCCTGCTTGAAAAATCACTGCAAGCGCTAAGGGATGATGTTGTGGAAGAGGTGGAGGATGAGGATTCACCATTTCCATCATCTTCTGGACAGTCAGCGCCACGTGGTTCCTCACAAACGCGTAGGCAGGGGACAGTTTGTGAGGAGGATGAGGAGGAGTCAATGGAGGAGGAAGACATCCGTCCAGAGGAGGGAGTTACACAATTGTCCAGTAGTTAGTGTGTACAGCGAGGGTGGGGTGATGATGAGCGGGCAGAGATCACGCCTCCAGCAGGGGACAGCGTTTCTTGGGCAGTTGGCAGTCTGCAGCACATGGTGGATTACATGCTGCAGTGCCTGAGAAATGACCGTCGCATCGCCCACATTCTCAACATGTCTGATTATTGGGTGTTCACCCTCCTCGATCCTCGCTACCGGGACAACGTAGAAAGCCTCATCACACCGTTGAACTGGGAGCGAAAAATGCGGGAGTGCCAAGACACACTGGTGAATTCCATCATCTTCTCCATTCCAACTGAGAGAAGTGCTGCTAGTGCATTACAAAGCAGCTCAGTGCGTCCAGGCAGTGGTGGAGGCTCTGCACAAAGAGGGAGCAGAAGCAGTGCCTCTGCCCAAGGCAAGACCAGTATGGCCCAACTGTGGCACAGTTTTCTGTGCCCACCACAAAAGTCTACACCATCACAGACGGCTCCAGTCAGCAGGAGGCAACGGTTCCGTCAGATGGTGACAGACTACATGTCTTGCCCTCTTGCTGTACTCCCAGATGGCTCTTCACCTTTCAAGTTTTGGGTCTCAAAGCTGGATACATGGCCAGAGCTAAGCCAGTATGCATTGGAGGTGCTGGCTTGCCCTGCGGCTAGTGTATTATCGGAACGCGTCTTTAGTGCTGCAGGTGGTGTACTAACTGACCGTCGCATGCGACTATCCTCCGATAACGTTGACCGGCTTACTTTCCTGAAAATGAACAAGGCCTGGATCTCACAGGAATTTGCCACTCCTCTTCCTGATTAAATAATTAGGTGACTGTCTACGTTATCCAGGTCTCCTGTTGTGTTCATCTTTCTACCACCTGAACGTAAATTCCTGGGCTCCAACACCGCCAGTTGAGGCTCTGAAGTGCCGTCTGCACAGTCAAAACATACGACCCAGTGTTATTGGGTTTCAGTAACGTCAGCTGATCCCCAGCTGTGTAGCCGGCAATGTGTCCTGCGACCGCCACGCTGACACAACAACTGAAATGTAAGGGAACCTGTCCCCCCCCCCCCCAAGGCGTTTGTTACTGAAAGAGCCACCTTGTGGAGCAGTAATGCTGCACAAGGAAAAGGTAGCTATTTTTGTTTAGCTCCTTGCACACGCAGAACTTAACACTTATAAAATGTGTCCACTGATACCATAAAACCGTCCCGGTGGTGGGACTTTCCTTCGTAATATGACGCAGCACAGCTGTCATTCCTACCCCCTTGGCACCGTGCCCCGGCTCCTCAGCGTTGTTTGATTCTGTCCCGGAGCCTGCGCTGTGATGTTATCCCTTGGCCAGGCACACTTAGTGCTGCCCATCTTCTGACATAATTTGGTGTCAGGCTGGCTGCGCCTGTGCGGCCACGCTGGCCGAGAGCCTGCCTCGCATTGTCTTCTGATTTAATCCCACTGGGGTCCTGAAATCCATGGACATGCGCAGTGCATATCTGAACCTCCGCCTCTCACTCATCTCCCTACGCCTTCTTCAGACTGTGCGCCGTCAGCTGATCCCTAATAGCATGCCACGGCCGTGACGCCGCACAGTCTGAAGAAGCCGTAGGGAGGGGAGTGAGAGGCGAGGATATGCACTGCACATGGCCACGGATCCCAGGCCCATGGTGGGATTACATTAGACGACACTGCTAGGCGGGCTCTCGGCCAGCGCGGCCGCACAGGCGCAGCCAGCCTGACACGAAATGATGTCAGAAGATGGGCAGCGCTAAGTGTGCCTGGCCAAGGGATAACATAACAGCGCAGGCTCCGGGATGGAATCAAACAACGCTGAGGAGCCGGGGCACGGCGCCGGGTGGGTAAGAATGACGGCTGTGCTGCGTCATATTACGAAGGAAAGTCCGACCTCTGGGACGGTCTCACGGATTCAGGGGACACATTTTATAAGTGTTTATTTCTGTGTTTGCAAGGAGCATAATGAAAAGAGCCACCTTTTCCTTTTGCATCTTTTGTGCTGCACAAGCTGGATCTTTCAGCTACAAACGCCTTGGGGGGGGGTTAAAGGTTCACTTTCGACTTTCTCCAATCAGGCTTCGGCCTACATTGTGTTCCTCTGCTTCTCCTGCTGTCCCTGGGCTCCAACACCGCTAGTTGTTGCCTGGTAGTGCTGTACGCACAGTCAACAGTCGCTCCTCTGTTATTGGGGTTCAGTAACGTCAGCTGTTCCCCAGCTGTGTGTGTGGCAATCCCTCCTATCTCCTCCACCTCCTCCTCCTCCTGTCCCTGGGCTCCAACACCGCTAGTTGCCGTCCAGAAGTGCTGTACGCACAGTCAACAGTCGCTCCTGTGTTATTGGGGTTCAGTAACGTCAGCTGTTCCCCAGCTGTGTGTGTGGCAATCCCTCCTATCTCCTCCACCTCCTCCTCCTCCTGTCCCTGGGCTCCAACACCGCTAGTTGCCGTCCAGAAGTGCTGTCCGCACAGTCCCAACAGTCCCTCCTCTGTTATTGGGGTTCAGTAACGTCAGCTGTTCCCCAGCTGTGTGTGGCAATCCCTCCTATCTCCTCCACCTCCTCCTCCTCCTGTCCCTGGGCTCCAACACCGCTAGTTGCCGTCCAGAAGTGCTGTCCGCACAGTCCCAACAGTCGCTCCTCTGTTATTGGGGTTCAGTAACGTCAGCTGTTCCCCAGCTGTGTGTGTGGCAATCCCTCCTATCTCCTCCACCTCCTCCTCCTCCTGTCCCTGGGCTCCAACACCGCTAGTTGCCGTCCAGAAGTGCTGTCCGCACAGTCCCAACAGTCCCTCCTCTGTTATTGGGGTTCAGTAACGTCAGCTGTTCCCCAGCTGTGTGTGTGGCAATCCCTCCTATCTCCTCCACCTCCTCCTCCTCCTGTCCCTGGGCTCCAACACCGCTAGTTGCCATCCATAAGTGCTGTCCGCACAGTCCCAACAGTCCCTCCTCTGTTATTGGGGTTCAGTAATGTCAGCTGTTCCCCAGCTGTGTGTGTGGCAATCCCTCCTATCTCCTCCACCTCCTCCTGCTCCTGTCCCTGGGCTCCAACACTGCTAGTTGCCATCCAGAAGTGCTGTCCGCACAGTCCCAACAGTCGCTCCTCTGTTATTGGGGTTCAGTAACGTCAGCTGTTCCCCAGCTGTGTGTGTGGCAATCCCTCCTATCTCCTCCACCTCCTCGTCCTCCTGTCCCTGGGCTCCAACACCGCTAGTTGCCATCCAGAAGTGCTGTCCGCACAGTCCCAACAGTCGCTCCTCTGTTATTGGGGTTCAGTAACGTCAGCTGTTCCCCAGCTGTGTGTGTGGCAATCCCTCCTATCTCCTCCACCTCCTCCTCCTCCTGTCCCTGGGCTCCAACACCGCTAGTTGCCGTCCAGAAGTGCTGTCCGCACAGTCCCAACAGTCCCTCCTCTGTTATTGGGGTTCAGTAACGTCAGCTGTTCCCCAGCTGTGTGTGTGGCAATCCCTCCTATCTCCTCCACCTCCTCCTCCTCCTGTCCCTGGGCTCCAACACCGCTAGTTGCCATCCATAAGTGCTGTCCGCACAGTCCCAACAGTCGCTCCTCTGTTATTGGGGTTCTGTAACGTCAGCTGTTCCCCAGCTGTGTGTGTGGCAATCCCTCCTATCTCCTCCACCTCCTCCTCCTCCTGTCCCTGGGCTCCAACACCGCTAGTTGCCGTCCAGAAGTGCTGTCCGCACAGTCCCAACAGTCCCTCCTCTGTTATTGGGGTTAAGTAACGTCAGCTGTTCCCCAGCTGTGTGTGTGGCAATCCCTCCTATCTCCTCCACCTCCTCCTGTCCCTGGGCTCCAACACCGCTAGTTGCCGTCCAGAAGTGCTGTCCACACAGAGCCAAACACCTCGCCAATGTGTTAGTGGGGTTCAGTAATGCCTGCTGCTCCCCTGCTGTGTATACGGCAACGTGTCCTGCGACCGCCACGCAGGCACAACAAGTTAAATTTAAGGGAACCTGTCTCCCCCCCCCAGGCGTTTGTTACTGAAGGAGACACCTTGTGCAGCAGTAATGATGCAAAGGGAAAAAGTGCCTCTTTTCATGGTGCTCCTTGCACATGCTGAACCTAACACTTTTGAAATGTGTCCCCTCACACGGTTAAACCATCCGGTCGGTGGAACTTTCCTTTGTCATGTGACGCAGCACAGCCGTCATTCTTACCCCCTTGGCGCCGTGCGCCTCCTCCTCAGCGTTGTTTGAATCTGTCCCGGAGTCTGCACTGTTATGTTATCCCTTGGCCAGGCACACTTAGCGCTGCCCGTCTTCTGACATCATTTGGTGTCAGGATGGCTGCGCCTGTGCGGCCGCGCTGGACGAGATCCCGCCTCGTAGTGTCTTCTGATTAAATCCCACTGCGGACCTGTGATCCATGGACATTAGCAGTGCATATCTGAACCTCCGCCTCTCACTCATCTCCCTACGCCTTCTTCAGACTGTGCGCTGTCAGCTGATCCCTAATAGCATGCCACGGCCGTGACGCCGCACAGTCTGAAGAAGCCGTAGGGATCACAGGTCCGCAGAGTGATTACATTAGATGACACAGCGAGGTGGGATCTCCTCCAGCGCGGCGGCACAGGCGCAGCCATCCTGACACCAAATGATGTCAGAAGACGGGCAGCGCTAAGTGTGCCTGGCCAAGGGATAACATAACAGCGCTGACTCCGGGACAGATTCAAACAACGCTGAGGAGGAGGCGTACGGCGCCAAGGGGGTAAGAATGACGGCTGTGCTGCGTCACATGCCAAAGGAAAGTTCCACCGACCGGACGGTTTAACCGTGTGAGGGGACACATTTCAAAAGTGTTAGGTTCAGCATGTGCAAGGACCATAATTAAAAGAGCTAAGTTTACCTTTTCCAGCATTAGTGCTGTACAAGATGGCTCTTTCAGCTACAAACGCCTGGGGGGGGGGGTTAAAGGTTCCCTTTCAACTTGCTCCAGTGCAGGCTGCGGCCTACACTCTGCTCCACCTGCAGAGCCCGGGCTCCAACACCTCTAGTTGCTGTCCGGAAGTGCTGGCTGCACAGAGAAAAACACCTCGCCAATGTGTCAGTGGGGTTCATCACCGCCAGCTGTTCCCCTGCTGTGTAGCCGGCAACGTGTCCTGCAACAGCCACGCAGACACAACAGACCCAAAGCTGCCTCCAGTGCAGGCTTCGGCCTACACTCTGCTCCCCCTGCTCCTCCTGCTGACCCTGGGCTCTAACAACGCCAGTTGGTGCCCGGTACTGCTAGCCGCACAGAGAAATACACCAGCCAATGTGTCAGTGGGGTTCAGCACCGCCAGCTGTTCCCCTGCTGTGTAGCCGGCATCGTGTCCTGCAAAAGCCACGCAGACACAAGAACTGAAATTGAAGGGATCCTGTCGCCCCACCCCCAGGTGTTTGTATGTTTTACAGCCACCTTGTACAGCAGTAATGCTGCATGTGTGCAAGGTGGCTCAGAAACTTATTCTCCTTGCACCCGTGGAACAGAACACGTCTACAATGTGTCCCCTGAGACCATTAAAACATCCCTGAGGTGTGACTTTCCTTTGTAATGACACGCAACGACCCCCTTGGTAGCACAGCCCTTCTTCTGACATCATTGTTTGGCTGGCTGCGCCTCTGCGGCCGCCCTGCCCGACACAACGCCCCTCGGTGTCTTATTTATTTTGACTGCGAGGGTGTGATTGACGGGCATGAGCAGTGCATATCTTCGCCAGGCTGTCACTCAGCTCCTTCCGCCTTCTTCAGACTGTGCGGCTTCATGGCCGCGGCATGCGATAAGGGATCAGCTGACGCCGCACAGTCTGTAGCAGGTGTAAGGACACGAGCGAGAGGCGAACCTATGTACTGCGCCAGGCCATCAATCCCAGCCCCGCAGTGTGAAACACTGTAAAGACACTGCGGGGCTGGGATTCATGGGCATCGCGAACCGCACCAGCCGACATGAAATGATGTCAGAAGATGGGCAGCGCATGGCCAAGGGATAACGCAACAACGCAGACTCCTGTACATCAAAATGCGATGCTCAGGAGGCCGCGCCAAGCACCAAGGTGGTATTTTTGCCAGCTGTGCTGCGTCTCATTACGAAGGGACTCCCGCCTCAAAGACAGATTGACTCTATAAGGGCCAAAATGTTGTACGTGTTTCATTCAGCTTGTGCAAGGAACAAAATTAAAAGAGCAACCTTTGACTTGTGCAGCACTACTGCTGCATAAGCTGTGGCTCTTCTACTTTGTAACACCTGAGGGGGGGTTAAAGGTTACCTTTAAAATTGGTTCAATTAGGCTTCGGCCTACACTCTGCTCCCCCTGCAGAGCCTGGGCTCTAACACCGCCAGTTGGGGCCCGGTACTGCTAGCTGCACAGAGAAAAACACCAGCCAATGTGTCAGTGGGGTTCAGCACCGCCAGCTGTTCCCCTGCTGTGTAGCCGGCAACGTGTCCTGCAACAGCCACGCAGACACAAAGCTGCCGCCAGTGCAGGCTTCGGCCTACACTCTGCTCCCTTTCCTCCTCCTGCTGACCCTGGGCTCTAACACCGCCAGTTGGGGCCCGGTACTGCTAGCTGCACAGAGAAAAACACCAGCCAATGTGTCAGTGGGGTTCAGCACCGCCAGCTGTTCCCCTGCTGTGTAGCCGGCAACGTGTCCTGCAACAGCCACGCAGACACAAGAACTGAAATTGAAGGGAACCTATCCCCCCTCCCCCAGGTGTTTGTATGTTTTACAGCCACCTTGTACAGCAGTAATGCTGCATGTGTGCAAGGTGGCTCAGAAACTTATTCTCCTCGCACATGTGGAACTGAACACGTCTAAAATGTGTCCTCTGTGACCATTTAACCGTCCCTGAGGTGTGACTTTCCTTTGTAATGACACGCTGCAACCCCCTTGGTAGCGCTGCCCGTCTTCTGGCATCATTGTTTGGCTGCCTGCGCCTCTGCGGCCGCCCTGCCCGACACAACGCCCCTCGGTGTCTTATTTATTTGGACTGCGAGGGTGTGATTGATGGGCATGAGCAGTGCATATGTTCGCCTGTCCCTCATCTCCTTCCGCCTTCCTCAGACTGTGCGGCTTCATGGCCGCGGCATGCGATAAGGGATCAGCTGACGCCGCACAGTCTGAAGCGGGTGTAAGGACCCGAGTGTGAGAGGCCAACATATGTACTGTGCCAGGCCATGAATCCCAGCCCCGCAGTGTTTTAACTATGTCAAGACACTGCGGGGCTGGGATTCATGGTCATCGCAAACCGCAACGGCCGACATTAAATGATGCCAGAAGATGGGCAGCGCTAACAGCGCAAGGCCAAGGGATAAAACGACAGCGCAGACTCCTGTACAGCAAATAACAACGCTCAGGAGGCTGCGCCCAGCACCAAGGTGGGATTCTTGACATCTGTGCTGCGTCTCATTACGAAGGGAACTCTCGCCTCCAACACAGTTTGACTGTATAAAGGGCTAAATGTTATACGTGTTTCATTCAGCGTGTGCAAGGAGAAAAATTAAAAGAGCAACCTTTGACTTGTGCAGCACTACTGCTGCATAAGCTGTGGCTCTTCTACTTTGTAACACCTGAGGGGGGGTTAAAGGTTACCTTTAAAATTGGTTCAATTAGGCTTCGGCCTACACTCTGCTCCCCCTGCAGAGCCTGGGCTCTAACACCGCCAGTTGGGGCCCGGTACTGCTAGCTGCACAGAGAAAAACACCAGCCAATGTGTCAGTGGGGTTCAGCACCGCCAGCTGTTCCCCTGCTGTGTAGCCGGCAACGTGTCCTGCAACAGCCACGCAGACACAAAGCTGCCGCCAGTGCAGGCTTCGGCCTACACTCTGCTCCCTCTCCTCCTCCTGCTGACCCTGGGCTCTAACACCACCAGTTGGGGCCCGGTACTGCTAGCTGCACAGAGAAAAACACCAGCCAATGTGTCAGTGGGGTTCAGCACCGCCAGCTGTTCCCCTGCTGTGTAGCCGGCAACGTGTCCTGCAACAGCCACGCAGACACAAGAACTGAAATTAAAGGGAACCTGTCCCCCCTCCCCCAGGTGTTTGTATGTTTTACAGCCACCTTGTACAGCAGTAATGCTGCATGTGTGCAAGGTGGCTCAGAAACGTATTCTCCTCACACATGTGGAACTGAACACGTCTAAAATGTGTCCTCTGTGACCATTTAACCGTCCCTGAGGTGTGACTTTCCTTTGTAATGACACGCTGCAACCCCCTTGGTAGCGCTGCCCGTCTTCTGGCATCATTGTTTGGCTGCCTGCGCCTCTGCGGCCGCCCTGCCCGACACAACGCCCCTCGGTGTCTTATTTATTTGGACTGCGAGGGTGTGATTGATGGGCATGAGCAGTGCATATGTTCGCCTGTCCCTCACCTCCTTCCGCCTTCTTCAGACTGTGCGGCTTCATGGCCATGGCATGCGATAAGGGATCAGCTGACGCCGCACAGTCTGTAGCAGGTGTAAGGACACGAGCGAGAGGCGAACCTATGTACTGCGCCAGGCCATGAATCCCAGCCCCGCAGTGTTTTAACTATGTAAAGACACTGTGGGGCTGGGATTCATGGTCATCGCGAACCGCAACGGCCGACATTAAATGATGTCAGAAGATGGGCAGCGCTAACAGCGCAAGGCCAAGGGATAACACGACAGCGCAGACTCCTGTACAGCAAATAACAACTCTCAGGAGGCTGCGCCCAGCACCAAGGTGGGATTTTTGACATCTGTGCTGCGTCTCATTACGAAGGGAACTCTCACCTCCAACACAGTTTGACTGTATAAAGGGCTAAATGTTATACGTGTTTCATTCAGCGTGTGCAAGGAGAAAAATTAAAAGAGCAACCTTTGACTTGTGCAGCACTACTGCTGCATAAGGCGTGGCTCTTCTAGTTTGTAACCCCTGAGGGGGGGTTAAAGGTTACCTTTAAAATTGGTTCAATTAGGCTTCAGCCTACACTCTGCTCCCCCTGCAGATCCTGGGCTCTAACACCGCCAGTTGGTGCCCCGAAGTGCTGGCTGCACAGAGAAAAACACCTCGCCAATGTGTCAGTGGGGTTCAGCATCGCCAGCTGTTCCCCTGCTGTGTAGCCGGCAACGTGTCCTGCAACAGCCACGCAGACACAACAGACCCAAAGCTGCCGCCAGTGCAGGCTTCGGCCTACACTCTGCTCCCCCTGCTGACCCTTTGCTCCAACACCGCTAGTTGGGGCTCTAGGAAGACAAGCTTGAATAGGTCCCCATCCTGGTTCCTGCACTGTCAGCTGGTTCCGGGCAGAGCCTTTGGCTTAGGTGCCTCCCTCTGGGTATCTGAGTTCCACCAACGTCAGGTGGTCCTTGGTAGTGCTTTCAGCACGGGTACCTCCTGCTTAGTAGCCGGGTTCCAGTAACGTCAGCTGGTCCTCGGTAGTTCCATTGGCTCTTGGACCTTCGGCTACCCATCCGGGTTCCAGTACCGTCAGCTGGTTCTCGGCAGTGTCTTTTGCTCTTGTACCTTCTGCTCCCCATCCTGGTTCCAGTACCATCAGCTGGTTCCGGGCAGAGCCTTTGGCTTAGGTGCCTCCCTCTGGGTATCTGAGTTCCACCATTGTCAGGTGGTCCTTGGTAGTGCTTTCAGCACGGGTACCTCCTGCTTAGTAACCGGGTTCCAGTAACGTCAGCTGGTCCTCGGTAGTTCCATTGGCTCTTGGACCTTCGGCTACCCATCCGGGTTCCAGTACCGTCAGCTGGTTCTCGGCAGTGTCTTTTGCTCTTGTACCTTCTGCTCCCCATCCTGGTTCCAGTACCGTCAGCTGGTTCCGGGCAGAGCCTTTGGCTTAGGTGCCTCCCTCTGGGTATCTGAGTTCCACCAACGTCAGGTGGTCCTTGGTAGTGCTTTCAGCACGGGTACCTCCTGCTTAGTAACCGGGTTCCAGTAACGTCAGCTGGTCCTCGGTAGTTCCATTGGCTCTTGGACCTTCGGGTAGCCATCCGAGTTCCAGTTCCATCAGCTGTTTCTCGGCATTTTCTCAGCCTACTTGTACCTTCTGCTACATTTCCAAGTTCAAGACCCTAAAGACGACGACCCGGAACACCACCCCTAAGATGACGACGACACCAGAGACGACAACCACTGAGATGACGACGACCCTGGAGACGATGACCCTGAAGACCACCCCGATGACGATGACCCCGGAGACAACGACCCTGGAGACGACGACGACCTGGAAGACCGAGAAGCAGAAGAACAAGAGGCTGCAAAACAAAGAGCAGAAGAACATTAAGCATAAGACTAAATATCAGAGCAAAAGATATTATCTAAATTATAAGCAGAAGAAGACTAAGCAGTGTATGGGGGTGAGTCCATTCCTCCTCGTGGTGCCCCTGGATAAAGCCTGATGATGCAGGCCAAACTGAACGCGGACAAATGTAACTGTTTTGTGACAGGCAGAACGGAAGGTGTAATCTTCAAACTTTTATAGATAACAACTACGGGAATGCCTGTCACAAATAAGAATATGATGAAGAAGTTGAATATGAAGAAGGTAATAGTAAAATAAAAAGAATATGAACAATGTATGTAACAAAAAAAATAATAGGTAGAAGATGAAGAAGAAGATGAATAAGGTGAAGAAGTTGATGTCAAAGAAGCTGATGATGAGGATAATGAAGAAGAAAGTGTGGGAGAAGTAAAAAAGAAGGTGAAGGGCATGGAAGTAGTGAAACATCAATATCTGACAAAATAAAAAAAAAATTAACATAGTCAAAATCTTTCTAACGCCGAACGTCATAAAAAACAAAACAAAATCCTGCTATTCTATTAGATTGGGCTAAACCTCTGTGCCTTTAATGTCTCCGCCAAGTCCCCCAATACTACATCCTACATTATTCTTAGTTGTTTTCCTTCATGTAGAATGAATCTACAAGTTAAGAAAGGGTTTATTTTAATTCCGATATTTTCGTCCCATTGACTTGCATTGGGATCGGGTATCGGTATCGGATTAGATCCGATACTTTGACGGTATCGGCCGATACTTTCCGATACCGATACTTTCCGATATCGGAAAGTATCACTCAACACTACTTGTAATTCTACCTTAAATTCCATTGCTGCTGGCCCGGTAGTCCTGCCGGTCTCTGTTAAGTACCCAAAAGCAATGGGGTTCCGACAATGCTCTCTTGACAGATGTAGCTAATCAATGACCTCTACATTTATGGGCCATAGGATAACTGGTGAAGCCTGTGATTGGTAATAGCTGTCACATGTGTATGTTCAGCTTACCAGTCCCAAATAAGTTTCAAAAGACCAGATAGACCATTAAAATAGCAATTTTTTTAGCAGTGTGGAGTTTTCAGGTAAATTGTAGATATGTTTTTAGTTTGATGCATTTCCTGCTTTATGGCCAGGTTTGATAAAGGTTGACAGTCTTTAAAATATAGAAATGTGATATGTAACCTTAATAACACCCAGTTCACAGGTTAGAGGAGTCCTGAAGACAAAAATTACATCAATTCAAGGTTTCTTAAATTATGAGAAAATGGATGAAACTTTTTTGTCTAAAATGGCATAAAACACACCTCTCTTGGAGATAGAAAGGACAGCTAGAGGGGACATGGAGGAGGCTGATTTTTTAATATTTATTTTTTACTAGGTGTGTCTGATCTTTTCCCTCATAATTTAGGAAAAGTAGTTAAGAGTATACTGTAATTGTAATACATTTCTTGTACTAAACCACAGTAATAACCAAAAATCGAAGATTTATCATTTAACATTATTTGGGCTTTTAGACCTCAGTGATATTGTCATTTTTGGTGATATCGTAAAGTAATAGGGTTGTAATAGACAATCTTCAGCTTAGTGTAACACTTCTTTAATCTTCCGAGTACATTATAGGTCAAAAGTATGTTTTAATCATGTATATCTAAAACGTATATGTTTTCAAGTTTTTTACTTATCCCTTAGTATTGTGATATTAAATTTCATATGTTTGACTCACTATTCTGCACATAAGTTTTAGTTATATTTTTAAGTTATTTTCCAGGATTTGTGACAAAAAATGTTCAAAGAGTAGCGAAAAGCCAAAAGTCATTACTTATCTTTTTAATCACACCTCATTCTAATGTCGCAGCTCCATTAATCCCACCAGTATTTGACAAGTTGCCTGCAGTGTTAATGTTCTCTGCAGAAGTTATAGGTACAATTTACGTTGTACAGTAATTTAAAGAAATGGACACAAAGGAGGGAATGCCAAAAATGATTACTTACCTTGTAATTCCTCCTTAAGTTCCATTGCTGCTGGCCCTGTAGTCCTGCCGGTCTCTGTTAAGTACCCACCAGCAATTGGGTCCCAACAATGCTGTCTTGACAGATGTGGCTAGTCAATGACCTCTACATTCATGTGTCGTACGATAACTGGTGAAGCTTATGATTGGCAGTAGCAGTCCCAAATAAGTTTCCAAACACCTGAGAGCCCATTGTAATAGCAATTTTATAGCAGTGGTGATGAGTTTTCAGGGAAATTCTAGATATGTTTTAAGTTTGATGCATTTCCTGATTTATGGCCAGATTTGATACTTTTTGGACAAAGTCTTTAAAATATAGAAATATTATGTGTAACCTTAATAACATTCAGTTCACAGGCTAGAGAATTCCTCTAGACAAAGATTCTATGAATTCATGGTTTCTTAAATTATGAGAAAATGGGTGAAACTTTTTTTTTTTGCTAAATTGGCAAAAAACACACCTCTTTTGGAGATTGAATGGACAGCTAGAGGGGTCATGGAGGAGGCTGATTGTTTTAGATATATTTTTTACTAGGTGTGTTTAATCTGTTTGCTCATAATTTAGGAAAAATAGCTAAGAGTAGACTGTAATTGTAATACATTTCTTGTACTAAACAACAGTAATGACTGAAAATGAGGAGTTATCAATCAATATTATTTCGGCTTTTAGACCAAACCATCAGTGATATGGTAATTTTTAGTGATATCGTAAAATAATAGGGTTGTAATAGACAATCTTCAGTGTCATGTATTACTTCTTTATTCTTCTAAGTATATTATAGGTCAAGAGTATTTTCCAATCATGTATATCTAAAACGTATACATTGCCAAGTTTTTACTCATCCATTAGTATTGTGATAATAAATTTGGTATGTTTAACCCTTCATTCTGCACCTAAGTTAGATTTTTAAGTGGTTTTCCAGGATTTGTGGCAAAAAATGTCCAAAGAGTAGTGAAAAACCAATAGTCATTACTTATCTTTGGATTCAGAACTCATTCTGATGCCACAGCTCCATTAACCCAACCAGTCTTTGGCAAGTTGCCTGCAGTGATGATGTTCTTTGCATAGGTATACAGGTACAATTTAGGTTGTACGGTATGTTTAAGAAATGGACACAAAGTAGGGAATACCAAAAATCATTACTTACCTTGTAATTCTACCTTAAATTCCATTGCTGCTGGCCCGGTAGTCCTGCCGGTCTCTGTTAAGTACCCAAAAGCAATGGGGTTCCGACAATGCTCTCTTGACAGACGTAGCTAATCAATGACCTCTACATTTATGGGCCATAGGATAACTGGTGAAGCCTGTGATTGGCAATAGCTGTCACATGTGTATGTTCAGCTTACCAGTCCCAAATAAGTTTCCAAAGACCAGAGAGACCATTAAAATAGCAATTTTTTTTAGCAGTGTGGAGTTTTCAGGTAAATTGTAGATATGTTTTTAGTTTGATGCATTTCCAGCTTTATGGCCAAGTTTGATAAAGGTTGACAGTCTTTAAAATATAGAAATGTGATATGATATGTAACCTTAATAACACCCAGTTCACAGGTTAGAGGAGTCCTGAAGACAAAAATTACATCAATTCAAGGTTTCTTAAATTATGAGAAAATGGATGAAACTTTTTTGTCTAAAATGGCATAAAACACACCTCACTTCGAGATAAAAAGGACAGCTAGAGGGGACATGAAGGAGGCTGATTTTTTAATATATATTTTTTACTAGGTGTGTCTGATCTATTCCCTCATAATTTAGGAAAAGTAGCTAAGAGTATACTGTAATTGTAATACATTTCTTGTACTAAACCACAGTAATAACCAAAAATCGAACATTTATCATTTAACATTATTTGAACTTTTAGACCTATGAGATATTGTCATACTTGGTGATATCGTAAAGTAATAGGGTTGTAATAGAAAAATCTTCAGCTTAGTGTAACACTTCTTTAATCTTCTGAGTACGTTATAGGTCAAAAGTATTTTTTAATCATGTATATCTAAAACGTATATGTTGTCAAGTTTTTTACTTATCCCTTAGTATTGTGATATTAAATTTCTTATGTTTGACTCATTATTCTGCACATAAGTTATAGTTATATTTTTAAGTGATTTTCCAGGATTTGTGACAAAAAAATGTCCAAAGAGTAGCGAAAAGCCAAAACTGATTACTTATCTTTTGAATCACACCTCATTCTAATGTCGCAGCTCCATTAATCCCACCAGTCTTTGACAAGTTGCCTGCAGTGTTAATGTTCTCTGCAGAAGTTATAGGTACAATTTAAGTTGTACAGTAATTTAAAGAAATGGACACAAAGGAGGGAATGCCAAAAACGATTACTTACCTTGTAATTCCTCCTTAAGTTCCATTGCTGCTGGCCCTGTAGTCCTGCTGGTCTCTGTTAAGTACCCACCAGCAATTGGGTCCCAACAATGCTGTCTTGACAGATGTAGCTAGTCAATGACCTCTACATTCATGTATCGTGCGATAACTGGTGAAGCTTATGATTGGCAGTAGCAGTCCCAAATAAGTTTCCAAATTCCTGAGAGCCCATTGCAATAGCAATTTGGTTGCAGTGGTGATGAGTTTTCAGGGAAATTCTAGATATGTTTTAAGTTTAATGCATTTCCTGATTTATGGCCAGATTTTATACTTTTTGGACAAAGTCTTTAAAATATAGAAATATTATGTGTAACCTTAATAACATCCAGTTCACAGGCTAGAGAAGTCCTCTAGACAAAGATTCTATGAATTCATGGTTTCTTAAATTATGAGAAAATGGGTGAAACTTTTTTTTTTTTGCTAAATTGGCAAAAAACACACCTCTTTTGGAGATGGAATGGACAGCAAGAGGGGTCATGGAGGAGGCTGATTGTTTTAGATATATTTTTTACTAGGTGTGTTTAATCTGTTTGCTCATAATTTAGGAAAAATAGCTAAGAGTAGACTGTAATTGTAATACATTTCTTGTACTAAACAACAGTAATGACTGAAAATTAAGAGTTATCATTTAATATTATTTCGGCTTTTAGACCAAATCATCAGTGATATGGTAATTTTTAGTGATATCGTAAAATAATAGGGTTGTAATAGACAATCTTCAGTGTCATGTATTACTTCTTTAATCTTCTAAGTATATTATAGGCCAAGATTATTTTCTAATCATGTATATCTAAAACGTAAACGTTGCCAAGTTTTTACTCATCCATTAGTATTGTGATATTAAATTTGCTATGTTTGACCCATTATTCTGCACCTAAGTTAGAATTTTAAGTGGTTTTCCAGGATTTGTGGCAAAAAATGTCCAAAGAGTAGAGAAAAACCAAAAGTCATTACTTATCTTTGGATTCAGAACTTATTCTGATGCCGCAGCTCCATTAATCCAACCAGTCTTTGGCAAGTTGCCTGCAGTGATGATGTTCTTTGCATAGGTATATAGGTACAATTTAGGTTGTACGGTATTTTTAAGAAATGTACACAAAGGAGGGAATACCAAAAATCATTACTTACCTTGTAATTCTACCTTAAATTCCATTGCTGCTGGCCCAGTAGTCCTGCCGGTCTCTGTTAAAGGTAAGGTACCGCGTTTGTAGATCATTAATAAATCACTGTAATGTAGCATAACATGCTGCTATAACCAAGTTTTAAATGCATGTGAAACAGATTTCATGTGTTATATGTGTTTAAAGAAGGAACTGGGGGCTGACATCTTGGTTTCACAGCAGTTCACGACACTAACAGTGTCATTTTACAGCACCCCATGGACATAGGAGACAATAGAACGGCGCTGACCCTATCTTTAACATTGTAGCTGCTTTAGCAGTGAGCTGGGCATGCCTCTGTGGGCTGCACAACTCACTGCTGTAGGTGTGACTAGCTGCCATTTCATTATAGCCCAGTGCTCTCTGCCAAGCTCCACTTACTCTCTATCACAGGAGAGAAGTGCACTGCCCCTCTGTACTCCAGGCACTGGGCAGACATCCTCTGCCCCTCACATGCTACCCTCCCTGGGTGCTTCTCCTGCTGTGTCTTCACCTCCCCCTCACACACAGCCCCCTGTGATCTCAGGTAAGCTGCATTCACAGCCTGCAGAGAGAGGTGACACCTGACACCTCTCTCTGCCATACAATGTATCTCTCCCCTCCCTCCACAATGCCTGGCCATTCACTGCAGACCTGGAGCTCCTTCTTATCTTACTGAGGGATGCATCACAGACAGCTCTGCACAGACAATGCTGCTCCATACACATCACATAAACTAACTGTGCTTCTGATGCAGTAACTACTGGTGATAGCAGATCACAGAGCAGTCACACACAAAATGGCTCTGCCCTGTGATGCTGCTCTTCATTCTGCCCCAGGGATATTAGACCACCCAAAAGGGGAGGGAAATGCTGATGTCAGCAGGTACTGCCCCAATTTTCCAGCTAACAGTAAAGCTGGTAAATCTTACTATAGCTGCTTGAGGTCTAAAACAGAAAATGCTCCCCCTAGTGGTCAATATATATATTTGTAAGAAAATATATAATATTTTTCATATAGAAATGTTTGCAAACAGTGCAAACATTGCATTATTACATTTAATTTACTATTTTAAGCTTAATTTCACAAAAAAACAAACTACAAGAAAACTGGTGGCACCTTCCTGTTAAGTACCCAAAAACAATGGGGTTCCGACAATGCTCTCTTGACAGATGTAGCTAATCAATGACCTCTACATTCATGGGCCATAGGATAACTGGTGAAGCCTGTGATTGGTAATAGCTGTCACATGTGTATGTTCAGCTTACCAGTCTCAAATAAGTTTCCAAAGACCAGAGAGACCATTAAAATAGCAATTTTTTTTAGCAGTGTGGAGTTTTCAGGTAAATTGTAGATATGTTTTTAGTTTGATGCATTTCCTGCTTTATGGCCAGTTTTGATAAAGGTTGACAGTCTGTAAAATATAGAAATGTGATATGTAACCTTAATGACACCCAGTTCACAGGCTAGAGGAGTCCTGAAGACAAAAATTACATCAATTCAAGGTTTCTTAAATTATGAGAAAATGGATGAAACTTTTTTGTCTAAAATGGCATAAAACACACCTGTCTTGGAGATAGAAAGGACAGCTAGAGGGGTCATGGAGGAGGCTGATTTTTTAATATATATTTTTTACTAGGTGTGTCTGATCTATTCCCTCATAATTTAGGAAAAGTAGCTAAGAGTATACTGTAATTGTAATACATTTCTTGTACTAAACCACAGTAATAACCAAAAATCGAAGATTTATCATTTAACATTATTTGGGCTTTTAGACCTCTGAGATATTGTCATTTTTGGTGATATCGTAAAGTAATAGGGTTGTAATAGACAATCTTCAGCTTAGTGTAACACTTCTTTAATCTTCTGAGTACATTATAGGTCAAAAGTATTTTTTAATCATGTATATCTAAAACATATATGTTGTCAAGTTTTTTACTTATCCCTTAGTATTGTGATATTAAATTTCATATGTTTGACTCATTATTCTGCACATAAGTTATAGTTATATTTTTAAGTGATTTTCCAGGGTTTGTGACAAAAAATGTCCAAAGAGTAGCGAAAAGCCAAAAGTCTTTACTTATCTTTTGAATCACAGCTCATTCTAATGCCCCAGCTCCATTAATCCCACTAGTCTTTGACAAGTTGCCTGTCTCTGCAGAAGTTATAGGTACAATTTAAGTTGTACAGTAATTTAAAGAAATGGACCCAAAGGAGGGAATGCCAAAAATTATTGCTTACCTTCTAATTCCACCTGAAGTTCCATTGCTGCTGGCCCTGTAGTCCTGCCGGTCTCTGTTAAGTACCAAAAAGCAATTGGGTCTATACATTAGTTAGGACTGCTCTATAAGGGTATACCTTGACGATTTGGTGGAGCAGCTTAGTATACATTTTTTGCAAAAAAACGTATCAACTAAATACCCTGTTTTCTTTACATCTTTTGACTAGCACTTGCTGATTACTGTGATTTTTTTTTTTTTTTTTTTTACAACAGAGTATTTTTGACCTCACTGTGCTCTTTTGTGTCTTCAAGTTTTCTGGTGGTGTGAACAGGTTCCTACAGACTTGTTCAATGTGCAAGTGGCCCATGTGTTTCTGGTTCCCAACAATGCTGTCTTGACAGATGTAGCTAGTCAGTGACCTCTACATTCATGTGTCGTAGGATAACTGGTGAAGCTTATGATTGGCAGTAGCAGTCCAAAATAAGTTTCCAAAGCCCTGAGAGCCCATTGTAATAGCAATTTGGTAGCAGTGGTGATGAGTTTTCAGGGAAATTCTAGATATGTTTTTAGTTTGATGCATTTCCTGACTTATGGCCAGATTTGATACTTTTTGGACAAAGTCTTTAAAATATAGAAATGTTATGTGTAACCTTAATACCATTCAGTTCACAGGCTAGAGGAGTCCTCTAGACAAAGATTCTATGAATTCATGGTTTCTATTAATTATGAGAAAATGGGTGAAATTGGCTTGGGGGCTAAATTGGCAAAAAACACACCTCTTTTGGAGATGGAATGGGCAGATAGAGGGGTCATGGAGGAGGCTGATTGTTTTATATATATTTTTTACTAGGTGTGTTTAATCTGTTTGCTCATAATTTAGGAAAAATACCTAAGAGTAGACTGTAATTGTAATACATTTCTTGTACTAAACAGTAATGACTAAAAATGAAGAGTTATCATTTAACATTATTTCGGCTTTTAGACCAAATCATCAGTGATATGGTAATTTTTAGTGATATCGTAAAATAATAGGGTTGTAATAGACAATCTTCAGTGTCATGTATTACTTCTTTAATCTTCTAAGTATATTGTAGGTCAAGAGTATTTTCTAATCATGTATATCTAAAACGTATATGTTGCCAAGTTTTTACTCATCCATTAGTATTGTGATATTAAATTTGGTATGTTTGACCCATTATTCTGCACCTAAGTTAGATTTTTAAGTGGTTTTCCAGGATTTGTGGCAAAAAATGTCCAAAGAGTAGTGAAAAACCAAAAGTCATTACTTATCTTTGGATTCAGAACTTATTCAGATGCCGCAGCTCCATTAATCCAACCAGTCTTTGGCAAGTTGCCTGCAGTGATGATGTTCTTTGCATAGGTATATAGGTACAATTTAGGTTGTACGGTATTTTTAAGAAATGGACACAAAGGAGGGAACACCGAAAATCATTGCTTACCTTGTAATTCTACCTTAAATTCCATTGCTGCTGGCCCGGTAGTCCTGCCGGTCTCTGTTAAGTACCCAAAAGCATTGGGGTTCCGACAATGCTCTCTTGACAGATGTAGCTAATCAATGACCTCTACATTTATGGGCCATAGGATAACTGGTGAAGCCTGTGATTGGCAATAGCTGTCACATGTGTATTTTCAGCTTACCAGTCCCAAATAAGTTTCCAAAGACCAGAGAGACCATTAAAATAGCAATTTTTGTTAGCAGTGTGGAGTTTTCAGGTAAATTCTAGATATGTTTTTAGTTTGATGCATTTCCTGCTTTATGGCCAGGTTTGATAAAGGTTGACAGTCTTTAAAATATAGAAATGTGATATGTAACCTTAATAACACCCAGTTCACAGGCTAGAGGAGATCTGAAGACAAAGATTACATCAATTCAAGGTTTCTTAAATTATTAGAAAATGGATGAAACTTTTTTGTCTAAAATGGCATAAAACACACCTCTCTTGGAGATGGAAAGGACAGCTAGAAGTGTGATGGAGGAGGCTGATTTTTTTAATATATATTTTTTACTAGGTGTGTCTGATCTATTCCCTCATAATTTAGGAAAAGTATCTAAGAGTATACTGTAATTGTAATCCATTTCTTGTACTAAACCACAGTAATAACCAAAAATCGAAGATTTATCATTTAACATTATTTGGGCTTTTAGACCTCAGTGATATTGTCATTTTTGGTGATATAGTAAAGTAATAGGGTTGTAATAGACAACCTTCAGCATAGTGTAACACTTCTTTAATCTTCTGAGTACATTATAGGTCAAAAGTATTTTTTAATCATGTATATCTAAAACGTATATGTTGTCAAGTTTTTTACTTATCCCTTAGTATTGTGATTTTAAATTTCATATGTTTGACTCATTATTCTGCACATAAGTTATAGTTATATTTTTAAGTGATTTTCCAGGATTTGTGACAAAAAATGTCCAAAGAGTAGCGAAAAGCCAAAAGTCATTACTTATCTTTTGAATCACAGCTCATTCTAATGCCGCAGCTCCATTAATCCCACCAGTCTTGAAGAAGTTGCCTGCAGTGTTGATGTTCTCTGCAGAAGTTATAGGTACAATTTAAGTTGTACAGTAATTTAAAGAAATGGACACAAAGGAGAGAATGCCAAAAATGATTACTTACCTTCTTATTCCACCTTAAGTTCCATTGCTGCTGGCCCTGTGGTCCTGCCGGTCTCTGTTAAGTACCCAACAGCAATTGGGTCCCAACAATGCTGTCTTGACAGATGTAGCTAGTCAATGACCTCTACATTCATGTGTCATAGGAAAACTGGTGAAGCTTATGATTGGCAGTAGCAGTCCCAAATAAGTTTCCAAAGACCTGAGAGCCCATTGTCATAGCAATTTGGTACCAGTGGTGATGAGTTTTCAGGGAAATTCTAGATATGTTTTTAGTTTGATGCATTTCCTGATTTAAGGCCAGATTTGATACTTTTTGGACAAAGTCTTTAAAATATAGAAATATTATGTGTAACCTTAATAACATTCAGTTCACAGGCTAGAGGAGTCCTCTAGACAAAGATTCTATGAATTCATGGTTTCTTAAATTATGAGAAAATGGGTGAAACTTTCTTTTGGCTAAATTGGCAAAAAACACACCTCTTTTGGAGATGGAATGGACAGCTAGAGGGGTCATGGAGGAGGCTGATTGTTTTATATATTTTTTTTTCTAGGTGTGTTTAATCTGTTTGCTCATAATTTAGGAAAAATACCTAAGAGTAGACTGCAATTGTAATACATTTCTTGTACTAAACAACAGTAATGACTAAAAATGAAGAGTTATCATTTAATATTATTTCGGCTTTTAGACCAAATCATCAGTGATATGGTAATTTTTAGTGATATCGTAAAATTATAGGGTTGTAATAGACAATCTTCATTGTGATGTATTACTTCTTTAATCTTCTAAGTACATTAAAGGTCAAGAGTATTTTCTAATCATGTATTTCTAAAACGTATACATTGCCAAGTTTTTCCTCATCCATTAGTATTGTGATATTAAATTTGATATGTTTGACCCATTATTCTACACCTAAGTTAAATTTTTAAGTGGTTTTCCAGGTTTTGTGGCAAAAAATGTACAAAGAGTAGTGAAAAACCAAAAGTCATTACTTATCTTTGGATTCAGAACTCATTCTGATGCCGCAGCTCCATTAATCCAACCAGTCTTTGGCAAGTTGCCTGCAGTGATGATGTTCTTTGCATAGGTATATAGGTACAATTTAGGTTGTACGGTATTTTTAAGAAATGGACACAAAGGAGGGAATGCCAAAAATTATTACTTACCTTGTAATTCTACCTTAAATTCCATTGCTGCTGGCCCGGTAGTCCTGCCGGTCTCTGTTAAGAATCCAAAAGCAATGGGGTTCCGACAATGCTCTCTTTACAGATGTAGCTAATCAATTACCTCTACATTTATGGGCCATAGGATAACTGGTGAAGCCTGTGATTGGCAATAGCTGTCACATGTGTATGTTCAGCTTACCAGTCCCAAATAAGTTTCCAAAGACCAGAGAGACCATTAATATAGCAATTTTTTAGCAGGTTGGAGTTTTCAGGTAAATTGTAGATATGTTTTTAGTTTGATGCATTTCCTGCTTTATGGTCAGGTTTGATAAAGGATGACAGTCTTTAAAATATAGAAATGTGATATGTAACCTTAATAACACCCAGTTCACAGGCTAGAGGAGTCCTGAAGACAAAGATTACATCAATTCAAGGTTTCTTAAATTATGAGAAAATGGATGAAACTTTTTTGTCTAAAATGGCATAAAACACACCTCTCTTGGTGATGGAAAGGACATCTAGAGGGGTCATGGAGGAGGCTGATTCTTTTTAATATATATTTTTTACTAGGTGTGTCTGATTTATTCGCTCATAATTTAGGAAAAGTAGCTAAGAGTATACTGTAATTGTAATACATTTCTTGTACTAAACCACAGTAATAACCAAAAATCGAAGATTTTTTCATTTAACATTATTTGGGCTTTTAGACCTCAGTGATATTATCATTTTTGGTGATATCATAAAGTAATAGGGTTGTAATAGACAATCTTCAGCGTAGTGTAACACTTCTTTAATCTTCTGAGTACATTATAGGTCAAAAGTATTTTTTAATCATGTATATCTAAAACGTATATGTTGTCAAGTTTTTTACTTATCCCTTAGTATTTTGATCTTAAATTTCATATGTTTGACTCATTATTCTGCACATAAGTTATAGTTATATTTTTAAGTGATTTTCCAGGATTTGTGACAAAAAATGTCCAAAGAGTAGCAAAAAGTCAAAAGTTATTATTTATCTTTTGAATCACAGCTCATTCTAATACCGCAGCTCCATTAATCCCACCAGTCTTTGACAAGTTGCCTGCAGTGTTGGTGTTCTCTGCAGAAGTTATAGATACAATTTAAGTTGTACAGTAATTTAAAGAAATGGACACAAAGGAGGGAATGCCAAAAATGATTACTTACCTTGTAATTCCTCCTTAAGTTCCATTGCTGCTGGCCCTGTAGTCCTGCTGGTCTCTGTTAAGTACCCACCAGCAATTGGGTCCCAACAATGCTGTCTTGACAGATGTAGCTAGTCAATGACCTCTACATTCATGTGTCGTAGGATAAGTGGTGAAGCTTATGATTGGCAGTAGCGGTCCCAAATAAGTTTCCAAAGACCTGAGAGCCCATTGTAATAGCAATTTGGTAGCAGTGGTGATGAGTTTTCAGGGAAATTCTAGATATGTTTTAAGTTTGATGCATTTCCTGATTTTTGGCCAGATTTGATACTTTTTGGACAAAGTCTTTAAAATACAGAAATATTATGTGTAACCTTAATAACATTCAGTTCACAGGCTAGAGGAGTCCTCTAGACAAAAATTGTATGAATTCATGGTTTCTTAAATGATGAGAAAACGGGTGAAACTTTTTTTGGCTAAATTGGCAAAAAACACCTCTTTTGGAGATGGAATGGACAGCTAGAGGGGTCATGGAGGAGGCTGATTTTTTTAATATATATTTTTTACTAGGTGTGTCTGATCTATTCGCTCATAATTTAGGAAAAGTACCTAAGAGTATACTGTAATTGTAATCCATTTCTTGTACTAAACCACAGTAATAACCAAAAATCAAAGATTTATCATTTAACATTATTTGGGCTTTTAGACCTCAGTGATATTGTCATTTTTGGTGATATCGTAAAGTAATAGGGTTGTAATAGACAATCTTCAGCGTAGTGTAACACTTCTTTAATCTTCTGAGTACATTATTGTTCAAAAGTATTTTTTAATCATGTATATCTAAAACGTATATGTTGTCAAGTTTTTTACTTATCCCTTAGTATTGTGATATTAAATTTCATATGTTTGACTCATTATTCTGCACATAAGTTATAGTTATATTTTTAAGTGATTTTCCAGGATTTGTGACAAAAAATGTCCAAAGAGTAGCGAAAAACCTAAAGTCATCATTACTTATCTTTTGAATCACAGCTCATTCTAATGCCGCAGCTCCATTAATCCCACCAGTCTTTGACAAGTTGCCTGCAGTGTTGATGCTCTCTGCAGAAGTTATAGGTACAATTTAAGTTGTACAGTAATTTAAAGAAATGGACACAAAGGTGGGAATGCCAAAAATGATTACTTACCTTATAATTCCACCCTAATTTCCATTGCTGCTGGCCCTGTAGTCCTGCCGGTCTCGGTTAAGTACCCACCAGCAATTGGGTCCCAACAATGCTGTCTTCTATACCATGAGCTATAGTCTGCCCATTTATCCTGCATGCCGTATGGCAACTTGGACACAACTGGATTCACGCCATGAACAGTATCGAGGTAACTCAGTCCTGAAAGACGTGGCTCTAATTTTGCCAATTCTAATTTCTTTAGCAGGTCGCAAAGGTCTTGAAGTTTTCAGATGTCCTTATTACTTATCTTTGGGAAGGTTTGCAGTCTCTTAAATAAGGCACACTCTATGGCTTCTGAACTGCCTAAAGGTACCTTCACACTAAACGATATCGCTAGCGATCCATGACGTTGCAGCGTCCTGGCTAGCGATATCGTTGATTTTGACAGACAGCAGCGATCAGGATCCTGCTGTGATATCGCTGGTCGTTGCTGAAAGTTCAGAACTTTATTTGGTCGTCAGATCGGCGTGTATCGTCGTGTTTGACAGCAAAAGCAACGATGCCAGCGATGCTTTACAATGGTAACCAGGGTAAATATCGGGTTACTAAGCGCAGGGCCGCGCTTAGTAACCCGATATTTACCCTGGTTACCATTGTAAAAGTAAAAAAAACAAACAGTACATACTCACCTTCTGCTGTCTGTCACACGTCCCTCGCCATCTGCTTCCCGCACTGTGAGTGCCGGCCGTAAAGTAAATGCAGAGTGCAGCGGTGACGTCACCGCTGTGCCCTGCTACTGCCGGCGCTTACACAGTGCAGGGAAGCACAGCGCCGGGGGACGCGAATGTAAGTATGTACCGTTTGTTTTTTTATGTTTACGCTGGTAACCAAGGTAAACATCGGGTTACTAAGCGTGGCCCTGCGCTTAGCAACCCGATGTTTACCCTGGTTACCCGGGGACTTCGGCATCGTTGGTCGCTGGAGAGCTGTCTGTGTGACAGCTCTCCAGCGACTACACAGCGACGCTGCAGTGATCGGCATCGTTGTCGATATCGCTGCAGCGTCGTTTAGTGTGAAGGTACCTTTAGGTTTGCTCCAGTCTCTCCCATGCTGCAATAAGACCTGCATCTGAATGGTCCATATGAACTGCCCTTATTGTCTTGATACGCTATGCTGATTTAGGGCCTAACCAGTTAACAAGCAAATCCAGTTGTTCTTTTGCTGGTGAGGTTAAGGTCTTGAATTACTGCCTGAAAGGTCGACTTCCAGGCTCTATAATTTTTGGCACGATCAACAAACTTTGAAAGACTGATGTTTATTAACTCCCTATGTATCTGGTGCAGTCAGACATGTCCGATCTCCTGGTCATAGTTGTAGGATTAACGTGTAGTATTCCTGGGGAATGTAAGTTCTCTAGCTTATATGATTGCGACAAATCAGTACAAAATGATGCGGCATGGGTTAAGCTGTGGTTTAGTCGATATGGTCTGCTGGATTCGGCCTATATTGTAGGTTAGTGCTGGAAGTTACCTTGTCAGCAGTAGGTGGCAACATCTCTTGTCTTGTGGGTGTGTCCATGTGGGAGAACGGAGGTGGCACCGGTACAGGTGTTAAATGCCTTAGCACGTAGTCAGTAGTGCAATAAGCTGGGTTCTCCATCTGTCTTTGAATAAGGTAGTTCATATCAACATCTTGACCTAGTGCTTGTTCAAGGACCTTCAGTTTAGCAAGGGCTGTTGCTTCTTCACTTTCTGCTTGGCGTATTTTCAATTGGCCTTCCATCTCGGCCTCCTTCCTAGTAAAGGAACTTCTTACTCTAGCTTCCTCTGCAGATGCACGGATTTCCAGTAGCTTGTCAGACATGTTGTCTTCCTGAAGTAAAATGTTCTGTAAGATCGAGATGTGATTTTGATCGATGTTCTGCGATGTGACCTAGCCTTTTGGAGGTGTGCAATGCAGAGATCTGCCTTATCTTGTGCATCTTGCACTCATGAGGTCTTTTCTTGGAGAAGAGTTTCCCTTTCAGCTAGCTCTGCTGTGGCATCTTCCATGACACAATTACTCAGAAATGTGATGTACTTTGCAGTCTCTGGTAGCGATCATAGGTGGCAGATAAACGATTCAATGCGGCGGTTAATTCTGCTGCATCATTGTTAGAGCGTGGATGAGCTGCTAAATAATGATAAACTCTGCCCCATAAATGACCTAGGTCATCATGGAACTCCTCTCTAGTTGTCTCAAAGTTCTCTCTGACCTTTTGTGTAGGCTTGGTTACACGTTAGGGTCGTATGTCCTGCTCTGCAGTAAGTGTGGACTCTGCTCCTGGAGCATCTGTGGTGTCAGGAACATGATGTGTTTCTTTCACAGAGGGATCCACGGTGCTTTTTGTGGACATGTTTTAGCTAAGATGGCGGGTGGTCATAGACTTGCTAGCAGAGAATGCATATGCATACAGACATTGAAGACTTAGACCTCTCGTTACTATTTTGCCACCAATGTACCTGGATGAGATGTGTCTGAGGGATGTGAACACGGTTCTCTGTATAAGCAATAGCAGATAGCGGTAACTCACTAACTTGTGCTACTATTCCTGATGAGCTGCACATGATTAGTTCGGAAGGATGATGCAGTGATGAATTCAACAGGTTTTATTTACAGTACCTAAAGTAAACAACCTTGCACTCAACTTAATGCTCATGTGAGATTTTTTAATGTAGTACTCAAAACGTTTCGGTCCAACAAACAGGACCTTCATCAGTCTCAACGAGCGGGGGATACCGCGTCTGATCCGGGCACATACCGCCGCGACATCATTCACCAGTTGGTCTGGTCTCTTATACTACATAATTACAGACGCTGTCTAAAAGTGTGCCTTGAGACACGCATGTCTCTTTTCTCCACAAGTTCACTTACAGTACGTAACTGATGAAGGTCCTGTTTGTTGGACCGAAACGTTTTGAGTACTACATTAAAAAATCTCACATGAGCATTAAGTTGAGTGCAAGGTTGTTTACTTTATGTGCTATATGGTGTGGGAACCTACCTTTGCACCTTCACTGGTAGTGCACGCGCTCTTATCATTTATTTACAGTACCTTGATGAGATGAGGGGGATATCAGAGACGATGAAGGGATGAAGATGAGGTAGAAGTTAGAGCTGATATTAGAAGCACAAAGATAGAGATAACAAGAGAATCCTTTCTGAAGTCCTGAAGCATGTGTTGTCCAAGATGGCACTGAACAAGAAGAAGGAAGTGAGATAAAGATAGGAGGAGTTGGAAAAAGAAAGGTATTATGGGTAAAGCACAGTAATATTACATGAACATAATATATCAACGGCCAGTAGATGGCAGCAAAGTACAACAAATACAATAGATGGAATTAACCCCTTAGTGACAGAGCCAATTTGGTACTTAATGACCGAGCCAATTTTTACAATTCTGACCAGTGTCACTTTAAGAGGTTATAACTCTGGAACGCTTTATCGGATCCCGCTGATTCTGAGATTGTTTTTTCGTGACATATTGTACTTCAAGTTAGTGGTAATATTTCTTCGATATTACTTGCGATTATTTATGAAAAAAATTGAAATATGGTGAACATTTTTACAATTTAGCAATTTTCAAACGTTGTATTTTTATGCCCTTAAATCAGAGAGATATGTCACAAAAAAATAGTTAATAAATAACATTTCCCACATGTCTACTTTACATCAGCACAATTTTGGAAACAATTTTTTTTTTGTTAGGGAGTTATAAGGGTTAAAAGTTGACCAGCAATTTCTCATTTTCACAACACCATGTTTTTTTTAGGGACCACATCACCTTTGAAGTCATTTTGAGGGGTCTATATGATAGAAAATAACCAAGTGTGACACCATTCTAAAAACTGCACCCCTCAAGCTGCTCAAAACCACATTCAAGAAGTTTATTAACCCTTTACGTACTTCACAGGAACTGAAACAATGTGGAAGAAAAAAATGAACATTTAACTTTTTTTTGCAAACATTTTAATTCAGAACCATTTTTTTTAATTTTCACAAGTGTAAAAACAGAAATTTAACCACAAATTTTGTTGTGCAATTTTTCCTGAGTACGCCGATACCCCATATGTGGAGGTAAACCACTGTTTGGGTGCACCGCAGAGCTTGGAAGTGAAGGAGCACCGTTTGACTGTTTCAATGCAGAATTGGCTGGAATTAAGATCGGACGCCATGTCGCGTTTGGAGAGCCCCTAATGTGTCTAAACAGTGGAACCCCCCCACAAGTGACACCATTTTGGAAATTAGACCCCTTAAGGAACTTATCTAGATGTGTGGTGAGCACTATGAACCCCCAAGTGCTTCACAGAAGTTTATAACGTAGAGCCGTGAAAATAAAAAATCGCATTTTTTCTACAAAAATGATCTTTTTGCCCCCAAATTTTTATTTTCACAAGGGTAACAGGAGAAATTAGACCACAAAAGTTGTTGTGCAGTTTCTCCTAAGTACGTCGATACCCCATATGTGGGGGTAAACCACTGTTTGGGCTCACCGCAGAGCTTGGAAGAGAAGGAGTGTCGTTTTACTTTTTCAATGTAGAATTGGCTGGAATTGAGATCGGACGCCATGTCACGTTTGGAGAGCCGCTGATGTGCCTAAACAGTGGAGACCCCCACAAATGACACCATTTTGGAAACTAGACCCCTTAAGGAACTTATCTAGATGTGTGGTGAGCACTTTAAACCCCCAGGTGCTTCACAGAAGTTTATGACGTAGAGCCGTGAAAATAAAAAAATCGCATTTTTTCTACAAAAATGATCTTTTTGCCTCCAAATTTTTATTTTACCAAGGGTAACAGGAGAAAATGGACCCTAGAAGTTGTTGTACAATTTGTCTTGAGTACGGTGACACCCCATATGTGGGGGTAAACCTAAACCACTGTTTGGGCGCATGGCTGAGCTCGGAAGCAAAGGAGCGCCATTTGACTTTTCAATGCAAAATTGACTGGAATTGAGATCGGACGCCATGTCGCGTTTGGAGAGCCCCTGATGTGCCTAAACAGTAGAAACCCCCCAAAAGTGACCCCATTTTGGAAACTAGACCCCCCATGGAACTTATCTAGATGTGTAGTGAGAACTTTGAATGCCCAAGTGCATCACAGAAGTTTATAATGCAGAGTCGTGAAAATAAAAAATATTTTTTTTGTTTAACAATAAAGATTTTTTAGCCCCCAAGTTTTTATTTTCACAAGGGTAACAAGAGAAATTGGACCCCAAAAGTTGTTGTACAATTTGTCCTGAGTATGCTGGTACCCCATATGTGGGGGTAAACCACTGTTTGGGCGCACGGCAGAGCTCGGAAGGGAAGGAGTGTCATTTTGGAATGCAGACTTTGATAGAATTGTCTGCGGGCGTTATGTTGCGTTTGCAGACCCCTAATGTACCTAAACAGTAGAAACCCCCAACAAGTGACCCCATTTTGGAAAATAGACCCCCCAAGGAACTTATCTAGATATGTGGTGAGAACTTTGAATGCCCAAGTGCTTCACAGAAGTTTATAATGCAGAGTAGTGAAAATAAAAAATATTTTTTTCCCACAAAAAAGATTTTTTTAGCCCCCAAATTTTTATTTTCACAAGGGTTACAAGAGAAATTGGACCCCTAAAGTTGTTGTACAATTTGTCCTGAGTATGCTGGTACCCCATATGTGGGGGTAAACCACTGTTTGGGCACACGGCAGAGCTTGGAAGGGAAGGAGTGCCATTTTGGAATACAGACTTTGATAGAATTGTCTGCGGGCGTTATGTTGCGTTTGCAGAGCCACTGATGTACCTAAACAGTAGAAACCCCCCACAAATGACCCCATTTTGAAAACTAGACCCCCCAAGGAACTTATCTAGATATGTGGTTAGAACTTTGAATGCCCAAGTGCTTCACAGAAGTTTATAATGCAGAGTAGTGAAAATAGCAAATATTTTTTTTTTCCACAAAAAATATTTTTTAACCCCCAAGTTTTTATTTTCACAAGGGTAACAAGAGAAATTAGATGCCAATATTTGTTCTCCAATTTGTCCTGAGTATGCTGGTACCCCATATGTGGGGGTAAACCACTGTTTTGGCACACGGCAGAGCTCGGAAGAGAAGGAGCGCCATTTTGGAATTCAGACTTTGATAGAATTGTCTGTGGGTGTTATGTTGCGTTTGCAGAGCCCCTGATGTACCTAAACAGTAGAAACCCCCACAAGTGACCAAATTTTGGAAACTAGACCCCCTAAGAAACTTATCTAGATATGTGGTGAGAACTTTGAATGCTCAAGTGCTTCACAGAAGTTTATAATGCAGAGTAGTGAAAATAAAAAAATATTTTTTTTCCCACAAAAAAAGATTTTTAGCCCCCAAGTTTTTATTTTCACAAGGGTAACAGGAGAAATTGGACCCCAAAAGTTGTTGTCCAATTTATCCCGAGTACGCTGATGCCCCATATGTGGGGGTAAACCACTGTTTGGGCGCACGGCAGAGCTCAGAAGGGAGGGAGCACCATTTGACTTTTTTAGCGCAAAATTGGCTGTCGTGTTTGGAGACCCCCTGATGTACCTAAACAGTGGAAACCCCCAAATTATAACTCCAACCCTAACTCCAACACACCCCTAACCCTAATCTTAACCTGATCCAAAATCCTAATCACAACCCTAACGATAATCACAACCCTAACCCCAAAACAGCCCTAATCTCAACCCTAACCATAACCCTAATCAAAACCCTAAATCCAACACACCCCTAACCCTAATCCCAACCCTAATCCCAACCCTAACCCTAATCCCAACCCTAATCCCAACCCTAATCCCAAACGTAACCCTAATCCCAACCCTAATCCCAAACGTAACCCTAATCCCAACCCTAATCCAAACCCTAATCCCAACTCTAACCCTAACTTTAGCCCCAACCCTAACCATAACTTTAGCCCCGTCGTCACAAAAAAAGTTCAATGTAACCTTTTTTTTGTACGTCGCGTCCGCCATTTCGGCGCATGCGTGGCCGTAACTCTGCCACCTCCTCCCCAGGACATAGACTGGGCAGCGGATGCGTTGAAAAACTGCATCCGCTGCCCACGTTGTGCACAATTTTCACAACGTGCATCGGTACGTCGGGCCGACGCATTGCGACCGCCCCGTACCGACGCAAGTGTGAAAGAAGCCTAAGGCTACTTTCACACTAGCGTCGTACTCGGCCCATCGCAGTGTGTCGGGCCGACGTACCGACGCTAGCGTTGTAAGTGCCGCACAACGGGTGCAGCGGATGCTGTTTTTTCAACGCATCCGCTGCCCCATTGTGAGGTGCGGGGAGGAGGGGGCGGAGTTCCGGCCGCGCATGCGCGGTCGGAAATGGCGGACACGTCGCACAAAAAAGTTACATGTAGCTTTTTTTGTGCCGACGGTCTGCCAAAGCACGACGCATCCGTCGCACGACGGATGCGACATGTGGCAATCCGTCGCAATGCGTCGCTAATGCAAGCCAATGGAGAAAAAACGCATCCTGCAAGCACTTTTGCAGGATGCGTTTTTTCTCCAACGACGCATTGCGATGGAAGCCAAAAAACGCTAGTGTGAAAGTAGCCTAACCCTAACCCTAGCCCTAACCCTAACCCTAAATTTAGCCCCAACCCTAACCCTAGCCCTAACTCTAACCCTAGCCCTAACCCTAACCCTAATTTTAGCCCCAACTCGTCTCTCCTGCCGGCCGGCAGATGGCAGCAGATGGCGGGCGCACTGCGCATGCGCCCGCCATTAGGAAAAAGCCGGCCGGCAGGAGGAGACGGAAGAGGACCCAGGGACACCGGGTGAGTATTATAGGGTCCCCGAATCCCCCTATTTTTCTGTCCTCTGATGTGCGATCACATCAGAGGACAGAGAATTACAGATCGCTTTTTTTTTTTTTTTGGCGGTCGCCGGTAAACAGTTAATTACCGGCGATCGCAAAACAGGAGTTGGTGCAAACCGACTCCGATCATGTTCTTTGGGGTCTCGGCTACCCCTGGCAGCCGAGACCCCAAAGATCTTCCGGGTGCCAGGCGGCGGGCGTACTGCGCGTGTGCCCGCCATTTTTCCCCGGAAAAAAGATGGCGGCGCCCATCAGGAGCCACGAGGAGCACCGGGGGAGATAGGTGAGTATTGGGGGGCTATTGGGGGCAATCGGGGACCCTATTTCTCTGTCCTCCGATGTGCGATCACATCGGAGGACAGAGAAATTAAATGGCAAACGCGTTTTTTTTTTTTTTTGTTGCGACCGCCGGTAAACGGTTAATTACCGGCGATCGCAACTCAGGGGTCGGTACAAACCCCCCGAATCATGTTCTCTGGGGTCTCGGCTACCCTCGGCAACCAAGACCCCAGAGAAAATCCGACTCTGGGGGGCGCTATTCACTTTTCCACAGCACCGTTAATTAACAGCGCTGTGGTTTAAGTACCCTTAGCGGCCGCTGTTAAAAGGCGTATCGGCGGTCGTTAAGGGGTTAAACCATATACATCAGATGATGTCCTGTGATGACTGAATGTCTTGCAAAAGATTAGCTAACCTCACAGCTCCCCTAAAGGACCGTCCGATGGACATCTTACAATTTTCACACAAATGTGAGAATGTAGAATAAAGGATTTTAGAGATGAGATTGTCACTCCACGTCACACAGTGCAGACACAGAATAATCTTTACATCCAGGAACTCACTGCTGACTTTGATTGCAGTCATTTTCTACTGTTTCTTCTCCATCTGGTCAGTTCTTCATGTCGACATCTTCCAGTCACGACTAGTGTTGAGCTATACCTTCCGATATCGGAAAGTATCGGTATCAGAAAGTATCGGCCGATACCGTCAAAGTATCGGATCTAATCCGATACCGATCCCCGATCCCAATGCAAGTCAATGGGACAAAAATATCGGAATTAAAATAAACCCTTTCTTAACTTGTAGGTTCATTCTACATGAAGGAAAACAACTAAGAATAATGTAGGATGTATTGGGGGAGGTGGCGGAGACATTAAAGGCACAGAGGTTTAGCCCAATCTAATAGAATAGCAGGATTTTGTTTTGTTCTTTATGACGTTCGGCGTTAGAAAGATTTTGACTATGTTAATTTTTTTTTTATTTTGTCAGATATTGATGTTTCACTACTTCCACGCCCTTCACCTTCTTTTTTACTTCTCCCACACTTTCTTCTTCATTATCCTCATCATCAGCTTCTTTGACATCAACTTCTTCACCTTATTCATCTTCTTCTTCATCTTCTACCTATTATTTTTTTTGTTACATTGTTCATATTCTTTTTATTTTACTATTATCTTCTTCATATTCAACTTCTTCATCATATTCTTATTTGTGACAGGCATTCCCGTAGTTGTTATCTATAAAAGTTTGAAGATTACACCTTCCGTTCTGCCTGTCACAAAACAGTTACATTTGTCCGCGTTCAGTTTGGCCTGCAGCATCAGGCTTTATCCAGGGGCACCACGAGGAGGAACGGACTCACCCCCATACACTGCTTAGTCTTCTTCTGCTTATAATTTAGATAATATCTTTTGCTCTGATATTTAGTCTTATGCTTAATGTTCTTCTGCTCTTTGTTCTGCAGCTTCTTGTTCTTCTGCTTCTCGGTCTTCCAGGTCGTCGTCGTCTCCAGGGTCGTCGTCTCCGGGGTCGTCGTCATCAGGGTGGTCTTCAGGGTCATCGTCTCCAGGGTCGTCGTCATCTCAGTGGTTGTCGTCTCTGGTGTCGTCGTCATCTTAGGGGTGGTCTTCCAGGTCGTCGTCTTTAGGGTCTTGAACTTGGAAATGTAGCAGAAGGTACAAGAAGGCAGAGAAAATGCCGAGAAACAGCTGATGGAACTGGAACTCGGATGGCTACCCGAAGGTCCAAGAGCCAATGGAACTACCGAGGACCAGCTGACGTTACTGGAACCCGGTTACTAAGCAGGAGGTACCTGTGCCTGAAAGCACTACCAAGGACCACCTGACGTTGGTGGAACTCGGATACCCAGAGGGAGGCACCTAAGCCAAAGGCTCTGCCCGGAACCAGCTGATGGTACTGGAACCAGGATGGGGAGCAGAAGGTACAAGAGCAAAAGACACTGCCGAGAACCAGCTGACGGTACTGGAACCCGGATGGGTAGCCGAAGGTCCAAGAGCCAATGGAACTACCGAGGACCAGCTGACGTTACTGGAACCTGGTTACTAAGCAGGAGGTACCCGTGCCTGAAAGCACTACCAAGGACCACCTGACGTTGGTGGAACTCGGATACCCAGAGGGAGGCACCTAAGCCAAAGGCTCTGCCCGGAACCAGCTAACGGTGCTGGAACCAGGATGGGGACCTATTCAAGCTTGTCTTCCTAGAGCCCCAACTAGCGGTGTTGGAGCAAAGGGTCAGCAGGGGGAGCAGAGTGTAGGCCGAAGCCTGCACTGGAGGCATTTGTAGGTCTGTTGTGTCTGCGTGGCTGTTGCAGGACACGTTGCCGGCTACACAGCAGGGGAACAGCTGGCGGTGCTGAACCCCACTGACACATTGGCTGGTGTTTTTCTCTGTGCAGCTAGCAGTACTGGGCCCCAACTGGCGGTGTTAGAGCCCAGGGTCAGCAGGAGGAGAGGGAGCAGAGTGTAGGCCGAAGCCTGCACTGGCGGCAGCTTTGTGTCTGCGTGGCTGTTGCAGGACACGTTGCCGGCTACACAGCAGGGGAACAGCTGGCAGTGCTGAACCCCACTGACACATTGGCTGGTGTTTTTCTCTGTGCAGCTAGCAGTACCGGGCCCCAACTGGCGGTGTTAGAGCCCAGGGTCAGCAGGAGGAGTGGGAGCAGAGTGTAGGCCGAAGCCTAATTGAACCAATTTTAAAGGTAACCTTTAACCCCCCCTCAGGTGTTACAAACTAGAAGAGCCACGCCTTATGCAGCAGTAGTGCTGCACAAGTCAAAGATTGCTCTTTTAATTTTGTTCCTTGCACAAGCTGAGTGAAACACGTACAACATTTTGGCCCTTATACAGTCAATCTGTCTTGGAGGCGGGAGTTCCCTTTGTAATGAGACGCAGCACAGCTGGCAAAAATACCAACTTGGTGCTTGGTGCGGCCTCCTGAGCATCGCATTTTGCTGTACAGGAGTCTGCGTTGTTGCGTTATCCCTTGGCCATGCGCTGCCCGTCTTCTGACATCATTTCATGTTGGCTGGTGCGGTTCGCGATGCCCATGAATCCCAGCCCCGCAGTGTCTTTACAGTGTTTCACACTGCGGGGCTGGGATTCATGGCCTGGCGCAGTACATATGTTCACCTCTCGCTCGTGTCCTTACACCTGCTACAGACTGTGCGGCGTCAGCTGATCCCTTATCGCATGCCACGGCCTTGAAGCCACACAGTCTGAAGAAGGCGGAAGGAGCTGAGTGACAGCCTGGCGAAGATATGCACTGCTCATGCCCGTCAATCACACCCTCGCAGTCAAAATAAATAAGACACCGAGGGGCGTTGTGTCGGGCAGGGCGGCCGCAGAGGCGCAGCCAGCCAAACAATGATGTCAGAAGAAGGGCTGTGCTACCAAGGGGGTTGTTGCGTGTCATTCCAAAGTAAAGTCACACCTCAGGGACGTTTTAATGGTCTCAGGGGACACATTGTAGACGTGTTCTGTTCCACGGGTGCAAGGAGAATAAGTTTATGAGCCACCTTGCACACATGCAGCATTACTGCTGTACAAGGTGCCTGTAAAACATACAAACGCCTGGGGGAGGGGGGACAGGTTCCCTTCAATTTCAGTTCTTGTGTCTGCGTGGCTGTTGCAGGACACGTTGCCGGCTACACAGCAGGGGAACAGCTGGCGGTGCTGAACCCCACTGACACATTGGCTGTTGTTTTTCTCTGTGCAGCTAGCAGTACCGGGCCCCAACTGGCGGTGTTAGAGCCCAAGGTCAGCAGGAGGAGAGGGAGCAGAGTGTAGGCCGAAGCCTGCACTGGTGGCAGCTTTGTGTCTGCGTGGCTGTTGCAGGACACGTTGCCGGCTATACAGCAGGGGAACAGCTGGCGGTGCTGAACCCCACTGACACATTGGCTGGTGTTTTTCTCTGTGCAGCTAGCAGTACCGGGCCCCAACTGGCGGTGTTAGAGCCCAGGGTCAGCAGGAGGAGAGGTAGCAGAGTGTAGGCCGAAGCCTAATTGAACCAATTTTAAAGGTAACCTTTAACCCCCCCCCTCAGGTGTTACAAACTAGAAGAGCCACGCCTTATGCAGCAGTAGTGCTGCACAAGTCAAAGGTTGCTCTTTTAATTTTGTTCCTTGCACAAGCTGAATGAAACACGTACAACATTTTGGCCCTTATACAGTCAATCTGTCTTGGAGGCGGGAGTTCCCTTTGTAATGAGACGCAGCACAGCTGGCAAAAATACCAACTTGGTGCTTGGCGCGGCCTCCTGAGCATCGCATTTTGCTGTACAGGAGTCTGCGTTGTTGCATTATCCCTTGGCCATGTGCTGCCCGTCTTCTGACATCATTTCATGTCGGCTGGTGCGGTTCGCGATGCCCATGAATCCCAGCCCCGCAGTGTCTTTACAGTGTTTCACACTGCGGGGCTGGGATTCATGGCCTGGCGCAGTACATATGTTCGCCTCTCACACTCGGGTCCTTACACCTGCTTCAGACTGTGCGGCGTCAGCTGATCCCTTGTCGCATGCCATGGCCATGAAGCCGCACAGTCTGAAGAAGGCCGAAGGAGATGAGGGACAGGCGAACATATGCACTGCTCATGCCCATCAATCACACCCTCGCAGTCAAAATAAATAAGACACCGAGGGGCGTTTTGTGGGCCAGGGCGGCCGCAGAGGCGCAGCCAGCCAAACAATGATGCCAGAAGACGGGCAGCGCTACCAAGGGGGTTGCAGCGTGTCATTACAAAGGAAAGTCACACCTCAGGGACGGTTTAATGGTCACAGAGGACACATTTTAGACGTGTTCAGTTCCACGTGTGCAAGGAGAATAAGTTTCTGAGCCACCTTGCACACATGCAGCATTACTGCTGTACAAGGTGGCTGTGAAACATACAAACACCTGGGGGAGGGGGGACAAGTTCCCTTCAATTTCAGTTCTTGTGTCTGCGTGGCTGTTGCAGGACATGATGCCGGCTACACAGCAGGGGAACAGCTGGCGGTGCTGAACCCCACTGACACATTGGCTGGTGTTTTTCTCTGTGCAGCTAGCACATCTGGGCCCCAACTGGTGGTGTTAGAGCCCAGGGTCAGCAGGAGGAGCAGAGGGAGCAGAGTGTAGGCCGAAGCCTGTACTGGCGGCAGCTTTGGGTCTGTTGTGTCTGCGTGGCTATTGCAGGACACGTTGCCGGCTACACAGCAGGGGAACAGCTGGCGGTGCTGAACCCCACTGACACATTGGCTGGTGTTTGTCTCTGTGCAGCTAGCACTTCCGGGTGCCAACTGGCGGTGTTAGAGCCCAGGGTCAGCAGGAGGAGCAGAGTGTAGGCCGAAGCCTGCACTGGAGCAAGTTGAAAGGGAACCTTTAACCCCCCCCCAGGCTTTTGTAGCTGAAAGAGCCATCGTGTACAGCAGTAATGCTGGAAAAGGTAAACTTAGCTCTTTTAATTATGGTCCTTGCACATGCTGAACCTAACACTTATGAAATGTGTCCCCTCACACCGTTAAACCGTCCGGTAGGTTGAACTTCCTTTGTCATGTGACGCAGCACAGCCGTCATTCTTACCCCCTTGGCGCCGTGCGCCGCCTCCTCAGCGTTGTTTGAATCTGTCCCGGAGCCTGCGCTGTTAGGTTAGCCCTTGGCCATGCACACATTTTGCGCTGCCCGTCTTCTGACATCATTTTGTGTCAGGCTGGTTGCGCCTGTGCGGCCGCGCTGGCCGAGATCCCGCCTCGCAGTGTCGTCTAATGTAATCCCACCGCGGGCCTGGGATCCGTGGCCATGCGCAGTGCATATCCTCGCCTCTCACTCCCCTCCCTACGGCTTCTTCAGACTGTGCGGCGTCACGGCCGTGGCATGCTATTAGGGATCAGCTGACACCGCACAGTCTGAAGAAGCCATAGGGAGATGAGTGAGAGGTGGAGGTTCAGATATGCACTGCGCATGTCCATGGATCTCAGACCCCCAGTGGGATTAAATCAGAAGACACTGCGAGGCGGGATCTTGGCCAGCGCAGCCGCACAGGCGCAGCCAGCCTGACACCAAATGATGTCAGAAGACGGGCAGCGCAAAATGTGTGCATGGCCAAGGGCTAACCTAACAGCGCAAGCTCCGGGACAGATTCAAACAACGCTGAGGAGGCGGCGCACGGCGCCAAGGGGGTAAGAATGACGGCTGTGCTGCGTCACATGACAAAGGAAAGTTCCACCTGCCGGACGGTTTAACGGTGTGAGGGGACACATTTCATAAGTGTTAGGTTCAGCATGTGCAAGGAGCACCACGAAAAGAGGCACTTTTTCCATTTGCATCATTACTGCTGCACAAGGTGGCTCTTTCAATAACATACGCCTTGGGGGGGGACAGGTTCCCTTAAATTTAAGTTGTTGTGCCTGCGTGGCGGTCGCATGACACGTTGCCGTATACACAGCAGGGGAACAGCTGGCGGTGCTGAACCCCACTAACACATTGGCGAGGTGTTTGGCTCTGTGCGGACAGCACTTCTGGACAACAACTAGCGGTGTTGGTGCCCAGGGACAGGAGGAGGAGGTGGAGGAGATAGGAGGGATTGCCACACACACAGCTGGGGAACAGCTGACGTTACTGAACCCCAATAACAGAGGAGCGACTGTTGACTGTGCATACAGCACTACCAGGCAACAACTAGCGGTGTTGGAGCCCAGGGACAGGAGGAGGAGGAGGTGGAGGAGATAGGAGGGATTGCCACACACACAGCAGGGGAGCAGCAGGCATTACTGAACCCCACTAACACATTGGCGAGGTGTTTGGCTCTGTGCGGACAGCACTTCTGGACAGCAAATAGCGGTGTTGGATGTTATGACCCCAATGGCAGAGGGTCTCAGGAATCAATACCAAGTCTGCAAACACAAAAAACCAGCTCATAGGGCAGTGGTAACTGGGCTGACCATATATCTAATCCTAGCACCACAAATAGAAGTAGCCGGGGAACGTGCCTACGTTGGTTCTAGACATCTCGCGCCAGCCGGAGAACTAACTAACCCTAGAAGGGAAAAGAAAGACCTTTCTTGCCTCCAGAGAAAAGACCCCAAAAGTTGGATACAAGCCCCCAACAAATAATAACGGTGAGGTAAGAGGAAAAGACAAACATAAGAATGAGCTAGGTATTTAGCAAAGAGAGGCCCACTAGCTAATAGCAGAATAAGTAAGATGACTTATATGGTCAGCAAAAACCCTATTAAAATATCCACGCTGGATATTCAAGAACCCCCGAACCGTCTAACGGCCGGGGGGAGAACACCAGCCCCCTAGAGCTTCCAGCAAGGTCAGAAATCACATTTAATACAAGCTGGACAAAAATAGTAGCAAAGCAAGTAACTCAAAAAACAAAGAAGCAAGACTTAGCTTAATTTTGCAAGAGCCAGGACCAGCAGACAGGAGCAACAGAAGGATCTGATTACAACGATGCCAGGCACTGGACTAAGGATCCAGGAAGTTAATATAGCGACACCCCTGGACTAACGACCCAGGTGAGTGCCAAACAGAAAAAAGATAATCCCAGAGTCATACCACTAGTGACCACAAGAGGGAGCCAAAAAGTCTAATTCACAACAGTTGGAGCCCAGGGACAGGAGGAGGAGGAGGTGGAGGAGATAGGAGGGATTGCCACACACACAGCTGGGGAACAGCTGACGTTACTGAACCCCAATAACAGAGGAGCGACTGTTGGGACTGTGCAGACAGCACTTCTGGACAACAACTAGCGGTGTTGGAGCCCAGGGACAGGAGGAGGAGGAGGTGGAGGAGATAGGAGGGATTGCCACATGCACAGCAGGGGAGCAGCAGGCTTTACTGAACCCCACTAACACATTGACGAGGTGTTTGGCTCTGTGCGGACAGCACTTCTGGACAGCAAATAGTGGTGTTGGAGCCCAGGGACAGGAGGAGGAGGAGGTGGAGGAGATAGGAGGGATTGCCACACACACAGCTGGGGAACAGCTGATGTTACTGAACCCCAATAACAGAGGAGCGACTGTTGACTGTGCGTACAGCACTACCAGGCAACAACTAGCGGTGTTGGAGCCCAGGGACAGGAGGAGGAGGAGGTGGAGGAGATAGGAGGGATTGCCACACACACAGCAGGGGAGCAGCAGGCATTACTGAACCCCACTAACACATTGGCGAGGTGTTTGGCTCTGTGCGGACAGCACTTCTGGACAGCAAATAGCGGTGTTGGAGCCCAGGGACAGGAGGAGGAGGAGGTGGAGGAGATAGGAGGGATTGCCACACACACAGCTGGGGAACAGCTGACGTTACTGAACCCCAATAACAGAGGAGCGACTGTTGACTGTGCGTACAGCACTACCAGGCAACAACTAGCGGTGTTGGAGCCCAGGGACAGCAGGAGAAGCAGAGGAATACAATGTAGGCCGAAGCCTGATTGGAGAAAGTCGAAAGGGAACCTTTAACCCCCCCCCAAGGCGTTTGTAGCTGAAAGAGCCAGCTTGTGCAGCACAAAAGATGCAAAAGGAAAAGGTGGCTCTTTTCATTATGCTCCTTGCAAACACAGAACTAAACACTTATAAAATGTGTCCCCTGAAACCGTGAGACCGTCCCGGAGGTGGGACTTTCCTTCAAAATATGACGCAGCACAGCTGTCATTCCTACCCCCTTGGCACCGTGCCCCGGCTCCTCAGCGTTGTTTGATTCCGTCCCTGAGCCTGCGCTGTTATGTTATCCCTTGGCCAGGCACACTTAGCGCTGCCCATCTTCTGACATCATTTGGTGTCAGGCTGGCTGCGCCTGTGTGGCCGTGCTGGCCGAGAGCCCGCCTCGCAGTGTCGTCTAATGTAATCCCACCGTGGGCCTGGGATCCGTGGCCATGTGCAGTGCATATCCTCGCCTCTCACTCCCCTCCCTACGGCTTCTTCAGACTGTGCGGCGTCATGGCCGTGGCATGCTATTAGGGATCAGCTGACGGCGCACAGTCTGAAGAAGGCGTAGGGAGATGAGTGAGAGGCGGAGGTTCAGATATGCACTGCGCATGTCCATGGATCTCAGGCCCCCAGTGGGATTAAATCAGAAGACAATGCGAGGCGGGCTCTCGGCCAGCGCGGCTGCACAGGCGCAGCCAGCCTGACACCAAATGATGTCAGAAGATGGGCAGTGCTAAGTGTGCCTGGCCAAGGGATAACATAACAGCGCAGGCTCCGTGACGGAATCAAACAACGCTGAGGAGCCGGGGCACGGTGCCAAGGGGGTAGGAATGACAGCTGTGCTGCGTCATATTACGAAGGAAAGTCCCACCTCCGGGACGGTTTTACGGTATCAGTGGACACATTTTATAAGTGTTAAGTTCTGCGTGTGCAAGGAGCTAAACAAAAATAGCTACCTTTTCCTTGTGCAGCACAACTGCTGCACAAGGTGGCTCTTTCAGTAACAAACGCCTTGGGGGGGGGACAGGTTCCCTTACATTTCAGTTGTTGTGTCAGCGTGGCGGTCGCAGGACACATTGCCGGCTACACAGCTGGGGATCAGCTGACGTTACTGAAACCCAATAACACTGGGTCGTATGTTTTGACTGTGCAGACGGCACTTCTGAGCCTCAACTGGCGGTGTTGGAGCCCAGGAATTTAAGTTCAGGTGGTAGAAAGATGAACACAACAGGAGACCTGGATAACGTAGACAGTCACCTAATTATTTAATCAGGAAGAGGAGTGGCAAATTCCTGCGAGATCCAGGCCTTGTTCATTTTCAGGAAAGTAAGCCGGTCAATGTTATCGGAGGATAGTCGCATGCGACGGTCAGTTAGTACACCACCTGCAGCACTAAAGACGCGTTCCGATAATACACTAGCCGCAGGGCAAGCCAGCACCTCCAATGCATACTGGCTTAGCTCTGGCCATGTATCCAGCTTTGAGACCCAAAACTTGAAAAGTGAAGAGCCGTCTGGGAGTACAGCAAGAGGACAAGACATGTAGTCTGTCACCATCTGACGGAACCGTTGCCTCCTGCTGACTGGAGCCGTCTGTGATGGTGTAGACTTTTGTGGCGGGCACAGAAAACTGTGCCACAGTTGGGCCATACTGGTCTTGCCTTGGGCAGAGGCACTGCTTCTGCTCCCTCTTTGTGCAGAGCCTCCACCACTGCCTGGACGCACTGAGCTGCTTTGTAATGCACTAGCAGCACTTCTCTCACTTGGAATGGAGAAGATGATGGAATTCACCAGTGTGTCTTGGTACTCCCGCATTTTTTCGCTCCCGGTTCAATGGTGTGATGAGGCTTTCTACGTTGTCCCGGTAGCGAGGATCGAGGAGGGTGAACACCCAATAATCAGACATGTTGAGAATGTGGGCGATGCGGCGGTCGTTTCTCAGGCACTGCAGCATGTAATCCACCATGTGCTGCAGACTGCCAACTGCCCAAGAAACGCTGTCCCCTGCTGGAGGCGTGATCTCTGCCCGCTCGTCATCACCCCACCTTCGCTGTACACACTGAGTACTGGACAATTGTGTAACTCCCTCCTCTGGACGGATGTCTTCCTCCTCCATTGACTCCTCCTCATCCTCCTCACAAACTGTCCCCTGCCTACGCGTTTGTGAGGAACCACGTGGCGCTGACTGTCCAGAAGATGATGGAAATGGTGAATCCTCATCCTCCACCTCTTCCACAACATCATCCCTTAGCGCTTGCAGTGATTTTTCAAGCAGGCAGATAAGGGGGACAGTCATGCTGACTAGTGCATCATCTGCACTCGCCATCCACGTGGAATAATCGAAGGGACGCAAAACCTGGCAGACGTCATTCATAGTGGCCCACTCTGTGGTTGTGAAGTCTGAACGGCGCGGAGTGCGACTTCTTTGCGCCTGATGCAGCTGGTACTCCATTACAGCTTGCTGCTGCTCACACAACCGCTCCAACATATGTAACGTGGAATTCTGTTGTGAAATTGGATTCTGGGCTCCCCCGGTGGCCACTTGTGGAATTGTACTTGTGTGCATCATCCCCTCTGTTCACCTGCTCCTATCAGGATGTGGGAGTCGCTATATAACCTTGCTCCTCTGTCAGTTTCATGCCGGTCAACAATGTAATCAGAAGCCTTTCTGTGCATGTTCCTGCTACTAGACAACTTCCAGCTAAGTTGGACTTTTGTCCTTGTGTGTTTTTGCATTTTGTTCCTGTTCACAGCTGCTGTTTTGTTACTGTGTCTGGAAAGCTCTTGTGAGCGGAAATTGCCACTCTGGTGTTATGAGTTAATGCTAGAGTCTTAAAGTAATTTCTGGATGGTGTTTTGATAGGGTTTTCTGCTGACCATGAAAGTGCCCTTTCTGTCTTCTTGCTATCTAGTAAGCGGACCTCGATTTTTGCTAAACCTATTTTCATACTACGTTTGTCATTTCATCTAAAATCACCGCCAATATATGTGGGGGCCTCTGTCTGCCTTTTGGGAAAATTTCTCTAGAGGTGAGCCAGGACTGTCTTTTCCTCTGCTAGGATTAGGTAGTTCTCCGGCTGGCGCTGGGCATCTAGGGATAAAAAAACGTAGGCATGCTACCCGGCCACTTCTAGTTGTGCGGCAGGTTTAGTTCATGGTCAGTATAGTTTCCATCTTCCAAGAGCTAGTTCTCATATATGCTGGGCTATGTTCTCTCGCCATTGAGAATCATGACAGTTTGACCGGCCCAAAAAAAAAGGGTTAAATTACTGGCTGAGAAAGGAGAGAAAAAAGAAGTCTGCTACAATTTTTTTTTTTTTTTTTATTTTTTTTCCTCTAGTTCTGAGTGTGCTCTTAATTGAATCACTTGCTAGTCTGCCTATACTGCAGCCTTCCTCTCTTTCTCTCCTTCTAATCCTTGAATGGCTCTGTGTTCACCTGTTTCAAATGGATCTTCAGAGTGTAGCTACAGGTTTGAATAATCTCGCCACAAAGGTACAAAATTTGCAAGATTTTGTTGTTCATGCACCTATGTCTGAGCCTAGAATTCCTTTGCCTGAATTCTTCTCGGGGAATAGATCTCACTTTCAAAATTTTAAAAATAATTGCAAATTGTTTTTGTCCCTGAAGTCTCGCTCTGCCGGAGACCCTGCACAGCAGGTCAGGATTGTAATTTCCTTGCTCCGGGGCGACCCTCAAGACTGGGCTTTTGCATTGGCACCAGGGGATCCTGCGTTGCTCAATGTGGATGCGTTTTTTCTGGCCTTGGGGTTGCTTTATGAGGAACCTCATTTAGAGCTTCAGGCGGAAAAGGCCTTGATGTCCTTGTCTCAGGGGCAAGATGAAGCTGAAATATACTGCCAAAAATTCCGCAAATGGTCTGTGCTTACTCAGTGGAATGAGTGCGCCCTGGCGGCGATTTTCAGAGAAGGTCTCTCTGATGCCATTAAGGATGTTATGGTGGGGTTCCCTGTGCCTGCGAGTCTGAATGAGTCCATGACGATGGCTATTCAGATCGATAGGCGTCTGCGGGAGCACAAACCTGTGCACCATTTGGCGGTGTCTACTGAGAAAACGCCAGAAAATATGCAATGTGATAGAATTCTGTCCAGAAGCGAGCGGCAGAATTTTAGACGAAAAAATGGGTTGTGCTTCTATTGTGGTGATTCAACTCATGTTATATCAGCATGCTTTAAGCGTACTAAGAAGCCTGACAAGTCTGTTTCAATTAGCACTTTACAGTCTAAGTTTATTCTATCTGTGACCCTGATTTGTTCTTTGTCATCTATTACCGCGGACGCCTATGTCGACTCTGGCGCTGCTTTGAGTCTTATGGATTGGTCCTTTGCCAAACGCTGTGGGTATGATTTGGAGCCATTGGAGGCTCCGATACCTCTGAAAGGGATTGACTCCACCCCATTGGCTAGTAATAAACCACAATACTGGACACAAGTGACTATGCGTGTTAATCCGGATCACCAGGAGGTTATTCGCTTTCTGGTGCTGTATAATCTACATGATGTTTTGGTGCTGGGATTGCCATGGCTGCAATCTCATAACCCAGTCCTCGACTGGAGAGCTATGTCTGTGTTAAGCTGGGGATGTAAAGGAACTCATGGGGACGTACCTTTGGTTTCCATTTCATCATCTATTCCCTCTGAGATTCCTGAATTCTTGTCTGACTTTCGTGACGTTTTTGAAGAACCCAAGGTTGGTTCACTACCTCCGCACCGGGAGTGCGATTGTGCCATAGACTTGATCCCGGGTAGTAAATACCCTAAGGGTCGTTTATTTAATCTGTCTGTGCCTGAACACGCGGCTATGCGAGAATATATAAAGGAGTCCTTGGAAAAGGGACATATTCGTCCTTCGTCATCTCCCTTAGGAGCCGTTTTTTTCTTTGTGTCTAAGAAAGACGGCTCTTTGAGGCCGTGTATTGATTATCGACTTTTGAATAAAATCACGGTTAAATATCAATATCCGTTACCACTGCTTACTGATTTGTTTGCTCGTATAAAGGGGGCCAAGTGGTTCTCTAAGATTGATCTCCGTGGGGCGTATAATTTGGTGCGAATCAAGCAGGGGGATGAGTGGAAAACCGCATTTAATACGCCCGAGGGCCATTTTGAGTATTTGGTGATGCCTTTTGGTCTTTCAAATGCCCCTTCAGTCTTCCAGTCCTTTATGCATGACATTTTCCGCAATTATTTGGACAAATTTATGATTGTGTATCTGGATGATATTCTGATTTTTTCGGATGACTGGGACTCTCATGTCCAGCAGGTCAGGAGGGTTTTTCAGGTTTTGCGGTCTAATTCCTTGTGTGTGAAGGGTTCTAAGTGTGTTTTTGGGGTTCAAAAGATTTCCTTCTTGGGATACATTTTTTCCCCCTCTTCCATCGAGATGGATCCTGTCAAGGTTCAGGCTATTGGTGATTGGACGCAACCCTCTTCTCTTAAGAGTCTTCAGAAATTTTTGGGCTTTGCTAACTTTTATCGTCGATTTATTGCTGGTTTTTCTGATGTTGTAAAACCATTTACTGATTTGACTAAGAAGGGTGCTGATGTTGCTGATTGGTCCCCTGATGCTGTGGAGGCCTTTCGGGAGCTCAAGCGCCGCTTTTCTTCCGCCCCAGTGTTGCGTCAGCCTGATGTTGCTCTTCCTTTTCAGGTTGAGGTCGACGCTTCTGAAATCGGAGCTGGGGCGGTGTTGTCGCAGAGAAGTTCCGACTGCTCCGTGATGAGACCTTGTGCTTTTTTTTCCCGTAAATTTTCGCCCGCCGAGCGGAATTATGATATTGGGAATCGGGAGCTTTTGGCCATGAAGTGGGCTTTTGAGGAGTGGCGTCACTGGCTTGAGGGGGCCAGACATCAGGTGGTGGTATTGACTGACCACAAAAATTTAATTTACCTTGAGTCTGCCAGGCGCCTGAATCCTAGACAGGCGCGCTGGTCGTTGTTTTTCTCTCGGTTTAATTTTGTGGTGTCTTACCTACCGGGTTCTAAGAATGTTAAGGCGGATGCCCTTTCTAGGAGTTTTGAGCCTGACTCCCCTGGTAATTCTGAGCCCACAGGTATCCTTAAAGATGGAGTGGTATTGTCTGCCGTTTCTCCAGACCTGCGGCGGGCCTTGCAGGAGTTTCAGGCGGATAGACCTGATCGTTGCCCACCTGGTAGACTGTTTGTTCCTGATGATTGGACCAGTAGAGTCATCTCTGAGGTTCATTCTTCTGCGTTGGCAGGTCATCCTGGAATCTTTGGTACCAGGGATTTGGTGGCAAGGTCCTTCTGGTGGCCTTCCCTGTCACGAGATGTGCGAGGCTTTGTGCAGTCTTGTGACGTTTGTGCTCGGGCCAAGCCTTGTTGTTCTCGGGCTAGTGGATTGTTGTTACCCTTGCCTATCCCGAAGAGGCCTTGGACGCACATCTCGATGGATTTTATTTCGGATCTGCCTGTTTCTCATAAGATGTCTGTCATCTGGGTGGTGTGTGACCGTTTCTCTAAGATGGTCCATCTGGTTCCCTTGCCTAAGTTGCCTTCTTCTTCCGAGTTGGTTCCTCTGTTTTTTCAAAATGTTGTTCGTTTGCATGGTATTCCGGAGAATATCGTTTCTGACAGAGGGACCCAATTCGTGTCTAGATTTTGGCGGGCATTCTGTGCTAGGATGGGCATAGATTTGTCTTTTTCGTCTGCTTTCCATCCTCAGACTAATGGCCAGACCGAGCGGACTAATCAGACCTTGGAGACATATTTGAGGTGTTTTGTGTCTGCGGATCAGGATGATTGGGTTGCTTTTTTGCCTTTGGCGGAGTTCGCCCTCAATAATCGGGCCAGCTCTGCCACCTTGGTGTCCCCGTTTTTCTGTAATTCGGGGTTTCATCCTCGATTTTCCTCCGGTCAAGTGGAATCTTCGGATTGTCCTGGAGTGGATGCTGTGGTGGAGAGGTTGCATCAGATTTGGGGGCAGGTGGTGGACAATTTGAAGTTGTCCCAGGAGAAGACTCAGCTTTTTGCCAACCGCCGTCGTCGTGTTGGTCCTCGGCTTTGTGTTGGGGACATGGTGTGGTTGTCTTCTCGTTTTGTCCCTATGAGGGTTTCTTCTCCTAAGTTTAAGCCTCGGTTCATCGGCCCGTACAGGATATTGGAGATTCTTAACCCTGTGTCCTTCCGTTTGGACCTCCCTGCATCCTTTTCGATTCATAATGTTTTTCATCGGTCATTGTTGCGCAGGTATGAGGTACCGGCTGTGCCTTCCGTTGAGCCTCCTGCTCCGGTGTTGGTTGAGGGTGAGTTGGAGTACGTTGTGGAAAAGATCTTGGACTCTCGTGTTTCCAGACGGAAACTCCAGTATCTGGTCAAATGGAAGGGATACGGTCAGGAGGATAATTCTTGGGTCACTGCCTCTGATGTTCATGCCTCCGATCTTGTCCGTGCCTTTCATAGGGCTCATCCTGATCGCCCTGGTGGTTCTGGTGAGGGTTCGGTGCCCCCTCCTTGAGGGGGGGTACTGTTGTGAAATTGGATTCTGGGCTCCCCCGGTGGCCACTTGTGGAATTGTACTTGTGTGCATCATCCCCTCTGTTCACCTGCTCCTATCAGGATGTGGGAGTCGCTATATAACCTTGCTCCTCTGTCAGTTTCATGCCGGTCAACAATGTAATCAGAAGCCTTTCTGTGCATGTTCCTGCTACTAGACAACTCCCAGCTAAGTTGGACTTTTGTCCTTGTGTGTTTTTGCATTTTGTTCCTGTTCACAGCTGCTGTTTCGTTACTGTGTCTGGAAAGCTCTTGTGAGCGGAAATTGCCACTCTGGTGTTATGAGTTAATGCTAGAGTCTTAAAGTAATTTCTGGATGGTGTTTTGATAGGGTTTTCTGCTGACCATGAAAGTGCCCTTTCTGTCTTCTTGCTATCTAGTAAGCGGACCTCGATTTTTGCTAAACCTATTTTCATACTACGTTTGTCATTTCATCTAAAATCACCGCCAATATATGTGGGGGCCTCTGTCTGCCTTTTGGGAAAATTTCTCTAGAGGTGAGTCAGGACTGTCTTTTCCTCTGCTAGGATTAGGTAGTGCTCCGGCTGGCGCTGGGCATCTAGGGATAAAAAAACGTAGGCATGCTACCCGGCCACTTCTAGTTGTGCGGCAGGTTTAGTTCATGGTCAGTATAGTTTCCATCTTCCAAGAGCTAGTTCTCATATATGCTGGGCTATGTTCTCTCGCCATTGAGAATCATGACTGAATTCCACCTGGTAGGTAGGTCACATATGATGCGATGTTCCGGCAGGTGGTGTCGGCGCTGCAGAGCCGCAGTGCGCTCTTTTGCCGTGCTGGAACGCCGCAAGTGAGCACACTCTAGGCGGACCTTGTACAGCAGTGCATCAAGATCCGGATAGTCCCTCAAAAAACTCTGCACGACCAAATTGAGCACATGTGCCAGACATGGGATGTGAGTGAGGTTGCCGAGGCCCAGAGCTGCCACCAGATTTCGGCCATTATCATCCATTATTATCGGCCACATCGCTCTCCTGCTTGATGGCATTCCAGAGCTCCTGCGCTGTGTGGCTTCGATTCCCCAAAGAAATTAATTTCAAGACGGCCTGTTGACGTTTGGCCACGGCTGTGCTCATGTCGGTCGTAACAGGTAAACGTTCATCACGGGTCCATGTGGAGGTGGACTGTGACGGCTCCTGCAGCGATGATTCTGAGGAACTGGTGTAAGAGGAGGAGTCAATGCGTACAGAATGGATTCCTGCAATCCTTGGAGTGGGCAGGACACGTCCTGCGCCACTCGCACGATCTGTACCCGGCTCAACGACATTAACCCAATGGGCAGTGAGGGAAAGGTATCGCCCCTGTCCATGTTGACTGGTCCACGCATCGGTGGTGAGGTGGACCTTGCTACTGACGGCATTCAGTAGCGCGTGTTTTATGTGTCCCTCCACATGCTTGTGCAGGGCAGGGACGGCTTGCCTGCTGAAGTAAAAGCGGCTGGGCACATTGTACTGTGGGACTGCCAATGACATCAAGTCACGGAAGCTGTCAGTCTCCACCAGCCTGAATGACAACATTTCCAGTGACAGAAGTTTGGCAATGCCTGCAGTCAGAGCCTGTGCTCGTGGGTGGTTTGACGAGAAAGGCCGCCTTTTCTCCCATGCCTGTACTACCGATGGCTGTACACTGGGCTGGGAGTGTGTGGATGACTGGGAAAGTGGTGCTGCGGGTGGAATTACAGCGGGTCTCTGGACAACAGGGCCAGAGGTTCTTCCACGGCGATCCTGGGAGGAAGCCGAACCAGCTGCGTGTGAGCTGGAGGAAGAGGCAACACGAGCTGAAGAGGTGGTAGCTGCCGCTGTTGGTTGGCCTAGCTCTTCAGTGTGTTTTTCTAACTCCGCCGCGTGCCTGGTGCGCACATGTTTCCACATGTTGGAGGTATTGAGGTTGCTGACATTTCGACCTCTTTTGACTTTGTGATGACACACCTTGCATTTGACATAGCAAATGTCATCTGCAACTGTGTCAAAAAAGGACCAGGCACTGCAAGTCTTGGGAGCGCCCTTTTTGGCTTTTGGAAGAGACATGCTCCTAACGGGTGCCAAAGCGGAGGCTGCAGGATCCGCAGTCTTCCCCCTCCCTCTCCCTCTTTGGGCCGTACGGGGAATCTCTTCCTCAGAGCTGCTCCCACCACCTTCCTGTCCCTCACGCCAAGATGGGTCAAGGACCTTATCATCTACACTACCCTCTGCCCCCAACTGCTCCTCCTGGGTAGTCTCAGCAGCAGAGCACACACCAGAAAGTGGCACCTGAGTGTCATCAGCGGATGCGTCCTGCGATGTGGTGACCGGAGGCACTGGCCCACCCGCCTCTTCAGAGGAAGAGAGAAAAAGTGGTTGGGCATCACTGCACCCTGCCTCTTCTTCCATTTCTCCAATGCTGCTTGGCTGGCCCCCTGTTTCCAAGCCAAGAGATTCAGAGAACAGAAGTAGAGACGGCTCCTGTCCTGGGATCTCTGTCTGCCTGGGCAATTTGGCAGGTGGTGAAGAGACAGATGGCTGCTCTCCAGTGCTCTGTGTCTGAGAGGATGTGGCACTAATTGAAGTTGATGCATTAGCTGCCATCCATCCGACAACGGCTTCAATTTGTTCTTCACGCAGCAGCGGTGTACGGCGCTCTGCGACAAAGCTGCGCATGAAGGACTGTTCCCTGGTGAAAGTGGGTGCTGATGAGTCACCGGTGCCCGCAGCAGGCACAGAATCCCCACGTCCTCTCCATGCTCCGCGCCCACGTGCCTTACTCACTGCCTTCTTCATCTTGGTTGACTGATAAAGATAAGCAGAAAAGTACTAACGGCTTTGTGTGCTTATTCCTGAACAACTCCTAACAGGTATAAGAAACACTAATTTTCTAAAGTGTGGACTAGACTTTAATATGAGCTAATGTGGCCTACACAAATGTAAAGTGGTGTCACTGGTGTGTTTGGCACTACTTAAAACAAAAGGAAAATTAATTTTACGGTATGACGCAGTGAAGAACCCTGAGCTGGAGACAACCAGGCTATGGCTGCTCACAGACTACAGGGCGAGCTGCAGTCACATGGAGACTGTGCAGACAGCCGTAAACGGCGCTGCAAGGCCCAAAAACCCTCCTCTACGTTATCCTATGTAGTGTTTTTCCACAAGTTAGCTGGAGACGGGTGGAAAGACACTAATAGGATTTTTTTGAAAAAATGAGCAGCAGACTACACTACTTGAAAAAAAAAAAAAAAGAACAGTATGAGGCAATGAACCACCCTCCCTGAACTGAATACAACCAGCTATGGATGGCCTATGGCTGCACTCAGACTAGAGAGTGGGCTGCACTCACACACACACACACAGACCTTGCAGATCGCTATGAAAACAGTGCTACAAGGCAAAAGCAAGGTGATTAGTAGGTGAACACAGCGGTTGCTAAATTAGCCTTTGAAAAGCACAAAGAAGCAAATCGCTATCTCTAAACTGGCCCTCAGTCACCAAACAGCGTCCTGTCACTAACTGAATTCACAGCAGAGTGATCGCAAAATGGCGCCAGCGACTTTTAAACTGCATCATGACATCATTTCAGCAGCCAATCGCAGCCTTGCCAGTAGTTTCATGCCCTCCATGCTGAACAGGATGTGCCCACACTTGGAATCATTCTCATTGGCTGATTTCGTACAAATTTGTGCAGTTTGAAACCTGGGAACTTCCGATTCCGGTATCCGATACGCGGCAAGTATCGGATCTCGGTATCGGAATTCCGATACCGCTAAGTATCGGCCGATACCCGATACTTGTGGTATCGGAATGCGCAACACTAGTCACGACTTGTCTTGTCACAATGATCATCGCAGCCCTGATAATACCAAGATGAATTCACAGCTTAGAAGAATTATTTTGTGAGTGCAAGAATTATATCAGACTCACAGAAAAGACTCCAATTAGTTCACTATATTAAAAACAACCTTTTGTTTGACAATCTAAAATTACCAAAAAGTGCAATTCACACAGAACCATCATAAATTTGCGAAAACTGACCTGCAGTGTGGTTTGAAAGTTGCAACATGACAATTTTTCTTGTGGTAAATGTGTATTTTATTTGCCGATTTTATCCTTAGAGATGAGTAAAATTTACAGGTAAAAAAACACATGCATTTCCAAAGCGAAAACACACTAAAAACACATGTATCTCCTCATAACAGTTTTATCATGGCTAAATAACAGAAGGTTTCCAAAACAAAATAGTATTACTTAACACATGACATACTAAAAGGAGACAAAACCCAGAGCAGGAAAAAAAGCTTGAAAAACGATATTTAGCTAATTGGTGCCGAATTGGCCTTAGTCTACAGACACACATCCTGGGCAGCACTTTGTCCCATGGAAGTAGAATGGATGTATTCCCACATCACGGATCCGAGAGTGGGATCGGTGAGACTCAGAGCAGGTCCTATTCTGGATTATTTGTGGATCAGACTCGCCATTCAAGTCTATGGGGGCCACATGCAGCCCGCTATGCCATTCTGTGCTGCCCCCAACCATATGGACAGAAAAATGCTTGTCCACTATATGTGAGCAGCCACACACAGAAGAGCAGTGGTATCAGCTGAGGGACTGGCAAATACTAATGGTGCCCGGTGTAGAGATCTATGGAGGCCTCGTACATCAGGAGAATAGCGTAACCCGACTGGAAATCTAGAATGGAGTATGTGAGTTAGGGAGAGACAGACTGCTGTATTTCTCGTGCGAGAATCGCATCACACTGCACGGGCTGGCAGGCACCTCTACTGATCTGAGCAAGGCAGCGTGATGGATTACTATGCAGCTGTCAAGCTCAGGTCAGGAGAGCCCACGGCCAGGATGAGGTTTACGATGCGATTCTCGCAGAAGAAATATGGCACTCTGTCTCTGCCCTTAGACAAGTTTCCTTCCTTATCCTACTTATTGCGGACTTATATTCTCTTTGCCGCATGAAGAGACCCATATACATATATTTATTTAAAGTTAATTCTTTATTTAACATCAAGATAAAACATTGTTAACAAAACCCGACATAAACAAACTAAGTGTCCAAGGAATAGACAGGATGGACTCAAAATTATATATGTTACTGATATTTTGTCATAAATAGACTCATATATACATCACTGACCACTGTGGTATAATAAGAAATTGTCCCACAAAAAACCCTAATTGTGATGAATCACATATAGTGGAGGACTATATATATCTTATAGTATATTAAACACCGCACATCCAATTACCAGTATATCCACATTGTTAATACAGAGTCAAATATCTCATGGCATTATCGGATACTGCTAGGCAATATGCGGTTGTACTGCAGATTACTTACAAAGTAGAAGTACCCTCAGGAGCCAGCAATGTAAATAGTGAGCCCACCGATCCTTCCACGTGCGCCCCGACGCGTGTTTCGCCCGTAAGCTTCTTCCGGGGGCGTAACCCAGTGAGAGAAGGGATGGCTATTTATGAAACGTGCAACCTATCATCTAACGATGCGTCATGGTGGGAGGAGTTACCGTGAATGTCTATCAAACTCAGCGGCGCATAGCGCTTCCATCCCCTTCCTAGATAAACGGATGCTACTGAGACTGCGCTCACTGGAACGCTGTGTGGCACGCAAGCGTAACCAGACACTGAGCGCATCTCAGAGCGCCAGGACTTAGGATGTAATGCGCATGCGCTCCGCAAGATAGGCATGAATATACAAGGGAAATCTTATAGTGCAAAACTATCTTGGTGCAGACAACGGAAATATACACAAGGGGATACTTTTAGTGCAGAACTATCTTGGTGCAGCCGACAGAATGACGAGGTGCATACAGATTAGATATACGTGACCCCAAATATAATACATATATTTTATTTAATAGTGAAATGAGCAATATAGTGCAGCGCCCCAGAGTCCTGGTCGTTGCAGTACTGTGGCTCCGCCACTATGGGGAGCTATGGTGCGTCCGATGGCACTGAAGGAGTTCATCTGATCAGGTATCACAGACACCAATACATTTCACAGCCGGGCCTCTGGGGGGAGCTAAGGGTGCTATTCATTAGGCCACTCCCCACCATAGTGGGTAAACTGGGGGTCAGGCAGGAAGTTAGATCAGAAAGCTGACTGGATTGGACGAAGCAACACCTAGTGGCAGAGGGTGTTGTGGAGGAAGAGACAGTAGGGTCTCTGTCAGGGGTGGGATCCTGACAGAGGCTTGGCATTGAAAAGAACGTAACGGGTCCGCGCCAGCTCCGGGAAGCGGCGGGACCCAAGAAAGGACTAGAAGCGAGATAGATTGTGCTGAGTGAGAAACGAGATCAAGCAATAGGAGAATACCAGTAGGGGTCGTGCTGTAAGACCGGAGCAACATCCTACTGAGGCGCACTACCGGTGGCCGGAACACCGAGGGAGTATTACAATAACCAGCTTCAAGCAATACTCTAAACAGCGGCAGGACAGTCAGTTTAAGGCGGGCTGTCTAACACATATCACCTATGAAGTCTTGGGAGGCAATTGCGGGAGAGGGGCGTCTCTAGGGTCCCGGAAGAACTCCTGGCCTATCCGACAAACGGGTGCCGTTCTAACTGTAACATCAGGAAGGGACGGAAGATTAGAAGAACATCATTTAATCGAGTTGTGAGGGAACTTAAGAAACAGACACAACGGTTGTGGGGTACTTTCCGTAAGCATAGCAGGGAAGGACTACAACACATAGCACTAAGAAGGAAGGCACCGATTTCCACCTGTGAAGTGAACTCTGAAGGTGCCATTGGACCGGCCGGACGTGCGCAGCCTGGTGAACCATATTCCGGACTGAGGACTCAGAGATCTCCAGTAAAGAGGTAAAGAGACTGCAACCTGGTGTCCTCGTTATTTACCGCGACCTGCACCCCACAACTGCACCACCAACATCCACACCTATTATTCACTGTGCGCCCCACGGCAGGGTCACGGACCGGGGCCTAGCCGCCGTGACAACCCCTAGAAGCAGAGACTCGTAGGCCCGGTACCGGGTACCCCTCGGCCCTGCGGCGGTGGGGGCGCTACAACTTGGCGTCACGAACAGGATCTACTTAAGCCTGAAGAATCAGGTCATGTGTGCCTTGGAACTGTAATTTGTTGTGCTTGGACTGTACTTTATTGCAAAGACTGTGCTGCACCATTTGCCGCCAAAATCCGCCGCCATTACAGCGCTGAAGAGAGCGTAAGAAGAGAAGAGGGGCGTGAAGTGGGCGTAGACGAGCTGGAGAGCGCGAACAGCGATGGCCACCCAGTCTAAGTATTTTTGTGTCCTGAGGACGTGCCCGTCAACAGCCGAGGTCCGCCTCCTGATCTTGGTTGGAGGGTGGAGACCATGGGGACGGGGCCGCCCACGAAAGAGACCGCGGGAAGAAGACTTTGGAAGAAAGGCAAAGATGGCGACACCAGGAGCACCACGTGGGGCCGACCCAGCCCGGCCGGAGGCTGTGCAACCTGACATAGCCCCAGAAGCGCCAACGCTGCGGGGTCTGACCCTCACAGGGCCACCAATGGGCCGACCCCCTTTGCCGCTGTCGGAGGAATGTGTGGCTGCAGCCGAGGCCCGACAGCTAGCCCGCCGGCTGGAGGCCGATGCCCACGCGCTCACTCGGCTAGGCCAGCCCACGGAGATCCGTCTGGCCCCAGTGTCCCCTGTTCCCTCCCACCTGGCCGCGGCTGGAAGTACGCTACCGACGCCGGGCCTCAAGATCATGCCGGACGCCGAGCATCTATGGCGTCTGATGGCAGCGTGGCGGAGCCGAACCCAGCCTGCAACGCAGATTGATCTGGTCAGAGCCCCGGAGATCCCGCCATCACACTGGGGTGTGGTAATCTCATTCAACCCCCGATATGGACGCGGGGTTATCCAGGAAATTGGGGAGCCACTGCAAATCCACGTGGAATGGGAAGAAGTGGAGCCCTGCAGCGGAAGATTCCCCCGCGACCTGGAGCCAGGTGATGCGGTGACGTACACCCGATGGAGGAGGGCTGCGGGAGAAGCTGGCTGGATGGCGCGAGGCGTACAGCGGTGTACTGCCTTCCAAGCTGCTGCCGGAACACCGGAAGAGGGTGACCCCATGGGGAAAGCAGCGGAGCCCGGCCCCGCGGAACCACGAGAAGCCCGGCCTCGCCGTGCCCCGGAGGGACGTGTACGCCTGCCAGTAAGAAGGGCCTCCCGGCGAGGGATTTTATCGCTGCTGGGACCGGAACCGCGTCCTGGCTCGCCAGTGCGACCCGTTGGTCTGGTGAGCCCGGATAGGAGACCACCTTCCGCTTCACCACAGTAAGATTTTACTGTACTTTCTTACTTGTAAATAGTTTCTGTTTTATTGCTTTTATGTTGCTGCTAAACCCGTTCAGGGTTAACTCTAAAGGGGATCCTTCTATGGACCTGGGATCCCTATTGTTTTGTTTGTCTTTCAAGTTTTTGCACAAAGTTTACAGAACTGCTGAAATCATGAACAGTGCATGATCCGAACTTTTTGTATATAGTTTGCACCTTATTAAAGGCGCTCCCTACTGGTTTTACTTAAAGACTCTTTGCGAAGATACCGCACTGGAACCTTTGCTGAGTATGGACTGGTAGCTTGGGAAGACATGCTACCTCACAGAGACTTGGTCCTCTCTTAAAGGGGATGTTCATTTGTCACGCTTCGATAGTAATATTGCTTAAGATGAGTAGCAATAATGTCTTGATCAAAGGAAATGATGATAATGTTTATATGAGAAAAGTTATATGTGTTTAACTGGTTAAATGTGAAGAAATATTGATAATGTGCTCTGAGAAGAAAAAGGTGAAAGATAGAAGAAGGATGCAGTGGACCCGTAGAGATAGACGTGGTGTCCAGCATGCATAGTAGACAGAAAGATAATGGGAAGGTTTAATGTTCGATAGAAAATGTTTTTGATAATGCTGATGGATAGTTAATGGGGATAGAAGGTAAACCCTGAGTTCTCATAGGAGTCAAGAAGAGATGGCTCAGTGCTCTAAAACTGAAAGTAATGTTATGTTCTATACTGTGTATAGTAGTTGAAAAGGCAGTAGGCCCTGGCTGAACGGGGCGGTCCTGTAACTGAAAGGAGAGGCAGTAGGTCTGGTGCCGATAGGACAGGCGGTCCTGCAGATTTAAAGAAGGAGAATGAAAAAGTTAAAATACCTTATAATGTGATTATAGGAAGGTCTTTAGTGGATTAAGAGTGTATGTCCTTAAAGGCAAAGTTAAATTATTGTTCAACAATTTTTGCACTTAGTAGAATACCCGGTTGGGTAAGAAAAGTTAATTATAGCATGTTGCTATAATATTTTACCATGTTTGTAACGTTCAAGTGTCCTCACCTCCCATAAAGGGAAGCTCTGTTCAAATATGCTTATTGTTATTGCACTCAACAAAACTGTATGTCTTTTTGCTAACTTGTATTGTTGTTTTCTTCCCAGTCCCGGAGTACTGTGTTTAACCAGGGGGGAGTGCAGCGCCCCAGAGTCCTGGTCGTTGCAGTACTGTGGCTCCGCCACTATGGGGAGCTATGGTGCGTCCGATGGCACTGAAGGAGTTCATCTGATCAGGTATCACAGACACCAATACATTTCACAGCCGGGCCTCTGGGGGGAGCTAAGGGTGCTATTCATTAGGCCACTCCCCACCATAGTGGGTAAACTGGGGGTCAGGCAGGAAGTTAGATCAGAAAGCTGACTGGATTGGACGAAGCAACACCTAGTGGCAGAGGGTGTTGTGGAGGAAGAGACAGTAGGGTCTCTGTCAGGGGTGGGATCCTGACAGAGGCTTGGCATTGAAAAGAACGTAACGGGTCCGCGCCAGCTCCGGGAAGCGGCGGGACCCAAGAAAGGACTAGAAGCGAGATAGATTGTGCTGAGTGAGAAACGAGATCAAGCAATAGGAGAATACCAGTAGGGGTCGTGCTGTAAGACCGGAGCAACATCCTACTGAGGCGCACTACCGGTGGCCGGAACGCCGAGGGAGTATTACAATAACCAGCTTCAAGCAATACTCTAAACAGCGGCAGGACAGTCAGTTTAAGGCGGGCTGTCTAACACATATCACCTATGAAGTCTTGGGAGGCAATTGCGGGAGAGGGGCGTCTCTAGGGTCCCGGAAGAACTCCAGGCCTATCCGACAAACGGGTGCCGTTCTAACTGTAACATCAGGAAGGGACGGAAGATTAGAAGAACATCATTTAATCGAGTTGTGAGGGAACTTAAGAAACAGACACAACGGTTGTGGGGTACTTTCCATAAGCATAGCAGGGAAGGACTACAACACATAGCGCTAAGAAGGAAGGCACCGATTTCCACCTGTGAAGTGAACTCTGAAGGTGCCATTGGACCGGCCGGACGTGCGCAGCCTGGTGAACCATATTCCGGACTGAGGACTCAGAGATCTCCAGTAAAGAGGTAAAGAGACTGCAACCTGGTGTCCTCGTTATTTACCGCGACCTGCACCCCACAACTGCACCACCAACATCCACACCTATTATTCACTGTGCGCCCCACGGTAGGCCCGGTACCGGGTACCCCTCGGCCCTGCGGCGGTGGGGGCGCTACAATAACATAATATTAAATAATGTGTTTTTAGAAAAGAAAGTCCAAATGAACCATAAGGTGCTATTCATGAAAATGCAGTGTCTACATTTATTATAAAGTGCCCTGTGCTCAATAAAATACATGTATAACTTATAAATAGTTATTCTCCCAAAAAACATTATTATATGGATTTAGCAATATATATATTCCTATCCATACCCCGATGTATACTATCCCCATTGAACGTCCAGTGAACGGATAAACTAAGAACAACATGAGATCTCTAAATTGTCATCCCATTCTTATTAATAAATATTATATATAAAACAGTATATCAATATGAATATAATATTTATCCTACATTTAAAATGTATGCTTTCACAATGATAAGTATAACATATTTACATTCATGATTATTGGGATAATATAATTCTTGTCTCTGTAATTGTATGTTCCGTCCAGAATTTTCAAAAGGTTTTCTTCTACAAGAGAAACTGCTGCCACAAGTCCAAATCTCTTGCTGGCCTATCTGGGAACCAGACTCAGTCAATGCATATGGAAAGCATAAGTTCACCACCATATATGGCCACAATCTAATAATTCATAAGCAACCATCTAATAAAAAGAAGGATAAAAAGTTAGTAAACAGTTAATGATACACAATTAAAATAATAAAATAAGGTAAGATAAGATTAATCCTCTCCCTTAATTTAAAAATGCCCGATTGTATCACACTTAAAGAAATGCTGCAAATCCTAGATTTTCATTTAACCCTTGTGGGCTCATGGCTCCCAGACGGAAAATCCACTTACTCTCTAATTGAGCCAATACTCGACCCAAATCCCCACCCCGAATCCCTAGATCTATCTGGTCTATAGCTCTGATGGTTAGATCATTACTAGAGCACCCATGATATTTTTTAAAATGTCTAGGGAGGGTCTTAAGGGTGCTGATATCCTCAATGGTTTTCGCTTTTTGAATATCTCTGACATGCTCACGAGTTCTTATTTTTAGCTCCCTGGTTGTTAAGTCTATATAAATTTTTCCACAAGTACATTTAGACTGATAAATGACTCCCTTTGATGTGCAATCCAAATACTTCCGTATATCATAGTTACGGGTGCCGTCATAATTTGTAAAAATAGAAGTTTTAACATGATTGAGGCATCCCTTACATAGACCACAAGGAAAAAATCCAACACGGCCTTTTTCTCTTTTCACTCTATCCAGGTTTCTTGCTGGTTCGTAGTGGCTATGTACTAAAATGTCTTTTAGGTTAGCTGCTCTTTTAGCTACAAACGAAGGTTTTGAAGGCAAAATCCTTTTTAGGATGGGGTCACTCTTCAGTATATTCCAATGATTAAGAACAATATGGGTAAGATCCTGCCATTTATTATTATACGTAGATATAAAGCGTACCTGATCAGTGCTCACTGTGTGATCATGATGTTTTGTAAAACCATACAATAACTGATCTCGTGGGGTCTTTTTGGCTCTCCAATATCCTCTTTTAATCAATCTCTTGCTGTAACCCCTTTAGGTAAACCTTGCAGCTAAGTCCACTGATTGTTTTTCAAAATTCTGTTCATTAGAGCAGATTCTTTTTGCTCTTAAGAATTGTCCGATAGGGATTCCCCGTATTGTAGATCTCGGATGTGACGAATCTGCCATAAGTAGGGAATTCGTGGCAGTTGGCTTTCTATACATATCAGTTTGAATTCTGCCATTATCATCAGTTTGAATACTGATGTCCAAAAAATTAATTTTCCCGACAAAGACAAAAGTAAGTTTGATGTTTTGATCGTTGTTGTTTAATCCAGACATCAAATTGTGCAGACCCTCCGTGCTCCCCTCCCAAAAAAATAGAATATCGTCTATGTACCTCATCCAGTTATGAACATAGTTCATTTCCTGGATGAGGCCATCTTGAAAAATCCCCCTTTCCCACGCCCCTAAAAATAGATTGGCGTAGGAAGGGGCACAGGAGGCCCCCATAGCCGTGCCCTGTTGTTGAACAAAAATCTGTGAATTGAAAACAAACACATTATGATGTAATAAAAATTCTAATAAAATCAAAATAAAGTTGGCAAGGGGACCATCCAAATTACTGGAAGAAAGAAACAATTTGACTGCTTTCAAACCATCTTGATGCCTAATCGATGTATAAAGGGACTCCACGTCGGCCGTGACTATAACCATGTTGTCATCCAAAGACAACTGGTCCAGTCGCTGTAAGGCCGACGTGGTGTCCCTAATATACGATGGGAGTGAAACTACTAGTGGGCTCAAAAAATAGTCAATGACATCCGAAATGAGTTCACATAACCCACCTTTACCTGCAACGATCGGGCGTCCGGGAGGATCTGTTGGATTTTTATGGAGTTTAGGTATTAAGTAAAATGTAGGCAGTTTTGGTTTAAATTTCTTGATGTTATCCAGAAAGGCTTTTGATATGATGTTCTGATCGAATGCTCTCTCCATAATGTCGATTAATTCAGTCTGAAAAGAAGATATTGGATTATAGTATACTTTACGGTAACAGTCACTGTCATCCAATAGCTTATTGGCCTGTTTTTGACCCCCATTGTCCGCTGGCTTATATATGACATCATCCCATGCCTTCAACTCCTCTAGAGCCATCCTTTCCAGTCTGGTGAGGTTGGAACCTCCCTTCTTAGAGTTCGCTAGGGATTCTATATCATTAGTAACTAGCTTGGTAAAGATATCAATGGCTGGGCATAATCCCAATGCAGGAAATTTTTGGGGCTTTGAGCATAGATGTGTTGGTATCGCACTAACCTCTGGTGCTGCATTTTCCTCCTCCAATGATATTAATGCTTCCAAAGCCTCCTGTTCATCCTTTGTAATTTGTTGATCAGACATCAGATTTTTAGCATGTAATTTTTTAAAAATTAATTTTCTGGCAAAAAGATAAGTATCTTTTATGCACGTGAATATGTCTACGGAACAAGAAGGAGAAAATGTCAAGCCCCTTTCCAAAACATTTATTTGTGTTACTGACAGATTATGTTGTGACAGATTCACTACCTGGTAGCGATCCTTAATTCTCTTGCCTTTCTGGTTTTTATTAAACATGTCTGGAAATCTTCTTTTTTGACTGCCACTGCGTAATTGGAAATCTCGTGCTGGTTCACTTTCACTTGCTGATGCATTACTGTCAATATCCGACATACTGGGAGTAATGGATTCTTCCCGTTTCCTTACCATGGATTGCAATTTTTTCTTTGGATTTTGCCATCTGAAGATTTTATTTGAATCATAATCGGCAACATCTCTTTGAAATTTCTTCAATTTCTCTTTGCTAACATTATCTTCCCACTTTGTTATATCCGTATCCAACTCCCAACCATTTTTCAAACTGTTCTTTCTGCATTTCTTTCTGAAGGGATTTTTGTAAATCCTCCAATTTTTTGTCCACCTCTTCTAGGGATGCTGCATTATTATCTATTAATATTTGGATGAACTCCAAAGAGCAGATTGAAGCAGCTGATATCCACCTTTTAACTAATTCAGGTTCACCAAGGTCATATGTGGGAAAAAGTTGAACTCATAATCCTCTTGGCACAATTTTTTTGCTATGATAATTTTCCAATGTGGTTTTATTCCACCATAGTCTTATCTTCCTCTGCAAAGCATTTCTATATTGGAATATACCATCTTTAATTTCATGTGGGGCATCATGCAAAACGACTGGGACACTTTGTTTGAATATGTCAACTGCCTTAGAACGCCAAGCCGACTCTCTGGCTTTCAAATCCATAATTCTGGACCAACTGTTAATACAACAGCAACAATTGTAAGCATTACTAAATAGTCCTCTCAAATTACCAATAATGGCACTTCCAATCAATATCCTACTTATTGCGGACTTATATTCTCTTTGCCGCATGAAGAGACCCATATACATATATTTATTAAAAGTTAATTCTTTATTTAACATCAAGATAAAACATTGTTAACAAAACCCGACATAAACAAACTAAGTGTCCAAGGAATAAACAGGATGGACTCAAAATTATATATGTTACTGATATTTTGTCATAAATAGACTCATATATACATCACTGACCACTGTGGTATAATAAGAAATTGTCCCACAAAAAACCCTAATTGTGATGAATCACATATAGTGGAGGACTATATATATCTTATAGTATATTAAACACCGCACATCCAATTACCAGTATATCCACATTGTTAATACAGAGTCAAATATCTCATGGCATTATCGGATACTGCTAGGCAATATGCGGTTGTACTGCAGATTACTTACAAAGTAGAAGTACCCTCAGGAGCCAGCAATGTAAATAGTGAGCCCACTGATCCTTCCACGTGCGCACCGACGCGCGTTTCGCCCGTAAGCTTCTTCCGGGGGCGTAACCCAGTGAGAGAAGGGATGGCTATTTATGAAACGTGCAACCTATCATCTAACGATGCGTCATGGTGGGAGGAGTTACCGTGAATGTCTATTAAACTCAGCGGCGCAGAGCGCTTCCATCCCCTTCCTAGATAAACGGGTGCTACTGAGACTGCGCTCACTGGAACAAGGAAGTTTCCTTCCTTGTCTGTGGCTCCATCGTAGTGTATGCAAGTTCTGAATCATTAGGCAATAAGCTAAGAATCCATGGTCTATTGTAGAGGGCCATGTGCATACATGACCTTTGCCCCTTTAGGGCCACAGATGGGGGACATTATTAGAAGGCAGAGGCCAGGACAGCCAGACATTACAGGACGGGGGACATTGCCACAGGATGGGGGCCAGGACAGCGGACATTATTACACGATAGATGCCAGGATGGGGGGCATTATTACAGGATGGGGGCCTGGGCGGATAGCATTATTACAGGGGACCATAACTCTGAACAACATGCTGGTGAGTCCTCAGTCCACATTTTTCCACTGGGGTCCATAGGACTCTAGTTACGCCACTGGCATTTTGCTCTACACTATTGAAGAGTAATAAACTTTTGTAATGAATTGATGGGTAATGAAGAGTTACAGGTTATTACACAATGTTCGTTCGGGGCCATTTGTCATTGTTGACTTGTTATTAACTGCACATTCACATTATATGGGTCTACAAAGTTTTCTATACCTTCGTATATTTTTAAAGGCAAAAATCTGTATATTTAGTCCTGTTTTCCACTATTTGTACCAGTATTATTTTCTGTATTTTCTTTGTTTGCAGTATCAACATGTACCACCAGATGGCGAAAGAGTAACAGCGTAACATCAGCAAGAACTACATTAGTGGCTATAATGGTGTACGTAGTAGTGGTATATGCTTTAACATCTCAACAGTTTTTATTATTGCAGCACTACCAATAATATATATATATTTTTTACATAATTAGAAAAATGTTTTACTTTCATTTTTTTCTGTAGAGTGTTATGAAATAAGCTGTTGACCATTTTCTTTAATATTTTTTAGGTGCACTATGGGACTTGCAATTCTTTAAAGGCCAAGGAAATAATCCATTGATGTCCTTGGTCTGCAAGACCAATGGTCACAATTAGGCCGGGGTCACACTTACTGTATGGAAAATCAGTCCGAGTCTCCCTGCCGAGAGTCGCAGGAGTGTTCTCCGTATGGTCATCCGTGTGTAATCTGTTTGCAATGCGATGATGCGATTTTCTCTGTATCTGTATGACATCCATATGCAGTGCGATTGCTCTCCGATTGCAATGTGATTTTAACATGAGCTTTTACATACAGCAATTCTCCATTTTCAAAGGAAATATTTGCCTTAACACACACACATTATATAAATATATATATATACATATATATATATATATATATATATATATATATATATATATACTAGATGGTGGCCCGATTCTAACGCATCGGGTATTCTAGTATATGTATGCTCACGTAGTATATTGCCCAGTGACGTAGTATATTGTCCAGCGACGTAGTATATTGCCCAGCCACGTAGTATATTGCCCAGTCACGTAGTATATTGCCCAGTCACGTAGTATATTGCCCAGTGACGTACTATATTGCCCAGCCACGTAGTATATTGCCCAGCGACGTAGTATATTGCCCAGTCACGTAGTATATTGCCCAGTCACGTAGTATATTGCCCAGTCACGTAGTATATTGCCCAGTCACGTAGTATATTGCTCAGTCACGTAGTATATTGCCAAGCGACGTAGTATATTGCCCAGCCACGTAGTATATTGCCCAGCCACGTAGTATATTGCCCAGCCACGTAGTATATTGCCCAGTCACGTAGTATATTGCCCAGTCACGTAGTATATTGCCCAGCGACGTAGTATATTGCCCAGCGACGTAGTATATTGTCCAGAGCCACGTAGTATATTGCCCAGCCACGTAGTATATTGCCCAGCAACGTAGTATATTGCCCAGTCACGTAGTATATTGCCCAGTCACGTAGTATATTGCCCAGCCACGTAGTATATTGCCCAGTCACATAGTATATTGCCCAGTCACGTAGTATATTGCACAGTCACGTAGTATATTGCCCATCCACGTAGTATATTGCCCTGTCACGTAGTATATTGCACAGTCACGTAGTATATTGCACAGTCACGTAGTATATTGCACAGTCACGTAGTATATTGCCCATCCACGTAGTATATTGCACAGTCACGTAGTATATTGCACAGTCACGTAGTATATTGCACAGTCACGTAGTATATTGCCCAGTTACATAGTATATTGCACAGTCACGTAGTATATTGCACAGTCACGTAGTATATTGCACAGTCACGTAGTATATTGCCCAGCCACGTAGTATATTGCCCAGCCACGTAGTATATTGCCCAGTCACGTAGTATATTGCCGAGTCACGTAGTATATTGCAGAGTCACGTAGTATATTGCCCATCCACGTAGTATATTGCCCAGTGACGTAGTATATTGCCCAGTGACGTAGTATATTGCCCAGTCACGTAGTATATTGCCCAGTCACGTAGTATATTGCCCAGTGACGTAGTATATTGCCCAGTGACGTAGTATATTGTCCAGAGCCACGTAGTATATTGCCCAGCCATGTAGTATATTGCCCAGTCACGTAGTATATTGCCCAGTCACGTAGTATATTGCCCAGCCACGTAGTATATTGCCCAGTGATGTAGTATATTGCCCAGTGACGTAGTATATTGCCCAGTGACGTAGTATATTGCCCAGTGACGTAGTATATTGCCCAGTGACGTAGTATACAGCACAGAACCATGTAGTATATTGCCCAGTCACGTAGTATACAGCACAGAGCCATGTAGTATATTGCCCAGTGACGTAGCCCATTGTCAAGCTACGTAGTATATTGCCCAGCCACGTAAGTGACAGGTTAAAAAATACAAAAATAAACATACTCACCTTCCGATCCGAAGTCCCCTTGTAGTGCGTACATACTCACCATACCTGTAGTTCTGTCGCCTGTGCTGCGCGGTACAGGCTGCAGCTTGAGGTCCTTGGGTGTGCTGATGCCGCGGTCACATGACCGTGACGTCACGGCAGGTCCTGTTCGCGCAGGCGCACAGGGCCTGTGATGACGCCGCGGTCACATGACCGTGACGTCATGGCAGGTCCTTCTGCCATGCGCTAAGTGGTACCGGAATCTACCGCTTGCACAGAGCGGATACCGGAGGGTGGCGAGGAGCGGGCAAGGCATCGGAAGGTGAGTATATAATGATTTTTTATTTTTTTTAACATTAGATCCTTTTACTATTGACGCTGCATAGGCTGCGTCAATAGTAAATCTTGGTCACACAGGGTTAATAGCGGCGGTAACGGAGTGCGTTACCCGCGGCATAACGCGGTCCATTACCGCTGCCATTAACCCTGTGTGAGCGGAGGGGTGTATGCGGGCGCCGGGCAGTGAGTGCGGGGAGTAAGGAGCGGCCATTTTCTTCCAGACTGTGCGCGTCGCTGATTGGTCGCGGCAGCCATGACAGGCAGCTGCCGAGACCAATCAGCGACCGAATAACCGTTACAGACAGAAGGACAGACGGAAGTGCCCTTAGACAATTATATAGTAGATATATATAGTACAGACCGAAAGTTTGGACACACCCTCTCATTTAAAGATTTTTCTGTGTTTTCATGACTATGAAAATTGTACATTCACACTGAAGGCATCAAAACTATGAATTAACACATGTGGAATTATATACTTAACAAAAAAGTGTGAAACAACTGAAAATATGTCTTATATTCTAGGTTCTTCAAAGTAGCCACCTTTTGCTTTGATGACTGCTTTGCACACTCTTGGCATTCTCTTGATGAGCTTCAAGAGGTAGTCACCGGGAATGGTTTTCACTTCACAGGTGTGCCCTGTCAGGTTTAATAAGTGGGATTTCTTGCCTTATAAATGGGGCTGGGACCATCAGTTGTGTTGTGCAGAAGTCTGGTGGATACACAGCTGATAGTCCTACTGAATAGACTGTTAGAATTTGTATTATGGCAAGAAAAAAGCAACTAAGAAATACAAGTGGCCATCATTACTTTAAGAAATGAAGGTCAGTCAGTCCGAAAAATTGGGAAAACTTTGAAAGTGTCCCCAAGTGCAGTGGCAAAAACTATCAAGCGCTACAAAGAAACTGGCTCACATGAGGACCGCCCCAGGAAAGGAAGACCAAGAGTCACCTCTGCTTCTGAGGATAAGTTTATCCGAGTCACCAGCCTCAGAAATTGCAGGTTAACAGCAGCGCAGATTAGAGACCAGGTCAATGCCACACAGAGTTCTAGCAGCACACACATCTCTACAACAACTGTTAAGAGGATAAGAGGAGACCTTGTGCAGCAGACCTTCATGGTAAAATAGCTGCTAGGAAACCACTGCTAAGGACAGGCAACAAGCAGAAGAGACTTGTTTGGGCTAAAGAACACAAAGAATGGACATTTGACCAGTGGAAATCTGCAGAAAAGGTGAACGGATAGACTCTACATGCCTGGTTCCCTGTTATGACCTGGTGGTTAAGGAGCAACATGGACGAGCTCTGGAGGTGGTGGTATCTATATGGACCGCAGTTCCTGATCCTAACACAACACTAGAAGTAGCCGTGGAATGATCCTGTCACTCCCTAGAGATCTCGTCACAGCCGGAGAACTAACTACCCCTAAAGATGGAAACAGAAAGCTATCTTGCCTCAGAGAACATTCCCCAAAGGAAAGACAGCCCCCCACAAATATTGACTGTGAGTGGAGAGGAAAATGACATACACAGAATGAAATCAGGATTTTAGCAAAGGAGGCCACTTCTACCTAGATAGACAAAATAGGAAAGTATACTATGCCTAATTCTAGGCATTCAGGACCTGAAAATTACGTCACTGCTTGTGATTGGTCACGTCGCGTTCACATGGGCGGCACGCGACCAATCAGAAGCTGTGACGTCACGGAAGGCATTAAACGCGCGCATTTTAAGCAAAGAAGGCTGCCGGTTCCCTCGGTAAGGTGCAGGCTGCGTCGGAGAGGTGAGTATATCAATATTTTTTATTTTAATTCTTTATTTTACACATTAATATGGATCCCAGGGCCTGAAGGAGAGTTTCCTCTCCTTCAGACCCTGGGAACCATCAGGGATACCGTCCGATACTTGAGTCCCATTGACTTGTATTGGTATCGGGTATCGGTATCGGATTAGATCCGATACTTTGCCGGTATCGGCCGATACTTTCCGATACCGATACTTTCAAGTATCGGACGGTATCGCTCAACACTAGCTGTAACCTGTCCACCACAGAATCCACACCAGGACAGTCAGAAGGCTCAACCTGCCCTGAAGAAAAATGAGGATGAAAACCAAAATTACAAAAGAAAGGTGAAACCAAAGTTGCCGAACTAGCCCGATTATTAAGGGCAAACTCAGCCAACGGCAAAAAGGCCACCCAATCATCCTGATCAGCAGACACAAAGCATCTCAAATAGGTTTCCAAGGTCTGATTGGTTCGCTCAGTTTGGCCATTTGTCTGAGGATAAAACGCTGAAGAAAAAGACAAATCAAAGCCCATCCTAGCACAAAAGGACCGCCAAAACCTGGAAACAATCTGGGAACCTCTGTCAGACACAATATTCTCCGGAATGCCATGCAAACGAACCACATGCTGAAAAAACAATGGAACCAAATCAGAAGAGGAAGGCAACTTAGGCAAAGGTACCAAATGGACCATCTTAGAAAACCGGTCACAAACCACCCAGATAACAGACATCTTCTGGGAAACAGGAAGATCAGAAATAAAATCCATGGAAATATGGGTCCAGGGCCTCTCACTGACCGGCAAGGGCAAAAGCAACCCACTAGCGCGGGAACAGCAAGGCTTGGCCCGGGCACAAGTCCCACAGGACTGCACTAAAGAACGCACATCCCGCGACAAGGAAGGCCACCAAAAGGACTTAGCAACCAAATCTCTGGTACCAAAAATCCCAGGATGACCAGCCAACAAAGAAAAATGAACCTCAGAAATTACCTTACTAGTCCATCTCTCAGGAACAAACAATTTCCCCACTGGACAGCGGTCAGGTTTATCAGCCTGAAATTCCTGAAGCACCCGCCGTAAATCAGGGGAGATGGCAGAAAGAATCACCCCCTCCTTGAGAATACCAACCAGCTCAAGGACTCCCGGAGAATCAGGCAAAAAACTCCTAGAGAGGGCATCCGCCTTCACATTCCTAGATCCCGGAAGATACGAGACCACAAAATCGAAACGGGAGAAAAACAGGGACCATCAGATTCTTATGATCGGTCAAGACCACAACGCGGTGCTTGGCTCCCTCAAGCCAATGACGCCACTCCTCAAATGCCCATTTCATAGCCAACAACTCCCGATTGCCGACATCATAATTACGCTCCACAGGCGAAAACTTTCTGGAGAAGAAGGCACACGGTTTCATCAAAGAACCATCAGAACTTCTCTGAGACAAAACGGCCCCTGCCCCAATCTCAGAAGCATCAACCTCAACCTGAAAAGGAAGAGAAACATCCGGCTGACGCAACACAGGGGCAGAAGTAAATCGACGTTTAAGCTCCTGAAAGGCCTCAACGGCTGCAGAGGGCCAATTCATCACATCAGCGCCTTTCTTCGTCAAATCGGTCAGGGGCTTAACCACACTGGAAAAGTTAGCAATGAAACAGCGATAAAAATTAGCAAAGCCCAAAAATTTCTGAAGGCTCTTCACAGATGTGGGCTGAATCCAATCATCGATGGCCTGGACCTTAACAGGATCCATTTCTATAGCCGAGGGAGAAAAAATGAACCCCAAAAAAGAAACCCTCTGAACTCCAAAAAGGCACTTAGACCCCTTCACAAACAAAGCATTAGCACGAGGGATCTGAAATACCATCCTGACCTGTTTCACATGAGGCTCCCAATCATCGGAAAAAAACAAAATATCATCCAAATATACAATCATGAATTTATCAAGATAATTCCGGAAGAAATCATGCATAAAGGACTGAAACACAGATGGAGCATTAGAGAGCCCGAATGGCATCACCAGGTATTCAAAATGGCCTTCAGTCGTATTAAATGCTGTTTTCCATTCGTCACCTTGTTTAATACGAACCAGATTATATGCCCCTCGAAGGTCAATCTTAGTAAACCAACTAGCCCCCTTAATCCGAGCAAACAAATCAGAAAGCAAAGGTAAAGGGTATTGGAATTTGACCGTGATCTTATTAAGAAGGCGATAATCAATACAGGGTCTCAGGGAGCCATCCTTCTTGGCAACAAAAAAGAATCCCGCTCCCAATGGTGACGAAGACGGCCGAATATGCCCCTTCTCCAAAGACTCCTTCACATAATTCCGCATGGCGGCATGCTCTGGTACAGACAGATTGAAAAGTCGGCCCTTAGGGAACTTACAGCCAGGAATCAAGTTAATAGCACAATCGCAGTCCCTATGAGGAGGAAGGGCACTGGACTTGGGCTCATCAAATACATCCTGGAAATCCGACAAAAACTCAGGAACTTCAGAAGAGGGGGCAGATGAAATTGACATTAAAGGAACATCACTATGTACCCCTTGACAACCCCAACCAGTCACAGACATAGATTTCCACTCCAGCACCGGATTATGCACCTGTAACCATGGAAAACCCAGCACAACAACATCATGCAAATTATGCAACACCAGAAAATGACAATCTTCCCAATGTGCTGGAGCCATGTACATGGTCAACTGTGTCCAGTACTGAGGTTTATTCTTGGCCAATGGTGTAGCATCAATGCCCCTTAAGGGAATAGGGCTCTGCAAAGGCTGCAAGGAAAAACCACAGCGTCTGGCAAACTCTAAGTCCATTAAATTCAGGGCAGCGCCTGAATCCACAAATGCCATGACAGAAAAGGACGACAATGAGCAAATCAGGGTAACAGACAAGAGAAATTTAGGCTTTACAGTACTAATGGTAACGGACCTAGCGACCCTCTTAGTACGTTTAGGGCAATCAGAAATAACATGAGCAGAATCACCACAGTAGAAACACAGCCTATTCTGACGTCTGAATTCCTGCCGTTCTGCTCTAGTAAAAATCCTATCACATTGCATAGGCTCAGGACTCTGCTCAGAGGACACTGCCATATGGTGCACAACCTTGCGCTCGCGCAGGCGCCGATCAATCTGAATGGCTAGAGACATTGATTCGCTCAAACCAGCAGGCGTGGGAAACCCCACCATAACATCTTTAAGGGCTTCAGAAAGACCATTTCTGAAAATTGCTGCCAGGGCATACTCATTCCATTTAGTGAGCACAGACCACTTTCTAAATTTCTGGCAGTATACTTCTGCCGCTTCCTGACCCTGACACAGAGCCAGCAAGGTTATTTCCGCCTGATCCACAGAATTAGGTTCGTCATACAGTAATCCGAGCGCTTGAAAAAATGCATCTAAATTAAGCAATGCCGGATCCCCTGACTCAAGGGAGAATGCCCAATCCTGAGGGTCTCCACGCAGCAGAGATATGACAATTTTCACCTGCTGAATGGGGTCACCAGAGGAACAGGGTCTCAAAGCAAAAAACAATCTGCAGTTATTTTTAAAATTCAATAATTTGCATCTGTCCCCAAAAAACAAATCCGGAGTAGGAATTCTAGGCTCTAAAGCTGGAGTCTGAGTAACATAATCTTGGATACTCTGTACCCTTGCAGCAAGTTGATCTACATGAGAGAACAAACCCTGAACATCCATGTCAGCGCCAGAATCTTGAACCGCCCAGAGATTAAGGGGAAAAAAAAGACAAAACAGGCTGCAGAGAAGAAAAAAAAATGGCTCAGAGCTTCTTTTTTCCCTCTTTTGAGATGCATTCAGCACATTGCGGGCCAGCTGTACTGTTATGACCTGGTGGTTAAGGAGCAACATGGACGAGCTCTGGAGGTGGTGGTATCTATACGGACCGCAGTTCCTGATCCTAACACAACACTAGAAGTAGCCGTGGAATGTTCCTGTCACTCCCTAGACATCTCGTCACAGCCGGAGAACTAACTACCCCTAAAGATGGAAACAGAAAGCTATCTTGCCTCAGAGAACATTCCCCAAAGGAAAGACAGCCCCCCACAAATATTGACTGTGAGTGGAGAGGAAAATGACATACACAGAATGAAATCAGGATTTTAGCAAAGGAGGCCACTTCTACCTAGATAGACAGAATAGGAAAGTATACTGTGCGGTCCGTATTAAAAGCTAGAAAATCCACCGCAGAGTTTGCAGGAAAAAACTCCACACCTGACTAACGGTGTATATCATACTGACAAGCTGGACTAGAGAAAACATAATGAGAGCTGAAAGATTAAGTCCACAGCAAGTGGACAACAAATGAACAAACAAGGACTTATCTGTGCTGAACTGGACCGACTGTCAGAGAAATCCAAGAGAGATCTGAATCCAACTAAGAAACATTGACAGCTGGCAATGGCTGAGACCAGAGCCAGGTTAAATAGCAGAACCAAGAGAGACGATCAGTGAAAGCAGCTGCTAATGCTCAATCCAAGGAGCAGCAGTTCCACTTAAAACCACCGGAGGGAGCCCAAGGGCAGAATTCACAAAAGTGCCATTTACAACCACCGGACCACCGGAGGGAGCCCAAGAACGGAATTCTAAGGGTAAGTGTCCACGTTCAGGATTGCATCAGGATTTGTTCAGGATTTTTCATCAGTATTTGTAAGCCAAAACCAGGAGTGGGTGATAAATGCAAAAGTGGTGCATATGTTTCTGTTATACTTTTCCTCTAATTGTTCCAGTCCTGGTTTTGGCCTACAAATACTGATGAAAAATCCTGACCAAATCCTGATGCAATCCTGAACGTGGACACTTACCCTTAGATGGATAGATTAAAAGCCGGCAAATCATCTGCCACCTACAGTATAATCACAGAGTTAGAATAGAATAGATAGAATAGATTTATACACATTGAAAATATGTATACATATGTCAGTGGCCCACATATACTGTATATATGTATTTATATTGCATAGAGAGATAGAAGAAAAGCCGGTAAATCATCTGCCGTGTTCGTAAAATTACTTAAGGAGCCGACATGATAGAAGAGATGAATTACATAGTTAAATACAAATAGGATAGGTAGATATATAGATGTCTGTGACAAATACAATTAGTACAGTGTGTGTGCAAATTACTGTACATGTATTTAATTAATAAAAGATTATTTCTTGGAAAAAAAATGGTGTGGGCTCCTGTAATACCCATGGAGCTTCCCAGGCTATTAATATCAGCTCACAACTGCATACTTAGACTTTACTGGCTATTAAAATGGGGGACCTCTCCAAAAAAATGACATGGGGTCCCTCCATAATTAATAACCAGCAAAGGCTATGAAGACAGCTGTGGGCTGATATTAATAGCCTAGGAAGGGGCCATGGATACTGGCCCTCCCCTGGCTAAAAACATCAGCTCTCAGCTGCCCCAGAAAAGGTGCATCTCTAAGATGCGCCAATTCTTGCACTTAGCCTTGCTCTTCCCATTTTCCCTGTAACAGTGGCAAGTGGGGCAATAGTTGGGGGGTTGATATCACCATCAAGTGACATCAAGCTCCGAGGTTAGTAATAAAGAGGTGTCAATAAGACGCCCCCATTACTAACCGCATAGTCATACTGTAAGAAAACACAGACACCAGAAAAAAGTCCTTTAATTGAAAGAAAGACACAGACTCATTTAATATTCTTCATTAAGGCTACTTTCACACATCAGTTTTTTGCTGTCAGGCAGAATCCAGCGAATTAAAAAAACAAACGGATCCATTGCAAAATGTGAAGCCCTCAATCTCCTGTAATAAAAGTAAAATAAAATAGCAACAATATACCATACCTGTCGGTCGTTTTGTCCCACGCCGTAATCCATGTCTGGGGGGTAATTAGTTTTCAACCTGGACGGTGCCGAGATGCGACCTTTCACGCTGAGAACCACTGGTGAATGAGATGCTGCGAGTGCGGCCTCAGGGACATCACTGAGGCTGCGCTCCCAGCTGTGCTGAACTTGGGTGACCTCTGCACCATGGGAAAATGCCAGTGATTAGGTCATCGCAGTTCAAGCTCAGTGTCTTCACAGCAGATCACCATGATAATTTTTCACGTTGATCTGCTGTGAAGACAATGAGCTTGAACAGCGCTGACCTCATCCCAGTAATTTGCACACACTGTGTACTAATTGTATTGGTCACAGACATCTATATATCTACCTATTCTATTTGTATTTACTGTATGTAATCTATCTCTTCTATCCTGTCGGCTCCTGCAGGGATTTTACAGAACAAGGCAGATGATTTACTGGCTTTTCTTCTATCTATTACTCTATGCAATATAAATACAAATATATATGTGTGTGTCACTGACTTATATACAGCTATTCTATGTGTATATATCTATTCTATCTATTCTATTCTAACATGTCACCCTGTGATTATACTGTATGCGGCAGATGATTTACTGGCTTTTCTTGTATATATCTATGCAACATAAATACATATATATATGTGTGTGTTACTGACATATATTCAACTATTCTATGTGTATATATCTATTCTATTTTAACCTGTCAGTGTGATTTTACTGTATGCTGCACATGAATTGCCGGCTTATATATATTTATATACACCAGTGCATAAACATGGGACAGCACTCGGATGGTCCGTGTGGTGTCCAATGTTTTTTCGCACCCATAGGCTTGCTTTGGTGAGACTCAACCGATATACGCGTAAAATCGCAGCATGCTGTGATTTTGCACGCATGTAAAATACACCCGAGAAAAAATATGGTGATGTGAGCTGCCCCATAGATTAACACTGGCCCGGGTGCTATGTGATGTTTTCTTGCATCGCACTCGTCTGTATTCTACGATAGTGTGACCCCGGACTTACACGCAAGTAATACCCCAGGGTCCTGGTTGTTACAGTGTCAATGCTTTCCTCACGGGGAGAGTGATGTCACGCTTGGAAGCATGTCATGATTAAGGGAGCTTAGTCTCCTGAAACGCGTTGAGATTCTTACCAATATGGCTTGTGCTGAAGTCTGTATCCTCTATGCTTAAAAGTATGTGAATAAAGAAAACTCTTTTTTACGGATTCGGTGAAGCTGGACATCCTTTTCTTTTTCACCTCCAGAGTTCCCTTTGCAGGTGGAAATCTGTGCCTTCCTTCTAGCGCTTGTGTGTTGTAGTCCTTCCCTGCTGAGCTCACGGGATAGTCCTCACAACTGTTGTGTCTGTTTCTGATGTTCCCTCACAACTGATTCTGATGTTCTTCTCCGTCCCCCAGATGATATGGATAGGACGCACCCGTATGACGGGTAGGCCTGGAGTTCTTCCGGGACCCTAGAGTCGCCCCTCTCCCACTGTTGCACCCTATGTCTGCTTAGGTGATTTTAGGTGAGACAGCCCGCCTATAACTGACTGTCCTGCCGTTGGTTTGAAGTATTGCTTGGAGCCTAATACTTCCTCTGCGTTTCTGGCCACCGGCTACGCGCCTCAGTAGGACGTTGCCTCGGTCTTACAGCACGACTCCTACTGGTGTTTCTCCTTGTTGCTTTGATCTCGTTTCTCACTCTTCACAATAAACCTCGCTTCTTGTCCTTTCTTAGGGTACCGCCGCGATGAAGTGCAGGCGCGGTCCCGTAACGTTCTTTCTGTTTGCTAGGCCTCTGTCAGGATCCCACCCCAGACAGGGAACCCCCTGAATCTTCTCCCGCAACACCCTCTGCCACAGGATGTTGCCTGGTTCCAACCCAGTCAGCTTTCTGTCTAACTTCCTATCTAACCCCCAGTTTTACCAGATTGTGAGGAGTGGCCTAATACATAGCACCCTTAGCTCCCCCTGGTCAGGTGAACTCCTTCAGTGCCATCAGACGTACCATAGCCCCCCTTAGTGGCGGAGTAACAGTACGGCAACGACCAGGACTCTGGGGCGCTGCACGTACAGGAGAGCAAAGCACAGGAGACTGACAACTGGGGATGATAGCTGTGACTGGGCCACCTCCCTGTAGAGCGCAGATTCCCGGTATCCAAAAGACCGAGGTTGTGGCGGACTCTAGGATGCACAACAGAAACCGGCAGAACAGCTGAATTACACATCACCTGTCTGCCCTAATAGCCAGGAGACACAGTGGCACATATAGCCTGGGTTGTGATACAGACCCTATAAAAAGGCTTCAGCCACTTGTCATACGTGTTTGTGCCCTAACCTTCATGGAGGATGAGTGAACTGTGAGGACCTTGCCAGAAGCCATAGGCAGTAAGGGACTACACCAAAGCGCTGGTAGGAAGGTTTTCATCTCCACCTGGTAGAGGCGACTCTGAACTTGCTTACAATCCGTCCAGACCCTGCCTATGCTTGTGATCTGGTGCCCTGGATTGTGGATACCTGAAGTCTCCAGTAAACCAGGTAAAGAGACTGCACACCTGTGTTCTCGTTCTTTACTGCACCATTCACCACCTTCACCTACATACCGGGAGCCCTGGGGACCTACTTCACCTGTGGGAAGCTATACCATCTCAGCTGCCTTGACATCACCCCAGTGGACCCCTTTAAGCAGCGTTGGTCCCCATTGACCAAATGCCACAGGTGGCGTCATGAACACAAACTTTACTCAAAACCCCTTTAAAGACCTTCCCTTTAACATGAGCGCCCAGGGCCATGGACTGGGTCGCCCCCACCGTGACATCCCCCTGTGAGTACCGGACCCAGTACCGAGTACCCCATGGCGCTGGCGGGCGACTCATGTTTGGCATCAGGAACAGGATGGACCGACCCTGAGAATTGGGTCATGTGCACCTAAGAGACTGTGATTTGTGGCATGCAGGAGGAAAAGGGCATGTTGTCGTGGGCGGCAACGCGAAGAATGGGGCGAAAACCATGGCCGCCCCCATCAATACTGCTATGTCCGAGGAATATGCCCATCAACTAGAGAAGTCTGCCTCCTTCTCTGGGATGGCGGGAAGGAAAGGAAGGACCGCCCACGAAGATGGGCATGGTGCAGAAAGGCCGCGGGAAATGAGACTGAGGAGGCAGTGCCGGAAAGCAACATGAGGAGGTGAGCAGACACCGTAACATGGGGTGGAGCTGGAGGACTCCCCCAGCTGGGACCTGCAAGAGCTGTACCCATCACCAATGATGAATCCGGACCTCCTGCGGAGAGAGGTAGAGGAACTCACGTGGCAGCTTATGAGGATGTAGCAGGACACCGTGACCGGGTGGAGAGAGACCTTCATCGGAAGTCTTGCCAGATGACCGCCAGCTACCCTGACCGGCCCGGAGCAGAAAAGAAGTTCCGGCGCTCTGGAGGCAGAGGTTATGGGCATGACCCTGACGACCCCAGCGGTGGAAGACCCAATGGACATTCCCCACTCACCTCCACCGCTATATACACCCTACCAGGGTTATAGGGTCCTCGGTGAAATGCCACCGTACACAAGGGTACCCCGACTGCCAGTGCTGCAGCAACCCCTGGGCTCAATGACACCTTGCTGGGTCCCCTTCCAATCCCACTGACTCCGAAGCCCAGAGGGGTATGTCACTGGCTGCCCCGGGACGACAGCGATTTGAGGCATATGATAGCCGCACTGATTCCAACTTGTGGACCCCTAACTAGCTCCCTGGAACCCATGGTGTTTGCAGAGGGACCCCCGGAGGAGCACATGATTGCCCTCCAGGGGGAGATCCCCATGATTACCTGGCAGGAGCACTGCAGGCGTCGGGAGGAGAGGGAGAGACAGGAATCCCTGGCCCATGAAGCAGCTATTGAGAGGAATCTGGCAGGGATGGCCCGGATGCGTAAAACTCCCCGGGCAGAAAGAGGACCACGGCGACAGGGGGAAGTAGTGGTTTTCAACCAGCGGAGAGGCTGGGGATTTATCAAAGAAGCTGGAATGGTAATTGAGATCTTTGTTAACCCGGAGGGATGTGGAATCCCATCTAATGGAAGGACACCCTGACAGAGACTTGAACTCTGGTGACCGAGTGACTTATACCCGCCATATAGGCAAAAAGGGGTGGTACGCCATGGACTGCAAAAGAAGTGTACCAACTTCAGTACCTGCAGGCACAGCAGGCCAGGCCAGGCCAACTACAAAATGCGATCAATCTACCCAGACACCAGTGGTGGAACCAGCTAGCAGGCCCTGGTGTACAGTACCAGTGGAACCTTATGATCCAGAATTTTCCCGGTCAGTGAGTAACAGCCGTTCAGAACTACCCTGGCAAAGGAGATAAACAGTTTTGTTTTCCAGTTTGAACATGACTGAAAAGAGTTAAATTAACCCTGTTGGGTTATGCATTTGCTGTTCCAGTTTAAAAGAACTGCAGAATCATGAGCTAAGCATGATCAAAACTTTCTTTTACATAGTTGGCACCTACTTAGGTGCTTCCTACTGGTTTTACAAAGAAGCTTTAAAGAGACTGTTTCAAATGCTGCCTTAAATGTTGATTTGTTTATAGAAACCTGAAGAAAAACCCGTTTGGAGTGGCAGAAGACAGGGTCTGGATGCCATGTCTTGTAGTCCACCCAAGACCTACGTTGGGGGTTCACAAAACGGGTCCCCCGTATTGTTGCTGCTGTTAATGACTTGAATAATAATTGCACCATAAAATACATGTTAAAATGTTTGCAAATGTAATAAGAGAATGTTAAGATTGGTTGCACTTTGGGAAAGTGATTAGTGAGCAAATATAATAAAGTTTTATATGCAGAAAAAAGTATAGTAAGGGTTAGCCAATGGAAGTAAGGCTAATGCTCGTTTTAGCACTTTTGAATAGGAAAATGTTGAATTGTTGCACTTTTATTATCCAGATAGTACTGAGAATTGTAGTGATAATAATAATGAAGGTCTTGCACTTTAATTGAAGGAAGTCTTAAAGATAGAATACCCGTAAGGGTAGTTGTCATTCCATAGGATATCATAGCAAAAGTTCTAGTTTTGAAAAGTTATTTATAATATATAAATATGCTCTTGTAATATTAAAGCATCAATTACCTCCCATAAAGGGAAGCGCAAGTTTACATTAACTAACCTGTTTTACCTGTTTAACCTGTTTCTATGCATACCAAAAATGTTTTGCATGTCTTTTTATTAACCTGTTACTGTTGTTTTCTTTTCCCAGTCTGGAAGTACTGGATTTAACGGGGGTGAGGGGGGGGATTGTAACACCCCAGGGTCCTGGTTGTTACAGTGGCATTGCTTTTCTCATGGGGAGAGTGATGTCACGCTTGGAAGCAAGGGAAGATCTGCTAAACACAAACATGCAACAGTTCACACTCCAGGCCAGAAGGGGGAGCTCTGATCCTGCTTATGGGTGGCTCCCCTATATATAAATTCTGATCTGGAGGGAAAGTCAGTAGTGAGTGCCGGACAGCAGATTGGAGCAGTCTGAGGCAGGAAGACGTGTGAGAGGCCGTGCAGCCAGAGGTGCTGCAGCTCTTGGATAGTGACTTAAAGAAGGGAAGAACAGTTTGTAGAGAGTGTGCAGGAGAGCAAAGCACAGGAGAGTGACAAGTGGGGAGAATAGCTGTGATTGGGCTACCTCCCTGCAGAGCACAGATTCCTGGTAGCCAGAAGATCGAGGTTGTGTAGGACTCTAGTAGGTACAGCAGAAACCGGCAGGACAGCAAGATTACACATCACCTGTCTGCCCTAATACCCAGGAGGCACAGTGGCACATAGATCCCAGGTCGTGATAGAGACCCTATAAAAAGGCTTGAGCCACTTGTCATATGGGTTTGTGTCCTAACCTTCATGGAGGACGAGTGAACTGTGAGGACCTTGCCAGAAGCCATAGGCAGTAAGGGACTATACCAAAGCGCTGGTAGGAAGGTTTTCATCTCCACCTGGTAGAGGGGACTCTGAACTTTCTTCCAAGCCGTCCGGACCCTGCCTATGCCTGTGATCTCGTGCCTGGACTGTGCATATCTGAAGTCTCCAGTAAACCAGGTAAAGAGAATGCACACCTGTGTTTTCATTCTTTACTGCACCATTCACCATCTTTACCAACATACCGTGAGCCCTGGGGACCTACTTTACATGTGGGAAGTTATACCATCTCAGCTGCCTTAACATCACCCCAATGGTCCCCTTTCAGCAGCGTCGGTCCCCATTGACCGAATACCACAGGTGGCGTCACGAACACAAACTTTATTCAAAACCCCTTTAAAGACCTTCCCTTTAACATGAGCACCCAGGGCCACGGACCGGGTCGCCGCCAACGTGACATTACCCTGTGAGTACCAGACCCAGTACCGAGTACTCCATGGCCCTGGCGGGCGACTCACGCACGTAGAATATGCCCGAGAAAAAATACGGTGATGTGAGCTGCCCCATAGATTAACGCTGGCCTGGGTGCTATGCAATGTTTTCTCGCATAGCACTCATCCGTATTCTACGGTAGTGAGACCCCGGCCTTACCCTGCATAAAAGGGGCTTCGACTTTTGATATCCTTATTAGTGATGAGCTAATATGCTCAGATAAGGAGTGACCGGTCATGCAGGGATTGTCAAACAAACAGGCAATCCCTGCCTGTGTTGCAGTGTCGAACAGCAGAGAGACATGCAGCTACGGGGACTCGAACATATTTTTTGAGCATGCCAAACTCATTCCATTAGCACCCGAGCATGCTCTGATAAGAGAAGAAGCAGAAGAAAGAAGGCTGTTTTCATAAGAAATGTATATTTACCTATTATATCTATTTATTACTCCTGCAATAAGCCATTTGGCAATTTTTGTTCTTCGAAACCTAAAATCCATAAAAGAACAAAGCACCTTTCTCCCCCCTGCGCTCCCTCAATGTGAATTCTCCATGTGTCACACTGGTTTAGCAAAGTAAAACAGATGCAATATTGGTTTTGTGATGGGCGTCTTGCCAGTCCACATCCTTCCTCAGCAGAGAAGATGTGGAAGCAGGAGTTTGGTGAAACATCCTTTGTGTAAACTCTCAGGGCTGTTCTAAATCATTTTTGTGCAGGTCCTTGAATCCTTGTTCCGGTCCGTCATCTGTCTTGGGTTTGCCTACATGCGCCACAGTTACAGCACCTTAACAATTACTAGGTGATTTTCCTTCCTGCTGAACATAAGATCCTAACCCAGATAATTGTGTGAAAAGTCTGAAATAAACTTCTATAAAGGAGTAGAATAAATGATTCATCACAGATTTTTTTCTGGACTACACCTTATTTGCAAAAAGATTTTAGCATTTTTAACCTAACGCTAGTTGGTTTTGTCTGTGATTTTGGATATCCAGATATATTAGCCTAATTCGCCATTTGTGATTTTTTTTTCTATATAGGAGAGTTAAAATTTTATTTTGCATATTTGCAGACTAACTTGCAACATTTTAAAGCTTATTGAAATGATCATGAAACTTTGAACACTAAAAAATCACAAAGAAGTAAAAGCAAAAAAAAAACACCAAATTTTTGCCAAGAGCGATGTCTGGAGCAGACATATCGAGCAGATTCATGAGAAGAGCTTGCCTCATTCCCAGCAGATGTTGTCTGTGTTATTCAACTATCATCTGCCGCTAACACCAGTCAGTGGAGCTGAGCTATTAACCCGTGAAAAGCCGCTGTCGATCTATTACAGCAGCATTTACAGTTCAGGACACATTCTGTGCTCTTGTAGTCAAAATGTTGTCTTATACTTTAATAGAATCTGAAATATTTTGAACAAGGTGCTAGGTTTTGTTCCAATCCATAGTACAAAGCCAATTGATTTTACCATTGATTTTTTATCATTTATCAACATTTCAATTTAAAATGCATTTTTTTTATGTAGAAAGGGTCAGGAGGAAGCCTATCAGTGGAATTGTGTCTGCTATGTGGAAGAATAGTGAATTTAATCCTGAAGTATCAAGTCATTTGTTTGAATCATTTCAACATATGGTTGTTAATGGTGTATTACAAAAATAGGTTAGTTGTAGTAAGTTAATGATGTAAGAAAAATTAGCTATTAAAAATGTTAAAGATGGTGACAGTGTGTTGAAAAAAAGTGATAAAAAAAAAAAAAAAAAAATTGTATTTATTTATTTATTTATTTAATTCATAAGGATATATAGTTAATCTGCCAAGGGGTCCTATAGTTTCAAGTGTTCTATTTTCATCCTTTAGTGGATTAAATTGATAAATATTTAAATAGAATAGTAAAAAAATGTACCTTATTGCCAAAGGGATACTAATGACTTTTTGAACCGTATTTGTCAAGTCTACACTACAAGGTTTACCGTTTTAGTTTTTTTTTTGTTCATTTAAAGTTTATAACTGAATACTCCAGATGAAGAGGGTCTCTTTTCTGCCTGAGAGAAATTGTTTCAGCATTGCACTTTGTTCAGTTGGTTTCCTTATATCACTCCTTATCATTATTATGTCCAAAAATTATTTTAGTTTTAGGTCTGAGGTTTTTTTTACAAGGGCAGGGGACTTCCATGGGGTCCTCTGCAGTGCCAAATTTTGTTATAATTAAATTGATGCTTTTTATGGCTTCTTTTGAAGATAAATTTGTTTTAGTTATTCAATGGTCCTATAATTTGAAGGTTTCGCTTTGTTATGTGGACATTTTGTTTTCTGGAGCAGCACAAAACTTTGACTTGTTCACACAATATTTCAAAGAACAGCATGAGGCCTTAACATTTTCCCTAGAAGTTGGATAAGACAATTTGAATGCTTTTGAGTTATCAGTTACAGGAAATTAGTTTTACTCCTCACTGTTTTCTAAACCGACAGATAAGAATATTCTGATGAGAGTGGATAGTTTTCATGCACCTCAGACATTTATTGGTATTACTAAGAGCCAACTATTGCGGGATCCACGTATTTGTATTTTGACCACCACCTCATGCATTATATACATTTTTTGTACAGTTTTTATGCAGGGTGCAGGCTGGGTCCCTCCAGTGGTGGCTGGGTGATTTTGGGTGTCTTGCCTGTGGATTCACATATGGTACATTCTATATATGGGTTGTGACTAGGGTTGAGCGACTTTCATTTTTTTAAGATCGAGTCTGGTTTTGTGAAACCCGATTTAGTCCAGAGTCGAGTCGAGTGAAGTCGGCCGATTATCGCTAAAAGTCGGGGATCGACCGAAACACGAAACCCAATGCAAGTCAATGGGGAAGCATAGCCGGCAGTGAGTGGAGGCCAGGAAAACACCTACAGTGCACATTTTACTGCCAAAAACATCCATTCTTGTTTTCTGAAGCTTGTCAATCTTAATTAACTTTATAATAATAGTTGGGCACTGGAAATTGGGGGTCATTTGGCAAAAGTTGTGGGGGTAGGGCTGGTTCAAGGTTTTAGTGGGCCCAGGAAACATGGACTACGTCATGGCGGTGGAGCAGGGAGAGGTAAGTATTTCAACGTTGCAAGTGCTGTGATCCTGAGCAAGCAGGGGGGGCCCACTCGTTCGCATTGGCACTGGCACAGGGCCCCTCAAAGTACGGCGGTGTGTTTGCATGGCGGGGGCGCCTCCCACCAGCAGCGACACTTTTGCGTACTCTGAGTGGCCCTGTGCCAGTGACGTCGCCAACGAGTATGCCCCCCCACCTGATGAAGGAACCTGCACTTTCATCTGCACCTTCCTCTTTGTCCCTGTGTAAGGTGGTATAATATGCGGGAAGGGGAACCTTACTTTCAGCAGGGTCAGATTCTGGCTGTGTAGAGTACAAGGGGAATGTAGTGGTCTAGGTCAATGTACCAGCAGACTCATCTAGCAGTGGCTGGGCAATGGGCAGGATGATGAGGAAACAGATATAGGGCCAAAGAATAAAGTAGGCTAAATGCAGATCAAAATTGGTAACAGGACTAAACAGGCGGCATTGCTTTGTTCAGTGGAGTAGCAAACCCAAGAGCAGCAGACACTGTTTCAAGGGCCTAACCACACTAGTAGGCCAAATGCAGTTTAATATCTGATAGTATAGGCCGAAAGCCAGAATGTGGAAGCTCAGCTTTGTTCAGTTGAGGACAACACCAGGGAGGGGCAGACACCGTTAGTAGGCCCTAACCACCATTTTGTTTTTTAAAAAACACTTAATGAGAGCCAGAAGGTTGAAGCTCAGCTTTATTCAGTTGAGGGCAACACCAGGGAGGGGCAGACACCGTTAGTAGGCCCTAAACACCATTTTGTTTTTTAAAAAACACTTAATGAGAGCCAGAAGGTTGAAGCTCAGCTTTATTCAGTTGAGGGCAACACCAGGCAGGGGCAGACACCGTTAGTAGGCCGGAACCACCATTTTGTTTTTTAAAAAACACTTAATGAGAGCCAGAAGGTTGAAGCTCAGCTTTATTCAGTTGAGGGCAACACCAGGCAGGGGCAGACACCGTTAGTAGGCCGGAACCAGCAATGTGTTTAAAAACAGCAGTTAATCAGAGCCGGAAGGTAGAAGCTCAGCTTTATTCAGTTGAGGGCAACACCAGGGAGGGGCAGAAGCCGTTAGTAGGCCCTAACCACCATTTTGTTTTTTAAAAAACACTTAATGAGAGCCAGAAGGTTGAAGCTCAGCTTTATTCAGTTGAGGGCAACACCAGGCAGGGGCAGACACCGTTAGTAGGCCGGAACCACCATTTTGTTTTTTAAAAAACACTTAATGAGAGCCAGAAGGTTGAAGCTCAGCTTTATTCAGTTGAGGGCAACACCAGGCAGGGGCAGACACCGTTAGTAGGCCGGAACCAGCAATGTGTTTAAAAACAGCAGTTAATCAGAGCCGGAAGGTAGAAGCTCAGCTTTATTCAGTTGAGGGCAACACCAGGGAGGGGCAGACACCGTTAGTAGGCCGGAACCAGCAATGTGTTTAAAAACAGCAGTTAATCAGAGCCGGAAGGTAGAAGCTCAGCTTTATTCAGTTGAGGGCAACACCAGGGAGGGGCAGAAGCCGTTAGTAGGCCCTAACCACCATTTTGTTTTTTAAAAAACACTTAATGAGAGCCAGAAGGTTGAAGCTCAGCTTTATTCAGTTGAGGGCAACACCAGGCAGGGGCAGACACCGTTAGTAGGCCGGAACCAGCAATGTGTTTAAAAACAGCAGTTAATCAGAGCCGGAAGGTAGAAGCTCAGCTTTATTCAGTTGAGGGCAACACCAGGGAGGGACAGAAGCCGTTAGTAGGCCCTAACCACCATTTTGTTTTTTAAAAAACACTTAATGAGAGCCAGAAGGTTGAAGCTCAGCTTTATTCAGTTGAGGGCAACACCAGGCAGGGGCAGACACCGTTAGTAGGCCGGAACCAGCAATGTGTTTAAAAACAGCAGTTAATCAGAGCCGGAAGGTAGAAGCTCAGCTTTATTCAGTTGAGGGCAACACCAGGGAGGGACAGAAGCCGTTAGTAGGCCCTAACCACCATTTTGTTTTTTAAAAAACACTTAATGAGAGCCAGAAGGTTGAAGTTCAGCTTTATTCAGTTGAGGGCAACACCAGGCAGGGGCAGACACCGTTAGTAGGCCGGAACCACCATTTTGTTTTTTAAAAAACACTTAATGAGAGCCAGAAGGTTGAAGCTCAGCTTTATTCAGTTGAGGGCAACACCAGGCAGGGGCAGACACCATTAGTAGGCCGGAACCAGCAATGTGTTTAAAAACAGCAGTTAATCAGAGCCGGAAGGTAGAAGCTCAGCTTTATTCAGTTGAGGGCAACACCAGGGAGGGACAGAAGCCGTTAGTAGGCCCTAACCACCATTTTGTTTTTTAAAAAACACTTAATGAGAGCCAGAAGGTTGAAGCTCAGCTTTATTCAGTTGAGGGCAACACCAGGCAGGGGCAGACACCGTTAGTAGGCCGGAACCAGCAATGTGTTTAAAAACAGCAGTTAATCAGAGCCGGAAGGTAGAAGCTCAGCTTTATTCAGTTGAGGGCAACACCAGGGAGGGGCAGAAGCCGTTAGTAGGCCCTAACCACCATTTTGTTTTTTAAAAAACACTTAATGAGAGCCAGAAGGTTGAAGCTCAGCTTTATTCAGTTGAGGACAACTTGAATTAGGGACTGCATACAGACTTAGCAGGCTGTCCCCTGTGTGGACCATGCATCCAATACATTAACCCATTGAGCCACAAAGGACACGTAACCTTCCGTGGCCATGCCTACAGGTCCATGTGTCTGTTGTCAGGTGTACCTTTGTCAGTGTAGGCCTATTGGAAGGAGGGACCGCAGACAGGCTTCAAAGGCCTAACACAATAAAATGGGCTGGCTGTAGGCACTTTAAAATTGGTTCCAGGGGTACACGGGCAGCAGTGGTCTGGTCAGTGGAGGCCTAGTGGAAGGAGGGACCGCAGACAGGCTTCGAAGGCCTAACACAATAAAATGGGCTGGCTGTAGGCACTTTAAAATTGGTTCCAGGGGTACACGGGCAGCAGTGGTCTGGTCAGTGGAGGCCTAGTGGAAGGAGGGACCACAGACAGGCTTCGAAGGCCTAACACAATAAAATGGGCTGGCTGTAGGCACTTTAAAATTGGTTCCAGGGGTACACGGGCAGCAGTGGTCTGGTCAGTGGAGGCCTAGTGGAAGGAGGGACCGCAGACAGGCTATCAAAGGCCTAAAATAACAAACAATAGGCTCATGGCAGTTTTACAGCGGTTACATGGATACACGGGCAGGCAGCTGGTGATGAGTGGAGGAGTATTTAAAGTAGGGACCGCAGACAGGCTATCAAAGGCCTAAAATAACAAACAATAGGCTCATGGCAGTTTTACAGCGGTTACATGGATACACAGGCAGCTTGGTGGTGAGTGGAGGAGTAGTGCAAGGAGTGTCTGTCCCAGTACTCCCAAAATATAAATAGATGTTAATGTCTCGCAAAACAACCAAAACAAAAAAAAAGGTGGCATACTTAGGTACAGGGGTGGGCTCATCTACTGAGTTTCTGACATAGTAATTTGGCAGTAACTATTTAATGGTGCCAATATAGGACACAGACACAGACTACTTTAAGTTGCATCATAGATGTCTACAAATTTGTATTGTCAGTGCCAGACATTGAATGATGTCAGCGAATAGACTAAAGATTGGTGGAGCTGTGCGACATAATTTTGCACGTGGTAGAGCACATTTTGAGCTGGGGTAGGGGGGAACTCTCTTGAGGCCGGCGGGACCGCCCCAGGGCCCCTCATGTTACAACGGTGTGTCTGACGTTGGGTGCGCACCGCCACCGCCAGAGACACTACATTGTACTATGAGGGACCCAGTAGCAATGCCGTCAACCAAAAGCGAGCACACCCACCTCTTCAGACAAACAGCAGTCTCACGGGTGCTTGCGCCAAGTCGCGATACCACGGCCCCGTGTGGGGAGTTTTGCCATTTAGGGAGGTGTAAACATGTCGTATGCTGTACAATCAGCTGCAGCAAATTAGACATTAGAAAAGTAATTCACAGGCAAGAGCTTTTCATAGGAAAGCTAGGTGTCGGCCGGGCAAGGTGGGGCAAAAGATTTCGAAATCCAGTTGTGGTTCATTTTAATGAATGTTAGATCGTCAACATTTTGGGTAGCCAGACGAGTCCTTTTTTCGGTTAATATTGAACCTGCAGCACTGAATACTCTTTCTGATAGGACACTTGCTGCCGGGCAAGCAAGCTCCTGCAATGCATATTCTGCCAATTCTGGCCAGGTGTCTAATTTGGAGGCCCAGTAATCAAATGGGAATGACGGTTGAGGGAGAACATCGATAAGGGATGAAAAATAGTTAGTAACCATACTGGACAAATGTTGTCTCCTGTCACTTTCAATTGATGCAGCAGTACCTGTCCTGTCTGCGGTCATAGCAAAATCACTCCACAACCTGGTCAGAAAACCCCTCTGTCCAACGCCACTTCTGATGTGTGCACCCCTAACACTCCTAGTCTGCTGCCCCCTGGAGCTCGTGTGAGAACGATCACGTGCGCTGTGTGCTGGGAATGCCTGAAGCAAACGGTCAACAAGAGTTGATTGTTTGGTTGCTAATATTAGTTCCAAGTTCTCATGTGGCATAATATTTTGCAATTTGCCTTTATAGCGTGGATCAAGGAGGCAGGCCAACCAGTAATCGTCATCGTTCATCATTTTCGTAATGCGTGTGTCCCTTTTTAGGATACGTAAGGCATAATCCGCCATGTGGGCCAAAGTTCCAGTTGTCAAATCTCCGGTTGTGATTGGTTGAGGGGCAGTTGCAGGCAAATCTACGTCACTTGTGTCCCTCAAAAAACCAGAACCCGGCCGTGACACGCAACCAATTTCCTGTGCCCCCGGGAAAGGTTCGGCATTAAAAATATACTCATCCCCATCATCCTCCTCGTCCTCCACCTCCTCTTCGCCCGCTACCTCGTCCTGTACACTGCCCTGACCAGACAATGGCTGACTGTCATCAAGGCTTTCCTCTTCCTCTGGTGCAGACGCCTGCTCCTTTATGTGCATCAAACTTTGCATCAGCAGACGCATTAGGGGGATGCTCATGCTTATTACGGCGTTGTCTGCACTAACCAGCCGTGTGCATTCCTCAAAACACTGAAGGACTTGACACATGTCTTGTATCTTAGACCACTGCACACCTGACAACTCCATGTCTGCCATCCTACTGCCTGCCCGTGTATCCTCCCACAAATAAATAACAGCACGCCTCTGTTCGCACAGTCTCTGAAGCATGTGCAGTGTTGAGTTCCACCTTGTTGCAACGTCTATGATGAGGCGATGCTGGGGAAGGTTCAAAGACCGCTGATAGGTCTGCATACGGCTGGCGTGTACAGGCGAACGTCGGATATGTGAGCAAAGTGCACGCACTTTGAGGAGCAGGTCGGAGAACCCAGGATAAGTTTTCAATAAGCACTGCACCACCAGGTTTAAGGTGTGAGCCAGGCAAGGAATGTGTTTCAGTTGGGAAAGGGAGATGGCAGCCATGAAATTCCTTCCGTTATCACTCACTACCTTGCCTGCCTCAAGATCTACTGTGCCCAGCCACGACTGCGTTTCTTGTTGCAAGAACTCGGACAGAACTTCCGCGGTGTGTCTGTTGTCGCCCAAACACTTCATAGCCAATACAGCCTGCTGACGCTTGGCAGTAGCTGGCCCATAATGGGACAACTGGTGTGCAACAGTGTCATCTGCCGATGGAGTGGTTGGCAGACTGCGTTCTGTGGAAGAGCTGTAGCTTCTGCAGGAGGACGAGGAGGAGGAGGAGGAGGGGGTGCGAACGCCTACAGCCAACTGTTTCCTAGACCGTGGGCTAGGCACAACTGTCCCTAAATTGATGTCGCCTGTGGACCCTGCATCCACCACATTCACCCAGTGTGCCGTGATGGACACATAACGTCCCTGGCCATGCCTACTGGTCCATGCATCTGTAGTCAGGTGCACCTTTGTACTCACAGATTGCCTGAGTGCATGGACGATGCGCTGTTTAACATGCTGGTGCAGGGCTGGGATGGCTTTTCTGGAAAAAAAGTGTCGACTGGGTAGCTTGTATCGTGGTTCAGCGTACTCCATCAGGGCTTTGAAAGCTTCGCTTTCAACTAACCGGTAGGGCATCATCTCTAACGAGATTAGTCTAGCTATGTGGGCGTTAAAACCCTGTGTACGCGGATGCAAGGATAAGTACTTCCTTTTTCTAACCAGAGTCTCATGTAGGGTGAGCTGGACTGGAGAGCTGGAGATCGTGGAACTTTCGGGTGTGCCGGTGTACATGGCAGACTGAGAGACGGTTGGAGACGGTATTGTTTCCGCCGGTGCCCTAGATGCAATATTTCCTCCTACAAAACTGGTGGTTCCCTGACCCTGACTGCTTTTGGCTGGCAAAGAAACCTGCACAGATACTGCCGGTGGTGCGGAAAATGGTGGCCTTACAGTGACGGAAGGGATGTTGCGTTGCTGACTAGCTTCATTGGCCGAGGGTGCTACAACCTTAAGGGACGTTTGGTAGTTAGTCCAGGCTTGAAAATGCATGGTGGTTAAGTGTCTATGCATGCAACTAGTATTTAGACTTTTCAGATTCTGACCTCTGCTTAAGCTAGTTGAACATTTTTGACAGATGACTTTGCGCTGATCAGTTGGATGTTGTTTAAAAAAATGCCAGACTGCACTCTTCCTAGACTCGGATCCCTTTTCAGGGATTGCAGACTGAGCTTTAACCGGATGGCCACGCTGTCCTCCAACAGGTTTTGGCTTTGACACGCGTTTTGGGCCAGATACGGGCCCGGCAGATGGAACCTGTTGCGATGTTGATGCCTGCTGCGGCCCCTCCTCCACCTCCGCTTCTGAACTACTGCCGCCTGCACCCTGTTCCCCCAATGGCTGCCAATCGGGGTCAATAACTGGGTCATCTATTACCTCCTCTTCGAGCTCGTGTGCAACTTCGTCTGTGTCACTGTGTCGGTCGGTGGTATAGCGTTCGTGGCGGGGCAACATAGTCTCATCAGGGTCTGATTGTGGATCTGTACCCTGAGAGGGCAATGTGGTGGTCTGAGTCAAAGGAGCAGCATAGTACTCTGGCTGTGGCTGTGCATCAGTGCACTCCATGTCAGAATATACTTGTAATGGGCATGGCCTGTTAAATGTTTCACTTTCTAAGCCAGGGACGGTATGTGTAAAGAGCTCCATGGAGTGACCCGTTGTGTCGCCTGCTGCATCCTTCTCTCTTGTTGTAGTTTTTGCTGAGGAGGACAAGGAAGCGACTTGTCCCTGACCGTGAACATCCACAAGCGACGCGCTGCTTTTACATTTACCAGTTTCGGAAGAGGAGGCAAAAGAGCTAGAGGCTGAGTCTGCAATGTAAGCCAAAACTTGCTGTTGCTGCTCCGCCTTTAAAAGCGGTTTTCCTACTCCCAGAAAAGAGAGCGTTCGAGGCCTTGTGTAGCCTGACGACGAAACTGGCTCCACAGCTCCAGACTTAGGTGGAATATTTTTATCCCCACGACCACCTGATGCTCCACTACCACTACCATCATTACCAGCTGACAATGAACGCCCACGACGACCTCTTGCACCAGACTTCCTCATTGTTTTAAAATCTTAACCAAAGTAACTTTATTTGTTGCTGTCAAACAACTTACACGGTGAGCTATAACTTCAGTATGATTTCAATATCCCTTAACAGGTTGGTGAGACCACAAGGAAAATCAGGCACAATGTTACACACTCTGTTTTCTGTGGCACAAAATCACAGAGATGACACACACGCAGGACTGTCACTCAAGCACTAATGTCAATATTAATCTCCCACCTAATTTATTTATTTTTTTTTCTCAGGGAGACTTTAGAAACCAAATAATATTAAAAAAAAAACAAAAAAAAAAAGGCTTTCTATGGCCCACAATTAGAGAGAGAGAGGTGGCACACCCAGGAGTCAAGACTGGCGCACAAGCTGAAAGGGCAATATTACTCTCCCACTGTTTTTTTAAGTTTTTTTTTTTTTATTTTCAGGGAGACTTTAGAAACCAAATAATATTAAAAAAACCAAAAAAATAAATAGCCTTTCTATGGCCCACTGAATGAGAGAGAGAGGTGGCACACCCAGGAGTCAAGACTGGCACACAAGCTGAAAGGGCAATATTACTCTCCCACTGTTTTTTTAAGTTTTTTTTTTATTATTTTCAGGGAGACTTTAGAAACCAAATAATATTAAAAAAACAAAAAAAATAAATAGCCTTTCTATGGCCCACTGAATGAGAGAGAGAGGTGGCACACCCAGGAGTCAAGACTGGCACACAAGCTGAAAGGGCAATATTACTCTCCCACTGTTTTTTTAAGTTTTTTTTTTTTTATTTTCAGGGAGACTTTAGAAACCAAATAATATTAAAAAAACAAAAAAATAAATAGCCTTTCTATGGCCCACTGAATGAGAGAGAGAGGTGGCACACCCAGGAGTCAAGACTGGCACACAAGCTGAAAGGGCAATATTACTCTCCCACTGTTTTTTTTATGTATTTTTTGTTTTTTAAGGGAGACTTTAGAAACCCAATAATATTTAAAAAAAAAAAAAAAAAAGGCTTTCTATGGCCCACTGAATGAGAGAGAGAGGTGGCACACCCAGGAGTCAAGACTGGCACACAAGCTGAAAGGGCAATATTACTCTCCCACTGTTTTTTTATGTATTTTTTGTTTTTTAAGGGAGACTTTAGAAACCCAATAATATTAAAAAAAAAAAAAAAAAAGGCTTTCTATGGCCCACTGAATGAGAGAGAGAGGTGGCACACCCAGGAGTCAAGACTGGCACACAAGCTGAAAGGGCAATATTACTCTCCCACTGTTTTTTTATGTATTTTTTGTTTTTTAAGGGAGACTTTAGAAACCAAATAATATTAAAAAAAAAAAAAAAAAAAAAAAGGCTTTCTATGGCCCACAATTAGAGAGAGAGAGGTGGCACACCCAGGAGTCAAGACTGGCGCACAAGCTGAAAGGGCAATATTACTCTCCCACTGTTTTTTTAAGTTTTTTTTTTTTTATTTTCAGGGAGACTTTAGAAACCAAATAATATTAAAAAAACCAAAAAAATAAATAGCCTTTCTATGGCCCACTGAATGAGAGAGAGAGGTGGCACACCCAGGAGTCAAGACTGGCAGACAAGCTGAAAGGGCAATATTACTCACCCACTGTTTTTTTATGTTTTTTTTTTTTTCAGGGAGACTTTAGAAACCAAATAATATTAAAAAAACCAAAAAAATAAATAGCCTTTCTATGGCCCACTGAATGAGAGAGAGAGGTGGCACACCCAGGAGTCAAGACTGGCACACAAGCTGAAAGGGCAATATTACTCTCCCACTGTTTTTTTATGTATTTTTTGTTTTTTAAGGGAGACTTTAGAAACCCAATAATATTTAAAAAAAAAAAAAAAAAAAGGCTTTCTATGGCCCACTGAATGAGAGAGAGAGGTGGCACACCCAGGAGTCAAGACTGGCACACAAGCTGAAAGGGCAATATTACTCTCCCACTGTTTTTTTATGTATTTTTTGTTTTTTAAGGGAGACTTTAGAAACCCAATAATATTTAAAAAAAAAAAAAAAAAAAAAAGGCTTTCTATGGCCCACAATTAGAGAGAGAGGTGGCACACCCAGGAGTCAAGACTGGCACACAAGCTGAAAGGGCAATATTACTCTCCCACTGTTTTTTTATTTATTTTTTTTTTTTTCAGGGAGACTTTAGAAACCAAATAATAAGAAAAAAAATAAATAAATAAATAGGCTTTCTATAGCCCACTGAATAAGAGATAGCACACACAGCAGTGGCACACAAGCCCTGACTGAGGCCAATATTTTTCTACCACTGATTGATGTAGTGTTTTTGTGTTGAGGTAGAATTTAGAACACAAATCACGGAAAAAATAAATAGGCTTTCTATGGCCCACTCAGTGAGAGATGGCACACACAGGGATGGCACTGTAGCAGAAATGCCAATCTTAATCTCCCACAAAAAAAAAAAAAAAAAACAGGGACTGTCCTACAATTACTATCTCCCTGCAGTAATCTAAGCCAGGTATGGCAGGCAGCAATAGGAGTGGACTGATGCACAAATTAAATAAAAAGTGTGGACAAACAAAAAAGATAGCTGTGCAGAAAGGAACAAGAGGATATGTGCTTTGAAAAAAGCAGTTGGTTTCCACAGTGGCGTACACACAGCAATACAGCTATCACGGAGCCTTCTAGGGCAGCCCAATGAGCTACAGCGCTGAGGAAAAAAAAAAAAAAATAGCTTCCACTGTTCCTGCACACCGAAGGTGGTGTTGGACAGTGGAAATCGCTACAGCACAAGCGGTTTGGTGGTTAGTGGACCCTGCCTAACGCTATCCCTGCTTCTGACGAAGCGGCAGCAACCTCTCCCTAAGCTCAGATCAGCAGCAGTAAGATGGCGGTCGGCGGGAACGCCCCTTTATAGCCCCTGTGACGCCGCAGACAGCAAGCCAATCACTGCAATGCCCTTCTCTAAGATGGTGGGGACCAGGATCTATGTCATCACGCTGCCCACACTCTGCGTTCACCTTCATTGGCTGAGAAATGGCGCTTTTCGCGTCATTGAAACGCGACTTTGGCGCGAAATTCGCGTACCGCATGGCCGACAAGCACAGGGGTCGGATCGGGTTTCATGAGACGCCGACTTAGCCAAAAGTCGGCGACTTTTGAAAATGATCGACCCGTTTCGCTCAACCCTAGTTGTGACACAACTGGCCAGACCTGATTCTGGGTTTCTTGCCATTGCAGGAACCTCTGACATATTTTCCTCATTTTCTTTTGCTCCCCTGATGAATCCCCTGTACTGGGGAGGAAACATACAGCGGCATGACAGAGGATGATAGGAAAACTCTACACCTACATGTAATCATCTTGTCTGTTCCTACTTGTCTTCAACCTTATAATGACGAAGCTAAGAGAGCTGTCACACAGACTGCTCTCCAGCGACCAACGATGCCGAGGTCCCCGGGTAACAAGGGTAAACATCGGGTTACTAAGTGCAGGGCCGCGCTTAGTAACCCCATGTTTACCCTGGTTACCAGCGTAAAATGTAAAAAACCAAACAGTACATACTTACATTCGCGTCCCCCGGCGTCCGCTTCCTGCACTGACTGAGCGCCGGCCCTAACAGCAGAGCGGTGACATCACCGCTGTGCTGTACTTTCACTTTCACTTTACGGCGCTCAGTCAGTGTGGGAAGCGGACGCCGGGGGACGCGAAGGTGAGTATGTAGTTTGTTTTTTTTACATTTTACACTGGTAACCAGGGTAAACATCGGGTTACTAAGCGCGGCCCTGCGCTTAGTAACCCGATGTTTACCCTGGTTACCAGTGTAAAACATCGCTGGTATCGTTGCTTTTGGTGTCAAACACGACGATACACGCTGGTCTGAAGACCAAATAAAGTTCTGAACTTTGTTCAACGACCAGCGATATCACAGCAGGATCCTGATCGCTGCTGCGTGTCAAACTAAACGATATCGCTATCCAGGACGCTGCAACGTCATGGATCGCTAGCGATATCGTTTAGTGTGAAGGTACCTTAAATGAAATAGTGAGAGCAAACCATTTACCACTGAGCACTGGTTCAATCACTTTATCACTTTGTTTACCTATTATATCACCGTTGTGTACGTCTGGAATGTTTTTTAGTTATTTAGAATCAAAGAACAAAATTCTCTTTTAATTCTACCTCTAGAATCCAGGGACATTGAAATATTGTGATATGTATAATGTATTTGTACGATCTGCCTGTGGAGTCACAGCCTGCAATACAGATCAAGTACACAGTATTCTACCCATGACAACACTAGAGCCTGTGGCTCACTGTGTTTAGCTCCTGCCTGTGATGTTGAGGGTTGTGAGTTCCAGACTTGCAAAAAAAAAATTAAGTTTCTTTTAATTTCTTATTATTTTGTTAGTTTTATAGGAACCAAAAAATTAGTTTTTTTTAATTAACCTCAGTATACAAGTACAAAGATGTACACTGCTGTTTACAATGTACATGTATAATCTGCTTCTGGGGTCACTGCCTGTAATATATGTCAAAATCTGCTATGTGTATCATTATAAACTAGCGCATAGCTAAATCCTGCGAACATAGAAAGGTGAGTTCAACTCCTGGGAGATCTGCTCACAGGAAAAGTCAGTTCAATGTATGCAAAGAGAAGCGGCCCCTGAGGAGGACCTACGAAGCGATGAAGACGTCGGAGAGGTGAGTATAGAAGTGGGGACTAAGTAATGACGTGATGGGACTGAGCCCTCAAAGCGGGACAGTCCTGCTGAATCCTGAACGGTTGGACGCTAAGGAGTATGGCCGCTATTTTTTCTTTCATTGATATATTTTAATGTATAGTAGTTAACCCATGCCTAGTGAAAGCAAATCACATTATGCACAGTATTAATGTAGCCCACACATCGAAGCCTTTGCTCCATATTTGTGGTAAATTTATTCCCAACGTGATTCAATTTGGCTCTACCCCTATAGTATATACAATACTGTATCATTTCTAGGTTGAGGTTACAAACAATCCTCATATTGTCCTTTGTAGATTGGCAAAATTTATTCTCTCACAGGCTGCAGACCAATTGACTCCAAGTAGTATTTGTTGGTATAAATCACAGGATATGTGCCGGGCTGTGGAATAAAGGAATGCTTTTATGCTTGATTTGCCCTTTGTGCATTCATTAGGAATAATATTGTCAGTTTTTGACCTCAGCCACATAAACTCATATGTCACAAGCTTCAGTTCTGCAAAATCCAACTGAAGTGGCATCAATCAGCAGTAACCAAAAATGAGAGAGAACAAAACTTTGTATTATCCAAAGCATCCATCACATCATTCATCATCCTTAGAAGAAACAAGGACTAGCAAGTGGCCACACTAGGACAAGGCCACAGCGCCCATGAAGGCTAGACCGGAGGTGTGCATGAACTGTGCGGGACAGTCGCCTGAAATGTTATACCATCAGTAGTAGTCGTGGGACCTCAGAAATACATCATTTATTAAAGAAAAGGCTACAGGATCTGAAGCTAAAGTCAACAGAAAATCCTCATCAAAGTCCCCTCATGAAACACTCTGTAAGCTGTCAGTCTGAGCAATCACTTTACACCCCACATGTACTAATGGTGACACTTCTGCATTAACCTTCAAACTGCTGAGGTATAAATCAATCAGTAAATGACCACTGATTTTAAGTGCGAGGGTCACTCTACAGGGTGCACACTCACATTTGATACTAAGCCTCTGCTGCTACTGAACCTATAATATAGACAGCGATCCTGTGGTGTGCTATGATTAATAGGGGCAACCATCCAAACCTCTCTAGGTCCAGAATTCCTTCTTTTTTTATAGTTAGAAAAGCCAGCATAAATAATAAATCTGCCATATCAATGCTGTAACTGAAAGCACACACACACACACACACACACACACACACACACACACACACACACACACACACACACACACACACACACACACACACACACACACACACGTACGTATTCATCCCCTTGGCATTTTTCATGTGTTGTTACATCACAACCTGGAATTTCTCTGTTTTCCTTTTAGGGTTTGTAGAGCGGCCCCCAGACGCAGGGCAGCGGGTACTCGGTACCGGGTCTCTCTCGGTTCTGGGGATGTCACGGTGGCCTGACCTGGTCCGTGGTCCTGCTAAGGGGTGCCCAATAAAAGGTGTAGGTGGTGGTGTAGGTCGCATTAAATAACGAGGACACAGGGTTGCAGTCTCTTTACCTCTTTACTGAAGGCTTCGGCATCCGCAATCCAGAGCACTGCTAACAGGGCTGGCTGAGACCGGCCGGTCCGAAGGCACATCCAGAGTTCCCTTTGCAGGTGGAAATCAGTAGCCTTCCTACTAGCGCATGTGTGTTGTAGTACTTCCCTGTTGAGCACCACGGGATAGTCCTCACAACTGTCGTGTATGTTTCTGTTCTCTCTCTCCGTCCCCCAGATGGTATGGATAGGACGCACCCGTATGACGGGGTAGGCCTGGAGTTATTTTATAGGGACCCTAGAGACGTCCCTCTCCCACAATAGCCTCCGTTGTCTTCATTAGGTGTAAAAGGTGAGACAGCCAACCTAAAGTTAACTGCCCTGCCATTGGTTCGAAGTAATGCGTAGAGTCTATTACTTCCTCGGCTGTCCGGCCGCCGGCTACACGCCTCAGTAGGATGTTGCCGATCTCGGTGCACGACTCCTACTGGGTCTATCGCCTTTGTGCTGTGATCTCGTTTCTCACTTCTCCAAAATATCCTTCGCTTCGTGTCCTTTCTTAAGATGCCGCCGCAATGAGTTGCAGGCACGGCTCCATAACGATCTGTCCGTTGCTAGGTCTCTGTCAGAATCCCACCCCTGACAGGGACCCCCCTGAATATTCACAAGTATCGCTCTCCTCTCACTAGATGTTACCTGGGCAAAACCCAGTCAGCTTCTCTCTAACTTCCTATCCAACCCCCAGTTTTACCAGAGTATGAGGAGTGGCCTAATACATAGAACCTTTCGCTCCCCCTGGTGGCCAGAGTGTGAAGTGTAACGTGTGACTGCGATAACTGGTCAGGTGAACTCTTTTAGTGCAATCAAACGTACCATCACTCCCCTTAGCGGCAGAGCGACGTTACTGCAACGAACAGGTCTCTGGGGCGCTGCACTCCCCCCCCCCCCCCCCGTTAAATCCAGTACTCCCGGACTTGGAAAGAAGAACAACAATACATGTTAGCAAAAGACATACAAAATTTTGAAATGCTGTGAACAAGTAAATTTTAACAGTGCTTCCCTTTATGGGAGGTGAGGACACTTGAACGTTACAAACAAAAACATATTTACATGGTGCTTAAGATTTTAAATAACACTTATTAAATAACTGACTATAAACTATCACTACCCAGCCGGGCATTCTATCTACTATCTACTTAAGTGCAAACTTTTCTTGAACAATGATTTAACTTTTCCTTTAAGGGCGTAAGGGCAGGTACCCACTAAAGACATGCTACAAGACTAAAAGTGCAAATTAACATTTTCCTGAGCTCTCTTTCTCATATGCAGGACTCTCTTGTCTACCCCCACGGGCCTACTGCATCTTTCCTTGGCTCTCTATCATTAGTTCCGGTAATCATTTTAACTTCAATTTTATTCACATATCATTATCAACATTTCTATTCCTTATCACTATCTTTCTATCTACATACTACAACTAGGTAAAACATTATTACCATTTAACTTTCTTAAGGCAACATTATATTTCGGCTTATTGCAACAATGAACATTCCCTTTAAGAGGGACATCTCAAGTCTCTTTGAGGTAGTGCAAACTATCAATTTGCAAGTCTGCGGTAAACAAGAACTTCTGCTCTGTATCCAGGAACAGTCTCTTCAAAAAGCTCTTCTTTCTTTTGTAAAACCAGTAGGGGGCACCATTAAGAAGGCGCAAACTATATACAGCAACAGTTTGTGAATCATTCACCGTCCATGATTCGGCAGTCTTTTAGAACACTGATGAACTTGTGCAAAAACAAACATAAAACAATAGGGATCCCGGGTCAACAAAGGGATCCCTTTTAGAACTAACCCTGGTCGGGTTTAAAGCAGCAAAACAGCAGGAAAACAAACAGTTAACTATTTACATACTTGTGGTTCCGAGGTTTATTCTCATGGTAGGTTGCAAGGCATCATTCGGTAGCGAACACTTCCTGGCCTGGGAAGATCTGTGTTCGACTTCTCATCCGATGCGGTATCAATGTCACTAATCGGTTTTTCAGGTATAATCTGGGTTCGAATGTCAGTTTTGGTAGTAAGTTCAGTAGTAGAGATAATGCACACTGTAGTAGTAGTGCTGGGGCTCGTTGGTTCAGAGGTAGTCTTAGTCAGGGCAGCAGGTGGCGCTGCGACGGGGCCTATCAATAGTTTCTCAGTCACCGGAGCAGGGTCGGCATTCTTACCTGCCGCAGCGGTGCCCTTGATGTCGGCTGGCTCTGCTGGCGACGGCATCCGCGACGGTGTTGGCAGCGGCTCCTGTAGCGATGTAGGGAGCGGTGGCGGTGTTGAGGAACCCTCCGCAGGTGTCGTCAGGTATGCGGTCCTGGTGGTTACCCGCATCTGCAGGAGCTGGTCAATCAACTCCTCCATTCCGGCCTGCAGGGAATCAGTAACAGCGGTGGAGGTCTGGTTACGGTGCCCCTCCGGGTAGCTGGGGGAGTACTCTGCTCTGACCCCACGCTCTGGTCCTGGGCAGCTCGCCATGGCGTCCTCCACGTGGTTTTCTTCTTCCTGGTCCTTTTTCCGCTCTCTCCTTCGTGGATGGTTTCGCTTTCTTTGTCTCCGCCCTCCATTGAGAATCAGGAGGCGGATCTCGGCTGCTGACGGACACGTCCTCAAGGTACAGAAATACTTAGACTGGGCGGCCATTGTCTTTCGCGCTCTTCAGTTCATTCACGCCCACAACTCCACGCCCTTCTTCTTCCCCTGCGCTCCTCGTGGCGCTGTAATGGCGGCGGTTTTGGCGGGAATTTTTGGCGGCAAATAGCAATACACAGTCTTTGCAATAAATCACGGTTCAAGCACAATTCAGTCACAGTTCCAAGGCACACATGACCTGATTCCTCAGGCTTAAGTAGATCCTGTTCGTGACGCCAAGTTTGGAGCGGCCCCCAGACGCAGGGCAGCGGGGTACTCGGTACCGGGTCTCTCTCGGTTCTGGGGATGTCACAGTGGCCTGACCCGGTCTGTGGCCCTGCTAAGGGGCGCCCAATTAAAGATGTAGATAACGGTGTAGGTCGCAGTAAATAACGAGGACACAGGGTTGCAGTCTCTTTACCTCTTTACTGAATGCTTCGGCATCCGCAATCCAGAGCACTGCTAACAGGGCTGGCTGAGACCGGCCGGTCCGAAGGCACATCCAGAGTTCCCTTTGCAGGTGGAAATCAGTAGCCTACCTACTAGCGCCTGGGTGTTGTAGTACTTCCCTGTTGAGCACCACGGGATAGTCCTCACAACTGTCGTGTATGTTTCTGTTCTTTCTCTCTCCATCCCCCAGATGATATGGTTTTGACGCACCCGTATGACCGGGTAGGCCTGGAGTTATTTTATAGGGACCCTAGAGACGCTCCTCTCCCACAATTGCCTTCGTTGTCTTCATTAGGTATAAAAGGTGAGACAGCCAATCTAAAGTTAACTGCCCTGCCGTTGGTTCGAAGTAATGCGTAGAGTCTATTACTTCCTCGGCGTTCCGGCCGCCGGCTATGCGCCTCAGTAGGATGGTGCCGATCTCGGGGCACGACTCCTACTGGTTCTATCGCCTTTGTGCTGTGATCTCGTTTCTCACTTCTCCACAATATCCTTCGCTTCATGTCCTTTCTTAAGATGCCGCCGCAATGAGGTGCAGGCACAGCTCCGTAACGATCTGTCCATTGCTAGGCCTCTGTCAGGATCCCACCCCTGACAGGGACCCCCCTGAATTTTCCCAAGTAACTCTCTCCTCTCACTAGATGTTACCTAGGCAAAACCCAGTCAGCTTCTCTCTATCTTCCTATCCAACCCCCAGTTTTACCAGAGTGTGAGGAGTGGCCTAATACATAGAACCTTTTGCTCCCCCTGGTGGCCAGAGTGTGAAGTGTAATGTGTGACTGTGATACCTGGTCAGGTGAACTCTTTTAGTGCAATCAGACGTACCATCACTCCCCTTAGCGGCAGAGCGACGTTACTGCAACAACCAGGTCTCTGGGGCGCTGCATTTGCATCAGTTTATGTAAAAAACATGCCTACAACTGTGAACATTTGGTTTTCTTTTTATTGTGTAGCAAACAACAAATTGGGCACAATAACTAAAAACATCAGTGTGCTTAACTATTCACCCCCCTAAAGTCAGTACTTTGTAGAGCCTCATTTTGTGGCAATTATAGCTGCAAGTCGCTTCAAAGGCAAAACTGCTCTGGCTCCTTCAAGTTAGATTATATTATGCTTTGCTTACATAGCATTTTACATATATTATCATCTCAGTCCCCAAAGGGGCTCACAATCTAAATTCCCTATCAGTATGTCTTTTCATGGCTTCCTCTGGTGAACAGTGATCTTCAAGTCTGACCACAGATTCTCAATTGGATGAATATCTGGGCTTTGACTAGGCCACTCCAAAACATTAAACATTTACACATTTCCCCTTAAGCCACTCGAGTGTTGATTTAGCAGTACACCTTGGGGCATTATCTTGTTGGAAGGTGAACCTCAGTTCCAGTCTCAAATGACTGACAGACTGAAACAAGTTTTACTCAAGAATATCCCTGTATTTCGCATCTATCTTCCCCTTGACTCGGACCATTTTCCCAGTCTCTGCTGCCAAAAAACATCCCCTAAGCATGATGCTGCCACCACCATGTTTCACTGTGGGGAAGGTGTTCTTAGGGTGATGAGCTGTGTTTGTTTGGCACTAGACATAGCATTTACCTTGGTGGTTAAAAACTTCAATTTTGGTCTCACCTGACCACAGCATTTTCCTTCATATATTTGATGAGTCTCCCACGTGTTTTGACAAAACTCAAAACAAGCCTTACAATTAATTTGTATAAATAAAGGTTTTTTTCTGCCCACTCTTCCATAAAGGCCACCTCTAAGGAGTGTACAGCTTATTGTGGTCCTACGGGCAGATACTCCAGTCTTTGCTTGGGAACTCTGCAGCTCCTTCAGGGTTACCTCTGGTCTCAATGCTGCCTCTCTGATTAATGCCCTCCTTCACTGGGCTGAGAGTTTTAAAGGACGGCCATCTCTTGGCAGGTTTGTTGTGGTACCATGTTTTTTCCATTTGATAATAATGGATTTAATGCTGCTGCTGGGGATCATCAGAGATTGGGATATTATTTATACAACAACCCTGACTGTACTTCTCAACAACCTTGTCCCTGACTTGTTTGGAGATCTCCTCATTCTTCATGGTAATGTTTGGTCACTGGTGCCTCTTGCTTTAAAGGGAACCTGTCACCTGAATTTGGCGGGACCGGATTTGGGTCATATGGGCGGGGTTTTCGGGTGTTTGATTCACCCTTTCCTTATCCGCTGGCTGCATGCTGGTCGCAATATTGGATTGAAGTTCATTCTCTGTCCTCCGGAGTACACGCCAGTGCAAGGCACACACCAGCACACATGCGATTTGCACACTTAGTCATGTACCCACAAGCTCCTCTCCCTAATGCTTTCAATGTTCAGTGAAAAACAGAGAAGCAGAAGAGAAGCTCATTGTCACAGTACCACAAGTATGAAAGTCACACATGAGTGAAGTGTCCATGTAACGACTACTGGAACTTGCAGAGCTGAATCCTGACATCGCAGCTTCTGAATTCTCACAACTAATGCACTGCACACTTTTAGGATTCTCCCTTGCCAGTGGACAGTCATGTCAGCACAAGTACCGTATTTCGCGGACTATAAGATGCACCGGACCATAAGGCGCACCCCAAATTTGGGGTGAAAATTGCAGAAAAAAAGATTTTTTATAAGATGGGGGTCCGTCTTATTATCCGAATTTACAGTATCTTACCTGAAGGCTGGCGGTGGCAGAGCAGGGTCACAGGAGGCATGGTGTCGGCAGAGGTGGGGTGATGCGGTACGGCGTGCACCTGAGCAGGGTCCCTTCCTGCTTAGATGGGCGACGCCACGGCCTGGTGTCCATGGGAGGGTTGCAGCACTGGTTACCGGCAGAGGTGCTGGGATCAGGAGGTGCTGGGATCAGGAGGTGCTGCGATCAGGAGGTGCTGGGATCAGGAGGTGCAGGGATCAGGAGGCGCAGTGACAGGTATGGTGTGAGAGGGTCCCTTTCCCCGGTGAGGTGATGCAGCAGCCCGGTAAGCAGCAGAGCCGGGTGAATGCTGTTGTTATCGGTGGTGGCGGCCATCTTCCGGGGGCCGCGCGTGCGCAGATGAAGCGCTCTGCTTCCCGGGGCTTCAGGAAAATGGCCGCGGGAGGCCACGCGTGCGCAGATGGAGATCGTGGCGGCCATTTTCCCTAAGCTAAGAACTTCAGAAAAATGGCCGCCGCAATCCCCATCTGCGCACGCGCGGCATCCCGCGGCCATTTTCCTGAAGCCCCGGGAAGCAGAGCGCTTCATCACATGCCCCCCATTCCCCTGAAGCGTGTCCCCACCTCCCCCTTTGCTCTTCATTTTGTGTCCTCAAATCTCCCCCACACATTAAATCCCCCCATCCCCACTACAAATCTCCCCACACACAACCCCATCCCCTCTCAAGTTCTCCACACACATAATAAATCTCCCCATCCCAACACAATAAATCTCCCCATCCCCACTCAAATTCTCCACACATAATAAATCTCCCCATCCCCACTCCAATTTCCCCCCCCCGTGCACTTAATCTTTGGTATCTTTTGCTCCACTGGAGCATTTATCACCAGTGTTGGCCTCTGCAGCACAAGTGAGCGACATCAGCAGCGTGATCACATGATCTGATCACGCTGCTCACGTCGCTCTGACCTGGCAGTCAGAGCCTCAATTGGACTCACTTCTGAAAGATGCGAGTACAATTGATCCCTGGGCAGGGGCGGACACTGACAGCTTGGGGCCCCTGTGCAAGAACTGTGTCTGGGCCCCCCTCCTTTTATGGCGACAAAGCTATACATATATAGCCACACACACATACATGTGTATATATTACATACCATATATACTCGAGTATAAGCTGACCCGAGTATAAGCCGAGGCAACTAATTTTGCCACGGAAAACTGGGTAAGCTTATTGACTCGAGTATAAGCAGGGTATGCATTGTTCCCTCATTCCTATCCCAGTATGTGTGGTTCCCCCGTCCTGTCCTGCTCTGTGTGGCTCTCCCTGTTGTATGCATGGCTCTGCTCCCCCTGTCCCATCTTGTATGCATGGCTCTGCTCCCCCCCAGTCCCATCTTGTATGTATGGCTCTGTTTCCCCAGTCAAATCTTGTATGTGCAGCGCCCCAGAGTCCTGGTCGTTGCAGTACTGACGCTCCGCCACTAAGGGGAGTGATGGTACGTCTGATGGCACTAAAGGAGTTCACCTGACCAGGTATCACAGTCACACATTACACTTCACACTCCGGCCACCAGGGGGAGCAAAGGGTTCTATGTATTAGGCCACTCCTCACACTCTGGTAAAACTGGGGTCTGGATAGGAAGTTAGGGAGAAGCTGACTGGGTTTTGCCCAGGTAACACCTTGTGAGAGAAGAGCGTTGCTTGGGAAGATCCAGGGGGGTCCCTGTCAGGGGTGGGATCCTGGCAGAGGCCTAGCGAAAAGGACAGATCGTTACGGAGCCGCGCCTGCACTTCATTGCGGCGGCATCTTAAGAAAGGACACGAAGCGAAGTATATTGTGGAGAAGTGAGAAACGAGATCACAGCACAAAGGCGATAGAACCAGTAGGAGTCGTGCCCTGAGATCGGCAACATTCTACTGAGACGCGTAGCCAGTGGCCGGAACGCCGAGGAAGTATTGGGCTCCACGCATTACTTCAAACCAACGGCAGGGCAGTTAATTATAGGTTGGCTGCCTCACTTAAATCACCTAATGAAGACAACGGAGGCAATTGTGGGAGAGGGGCGTCTCTAGGGTCCCTATAAAATAACTCCAGGCCTACCCCGTCATACGGGTGCGTCCTATCCATATCATCTGGGGGACGGAGAGAAAGAACAGAAACATAAACGACAGTTGTGAGGACTATCCCGTGGTGCTCAGCAGGGAAGTACTACAACACCCAGGCGCTAGTAGGTAGGCACTGATTTCCACCTGCAAAGGGAACTCTGGATGTGCCTTCAGACCGGCCGGTCTCAGCCAGCCCAGTTAACAGTGCTCTGGATTGCGGATGCCGAAGCCTTCAGTAAAGAGGTAAAGAGACTGCAACCCTGTGTCCTCGTTATTTAATGCGACCTACACAACCACCTACACCTTTTATTGGGCACCCCTTAGCAGGACCACGGACCAGGTCAGGCCACCGTGACATCCTCAGAACCGATAGACCCGGTACCGAGTACCCCGCCGTCCTGCGTGTGGGGGCCGCTCCAACTTGGCATCACGAACAGGATCTACTTAAGCCTGAAGAATCAGGTCATGTGTGCCTTGGAACTGTGACTGAATTGTGCTTGAACCGTGATTTATCGCAAAGACTGTGTATTGCTATTTGCCACCAAAAATTCCCGCCAAAACTGCCGCCATTGCAGTGCCACGAGGAGCGCAGGAGAAAGAAGTAGGGCGTGGATTTGTGGGCGTGAACAAGCTGAAGAGCGCGAAGAACAATGGCCGCCCAGTCGAAATACCTCTGTACCGTGAGGACGTGTCCGTCAGCAGCCGAGATTCTCAATGGAGGGTGGAGACAAAGAAAGCAAAACCGCCCACGAAGGAGAGAGCGGGAAAAAGACCAGGAAGTGAGCCACGTGGAGGACGCCATGGCCAGCCGCTCAGACCCGGAATGCGGGGTTGAAGCAGAGGACTCCCCCAGCTACCCGGAAGAGCACAGCAGCCAGATCTCCACGCTTGGAACCGGCCTCCTGCAGATCGAGATGGAGGAATTGATTGGGCAGCTTCTCCAACTACGGATGGAAACCAAGGCCTCATCCCAGGAGACGCCAGTGGAGGATTCCCCGACATCGGTTCCTGTACCGCTGCCCGAGTTGTTGCCGATGTCTCCACCGATGTCACCGCCAGCGGAGCCAGCCGCGAGGGAGGACGCCGCACTGGCCGGTAAGCCCGCCAACCCTGCCCCGCTAGCGGAGGACCTGCTGATAGGCCCCGTCGCAGCACCACCTCCCCCTGGGACCCATAGACTCCAGTGCCTTGCACCCTGGGATCAGGCCACGGGTATGGAGCACCTCCTCAAGGCCCTGATCTCGCCGATTACCGTGGCAGGAGAGGTCTATGCAGAGCGGACCGTATGCCGCTGGGTGAACCCAGGATCAGACTTCATGGGGTTCCCCGGGGTGAAGACGTGTGAAGGGGAGATGGTGGAGGCCCTTAGCTGGGAGGAATACCAGGCCCAGCTAGACCAACGATGGGAGAAGGAGGAGAAGGAGTACCAGGTCCGGCGGGAGGCCCATCACCAGCGGGACCTAGCAGTGAAGGACCAGGCCCGCAAGGACCACACCAACCACCAGGCCCCGCGTAGGCAGGGCACCGTTGTAGCCTTTAGGCTCCATGGGGGTTGGTGCTTCATTAAAGAACCGGACCTGTATGCTGAGGTCTTTGTGAACCGACTAGATGTGGAGTCCCACCTCAGAGAAGGCCACCTGGACCGGGATCTTTACCCGGGAGACATTGTCACCTACACCCGACACTTTGGGGAGAAGGGCTGGTTGGCGCTAAACGTGCACAAACAGCAAGACTTAGTAGTTCCTACACCCGAAGTGCCAAGGAAAGTGTCTCCCGTGGCAGTGGTGCCCCCTTGTGGTCAGGCTACGGTTACCACAAAGACCACCGTTGCTACCCCGACATGCACCATCGTCAAGACCACGACATGCACTATTGCCACCACCGCCACTGTGGTGGCTAGAGAACTGACTGCGGTGATGGCTAGTGCCCAGGCCATCCCAGGATCTAAAACTGTGGGTACCCAGACCCCTGTCTGGAGTGAGGGAGCTCCTGGAACAACACCCGGTAGCTGCAGGTATTCGGGCGGATGGCCTCGCCCATTGCTACCTGTGGAGCTGCAGCCGCCTGAACAGGAGTAAACCTCAGAACCGGAACCAATGTAAATAGTTAACTGTTTTTCCTGCTGTTTTGCTGCTAAGACCCGACCAGGGTTATTCTTAAAGGGATCCCTTTGTTTACCCGGGATCCCTAATGCTGTTTGTTTGTTTTGCATCAGTGTTTTAAAAGACTACCGAATCATGGACGGTGAATGGTTCACAAACTGTGTTGTATATAGTTCGCACCTTCTTAAAGGTGCCCTCTACTGGTTTTACAAAAGAAGGAGCTTTTTGAAGAGACTGTTCCTGGATACAGCGCAGAAGCTCTTGTTTATTACAGACTTGCAGCTTGAGAGTTGCACTACCTCAAAGAGACTTGAGATGTCCCTCTTAAAGGGGATGTTCACTGTTGCAATTAGTCAAGATACAATGTTGCTTTAAGAAAGTTGGAAAGTAATGATGTTTTACGTAGTATTATGTAGATAGATAGTGATAAGGAATAGGACTGTTGATAATGAATAAAATTGAAGTTAAAGTGATTATTGGAACTAATGATAGAGAGCCAAGGAAAGATGCAGTAGGCTTGTGGGGGTAGACCAGAGAGTCCTGCATAGGAGAAAGAGAGCTCAGGAAAATGTTGATTTGCACTTTTAGTTTTGTAGTATGCCTTTAGTGGGTTCCTGCCTTACGCCCTTAAAGGAGAAGTTAAATTATTGTTCAGAATTTGCACTTAGTAGATAGAATGCCCAGCTGGGTAATAATGGTTATTTATAGTCAGTTATTTAATAAATGTTATTTAAGACCTTAAGCACTATGTAAATATGTTTTGTTTGTAACGTTCAAGTGTCCTCACCTCCCATAAAGGGAAGCATTGTTAAATTTACTTGTTTATTGCATTTCCAAATTTTGTATGTCTTTTGCTAACATGTATTGTTGTTCTTCTTTCCCAGTCCGGGAGTACTGGATTTAACCGGGGGGGGGGGGGAGGGGGAAGTGCAGCGCCCCAGAGTCCTGGTCGTTGCAGTACTGACGCTCCGCCACTAAGGGGAGTGATGGTACTGTTATGATCCCAATGGCAGAGGATCTCTGATATTCCGGCAAGATAACAAAAATATAAATACTGCTCTAGGGAGGTGGAAACTGGGCTAACCGCATACCTGATCCTGACACAAACAACTAAAAGTAGCCGGTGAACGTGCCTACGTTGGTTCTAGACGTCTCGAGCCAGCCGGAGAACTGACTACCCCTAGAGGGAAAAAATAAGACCTCGCTTGCCTCCAGAGAAATTGAACCCCAAAGATATAGAAAGCCCCCAACAAATAATAACGGTGAGGCAAGAGGAAAACACAAACGTAGAGATGAACTAGATTCAGCAAAGTGAGGCCCAATAGTCTAGATAGCAGAAAATAGATAGTGGACTATGCGGTTAGCAGAAAACCCTACAAAACATCCACGCTGAACATTCAAGAACCCCCACACCGACTGACGGTGTGGAGGGAGAATATCAGCCCCCTAGAGCTTCCAGCGAGTCAAAAATCAAATGTAAAGCAAGCTGGACAAAAACACTGAATAATGCAAACGATCCAAATTGTACAAAACAGACTTAGCTTTTCTTGCATGAGGCAGACTGAAAGGAATCCGGAGGAGACCAAATAGGTCTGGATACAACGATGCCAGGCAAGAGACTGAGTCCAGAGGAGACTCAAATAGGAAACACCCGCTGCTTAACGACACAGCTGGAGCTCAGGCCTGCAACAAGACATACCTAACACAATACCGTTAGTGACCACCAGAGGGAGCTCAGAAACACAGTTCACAACAGTACCCCCCCTTGAGGAGGGGTCACCGAACCCTCACCAAGACCCCCAGGGCGATCAGGATGAGCAGCGTGAAAGGCATGAACCAAATCAGCCGCATGAACATCAGAGGCGACAACCCAGGAATTATCCTCCTGACCATAGCCTTTCCACTTAACTAAATACTGGAGTTTCCGTCTAGAGATACGAGAATCCAGAATCTTCTCCACCACGTACTCCAACTCGCCCTCAACCAAAACCGGGGCAGGAGGCTCAACAGCAGGAACCATAGGCACCACGTACCGCCGCAACAAGGACCTATGGAACACATTATGAATAGCAAAAGACGCTGGAAGGTCCAAGCGAAAAGACACCGGGTTAAGGATTTCCAAAATCTTATAAGGACCGATAAAGCGAGGCTTGAACTTAGGAGAGGAGACTTTCAAAGGAACATGCCGAGAAGACAACCAAACCAAATCCCCAACACAAAGTCGGGGACCCACACCGCGGCGGCGGTTGGCAAACTGCTGGGCCTTGTCTTGTGACAATTTCAAATTGTCCACCACATGGTTCCAAATCTGCTGCAACCTATCCACCACAGAATCAACCCCAGGACAGTCAGAAGGTTCAACCTGACCCGAGGAGAAACGAGGATGAAAACCAGAGTTGCAGAAAAAGGGTGAAACCAAGGTGGCAGAATTAGCCCGATTATTAAGGGCAAACTCGGCCAGTGGCAAAAAGGTAACCCAGTCGTCCTGATCAGCAGAAACAAAACATCTCAAATAAGTCTCTAACGTCTGATTAGTTCGCTCGGTCTGGCCATTAGTCTGAAGATGAAAAGCCGACGAAAAAGACAAATCAATACCCATCTTAGCACAAAAGGATCGCCAGAATCTGGACACAAACTGGGATCCTCTGTCAGATACAATATTCTCAGGGATGCCATGCAAACGAACCACATTCTGAAAGAACAAAGGAACCAAATCAGAGGAGGAAGGCAACTTAGGCAAGGGCACCAAATGGACCATTTTAGAAAAACGATCGCACACCACCCAGATGACAGACATCTTCCGAGACACTGGAAGATCCGAAATGAAATCCATGGAAATGTGCGTCCAAGGCCTCTTTGGGATAGGCAAGGGCAAAAGCAACCCGCTGGCACGAGAACAGCAAGGCTTAGCCCGAGCACAAATCCCACAGGACTGCACAAAAGAACGCACATCCCGCGACAAGGAAGGCCACCAAAAGGACCTGGCCACCAAATCTCTGGTACCAAAAATCCCAGGATGTCCCGCCAACACCGAAGAATGAACCTCAGAAATAACTCTGTTGGTCCATCCATCAGGGACAAACAATCTCTCTGGTGGACAACGATCAGGCCTATCAGCCTGAAATTTTTGCAGCCCTCGTCGCAAATCTGGGGAAATGGCAGACAAAATTACTCCCTCTCTGAGAATACCAGCCGGCTCAGAGACTCCCGGAGAATCAGGCACAAAACTCCTAGAAAGTGCATCAGCCTTCACGTTCTTAGAACCAGGCAGGTACGAGACCACAAAGTCAAAACGGGAGAAAAACAACGACCAACGGGCCTGTCTAGGATTCAGGCGCTTGGCAGACTCGAGGTAAATCAGATTTTTATGATCAGTCAAGACCACCACACGATGTCTAGCTCCCTCGAGCCAATGTCGCCACTCCTCAAATGCCCACTTCATGGCCAACAACTCCCGATTACCAACATCGTAGTTCCGCTCAGCAGGCGAAAATTTCCTTGAAAAGAAGGCGCATGGCTTCATCACGGAGCCATCAGAACTTTTTTGCGACAAAACAGCCCCTGCACCAATTTCAGAAGCATTAACTTCAACCTGGAAGGGAAGAGAGACATCCGGCTGGCACAAGACTGGCGCTGAAGTAAACCGACGCTTCAGCTCCCGAAAGGCCTCCACGGCCGCAGGAGACCAATTCGCAACATCAGAACCCTTCTTGGTCATATCCGTCAAAGGTTTAACCACTCTGGAGAAATTAGCGATAAAACGACGGTAAAAATTAGCAAAGCCCAAGAACTTCTGCAGGCTCTTAACAGACGTGGGCTGAGTCCAGTCATGAATGGCACGGACCTTAACTGGGTCCATCTCCACAGTAGAAGGGGAAAAAATAAAACCCAAAAAAGAAACCTTCTGTACCCCAAAGATACATTTTGAGCCCTTCACAAATAGAGCATTCTCCCGCAAAACCTGAAACACCATCCTGACCTGGTTCACATGGGACTCCCAATCATCAGAAAAAAACAAAATATCATCCAGATAAATAATCATAAATTTATCCAGATATTTCCGGAAGATGTCATGCATGAAGGACTGAAACACAGAAGGAGCATTAGATAATCCGAAAGGCATCACCAGGTACTCAAAATGACCCTCAGGCGTATTAAATGCCGTTTTCCATTCATCTCCCTGCTTTATGCGCACAAGGTTATACGCACCACGAAGATCTATCTTGGTGAACCAACTGGATCCCTTAATCCGAGCAAACAAATCAGACAACAATGGCAAAGGATACTGAAATTTAACAGTGATCTTATTCAGAAGACGATAATCAATACAAGGTCTCAGAGACCCGTCTTTCTTGCCCACAAAAAAGAATCCTGCACCAAGAGGGGACGAGGATGGGCGAATATGTCCCTTCTCCAAAGACTCCTTTATATAACTCCGCATCGCGGCATGCTCTGGCACAGATAAATTAAAGAGTCGTCCCTTAGGAAACTTACTACCAGGAATCAAATCTATAGCACAATCACAGTCCCTATGAGGAGGAAGGGCACTGGACCTGGCCTCATTAAATACATCCTGAAAGTCTGACAAAAACTCAGGGATCTCAGAAGGAGTAGAAGAAGCAATAGACACCAATGGAGAATCGCCATGAATCCCCTGACACCCCCAACTAGACACAGTCATAGCTTTCCAATCTAAAACTGGATTATGGGCCTGTAACCATGGCAGACCCAAAACGACAACATCATGCATTTTATGCAGTACCAAAAAACGAATCACCTCCTGATGTACAGGAGTCATGCACATGGTCACCTGCGTCCAATACTGAGGTTTATTCTCTGCCAATGGCGTAGAATCAATTCCTCTAAGAGGAATAGGATTTTCCAAAGGCTCCAGGACAAAACCGCAGCGCTTGGCAAACGACAAATCCATCAGACTTAAAGCAGCACCAGAATCCACAAAAGCCATAACTGAGTAAGAAGATAATGAACAAATTAAAGTCACAGACAAAATAAACTTAGGCTGAAAAGTACCAATGGCGACAGAATTAACTTTTTTCTTTAAACGTTTAGAGCATGCTGAGATAACATGTGTTGAATCACCACAGTAGAAACACAACCCATTTTGACGTCTATGATTTTGTCGCTCGGCTCTGGTCAGAATTCTGTCACATTGCATAGAATCAGGTGACCGTTCAGACAGCACCGCCAAAGGATTATCAGATTTGCGCTCCCGCAAACGTCGATCAATTTAAATGGCTAGAGCCATTGAATCATTTAGACCTGTAGGGATAGGAAACCCCACCATCACATCTTTAATGGCTTCAGAAAGACCATTTCTGAAATTTGCGGCCAGTGCACACTCATTCCATTGAGTAAGCACGGACCATTTCCGAAATTTTTGGCAATATACCTCAGCTTCATCCTGACCCTGAGAGATAACCAGCAACATTTTTTCAGCCTGATTTTCAAGATTAGGCTCCTCATAAAGCAAACCAAGTGCCAGAAAAAACGCATCAACATTCACCAATGCAGGATCTCCTGGCGCCAGAGAGAAGGCCCAATCAAGAGGGTCGCCGCGCAAGAAGGAAATAACAATCTTAACTTGCTGAGCGGAATCACCAGAGGAACGAGGTTTCAGAGACAGAAACAATTTACAATTATTCCTAAAATTCAGGAATTTAGATCTATCTCCAAAAAACGGCTCAGGAATAGGTATTTTTGGTTCAGACATAGGGCTATGGATAACAAAATCCTGAATGCTTTGCTCCCTAGCAGCAAGCTGATCCACACTAGAAGTCAGAGTCTGGACATTCATATCTGCAGCAGAGTTTCAGCCACTCAGAGAAAAAGGGGATGGAAGAAGCTAGGCAAACTGCAGCAAAAAAAAAAACCAAAAAAAAAACCTCAGAACTTCTTTTTAATCCCGCTTCTGCGATGCATTAAACATTTTCTTTTGGCCTGGCATTCTGTTATGATCCCAATGGCAGAGGATCTCTGATATTCCGGCAAGATAACAAAAATATAAATACTGCTCTAGGGAGGTGGAAACTGGGCTAACCGCATACCTGATCCTGACACAAACAACTAAAAGTAGCCGGTGAACGTGCCTACGTTGGTTCTAGACGTCTCGAGCCAGCCGGAGAACTGACTACCCCTAGAGGGAAAAAATAAGACCTCGCTTGCCTCCAGAGAAATTGAACCCCAAAGATATAGAAAGCCCCCAACAAATAATAACGGTGAGGCAAGAGGAAAACACAAACGTAGAGATGAACTAGATTCAGCAAAGTGAGGCCCAATAGTCTAGATAGCAGAAAATAGATAGTGGACTATGCGGTTAGCAGAAAACCCTACAAAACATCCACGCTGAACATTCAAGAACCCCCACACCGACTGACTGTGTGGAGGGAGAATATCAGCCCCCTAGAGCTTCCAGCGAGTCAAAAATCAAATGTAAAGCAAGCTGGACAAAAACACTGAATAATGCAAACGATCCAAATTGTACAAAACAGACTTAGCTTTTCTTGCATGAGGCAGACTGAAAGGAATCCGGAGGAGACCAAATAGGTCTGGATACAACGATGCCAGGCAAGAGACTGAGTCCAGAGGAGACTCAAATAGGAAACACCCGCTGCTTAACGACACAGCTGGAGCTCAGGCCTGCAACAAGACATACCTAACACAATACCGTTAGTGACCACCAGAGGGAGCCCAGAAACACAGTTCACAACATGGTACGTCTGATGGCACTAAAGGAGTTCACCTGACCAGGTATCACAGTCACACATTACACTTCACACTCCGGCCACCAGGGGGAGCAAAGGCTTCTATGTATTAGGCCACTCCTCACACTCTGGTAAAACTGAGGGCTGGATAGGAAGTTAGGGAGAAGCTGACTGGGTTTTGCCCAGGTAACACCTTGTGAGAGAAGAGCATTGCTTGGGAAGATCCAGGGGGGTTCCTGTCAAGGGTGGGATCCTGGCAGAGGCCTAGCGAAAAGGACAGATCGTTACGGAGCCGCGCCTGCACTTCATTGCGGCGGCATCTTAAGAAAGGACACGAAGCGAAGTATATTGTGGAGAAGTGAGAAACGAGATCACAGCACAAAGGCGATAGAACCAGTAGGAGTCGTGCCCCGAGATCGGCAACATCCTACTGAGGCGCGTAGCCGGTGGCCGGAACGCCGAGGAAGTATTGGGCTCCACGCATTACTTCAAACCAACGGCAGGGCAGTTAATTATAGGTTGGCTGCCTCACTTAAATCACCTAATGAAGACAACGGAGGCTATTGTGGGAGAGGGGCGTCTCTAGTGTCCCTATAAAATAACTCCAGGCCTACCCCGTCATACGGGTGCATCCTATCCATATCATCTGGGGGATGGAGAGAAAGAGCAGAAACATACACGACAGTTGTGAGGATTATCCCGTGGTGCTCAGCAGGGAAGTACTACAACACCCAGGCGCTAGTCGGTAGGCACTGATTTTCACCTGCAAAGGGAACTCTGGATGTGCCTTCGGACCGGCCGGTCTCAGCCAGCCCAGTTAATAGTGCTCTGGATGGCAGATGCCGAAGCCTTCAGTAAAGAGATAAAGAGACTGCAACCCTGTGTCCTCGTTATTTACTGCGACCTACACCACCACCTACACCTTTTATTGGGCGCTCCTTAGCAGGACCACGGACCGGGTCAGGCCACCGTGACATCCTCAGAACCGATAAACCCAGTACCGAGTACCCCGCCGTCCTGTGTCTGGGGGCCGCTCCATATGCATGGCTCTATTCCCCCCAGTCCCATCTTGTGTGCATGGCTCTGCTCCCCCCAGTCCCATCTTGCATGCATGGCTCTATTCCCCCCAGTCCCATCTTGTATTGCATGGCTCTGCTCCCCCGTCCCATCTTGTATGCATGGCTCTGTTTCCCCTAGTCCCATCCTGTATGCATGGCTCTGTTCCCCCCCAGTCCCATCCTGTATGCATGGCTCTGTTCCCCCCAGTCCCATCCTGTATGCATGGCTCTGTTCCCCCCAGTCCCATCTTGTATGCATGGCTCTGTTCCCCCAGTCCCATCCTGTATGCATGGCTCTGTTCCCCCCAGTCCCATCTTGTATGCATGGCTGATGGCTCTGTTCCCCCCAGTCTCATCTTGTATGCATGGCTCTGTCCCCCCAGTCCCATCTTGTATGCATGGCTGATGGCTCTGTTCCCCCCAGTCCCATCTTGTATGCATGGCTCTGTCCCCCCAGTCCCATCCTGTATGCATGGCTCTGTTCCCCCCAGTCCCATCTTGTATGCATGGCTGATGGCTCTGTTCCCCCCCAGTCTCATCTTGTATGCATGGCTCTGTCCCCTAGTCCCATCTTGTATGCATGGCTCTGTCCCCCCAGTCCCATCTTGTATGCATGGCTCTGTCCCCCCAGTCTCATCTTGTATGCATGGCTCTGCTCCCCCAGTCCCATCTTGTATGTATGGCTCTGTTCCCCCCAGTCCCATCTTGCATGCATGGCTCTGTTCCCCCTAGTCCCATCTTGTATGCATGGCTCTGTTCCCCCCAGCCCCATCCTGTATGCATGGCTCTGTTCCCCCCAGTCCCATCTTGTATGCATGGCTCTGTTCCACCCCAGTCCCATCTTGTTTGCATGGCTCTGTTCCACCCCAGTCCCATCTTGTATGCTTGGCTCTGTTCCCCCCATCCCATCTTGTATGCATGGCTCTGTTCCCCCCAGTCCTATCTTGTATGCATGGCTCTATTCCCCCCAGTCCCATCTTGTATGCATGGCTCTGCTCCCCCGTCCCATCTTGTATGCATGGCTCTGCTCCCCCCAGTCCCATCTTGTATGCATGGCTCTATTCCCCCCAGTCCCATCTTGTATGCATGGCTCTGCTCCCCCGTCCCATCTTGTATGCATGGCTCTGTTTCCCCTAGTACCATCCTGTATGCATGGCTCTGTTCCCCCCCAGTCCCATCCTGTATGCATGGCTCTGTTCCCCCCAGTCCCATCCTGTATGCATGGCTCTGTTCCCCCCAGTCCCATCTTGTATGCATGGCTCTGTTCCCCCAGTCCCATCCTGTATGCATGGCTCTGTTCCCCCCAGTCCCATCTTGTATGCATGGCTGATGGCTCTGTTCCCCCCAGTCTCATCTTGTATGCATGGCTCTGTCCCCCCAGTCCCATCTTGTATGCATGGCTGATGGCTCTGTTCCCCCCAGTCCCATCTTGTATGCATGGCTCTGTCCCCCCAGTCCCATCCTGTATGCATGGCTCTGTTCCCCCCAGTCCCATCTTGTATGCATGGTTGATGGCTCTGTTCCCCCCCCAGTCTCATCTTGTATGCATGGCTCTGTCCCCTAGTCCCATCTTGTATGCATGGCTGATGGCTCTGTTCCCCCCAGTCCCATATTGTATGCATGGCTCTGTCCCCCCAGTCTCATCTTGTATGCATGGCTCTGCTCCCCCAGTCCCATCTTGTATGTATGGCTCTGTTCCCCCCAGTCCCATCTTGTATGCATGGCTCTGTTCCCCCTAGTCCCATCTTGTATGCATGGCTCTGTTCCCCCCAGCCCCATCCTGTATGCATGGCTCTGTTCCACCCCAGTCCCATCTTGTTTGCATGGCTCTGTTCCACCCCAGTCCCATCCTGTATGCATGGCTCTGTTCCCCCCAGTCCCATCTTGTATGCATGGCTGATGGCTCTGTTCCCCCCAGTCTCATCTTGTATGCATGGCTCTGTCCCCCCAGTCCCATCTTGTATGCATGGCTGATGGCTCTGTTCCCCCCAGTCCCATCTTGTATGCATGGCTCTGTCCCCCCAGTCCCATCCTGTATGCATGGCTCTGTTCCCCCCAGTCCCATCTTGTATGCATGGCTGATGGCTCTGTTCCCCCCCAGTCTCATCTTGTATGCATGGCTCTGTCCCCTAGTCCCATCTTGTATGCATGGCTGATGGCTCTGTTCCCCCCAGTCCCATCTTGTATGCATGGCTCTGTCCCCCCAGTCTCATCTTGTATGCATGGCTCTGCTCCCCCAGTCCCATCTTGTATGTATGGCTCTGTTCCCCCCAGTCCCATCTTGCATGCATGGCTCTGTTCCCCCTAGTCCCATCTTGTATGCATGGCTCTGTTCCCCCCAGCCCCATCCTGTATGCATGGCTCTGTTCCCCCCAGTCCCATCTTGTATGCATGGCTCTGTTCCACCCCAGTCCCATCTTGTTTGCATGGCTCTGTTCCACCCCAGTCCCATCTTGTATGCTTGGCTCTGTTCCCCCCATCCCATCTTGTATGCATGGCTCTGTTCCCCCCAGTCCTATCTTGTATGCATGGCTCTATTCCCCCCAGTCCCATCTTGTATGCATGGCTCTGCTCCCCCGTCCCATCTTGTATGCATGGCTCTGCTCCCCCCAGTCCCATCTTGTATGCATGGCTCTATTCCCCCCAGTCCCATCTTGTATGCATGGCTCTGCTCCCCCGTCCCATCTTGTATGCATGGCTCTGTTTCCCCTAGTACCATCCTGTATGCATGGCTCTGTTCCCCCCCAGTCCCATCCTGTATGCATGGCTCTGTTCCCCCCAGTCCCATCCTGTATGCATGGCTCTGTTCCCCCCAGTCCCATCTTGTATGCATGGCTCTGTTCCCCCAGTCCCATTCTGTATGCATGGCTCTGTTCCCCCCAGTCCCATCTTGTATGCATGGCTGATGGCTCTGTTCCCCCCAGTCTCATCTTGTATGCATGGCTCTGTCCCCCCAGTCCCATCTTGTATGCATGGCTGATGGCTCTGTTCCCCCCAGTCCCATCTTGTATGCATGGCTCTGTCCCCCCAGTCCCATCCTGTATGCATGGCTCTGTTCCCCCCAGTCCCATCTTGTATGCATGGTTGATGGCTCTGTTCCCCCCCCCCAGTCTCATCTTGTATGCATGGCTCTGTCCCCTAGTCCCATCTTGTATGCATGGCTGATGGCTCTGTTCCCCCCAGTCCCATATTGTATGCATGGCTCTGTCCCCCCAGTCTCATCTTGTATGCATGGCTCTGCTCCCCCAGTCCCATCTTGTATGTATGGCTCTGTTCCCCCCAGTCCCATCTTGCATGCATGGCTCTGTTCCCCCTAGTCCCATCTTGTATGCATGGCTCTGTTCCCCCCAGCCCCATCCTGTATGCATGGCTCTGTTCCCCCCAGTCCCATCTTGTATGCATGGTTCTGTTCCACCCCAGTCCCATCTTGTTTGCATGGCTCTGTTCCACCCCAGTCCCATCTTGTATGCTTGGCTCTGTTCCCCCCATCCCATCTTGTATGCATGGCTCTGTTCCCCCCAGTCCCATCTTGTATGCATGGCTCTGTTCCCCCAGTCCCATCTTGTATGCATGGCTCTGTTCCCCCCAGTCCTATCTTGTATGCATGGCTCTGTTCCCCCCTTTCCCATCTTGTATGCATGGCTCTGTTCCCCCCAGTCCCATCTTGTATGCATGGATTGCTCTGTTCCCCCCAGTCCCATCTTGTATGCATGGCTCTGTTCCCCCCAGTCCCATCTTGTATGCATGGCTAATGGCTCTGTTCCCCCCCAAGTCCTATCTTGTATGCATTGCTCTGTTCCCCCAGTCCCATCTTGTATGCATGGCTCTGTTCCCCCCCCCCCAGTTCCATCTTGTATGCATGGCTCTGTTCCCCCCAAGTCCCATCTTGTATGCATGGCTCCCCATCCATCTCCTCTCCTCCACCGTCGTCCTCCCCCCATTGTCCTCCTCGACGTCGTCCTCCCGGCCATCGTCCTCCCCGCCGTCATCCTCCCCCCGTCGTCCTCCTCCATTCTCATCTGTCCTCCCTCATACTCACTATTCTCAGGCACACTGCGCCAAAAGTCCCTGCACCTGGGTCCCGGCGCTACAGCTTCTTTCTGAGTGAGCGGTCACGTGGTACCGCTCATTAAGGTCATGAATATGCATCTATATTCATGACCTTAATGAGCGGTACCATGTGACCGCTCAGCACAAGAAGAAGCTGCCAGCGCTGAGACTATCGAAGTTGCAGGCACCGCTGGAGCCAAGGAGGGTGAGTATGATGAGTTCAAAGAGGTGGGGAGGCGGGGTACGGGGAGGCGGGGGAGGTTGGGGTACGAGGAGGTGGGGTAGGGGGGGCGGGTATGCTGGCGGTGCGCTCAGATGAAAAAAAAAAAAAACCTTGCTCAGGTGCCACCCCCCGCATTCTGGTGCCCTAGGCACGTGCCCTCAAGTGCCTAGTGGCAAATATGGCCCTGTGCACCAGGTTATCAACTATTTTTCATGCTATTCCACTTTTTTGGATCTGCTATCAGGTGTAGATTCAAGTTGAAACTTGGCCAGAGTATGGCTTAACTTGGAGGACAAAGTTTGGCCTAAGGGCCTGTTCATATCCAGTTAGAACCTACCTCCCATTGGGAATATTGCCTACATAAATCGGCTTCGGAGGACTCCAAAATTTGCCACTATATGCTCATGCAAAAAATAAGAGAAGGAAGGAAAAAGTGTAGATAGAATATAAGCTGGTGGAGAATATTCAGAAGATCGACTTCAAGTAAAATTTTCTGAAACTCGCTTGTCCCTGTGAATTGAAACTATTAGCTATATGATTCACATGGATTGAAAAAAAAAATTCCAAGTGCCATTTTCCGCATTGGTGAAGATTTCATCAGGCACAGAGGTGGTTCTTTCGATGTCACCCATGGCCATATGACCTTTCCAAAATGCAGTGGTCATTTTAGGGTTTTAAAGCCTAGGTATATGAGGTCAAAGAACACAGTTCATTCTTACAGATAGGGATAGAAAACCTACGTCAGTATTGTGTACGATTGCAGAACTGAAAAACATAAAAAATGGGAGCTGTAGTCTCAGTCTGTGAATAATTTGGCCAATTCATGCATGCCCCGGAGCCAATGACAAGGTGATCTCCTGTTTCTGGGAAGCTAACCTAATGTGAAGGCTCTCTTAGGCTGAAGCCTACATTTATATGGGTAGATAGGATCCTGCTGTAATCAAAATCGTCACAGGCTGATGGGTGGAGTGTTGTGTCAGAGAGCCTATATATAAACAACAAAAGATCCTGGGGATCCTCTGTCATTCTTCCTTGCAGATCCTCTCCAGTTCCATCAGGTTGGATGGTGAACGTTGGTGGACAGTCATTTTCAGGTCTCTCGAGAGATGCTCAACTGGGTTTAGGTCAGGGCTCTGGCTGGGTCAACAATGGTCACAGAGTTGTTCTGAAGCCACTCCTTTGTTATTTTAGCTGTGTTTTGGCGATAGCCTATGTCGGGTGATCAGTTTGTTTCTATTCGTTTTTCTCTAACAATATATGCCGAAAAAGGCTCTTTAGTGGAGAAGTACAGTCAGGCTTGAATTGGAATGTTTTTAGTTTTTAAAATTTTTTAGGTTCTATTTTGCTACTTGAACTTTCTTGTAAAAGCAACTACTGGTTTCCTTGCTTCTCTAACAGTCTGCTTACAATTTACAAGTATAGAACATTAGGTCTTTCTATAGGCCAGTCTCTTGGCAGCAATAACATGCAGGATCACTAACTGTTCACAAATTTAAAAGGGTCGTTTTGCCCTATTAAATACTAAAATATGTTTGGAGTTTTAAAGGATTTCTCTACTACTTTTATATGTATGAGCCCTCCTTTGGATAAGTCATCAATATCAGATATATTGGGTACCAAAACCCAGTACCTCCACCGATCAGCTGGTCTTGGTTTCGCTAGTGGTCAGATGTTAACAGTTGAGGAGCTGAACAGTACAGCTCCGTTAGCTTTGTAGTTGTCGTGGCTGGATACTGCAGATTTGCCCCTATTTGAGTGAATAATAGCCAGGTCTACAGTATCCATCAGCAACCATTACACAGTTCTCTGAGTTGTACTGTTCAGCTCTGCAATTGCTAAAATCTAGCCACCACCAACTTCAAGAACAGCTGATCGGTGTCGGATCCCCGAAAATCTGATATTGATGACCTATTTGATAGATCTTCAATATGAAAGTAGTGGAACAACCCTTTAAGGACTTCCTCTTGTTTTATGTTTGTTGCAAGAATGGATGACTCAGAGGGGATCTATTCTTGTATTTATTTAATTGTATGAACATATATTTTAACATCATATAAGAATGAATAACAAACAATAAACAGTGATTGAAAGGGGACAAAAGAACAGAAATCATAGTCGAAATTATGTAAAATATATTGACCAAGAGATCTAGATGTAATTTGATTGTTTGGTCGTCAAGATTGTTATTCCTTTACTTTCCGTTACCCAGGGTGCACCACGTGGAGGCGGACTAACGTTGCACCCCTCTATTCTTGTAATTAAAGATTTACTTTCATTGGCAGGTTGGTATTTATGGAGTTGGCAGGAGTATGACCTCCGCACATATTCACAAATAAAGTATCTGAGCAGCTTTGAAAATCTTGAAGTTTTCATAATTGTAATCTAAGATCCCATTGCCATCTATACATAAATATTTCCTTAACCCCTTCCCGACCCATGACGCCACGTAGGCGTCATGAAAACCCGTGCCAATCCGACCCATGACGCCTATGTGGCGTCATGGAATGATCGCGTCCCTGCAGATCGGGTGAAGGGGTTAACTCCTATTTTACCCGATCTGCAGGGAGAGGGGGAGTGGTACTTCAGCCCAGGGGGGGTGGCTTCACCCCCCCATGGCTACGATCGCTCTGATTGGCTGTTGAAAGTGAAACTGCCAATCAGAGCGATTTTTAATATTTCACCTAAAAAAATGGTGAAATATTACAATCCAGCCATGGCCGATGCTGCAATATCATCGGCCATGGCTGGAAATACTGAAGTACCCCCCCCCACGCCCACCGATCGCCCCCCCCGTCCTCTGTTATGGGGTCCGGTCCCCTCCGTCCGCCTGCCGGCTCCCCCGTCCTCCTGTCCGCTCCCTCCTTGCCCAGACCCACCCCCCCTGTGCTCCGTTCCCCCCCCCCGTGCTCCGATCCACCCCCCCACCACCCCTTCATACTTACCGATCCTCCCGGTGTCCGTCCGTCTCCTCGCTGGGCGCCGCCATGTTGGAAAATGGCGGGCGCATGCTCAGTGCGCCCGCCGAATCTGCCAGTCGGCAGATTCCTTACAGGTACATTTTGATCGCTGTGGTAGGTTCTATCACAGCGATCAAAATAAAAAAATAATAAATAACCCCCCCCCCCCCTTTATCACCCCCATAGGGACAATAATAAAATAAAGAATTTTTTTTTTTTTTTTTTTTTCCTCTAGGGTTAGGATTAGAACTAGGGTTAGAACTAGGGGTAGGGTTAGGGGTAGGGTTAGGGTTACGGGTAGGGTAATTAGGGGTAGGGTTATGGCATGTGCACACAGAGCGGATCGGCCGTGGATCCGCAGCGGATCGGCCGCGGATCCGCAGCGGATCGGCAGCGGATCGGACGCGGATCGGACGCGGATCCGCAGCGGATCGGCCGCGGATCCGCAGCGGATTGGCAGCGGATTGGCAGCGGATCCGCAGCGGATGGGCCGCGGATCCGCAGCGGATCGGCAGCGGATCCGCAGCGGATCGGCCGCGGATCCGCAGCGGATCGGCAGCGGATCCGCAGCGGATCGGCCGCGGATCCGCAGCGGATCGGCAGCGGATCCGCAGCGGATCCGCAGCGGATCCGCAGCGGATTGGCCGCGGATCCGCAGCGGATTGGCCGCGGATCCGCAGCGGATTGGCCGCTGCGAATTCGAAGCAGTTTTCCATCAGGTTTACAGTACCATGTACACCTAAGGAAAACCAAATCCGCTGTGCCCATGGTGCGGAAAATTCCGTGCAGAAACGCTGCGTTGTATTTTCCGCAGCATGTCAATTCTTTGTGCGGATTCCGCAACGTTTTACACCTGTTCCTCAATAGGAATCCGCAGGTGAAATCCGCACAAAAAAACACTGGAAATCTGCTGTAAATCCGCAGGTAAAACGCAGTGCCTTTTACCTGCAGATTTTTCAAAAATCGTGCGGAAAAATCTCACACGAATTCGCAACGTGGGCACATAGCCTTAGGGTTAGGGTTGGAATTAGAGTTAGGGTTGGAATTAGGGCTAGGGTTTGAAATAGGGTTAAGATTAGGCTTGTGGTTAGGGTTACGGATAGGGTTAGGGGTGTGTTGGGGTTACAGTTGTGGTTAGGGTTGGGATTAGGGCTACGGTTGGGATTAGGGTTAGGATTAGGGTTGGAATTAGGGTTACGGGTGTGTTGCGGTTAGGGTTGTGGTTAGGGGTGTGTTGGGGTTAGGTTTGTGATTAGGGTTATGGCTACAGTTGGGATTAGGATTAGGGGTGTGTTGGGGTTAGTGTTGAAGTTAGAATTGAGGGGTTTCCACTGTTTAGGCACATCAGGGGTCTCCAAACGCAACATGGCGCCACCATTGATTCCAGCCAATCTTGCATTCAAAAAGTCAAATGGTGCTCCCTCCCTTCCAAGCCCCGACGTGCGCCCAAACAGTGGTTTACCCCCACATTTGGGGTACCAGCGTACTCAGGACAAACTGGGCAACAACTGTTGGGGTCCAATTTCTCCTGTTACCCTTGCAAAAATAAAAAATTACTTGCTAAAACATAATTTTTGAGGAAAGAACAATTATTTTTTATTTTCACGGCTCTGCGTTATAAACTTCTGTGAAGCACTTGGGGGTTGAAAGTGCTCACCACACATCTAGATAAGTTCCTTCGGGGGTCTAGTTTCCAAAATGGGGTCACTTGTGGGGTGTTTCTACTGTTTAGGCACATCAGGGGCTCTGCAAATGCAATGTGACGCCCGCAGACCATTCCATCAAAGTCTGCATTTCAAATGTCACTACTTCCCTTCCGAGCCCTGACGTGCGCCCAAACAGTGGTTTACCCCCACATATGGGGTATCAGCATACTCACAACAAACTGGGCAACAAATATTGGGGTCCAAATTCTCCTGTTACCCTTGTGAAAATAAAAAATTGCTTGCTAAAACATCTTTTTTGAGGAAAGAAAAATGATTTTTTATTTTCACGGCTCTGCGTTGTAAACTTCTGTGAAGCACTTGGGGGTTGAACGTGCTCACCACACATCTAGATAAGTTCCTTCGGGGGTCTAGTTTCCAAAATGGGGTCACTTGTGGGGTGTTTCTACTGTTTAGGCACATCAGGGGCTCTGCAAATGCAATGTGACGCCCGCAGACCATTCCATCAAAGTCTGCATTTCAAATGTCACTACTTCCCTTCCGAGCCCTGACGTGCGCCCAAACAGTGGTTTACCCCCACATATGGGGTATCAGCATACTCACAACAAACTGGGCAACAAATATTGGGGTCCAAATTCTCCTGTTACCCTTGTGAAAATAAAAAATTGCTTGCTAAAACATCTTTTTTGAGGAAAGAAAAATGATTTTTTATTTTCACGGCTCTGCGTTGTAAACTTCTGTGAAGCACTTGGGGGTTGAACGTGCTCACCACACATCTAGATAAGTTCCTTGGGGCGTCTAGTTTCCAAAATGGGGTCACTTGTGGGGGGTTTCTACTGTTTAGGCATATCAGGGGCTCTGCAAACGTAACATGATGCCCGCAGACCATTCCATCAAAGTCTGCATTCCAAAACGTCACTACTTCCCTTCCGAGCCCCGGCATGTGCCCAAACAGTGGTTTACCCCCACATATGGGGTATCAGCGTACTCAGGAGAAACTGGACAACAACTTTTGGGGTCCAATTTCTCCTGTTAGTCTTGCAAAAATAAAAAATTCTGGGCTAAAAAAATATTTTTGAGGAAAGGAAACACATTTATTATTTTCACGGCTCTGCGTTATAAACTTCTGTGAAGCATTTGGGGGTTCAAAGTGCTCACCACACATCTAGATAAGTTCCCTTGGGGGTCTAGTTTCCAAAATGGAGTCACTTGTGGGGAGTTCCTACTGTTTAGGCACATCAGGGGCTCTGCAAACGCAACCTGATGCCCGCAGAGCATTCCATCAAAGTCTGCATTTCAAAACGTCACTACTTCCCTTCCGAACCCCGACGTGTGCCAAAACAGTGGTTTACCCCCACATATGGGGTATCAGCGTACTCAGGAGAAACTGGTCAACAACTTTTGGGGTCCAATTTCTCCTGTTACTCTTGCAAAAATAAAAAAATTCTGGGCTAAAAAATATTTTTGAGGAAAGGAAACACATTTTTTATTTTCACGGCTCTGCGTTATAAACTTCTGTGAAGCACTTGGGGGTTCAAAGTGCTCACCACACATCTAGATTAGTTCCTTGGGAGGTCTAGTTTCCAAAATGGGGTCACTTGTGCGGGAGCTCCAATGTTTAGGCACACAGGGGCTCTCCAAACGCGACATGGTGTCCGCTAATGATTGGAGCTAATTTTCCATTCAAAAAGCCAAATGGCGTGCCTTCCCTTCCGAGCCCTGCCGTGCGCCCAAACAGTGGTTTACCCCCACATATGGGGTATCACCGTACTCAGGACAAACTGGACAACAAAATTTGGGGTCCAATTTCTCCTATTACCCTTGGGAAAATAAAAAATTCTGGGCTAAAAATCATTTTTGAGGAAAGAAAAATTATTTTTTTATTTTCACGGCTCTGCGTTATAAACTTCTGTGAAGCACCTGGGGGTTCTAAGTGCTCACTATGCATCTAGATAAGTTCCTTGGGGGGTCTAGTTTCCAAAATGGGGTCACTTGTAGGGGAGCTCCAATGTTTAGGCACACAGGGGCTCTCCAAACGCGACATGGTGTCCGCTAACGATTGGAGCTAATTTTCCATTCAAAAAGTCAAATGGCACGCCTCCCCTTCCGAGCCTTGCCATGCACCCAAACAGTGGTTTACCCCCACATATGAGGTATCGGCATACTCAGGAGAAATTGCCCAACAAATTTTAGGATCCATTTTATCCTGTTGCCCATGTGAAAATGAAAGAATTGAGGCTAAAAGAAATTTTGTGTGAAAAAAAAGTACTTTTTCATTTTTGCGGATCAATTTGTGAAGCACCTGGGGGTTTAAAGTGCTCACTATGCCTCTAGATGAGTTCCTTGGGGGGTCTAGTTTCCAAAATGGGGTCACTTGTGGAGGAGCTCCAATGTTTAGGCACACAGGGGCTTTCCAAACGCGACATGGTGTCCGCTAACGATGGAGATAATTTTTCATTCAAAAAGTCAAATGGCGCTCCTTCCCTTCCGAGCCTTACCATGTGCCCAAACAGTGGTTTACCCCCACATGTGAGGTATTTGTGTACTCAGGAGAAATTGCCCAACAAAATTTAGGATCCATTTTATCCTGTTGCCCATGTGAAAATGAAAAAATTGAGGCTAAAATAATTTTTTTGTGAAAAAAAAGTACTTTTTCATTTTTACGGATCAATTTGTGAAGCACCTGGGGGTTTAAAGTGCTCACTATGCTTCTAGATAAGTTCCTTGGGGGGTCTAGTTTCCAAAATGGGGTCACTTGTGGGGGAGCTCCAATGTTTAGGCACACGGGGGCTCTCCAAACATGACATGGTGTCCGCTAAAGATTGGAGCCAATTTTTCATTCAAAAAGTCAAATGGCGCTCCTTCCCTTCCAAGCCCTGCCGTGCGCCCAAACAGTGGTTTACCCCCACATATGAGGTATCAGCGTACTCAGGACAAATTGGACAACAACGTTCGTGGTCCAGTTTCTCCTTTTACCGCTGGGAAAATAAAAAAATTGTTGCTAAAAGATAATTTTTGTGACTAAAAAGTTAAATGTTCATTTTTTACTTCCATGTTGCTTCTGCTGCTGTGAAACACCTGAAGGGTTAATAAACTTCTTGAATGTGGTTTTGAGCACCTTGAGGGGTGCAGTTTTTAGAATGGTGTCACTTTTGGGTATTTTCAGCCATATAGAACCCTCAAAATGACTTCAAATGTGAGGTGGTTCCTAAAAAAAATGGTTTTGTAAATTTTGTTGTAAAAATGAGAAATCACTGGTCAAATTTTAACCCTTATAACTTCCTAGCAAAAAAAAAAATTGTTTCCAAAATTGTGCTGATGTAAAGTAGACATGTGGGAAATGTTATTTATTAACTATTTTGTGTCACATAACTCTCTGGTTTAACAGAATAAAAATTCAAAATGTGAAAATTGCGAAATTTTCAAATTTTTTGCCAAATTTCCGTTTTTTTCACAAATAAATTCAGAAATTATCGACCTAAATTTACCACTAACATGAAGCCCAATATGTCACGAAAAAACAATCTCAGAATCGCTAGGATCCGTTGAAGCGTTCCTGAGTTATTACCTCATAAAGGGACACTGGTCAGAATTGCAAAAAACGGCAAGGTCATTAAGGCCAAAATAGGCTGGGTCATGAAGGGGTTAAAATAGCGATTTGCGATACGTTTATATGTAGATATTTATTACAATTTATTGTATTTGTATGATTTGTGCGCTGGCAGCGGGCTCTTTAATGATGAGTAAAGTAGGGTTTGATGATTGAGTTCTGCAGTTGTCACATGTTATGGATGTATGATTGGCAGTTGTCAGACAGTACAGCAGATGTTAATACCATTGACAGTTGATACCCAGATCATGTAGAACAGATGGATTGATTGAGGATTATTAACAGTCGTCTACAACCGTTAACTTCACTATCAATCCCACTGACGTTACACTCTGTCAGACTCACAGCTGTCTTACCATTCCTGTGAATTAAGGCTGATAACATTGATATTATAATAGGGATTACTTTCCTGACACACTCATTGTAGAACACCCATCACTAAACTTGAGCCGTCAGGAGCAGATGGACTTGTACTGGTCTCATAGGCGAGATATTTTGACAGTTGGTGTCTCTGAGGTCATATCAATGATGATGTTTCTGGCTTCTAGATATATTCGTCAGGGTATACTTTTCAGTTCTTCTCATTATTGCCTTACTTCATATGGGAAGTATGCCCGACCCTGGTCTACTAGAATACTTATTGTTGCATAGGATAACCCTAAGAAGTCATTTGGGAAGAAGTTCAGTGTTGACACAGGTCATTTATCATCGCAGTCATCAATCAGCGCTTTAAGCTTCTCTAATGTCATTATCAACAAATATTCACACATTAGCATTAGTTGTAAGCTACATCTATGCAGGCAAACAATAAACAGTTGTACCGGCCAGTGGAACTATCTTATTTTGGACTGTGAAATTGGTTCTGTAAAATTACCCAGTGTCTCTCATCTGGGTGGAAATTTGGAGTACTGAATATAAAAGTCAAGTGGACAGAATTACATAGTGTATGTGATTGTGTATTTCCAGTTTGGGGAACAATATTTGAGCCTAATTGTGTTTGGTGAAATTTCCTATATCGGTGCCCTGGGAAGAGGCTTAAGAAGGTTCCAGTATATAGAAACTACAGAAATACAGTAGCCTGTGAATAGGAGAAAAGTGCTAATTCCAAAAGATAGTTGATAAATGTCCGATCAATGGGCAGCCATGTACTGGGATCCCTAAAAGTGGTCGCAATCCCCTGTTCCTCTTCACATTGGTTGGGAGTGAATGAAGTAGCTTGGCTTTGCTTGACTGCTGCTGCTCTATCCTTGTCTATGGGACTGATGGATATAGCTGAATGCCATATCCAGCTTTCTCCAATAGGCTTTTGAGAATTAAATACATATCTACCTCCACTGCACTCTAGACAACTGTTTACTCTGCCTACCAATCATCCCAACACTATGTTATAATCTCAGTAGTCAATCACAAGGTGGGCCTACACTTAAGGTACCATCACACTCAGCAACGCTGCAGCGATATAGACAACGAGCCGATCGCTGCAGCGTCGCTGTTTAGGTCGCTGTAGAGACGTCAAACACAGCAGCTCCAGAACGATGCAGGAGCGATCCTGTGACGTAACGGTGACTCACTTATCGTTCTCACAGGTCGTTAGCTCCATGTGAAACATTGCTGACATTGTTGCTTTTGCTGTCAAACACGACGATACACGCCGACCTGACGACCAAATAAAGTTCTGGACTTCTAGCTCCGACCAGCGATATCACAGAAGGATCCAGATCGCTGCTGCGTGTCAAACACAACGAGATCACTAACCAGGACGCTGCAACGTCACGGATCGTTGTCGTTCTCGTTGTAAAGTTGCTGAGTGTGAAGGTACCTTTATTGCGTGTATGGTGCCAGACATGAATACAAGAAAAATGTTTTATGGCCGATGTCAGCGGGATGAAATGACAATCTTAATGTGTATGGGGGCCTACAAACTCTCCCCGACAGATGATGTTAACGCAGAGAAGAAGTGGCACAGTGGAAATTCAACGGCTGATCATTTTGTTCTCTGGGAGACAAGCTCTGTCATAGAGAGCACAGGAACGCTTGTCTGAGCCGGAGTCGGAGTGATATCTGTTGGCCAAACAATAGTTCTACCAACAACGTACTAATGTGAACAATCGCTCTACCATCAGATCCGTCTCTGTAAAAGTCAATAAGGAAATTTGCATAAAATCTACAACAAGACAATTGTATAACTGTAGACAAAAGGTCTGTCCTGAACTCCCTGGAGTACTATGCGAAAGGGACTCATGACTGTAGGAAGGGAGGGACCCTCAAATCCTGGAATTTTTATTACCTATATTTATATTGATTGTATTAAACGCTGTCCATTTATGTGCCTGGTTTTGTTTTATTGCTGTGAGGGTGCAGTTAATGAAAAATAAAACTTGTCTCACTGTCTCTTTCTCCTACCAGATAATATGGCAGAGGCATGTCTACAGGCTCAGGGAGTGTAATACAGAGTTTATTATCTCACAGAACTAAGCAATTTCACTTCACACATCATGTGCTAGCGTAGTGTCATCTAACTCCCGTATAGAGAACAGTTTTACCTCAGACATTGTGTGTTCCTCCAAAACAAGCTTTGACAAACAACAGTCACACTCGAAACGCGTCACTTTTTGTACACTCTGCCATAAATTCCATTTTAATTATGATGGCGTAAAGTTTATGACAAATATTTTTATACCAGGAGATCTAAAAATTTCCCTCTTTCTGCCTACTTCATGCACGGTTGGTCGGATCGTGGTTTACGTGCTTTTTATGGTGAGCTGGCATACTTTTTTCTTTTCCCACTCATCCATTTTCTACCTCATTTAGTAGTGTAGTGGCATCTACATCACATACAGAGGAAAGTTTAACTTCAGATATTATGAGCTTCTCCACCATTCACTTCTGTACTAGTGTAGTGTAGAAGTTTTACATCAGATTTTGTGCTCCTCCATTATCTACCATTATGTACCAGCCTCACTTACTGCTCCTCTATTCGTGCTGCAGACCTGGCTGACTTCACATACAGTGATGGTATTATACCACACGTGATGTCTGCAGCTTCTCATAGTTCTTGTGCGATAGTGTCTGTGGGGAGTGTGTGACAGAGGACAAGCACAAGGACAGTGATTTTATTGTGCTCAAGATGCAATATCAGGGAGGACACATGTATTACAGACACTAGTGGAAGAGGAACAGCTTGGAGGCAGGGGCATGTCATGTACAGTGCCTTGCGAAAGTGTTCGGCTCCCTGGAACTTTTCAACCTTTTCCCTCATATCATGCTTCAAACGTAAAGATACCAAATGTAAATTGTTTGTAAAGAATCAACAACAAGTGGAACACAATTGTGAAGTTGAATGAAACTTATTGTTTTTTTTTTTAATTTTTGTGGAAATTCAAAAACTGAAAAGTGGGGCGTGCAATATTATTCGGCCCCTTTACTTTCAGTGCAGCAAACTCACTCCAGAAGTTCATTGTGGATCTCTGAATGATCCAATGTTGTCCCAAATGCCTAATGATGATATATATAATCTACCTGTGTGTAATCAAGTCTCCGTATAAATGCACCTGCTCTGTGATAGCCTCATGGTTCTGTTTGAAGCACAGAGAGCATCATGAAGACCAAGGAACACAACAGGCAGGTCCATGATACTGTTGTGGAGAAGTGTAAAGCCGGATTTGGATACAAAATGATTTCCAAAACTTTAAACATCCCAAGGAGCACTGTGCAAGCGATCACATTGAAATGGAAGGAGTATCATACCACTGCAAATCTACCAAGACCCGGCTGTCCCTCTAAACTTTCATCTCAAACAAGGAGAAGACTGATCAGAGATGCAGCCAAGAGGCCCATGATCACTCTGGATGAACTGCAGAGATCTACAGCTGAGGTGGGACAGTCTGTCCATAGGACAACAATCAGTCGTACACTGCACAAATCTGGCCTTTATGGAAGAGTGGCAAGAAGAAAGCCATTTCTCAAAGATATCCATAAAAAGTGTTGTTTAAAATTTGCAACAAGACACCTGGGAGACACACCAAACATATGGAAGAAGGTGCTCTGGTCAGATGAAACCAAAATCGAACTTTTTGGCAACAATGCCAAACGATATCTTTCGCGTAAAGGCAACACAGCTCATCACCCAGAACACACCATCCGCACTGTCAAACATGGTGGTGGCAGCATCATGGTTTGGGCCTGCTTTTCTTCAGCAGGGACAGGGAAGATGGTTAAAATTTATGGGAAGATGGATGGAGCCAAATACAGGACCATTCTTGAAGAAAACCTGTTTGAGTCTGCAAAAGACCTGAGACTGGGACGGAGATTTGTCTTCCAACAAGACAATGATCCCAAACATAAAGCAAAATCTACAATGGAATGGTTCACAAATAAACGTATCCAGGTGTTAGAATGGCCAAGTCAGAGTCCAGACCTCAATCCAATAGAGAATCTGTGGAAAGAGATGAAAACTGCTGTTCACAAACGATCTCCATCAAACCTCACTGAGCTCGAGCTGTTTACCAAGGAAGAATGGGTAAGAATTTAAGTCTCTCGATGTACGAAACTGATAGAGACATACACCAAGTGACTTGCAGCTGTAATCGCAGCAAAAGGTGGCACAACAAAGTATTAAATTAAAGGGGCCGAATAGTATTTCACGCCCCAGCTTTCAGTTTTTGAATTTCCACAAAAATTTAAAATAAACAATAAATTTCGTTAAACTTCACAATTGTATTCCACTTGTTGTTGATTCTTCACCAAAAATTTACATTGGTATCTTCATGTTTGAAGCATGATATGTGGGAAAAGGTTGAAAAGTTCCAGGGAGCCAAATATGTTCGCAAGGCACTGTATATAGTAAATGTATATGACGCGCCCATAGGGCAGTAGGGTACTCGGTACTGGGTCTGGTCGCAAAGGGGGATGTCACGGTGGCTGCGACCTGGTCCATGGCCCTGGGCATCAACGTTAAAGGGGGTTAAAATGGTCAAAGTTTGTCGTGACGCCACCTGTGGAGTTCGGTCAATAGGGGGACCGACGCTGCATTAGAAGGGTCCCCTGTTGCGGCAGCCCAGATGTTACACTTCCCACAGGTGAAGCGGGGTCCCCAGGGGTCCTATGGTGTGTGGCGTAGATGGTAAGGCCGGTGAATAAATGGAGGAGACAGGTTGTAAGTCTTTTCCTGGTTTACTTGTGGGTGACAGGCCACAGTCTAGGGCACCGGCAACAGGTGAATTAGAAGTCCGGGTAGTCCAGAGACAAGTGGAATTGTAATAGTATGCAGGTAGTGAGTGTGTCACCATGGAACAGACAGACCAACAGTGAGGGGTTTATTAACAGGAATCAGGTTCTCCTCGCAGGAAGGAAGCAGTAGAATATAACTAACAATAAAACAGTGCAAAAATATGGGAGTCAAACAGTGTAACAGAAGTAAGCAGGATTTCTTGAGAAAACAACACTTATCAGTCTGATGAGGACTTGCTTGAAGGGTCGTCTTCTCCAACATAGGCGCCGAGAAACAGCGGCACTTGTCATCCCTCTGTTGTCCGTGGGCTGAGTAGTCTCTAGGAACCCGCTGCCTGGGGTTTCAGGAGCTAATGTGATATGCACAGGCTCTGAGTCTTTAGCTTTTACAGCACAGCCTATCCCGGGAAAACAATGGGCAGTCTATTATTAAGTCTCTCACCAGGAATCAAGGGCTCTGCACTGATACCATGGGTACCAGGGGTCACAGTCTCTGCACTGATACCGTGGGTACCATGGGGTCACAGTTTCTGCACAGGCCAATGTCTCTGCACGGGTCTCAAGGCACCCCTCTCCTGTCACAGCAGAGTCCGCTTTCATGAACTCACAAGATGCAGTCTTTCTGGGCAATCTCCCTGTATTTGTCCTCTGACCGGGAGCTCTCTCTCTCCCGGAGCGCAGCTGTGCCCTGCTCTGACCTTTGCGCGCGCGCCTTTCCCGCTCTCTGCCCGGCTTCCTTCCTGTTCCAGTCTCTAAGTCTGCCCCCTGGGGAACCTGTAGCACAGCTCAATGGTTCCAGGCACGGAGCCAAGAAGGTAACTGCCCCCGGATTCTTCTTGTGCTTCACCTCCTTACATTCCCCCCCTCTTTCTGCTCGCCATTCCATGGGCGATATTTTCAGGAGTTCCTGTTGGCAATCTTCCAGTCCTTGCACAATCTGCTGCCTGATGAACTCGTCCTGATTGTAGTGAACAGGGGGTACACCAGCCGTTGAACGTTCAGAGCGTCTCAAATAAGTAGGGTCGGTGGTGTCAACTGCTGTGGGAGGAGTCGAGGTTTCCTCCGATACGTTGGTAGTTTCAGGCACCAGCCATGTTTCTGGGTTCCCTGGGAGAGATTGGGAGTCTTCCTCGTCTTCCACATCTACATTGATCACTGGCGCAGCCATTGGGGGCGCTGGAGCCAATTGGACTGATTCAGGATCTCAAGACAAACATGGACGCAACATTTTCCTGTGCAGCTCAATGGTTCCAGGCATGGAGCCGAGAAGGTAACCGCCCCCGGATTCTTCTTGTGCTTCACCTCCTTACAGAAACCCCTTGGCAGGTCAGGTAGGAGCCTTCCACTATGCGCTTACGGTCTCTGAGGTCCCTGCTGCCAATAAGTGTCCTAAGCAAAGTCCTTATTCATTCTCCTGTCCAGGGACAGGTACCTGTATGGCAGGCAGCTTGAGCCGTGCCTATTGGGGTCCTTTCACGGTGACTCCAGGCTCCAAGGTGCTGCTGTGCCACAGGTAAATATGGGCAAAGTCCATGAAATTCAATGCCCTCCGGTTCTGCTCTGTGTCTTATAGTCCACAAAAGCCTCTGGCTCCTGGTACCTGGATTCTGCGCTGGAGAGGAGCGAGGAGTTCAGTTCTTGACAGGTTCAATGTTAAAGCGGATGCTTTGTCTCATAGTTTCTCTCCAGCAGTTAATACTGAGAATGAGGACTGTATTTTGCAGAGAGGGGTGGTGGTGGCAGCATTGGGTTCTGAGTTGGAAAGTAGCATCCTAGAGGCCCAGAATGCTGCACCAACTAACACTCTGTGTGGTAAATTATTTGTGCCTAGAGCCTTGCGGAGAGCTTTGTTTGCTGAATGTCATGAGTCTCGGTTGGTGTGTCATCCAGGGATTTCGGGAACTAGAAAGTTGATCGGTCGAAGTTTCTGGTGGCCAGGGTGGCAAAGAGAAATCATAAAGTGGGTGCGTCAATGTATTGTGTGCGCTAGGTCGAAGGCCTCACATGTCCCAGCTGCAGGGTTGTTGTGCCCTTTGGAGGTTCCTAGTTTGCCATGGTCACATCTTGCTATGGATTTTATCACCAATCTGCCGGTCTCTGAGGGTTTTTCTGTCATCTGGGTTGTTGTGGACCGGTTTAGTAAGATGTGTCATCTGGTCCCGTTCAATAAATTACCCTGCGCCAAGACTCTAGCTAAGGCATTTGTGAAAGAAATTGTCAGGCTCCATGGGGTTCCCATGGACATTGTTTCCGATAGAGGACTGTTGTGAATTAGACTTTTTTGGCTCCCTCTTGTGGTCACTGGTGATATGACTCTGGGATTGTCTTTCTCAGTTTGGCACCCACCTGGGTCGTTAGTCCAGGGGTGTTGCTATATAAGCTTCCTGGATTCTCAGTCCAGTGCCTGGCACCGTTGTAATCAGATCCTTTCTGTTTGCTCCTGTCTGCTGGTCCTGGTTCTTGCAAAATTAAGCTAAGTCGTGCTTCCTTGTTTTTTGGTTATTTGTATGGCTCTTATTTTCTGTCCAGCTTGTACTAAATGTGATTCCTGATTTTGCTGGAAGCTCTAGGGGGCTGGTATTCTCCCCCCGGGCTGTTAGACGGTTCGGGGGTTCTTGAATATCCAGCGTGGAAATTTTGATAGGGTTTTTGCTGACCGTATAAGTCATCTTACTATATTCTGCTATTAGTCAGTGGGCCTCTCTTTGCTAAATATCTAGTTCATTCTTACGTTTGTCTTTTCTCCTTACCTCACCGTTATTATTTGTGGGGGGCTTGTATCCAACTTTTGGGGTCTTTTCTCTGGAGGCAAGAAAGGTCTATCTTTTCCCTTCTAGGGTTAGTTAGTTCTCCGGCTGGCGCGAGACGTCTAGAACCAACGTAGGCACGTTCCCTGGCTGCTGCTATTTGTGGTGCTAGGATTAGATATACGGTTAGCCCAGTTACCACTGCCCTATGAGCTGGTTTTTTATGTTTGCAGACTTGGTATGTACTTTTGAGACCCTCTGCCATTGGGGTCATAACAGAGGACCACAGTTTGTGGCTTGCGTTTGGCGTGCTTTTTGTGACAGATTAAAGGGTCATTTGTCATTTTCGTCAGGTTATCATCTGGAGTCCATTGGATAGACCGAAAGGAAGAACCAGGACGTCGAGAGGTTTTTGAGATGTTTTGTAGCAGACAATCAGGATATGTGGTCGGAATATCTACCACTAGCTGAGTTTGCTCTTAATAATCATACGTCTTCCTCGACTGGGTGTTCTCCTTTTTTTTGCTCTACGGGGAGGCATCCATCTTTCGGTCCATTTTCAAAGATTGGGGCAGCGGTGCCTGAGGAGGAGAGTTTTTCTGGAAATTAGGACAGGGTTTGGACCACTGTACGCCATAGTCTGAAAGGGGCAAATAGGAGGTCAAAGAAATATTTTGACAAGAAAAGAAGGGAGGCGTTGTATGCAGTTGGGGACATGGTCTGGTTGTCCTCTAGGAATCTGCGTTTGAATATCCCTTCTTAAAAACTGGGGCCTAAGTTTGTAGGACCCTTCAAAGTGGTTAAGGTTGTCAGCTCGGCAGTGGTGAGATTAGACATCCCCTCGTCCTGGAGAATTAATTCAGTTTTTCATGTATCTTTACTGAAGAAAGTTGACACACCAGATAAGGAGTCGATGACTCCCTGGAGGCCTTCCTAGTCCCCTCCTGGAGTCCTGTATCTCCACTCTGTTCCATCCCTGTCTGTCCTCGCACACAGACTGTCTGAACTAACTGAACTGACTCTGCCTCCAAACCAAGGTCTTTATCCAGGGAAGCTGCCCTAAAACAGGGTTTTGAGCTCCCCCTCCTGGCCTGGATTTGGAAGGTGTTGAGTGTGTGATAACCTGCTAAAGGGAACCTCACTTGTCTCCAGGCATAGCACTACCCTCACCAAGAGGAAGGCAGCACTACTGTGGTACCCCGACTCCTGGGGTGCCACATATACATATGTGATTCTGTCAACAGTTCCTAGTTTGCCAGAGCAATCCCACAAACAGGACTACAAATGGGATGAGAGTTTTTAATATAACCTCCTTGAGTTGACCTCTGATCACTGGTGGCCGTCCACACTGGTCCCTATCCTGGGACTCCCTCCACTTATAGCTGCTCTATTCTCCCGGCTATATAAATCCTGTATTCTACATGCATCTTGCCTTCGGGCAGGCTGCCCAGGAACTCTCTATTAACCAGGAAGTGTTTCTCCTATATCCCCCTGCTGTGTGGTGCTCTGCTCTGTGCCTCTCCCATCTGCTTAACTCCTTCGTTGCCTGTATCTAACTAACCTTCCTTGCCTATTCCTGCTCTAATATGCCCCCCTCTAAACTAATCCCCCTATAGTCCTGCACCTATTACTAACCTCTCCCTAATCTCAGACATGTTAAATACATCACATCACAATATACAACACACATTAGATAACAGTAGGGAACCACACATTACACTAGTATTAGGAACACTTCAGTGTGCTGCACTTGACACCTTTGTACTTGTTCAGACTAGGGGAGGCATGTGACGAACTGGATCACCTCCTTACATTATTCCCTTCTTAAAATGGTTGTCCCCGATCATGGCAACAACTGCAACCTTAAAATGGTTAAAACACATTCTTTACTTTAAAATTACATATAACAACATTAATAAAAGTGATACAGTCTCTGGTAACTTCAGTGGGTCATCTGTTGGGGCCCTGGAACAAAGAGTTAAAGTTCCTTTTAGCATGGATCTGATGGACCCTGGTCCCTTTGTTCCTGGGACCCATACCTATAAGGTATGCAACAGCCCAAGCCCGTGGGCCAGTCCTTTCCTGTTCCGGGTATATAAAAACAGGAATCAATGAAACACAGAAAGTCACTTCAAACACATTTACTGTCCAGTGGCCAACTCAGCAACAGTTCTCACAGTCCTGACCTGGCTCGCTCCTCAAGTCCTCCTGCACAAGATCTTCCCCCTCCCTCCTTTAGCAAATCACGGGATCATTGAAGACAGCTCAGGATGAAAACAGTCCATGCACACAGTCCATTGTAATTAACCCCTTCGGGGTTCCAGTCCCGTAATACAGCAGGGGGTGTGCAACGGTGCACAAACAAAACTTGGAGGGGGGAAGAAAAAGAAACAAAGTCTCTTAACTGTGACCGGTCAGGTCACCACTGACACTCAACTGCACCAACAACAGGTATATACCAGGGCTCCTTGTCCCTTCAGGAGACGCAGAACAGTCTCACTTATTTTGTGCAACCAGCACAACTTCTTTCATGTTAAAGACAAAAGTCAATCCACATCAATCAAAATAAGGCTGTGGGGTAGAATAATGAGCCACATTGGGGCCCTAAACCACGATGTACCTATTAGTGGATGACCCGCTGTAGGATGAAGACTCTCCACTACTTTTCCCGCTCCTTCCTTCCAATTGTGGATCCGGCGTGCCCAGAGCCTTCGGCTCCCATGATTCAAACACAGGCACTGTTTCCACTGCAGGTGCCGCTGCTCCCTTGTTATCTGCAGAGTCTGCAACTACTGTAGGTGACCATGTGTCATACCGGGATGCTCAATCACTTCTTCCGGATCCGGCTTCTTCGCATCTGCAGCGTTCCAGCTCTCTGCAATCTCCTTCCCCCGCCAACCAAAGGGGAACCAGTCCTCCATCCCATCTATCTGTCAGCCTCCAGGACGTGGGCCCTTCTTCTCCCAGGCCACAGACCGCTCCCAGTCTTGCCGACCGATGCTCCCACGGAAGGACACGCTTCTTTCGCGACATCGCGACTGGTAATAGCGTCTCCTCTTCAGCCATGCTGGCTAATTCTTCTCAGTCCCTCTCATTCATGGGTGGAGTCTCCTTCGGCTGCTCCACCCGTTTCCCCAGATTCTGCAGTAGGGGTCGAGGCCTTCTCTTCAGCCTCACACATTTTGGGCGGTCACCAGCCCTCCATCTTTGTGCCCTTTTCTATTGAAAATGCCCACGATGGGCGACACCACTTGCAGTTTTCACGCTATTGGCCATCGTCATCTTAGCAGTGTTTGGCGCCATTACAAAATCACTCTCAGCCGCCATCTTAGATTTACTCATGGCTGTCACTTTTAAGGCTCCTCCGCTCGCACTATGCAAGGCATCTGAATCTTGCCGACTACGCCAAAATGTAACAAGGTGGCACAGGGTGGCAGCCATGGGCGAGTCCACTTAACAACAGTCAGTGAGCACCCCAGCACCTTGCTCATGAAAAGTTAAATAAAGTTCCTTGTACAGCATGTATAACATGCACCACAGCACACTCACAGGCTCTGTCAAATTCCTTTCGGCTGCTATCATGTTGAACTTTAATAAACAGCAAGGCATCCATCAAATCAGTAGCACAGTTCACACAGAGTGGCATCTCCTCACTCTCCCTGTCCTTCAGACAGACCTGATTCTTCCTGACAAATTCTTCCATCTCCTGAACTTACTTTGTCCCAAACGTGCTCTGGCCCACCAGTTCTACTCATGTCCCAGGTCCGGCTTTCTTAGGAAGAGGTGCTAGGATAGCTCTCTCAGCTCCACCTGCTCCGGTCATGAACCCCGAATCCTCCTTGAGTTGACCTCTGATCACTGGTGTCCAGCCACACTAGTCCCTATCCTGGGACTCCCTCCAGCCATAGCCGCTCCATTCTCCTGGCCAGGGTCGCCATCAGGGCATTACAGCCATGACTAGCATATGGGGCCCGGTGGGCAGAAGGGGCCCGCCGCCCGCATCGAGCCCTGTCTCATCTGCTCACCGGGTCCCCCCTGCAGTTAACAGCCGCCAGCCAGTTGGAGGCTGGCAGCTGAGTAGGGCCGCAGTGCCCAGTCTGACGTCATTGTCAGCCGCCGGGCCTGGCGAGTGGTGCGTGCGTCTTCACCTGCGTGGAGCCTGGAGGGAGCTTCACCAGGCGCAGGAGCACGGCCAGGTAAGAACTCGTGTTTTTTTTTTTTTTCTTTGAGAGTGGCGATCCAGGGGGGCCCAGGGCAGAATGCAGGGCACGCTGGGGAAGAATGCTGGACACGGGGGCAGAATGCTGGACACAGGGGCAGTATGCTGGACACGGGGGCAGAATGCTGGACACGGGGGCAGTATGCTGGACACGGGGGCAGTATGCTGGACACGGGGGCAGACTGTGAGACCTGGGGGCAGAATGCTGGACACGGGCAAAATGCTGGACATTGGGGCAGAATGCTGGACATTGGGGCAGAATGCGAGACGTGGGGCAGAATGGAGATACGGGGCATGATTGGAGACACGGGGCAGGATGAAAGACATGGGGGCATGACTGGAGACAGATGGGGGAGGATTGGAGACAGATGGGGCAGAATGGAGACACAGGGGGCATGATTGGAGACAAGTGGCAGGATTGCAGACATGGGGGCATGATTGGAGACATAGGGGGCAGAATGGAGACATTGGGCATGATTGGAGACACTGGGGGCAGAATTGGAGACAGATCGTGCAGGATCATGGGGCAGGATGGATGTGATGGAGACAGATGGAGAGATCACATGGGGCGATCATATGGGGCAGGATGGGGAGATCATAAGGTGCAGAATGGATACTCATGAGGGCAGGATGGGAGAACATATGGCTGACGCAAGGAATGAGACACACGGTGGCCAGGATGGGGAATATTATTACCATAGGGACTAAATTTAGGGATATTATTACTGCAGTGATGTATTTATTTTATTTTTTGAGTACACTGTTTTAAATGGGGGGGCGGTCCTGTTACTGTGTAGAGTGATACTATGTCGCCTCTTTTTCTTCATGTGGTGTAATGTAGAAGTTGGGAAAAATTAAGTAATGTGTTCTACAAGCAGAGCTCGAGATAACTATGTTATTTCCTGCAGAGACGAGTCCTGGCTGGATGAAGTGATGGTGGTCTGTGCTGGATGAAAGATGAAGGACTTGTGGAGACGTCACTGGTGAGTCAGTGTGTTACCTATACACTGACACTATACACTGTATACAGAGCTCCTGTGTATAATTTCAATAGTGATCACTGTATTATCTGTACACAGACACTGCATACTAAGTACAGATCTCCTGTGTATAATGGCACTTATGGTGATAGTATGGTGCTTTTTTTTTATTACTGATCAGAATTGTAGTATTCAGTCACTATGTGGTGGTAATATGTGGTCTGGACACGGTGTTGCGGTATTTGTTCCTTGTATGTGATATTATTCGATCACTGTGGTGATAATATGTCATCTGGTCATGGTGTAGCGGTATTTGTTCTTTGTATGTGATATTATTGGTCATTTTAAAAATAGAAAAATAAATAAAAATATACCTAAATTGTATTGCATATTTCAACAAATATTTAATAGGTTACAGTAGAGTAGGGCCCGGCCAAAAGTGTCTACCGTGTTATGGTGGCAGCTTAAAAAATCTTTTGGCCAAAACAAAAGCGGCTGGCTATATGTGTGATCTGGTGATGGGAACTGTTAATGTGTGCTAGGTGAGAAGTGGAGTTTTTCCAAGAGAGAGCGGTGGGACTGTGGACAGTTCGAGGGGTGGAGCGTTGAGGTGGGGCTGGGGTGGGCCTGGGCGGAGTCTCAAGGGGGCCCCGAAAATTTTGCCAGTATGGGGCCCCGAAATTTCTAGTGGCAGCCCTGCTCCTGGCTATATAAATCCTGTATTCTACATGCCTCTTGCCTTCGGGCAAGCTGCCTGGGAACTCTCTATTAACCAGGAAGTGTTTCTCCTATATCCCCCTGCTGCTCCCATCTACTTAACTCCTTTGTTGCCTGTATTTAACTAACCTTCCTTGCCTGTTCCTGCTCTAATATGCCCCCCTCTAAACTAGTCTCCCTATCGTCCTGCACCTATTACTAATCTCTCCCTAATCTTAAGCATATTAAATATGGAGCGCCCCCAAGGGCTAGGGGGTACTCGGTACCGGGTCCTTCGGTTCTCAAGGGGGATGTCACGGTGGCTGACCTGGTCCGTGGCCCTAGGGACGCCCGTGTAAAAGGGGAAAAGGTCTTTAAAGGGAAAGTGTTCGTGACGCCACCTGTGGTATTCGGTCAGGGTGACCGACGCTTCTTTAAGGGGTCCGCTGGGGTGATGTTATGGCAGCTAGATGGTATACCGTCCCACAGGTGAAGTGTATCCCCAGGGCTTCCCAGTGTGTAGATGGTGGATGGTGAAAGGCGCAGTGAAGAACGAGGACACAAGGTTGCAGTCTCTGTACCTTTTTACTGAAGGCTTCAGCATCCACAGTCCAGAGCACCAGACCACGGGGCAGGCAGAGTCTGGCCGGTTTGGAGGCAAATCCAGAGTCCCCTTATCCAGGTGGAAATCAGTAGCCTTCCTCTAGCGCCTGGGTGTTGTAGTACCTTACTGCTGAGCTTCTCATAAGGTCCTCACAACTGTGGTGGATGTTCTAGATGTTGTGTCTCTCTCTGTCCCCTCAGATGGATAGGACAAACCCGTATGACTGGTGGCGTGAGGCTTTTTACAGGGACTCTATCACGCCCCAGCCTCTTGTGGGTGCCACCTTGCATCCTGGGTATAGGGCGGGCAGGTAACGTGAAATTAGCTGTCCTGCCAGTCTCTGGAGCAAGGCATAAAGGACTGTTGCTCCCTCGGTGTTCCGGCTACAGGGATCCTGCACCTCAGAAGGAGGCAGCCTGTGCAGGGCAGAACTCCTTCTGGTTTTCTCTCCTTTTTGCTATGACTTTTCACGCTTTACAGCACAATTCTCTGTTCGTGTCTCTTTCTGGAAGCTGCCGCATGTGGGGCAGGCGCAGCTCCATGGCCTTCTGTTTAGGCCTCTGACAGGATCCCACCCCTGTCAGGGGCCAGCTACCTGAGCGAAGCTCCGCCAGCAACTCACTTCTGTCTAACTTTCTATCCAGACCACCAGTTTTACCTAATTGTGAAGAGTGCCCTAATAAATAGGAGCATAGCTCCCCCTGGTGGACTGGAGTATGAAGTGTGTTGTGTGTTGGTGTTACCTGGTAGTGAGATCTCCTTTATTATCTCCAAACGTAACATCACTCCCCCCTAGAGGAGAACGACATTACTGCAACGACCAGGACCCTGGGGCGCTGCAAATACATCACATCACAATATATAACACACATTAAATAACAGTAGGGAACCATACATTACATTAGTATTACTAACACTTAAGTGAGCCGCACGTGACACCTATGTGCTTGTTCAGTCTAGTTGTTCAGACTTGTTTTTATAAAAATCAGCTTCTCTACATGTTTGACAGCCATTCCATTCCAGTGTCAGTTGAATTCCAACCAGATGACACCTTATTCTACTTAATGTGCTTCTGATTAGGTGATCACCTGAGCCAAATCTTATTTAACGAAGGAAAGATTAAAAAACCCTGCTGTGGTGTTCACAATCCTCCTGTAATAGGACAAGCTGGATGGCAAAATAAGTGGTAGTAATATCCCAAAAGTAATAGGAATGAAAAAATAACTTGTAACCATGCCAAAGGAATTGAAAAGAAAAGTCTTGAGTGAGGAAAAGAAGAGCTCAATTCTGGCTTTACTAGCAGAGGGATGCAGTGAGCATCATGTTGCCTCCATCCTTAAAATTTCTAAGAAGGCCATCCATTACAACAAGGTCAAGCAGCAGATTTTGAAGACAACAAAGCTACAGACCGGCAGAGGGCGAAAACGACTCTCCACTGACTGGGATGACCGTCATCTTATTCGAATGTCACTCAACAACCGCAGGATGACATCAAGTGACCTACAAGAGGAATGGCAAGTGGCAGCTGGGGTGAAGTGCACGGCAAGAACAGTTTGTAACAGGCTCCTATAGGCAGGGCTCAAGTCATGTAAAGGTTGAAAAAAGCCTTTCATCAATGAGAAGCAAAGGAGAGCCAGGCTGAAGTTTGCCAAAGACCATAAGGATTGGACCATAGAGGACTGGAGTTAGGTAATCTTCTCTGATGAGTCTAATTTTCAGTTTTGCCCAAAACCTTGTCGTCTAATGGTTAGATGGGGACCTGGAGAGGCGTACAAGCCACAGTGCCTTGCACCCACTGTGAAATTTGGTGGAGGATCAGTGATGATCTGGGGATGCTTCAGCAAGGCTGGAATGGGGCAGGTTAATCTTTGCGAAGGACGTATGAATCAAGCCGCATACAAGGTTATCCTGGAAAACAGTGGATTCCTTCTGCTCAGGCAATGTTCCCCAACTCTGAGGACTGTTTTTTCCAGCAGGACAATTCGCCATAACACACGGCTAGGTCAATCAATGTGTGGATGGAGAACTACCACATCAAATCCCTGTCATGGGCAGCCCAATCTCCAGACCTGAACCTCATTGAAAACCTCTGGAATGTAATGAAGAGGATGATGGATAGTCACAAGCCATCAAGCAAAGAACTGGTTACATTTTTGTACCAGGAGTGGCATAAGGTCACCCAAAAGCAGTGTGAAAGGCTAGTGGAACAGCATGCCAAGACGCAGGAAAGCTGTGATTAAAAATCATTGTTATTCCACAAAATATTTATTTCTGAACTCTTCCTGCGTTAAAACATTAGTATTGTTGTTTCTAAATGATTATGAACTTGTTTTCTTAGGCTTCGTTCACATTTGCGTTGTGCGCCGCAGCGTCGGCGATGCAACGCACAACGCAAATGTAAACGCATGCACAACGCAGCATTTTGTGACGCATGTGTCCACTTTTGCATGGTTTTGGGAGCAGAAAAAACTGCAACTTGTTGCGTCCTCTGCGCCCTGACGCATGCACCACAGTGACGCATGCGTCACAAAACGCAAGTGCAACGCATGTCCATGCGCCCCCATGTTAAATATAGGGGCGCATGACGCATGCGGCGACACTGCAGCGCCCGACGCTGCGGCGCAGAATGCAAATGTGAACGTAGCCTTAGCGTTATTTGAGGTCTGCAAACACTGCATTTTTTTGTTATTTTGACCATTTCTCAATTTCTGGAAATAAATACAAAATTTAGTGGTTGGAAATTTGAAGACATGTTGTCAGTAGTTTATAGAATAAAAACAATTTACATTTTACTCAAAAATATACATATAAAGAGAAAAATCAGACAAACTGAAATTTTGCAGTGGTCTCTTAATTATTGCCAGAGCTGTATGAGGGTCCACCCCATATCCAGAAGTCATGAAAACAGGGGAGTGCAAAGAGTTAAAGGGATTGTCCTAAAAACATGATTGACAGATTGGACCACCGCCATTGTTGCACCACTGGCCTGACTTGCAAGGTCTCCTATGAGGCAGCCTTGCCCCTGAAGCATTAGGCCATGTTCACACGCTGCGGGTTCCTCTGCGGGTTAATCCCGCAGCGGAATTGAAAATCTGCAGGGCAAAACCGCTGTGGTTATCCCTGCAGATTTATTGCGGTTTGTTCCGCGGTTTCCGCTGCGGGATTACTGCTGTACTATTGATGCTGCATATGCAGCAATATGAATATATGTCACACAGTACACCTCAAATAATTTGCAAATAAATCACATTCCCATTATATAAACCTGTATGTGTAAAAAAATATACAGAAATTTGATATGCGACACCCAGGTGCACTGTGTAACAATCGCTGTGGAGACCACAGCAAAAACCAGACTATAGCCAGAACAATTCAGTAAGGGTCAAAAGAACCAGATAAAATACCAGGACATGGACATATCGAAATATAATTTTATTATTGTGCGTGACAATGGTTACAAAGATATATTAAAATTACATAAATCCATAAATATAAAATAATATATGAACATTAAATTTAATATTACATTTAAAAGCTACAAAAAATGCGCAGCACCAGGAAGATCAGGATGAAGGAGTAAAATTACTACTCCTAAATCCAGCCCCACTAAAATAACAGGAGATCTTAGATTACGCTAACCCCATGTAATTGGAAATTTCTCTGCTAAATCCAACTCAATAAAAAATAAAAAATAGTAAAAAAGTGCATAAGTGCCAAATCCAGATGAGAGTGACTTAGCCAAGTCCAACTCAATAAAAAACAATGTAAAAGTGCACAAGTGCCAAATCCAGATTAAAGTGACCAAATATGATTTTAAGTTAATACCAATCACTGCATAAAGTGACAAAGTGCACAAAGTGTAAATAGCGCAAAAATTTATCCACACAGTGCGTAATAAAGTGCCAATACACGTTGGAGATAGCTAGCTATAGAAAAAAGGGGGGGTGTGAGCGGTTATATATTAGTCTATACCTGCGGGGGCTGAATCCTGGACCTGCGCTTCTCCCGACGCGCGTTTCGGATTAAATATGTCCTTCTTCAGGGGGAGTCCCCCTGAAGAAGGACATATTTAATCCGAAACGCGCGTCGGGAGAAGCGCAGGTCCAGGATTCAGCCCCCGCAGGTATAGACTAATATATAACCGCTCACACCCCCCCTTTTTTCTATAGCTAGCTATCTCCAACGTGTATTGACACTTTATTACGCACTGTGTGGATAAATTTTTGCGCTATTTACACTTTGTGCACTTTGTCACTTTATGCAGTGATTGGTATTAACTTAAAATCATATTTGGTCACTTTAATCTGGATTTGGCACTTGTGCACTTTTACATTGTTTTTTATTGAGTTGGACTTGGCTAAGTCACTCTCATCTGGATTTGGCACTTATGCACTTTTTTACTATTTTTTATTTTTTATTGAGTTGGATTTAGCAGAGAAATTTCCAATTACATGGGGTTAGCGTAATCTAAGATCTCCTGTTATTTTAGTGGGGCTGGATTTAGGAGTAGTAATTTTACTCCTTCATCCTGATCTTCCTGGTGCTGCGCATTTTTTGTAGCTTTTAAATGTAATATTAAATTTAATGTTCATATATTATTTTATATTTATGGATTTATGTAATTTTAATATATCTTTGTAACCATTGTCACGCACAATAATAAAATTATATTTCGATATGTCCATGTCCTGGTATTTTATCTGGTTCTTTTGACCCTTACTGAATTGTTCTGGCTATAATATGCAGCAATATGCAGCATCAATAGTAATGTAAAAAATAATAAAAATTGGCTATACTCACCCTCTGACGTCGCGATCTCCCCGGCGCTGCAAGCGGCTGTGCCGACAAGGACCTTCGTGACGTCACGGTCATGTGACCGCGGCGTCATCACGGTCATGTGACCGCGACGTCACCACAGGTCCTGTTCGGCACAGCAACTGAGACCGGACGGCCGCGGGCAGCGCTGAGAGGTGAGTATAGCTTCATTTTTTATTTTAATTCTTTTTTTTACACTATTTTATGGTTCCCAGGGCCTGGAGGAGAGTCTCCTCTCCTCCACCCCGGGTACCACCCGCACATTATCCGCTTACTTCCCGCAACGTGGGCACAGCCCCATGCGGGAAGTAAGCGGTTCAATGCATTCCTATGGGTGCAGAATCGCAGCGATTCTGCACAAAGAAGTGACATGCTGCGGGTTGTAAACCGCTGCGTTTCTGCGCGGTTTTTCCCGCAGCATGTGCACTGCGGTTTGCGGTTTCCATAGGGTTTACATGTTAATGTAAATGCTATGGAAACTGCTGCGGACCCGCAGCATCAAAATCGCGGCGGTTCCGCGGTAAAAACCGCAGCGTGTGAACATGGCCTTAGAGGAGCACTGGAGCAATGAAGTTGACTGGATGCAGTCATTGTCAGCACTGCGCTCCTTGTGTCTGCTAACCTAAGAAATGAGCTGGAAATAAACAATCCCTCCCTTCTTGAGAATAGGGAAGATTTTTAGTAAGAAGTAAATTGCAAGGTTGCTGGTTAATATAAGCGCTATCCAATTTTACCCATTTATGATGTTGAGAAAACTCCTTTAACAAGTGGGAAGGCTATTCCTTATTATTCCTTATTATTTGGTATTCTTAATTATTATGTCAGCATGCAATAGTTGTTACAGATGGCAGCTTGTCTCAGATATTGACCACATAGTTCAGAATGTTTTAGCTGAAGCAAAAAACCCTCCAATGTTAATAGAACAATCTCTTTCTCTGTACAGTAAGAAAACTGAGTCCGATAAGCCAGAAATGAACACAGGCTGCAGAATACACACTCACGTGTCCAGCCTAGACTAAGCGATATGTGGCTTTTTAAGCGCAGGGTCCCTGAGGGATCCTTCTGTGCAACCAGAAGAAAATCTAAGTGGTTTGCTTCTAATGCAGCATTTATTTATATCTGGAGACAAGTTCCTGAGCAGAACAACCGCATGTGTAATGGGGACTGTGCAACCTCATGTGAGAGGAAATAATGGCCCCTTGTCAGGTCCCCATTTGTTTTATATTATTTTTCGAGTACTGTTACACTTTATAACATGGCTGTATAAGGCTTCATAAGCCCCTGACTTGTACAGAGCACATACATGTGTATGGAGGATTGATCTCTTACATCCATAGAGAATGGCAAAAAGTCACATTGTGTGCCATCAGATTCCACATTATGGATAGGATTTAGGAAAGGATTTCTCGCACAGACAACTGTATTTTTGGTCCCAGTGTGATCCAACAAAACATTAGACTCGGACCAATGTTATTCTATGGGGCTGTGCACACAGGGCTGCCACTAGGAATTTCGGGGCCCCATACTGGCAAAATTTTCGGGGGCCCCTTGAGACTCCGCCCAGGCTCCGCCTCCACCCCTCGAACTGTTCACAGCCCCACCGCTCACTCTTGGAAAAACTTCACTTCTCACCTATCACACATTAACAGTTCCCATCACCAGATCACACATATAACAGCAGCTTTTGTTTTGGCCAAAAGATTTTTCTAATCTGCCACCACGACACGGCAGACTCTTTTGGCCGGGCCCTACGCTACTGTAAGCTATTAAAAATTTGTTAAAATATGCAATACAATTTAGGTATATTTTTATTTATTTTTCTATTTTTAAAATGACCAATAATATCACATACAAGGGACAAATACCACCACACCATAACCAGACACGATATTACCACCACAGTGACCGAATAATACCACATACAAGGAACAAATATCACCGCATCATATCCAAATCACATATTACCACCACATGGTGGTCAATAATACCACATACAGGGAACAAATGCCACCACACCATGACCAGACCACATATTACCACCACAGTGACCGAATAAATGCACATACAAGGGACAAATACCACCGCACCATGACCAGACCACATATTACCACCACATAGTGACTGAATACTGCAATACTGATCATTAGTAAAAAAAAACCAATACTAATATCACCATATGTGCCATTATACACAGGAGATCTGTACTTAGTATGCAGTGTCCGTGTACAGGTAACACACTGACTCACCAGTGACGTCTCTAGATGAAGTCCTTCAGCCTCGCTTTCCATCTTCATCCAGCACAGACCGCCATCACGTCTTCTAGCCAGGACTTGTCTCTGCAGGAAATAACACAGTTATCTAGAGCTCCTCTTGCAGAACACATTGCTTAATTTTTTCCACAACTTCTACACTACACCAGATGAAGAAAAAAAGGCGACATAGTATCACTTTACACAGTAACAGGACCGCCCCCCCATTTAAAACAGTATCCTCAAAAAATAAAATAAATACATCACTGCAGTAATAATATCCCTTAATTAGCCCCTATGGTAATAATATCCCCCATCCTGGCCCCATGTATCTCATTCCTGGCTCCAGCCATATGTTCTCACATTCTGCCCCCATATGATCTCCCCATCTGTCCCATGATCCTGCCCTATCTGTCCCATGATCCTGACCCATCTGTCCCATGATCCTGCTGCCCCATCTGTCTCCATCGTATCCATCCTGCCCCATCTGTCTCCATCCTGCCCCATCTGTCTCCATCCTGCCCCATATTCCTGCCCCATCTGTCTTCATCCTGCCCCATCTGTCTCCATCCTGCCCCATATTCCTGCCCCATCTGTCTCCATCCTGCCCTATATTCCGGCCCCATTTGTCTCCATCCTGCCCCGTGTCTCCATCCTGCCCCATGTCTCCATCCTGCCCCATGTCTCCATCCTGCCCCATATCCCTGCCCCATCTGTCTCCATCCTGCCCCATCTGTCTCCATCCTGCCCCATATTCCTGCCCCATCTGTCTGCATCCTGGCCCATCTGTCTCCATCCTGCCCCAACTGTCTCCATCCTGCTCCATCTATCTCCATCCTGCCCCATATTCCTGCCCCATCTGTCTCCATCCTGCCCTATATTCCTGCCCCATTTGTCTCCATCCTGCCCTGTGTCTCCATCCTGCCCCATGTCTCCATCCTGCCCCATGTCTCCATCCTGCCCCATATCCCTGCCCCATCTGTCTCCATCCTGCCCCATGTCTCCATCCTGCCCTGTGTCTCCATCCTGCCCCATGTCTCCATCCTGCCCCATGTCTCCATCCTGCCCCATATCCCTGCCCCATCTGTCTCCATCCTGCCCCATGTCTCCATCCTGCCCCATCTGTTTCCATCCTGCCCTATATTCCTGCCCCATTTGTCTCCATCCTGCCCTGTGTCTCCATCCTGCCCCATTTCTCCATCCTGCCCCATATCCCTGCCCCATCTGTCTCCATCCTGCCCCATGTCTCCATCCTGCCCCATCTGTCTCCATCCTGCCCTATATTCCTGCCCCCATATACCTGCCCCATGTCTCCATCCTGCCCCATCTGTCTCCATCCTGCCCTATATTCCTGCCCCATTTGTCTCCATCCTGCCCCCGTGTCACACATTCTACCCCGTGTCACACATTCTACCCCCTGTGTCTCACATTCCTGCCCCGTTTTCATTCCTGCCCCGTGTTTTCATTCCTGCCCCGTGTTTTCATTCCTGCCCCGTGTCTCACATTCCTGCTCCCTGTGTTTTCATTCCTGCCCCGTCTCACATTCCTGCCCCCGTGTCTGCGTCAAGCCCCTGTGTCTCCCATCCTGCCCTCTTGTCTTTATCATGCCCTGGGCTGCCGCATTTAGTAAAAAAAACAAAAAAACCCTTTCTCATTACCTGGCCGGGCTCCAGCGCCGACGTCCATCGCAGGCATCTCAGCGCGGAGTTGCCGGCGAATGACGTCCGTGCGTGCTGACGTCGCTGCCAGCCTCCGATTGGCTGGTGGCTTTAACTGTTGCCTTGCGGGCCCGGACGGGCCCGCAAGCAACAGAGGACACTAAACCTGCATCTCAGATGCAGGTACAGTGTACTGTCTGAAGCCTGCCGCTGGGGCCCGGGCCCCCTCTGCCCACCGGGCCCCATACGCCAGTCACGGCCGTAATGCCCTGATGGCGGCCCTGTGTGCACATGTCCAATTTTTTCCTCGGACAGAGTCTGTCTTAGGAAAAATTGCAGTATGCATGATTTGCATCCGATATTTGGATCGCAGTCAGCAATGCAAGTCAGTGAGTGCGTGAAAACCATCGAATTGCACTCAGATGACATCAAAGTGCAGTCTGATCTTCACAACAGAATGGAGAAGATGGAGACTTTTTTTTACATCTTCTCCTCGCCCTAGAAAATCAGATCACACTATGAAATTTGAGTTTGATCAGAGTGTGATTTTTATAATCGGCCATATTCTCTCGGATGAGAGAACATACGCTGGTGTGATCCTAACTAGTAATGAGCGAGTGTACTCATTCTTGGGTTTTCCCGAGCACACTCGGTTGACCTCCAAGTATTTATGACTGCTCGGAGATTTAGTTTTCATTGCGGCAGCTGAATGATTTACAGCTACTACCCAGCCTGAGTACATGTGGGGGTTGCCTGGTTGCTAGGGAATCCCCACATGTAATCAAGCTGGCTAATAGCTGTAAATCATTCAGCTGCCGCGATGAAAGCTAAATCTCAGAACACTAACAAATACTCGGAGACCACCCGAGCATACTCGGGAAAACCCAAGCAATGAGTACACTCGCTCATCACTAATCCTAACCTAATACATACAATGTTAAAACCTGGGGGAGCTGTTCACCTGTGATATGCCAGCAGCAGGTCATGCCACAAATGCTTTTTTTTTGTAGGGTGTGTTATAAAAGATCCTTAACTTAAAGGGGTTGTCTCAGCAAGATTCATTATTAAAGTGCAAAGTGATTGAAAAATCCATCAATGTTACAAATTATTTGTTATTAAAAATCCTCCCCGTTCTCAAGAATGGAGGGGCTTTTAAAGGGAATCTGTCACCACATTTGACCTATCTAAACTTAATATGGCCATACAGGCTTTAGAATGCTGAATACAGTCCTACCTATATGTCTCATATCAGATGCCTTGTTGTGGATAAATAATCTTTTATCACTTTATATAAGTGACCTCTTCCAGGTTCTGGGGAGGATGGTGCCTGAAAGAAACTCTGCCTCCAGAGATTATTTTAAATATAATGGCGAGTTACCAGTATGATGTGAATTGGATACCAGTGTTACCAGTGTGATGTTAAATGAATACCAATGTTACCAGTGTGATGTGTAATATTTACCAGTGTTACCAGTGTGATGTGCAATGGTTACCAGTGTGATTTGCAATGGCCGTTCTCTGCTCTCCTGATCTCACTGCAGAGCTGTGTGATACCTGACATATCTGCAGGTTCCTCTCAGCTCCTATCTCAAATGTGTTTTCAAGAAGACAAGTTTCATTTCTCCTGTTCTGTGTTAGATACTTGTCTATCTGGTAACTCCCCCTTCATGTAAAATAATCTCTGGAGGCAGAGTTATCTCCTGGCACCATCCTCCCGAGAGCCTGGAAGAGGTCATTTATATAAAGTGATAACAGATGATTTGTCAGCAACAAGGCATCTGATATGAGACACACAGGGAGGACTTTTTTAGCATTCTATAACCTGTGTGCCCATATTAGCAGTTTAGATATTCCCTTCTATAGGTTACACTATAGTTTACACATCCGCCCACCATCTCTGCCCATGTGCTCCTCTGATGCTAAGCTGCCTCTGTTTGCGGCATTGGAGAGCAAACACTTTGGGTCACCTGGGCTCTGATGCCGCTGGTGCAAACTGTCAATCATCATAATGGACCACCAATCAGAAAACCGAGAGAGGCTGAGGAGCAGTGCACTTCTGAAGGTAGAAGAAGAGAATAACCCTTTCATTCAGACCAAGACCAGACTATACACTTCATCTCCACAATCCCGGCTCATACTTCATCCTTCGCACCTGTAGGCACCAATGACTTTGTAGCCAAAATAGTACTCATACTCTGATCAAGTCATGTGACTTTACCGCTCTCTTCTGTGTAACACAGGGTAATAGGGTGAGGCATAGCTCCCAACCGTCCCTCATTGTGCGGGATTGTCCCGGTTTTCAGCCTCTGCCCCGCACTCCCGCATGGGACGCTCTAATCCCGCGGCGCAGACAGAAGGACCGACACGCCCCCTTGTATAGTTAAGCCATGCCCCGGGCCCTTACCCTTTTGTATGGCTGCCTGCTTTCTGAGCACAGGACCTGTGATGAGGTCACAGGAGGGGAGGAGTCAGGGGTCACATGATCGGCAGATCGGGACCTCCATGGATTGCACGACTTGCTGCCACCTTGCCACATGGTCTTGCAGGAGGTAAGTAATTCCTTGTATGGGGTCAGGAGGTGTACAGTGTGGATGTAGCAGAGCCGTGTGTGTACGAGGTGTGCGGAGCGGAGCCGTGTGTGTACGAGGTGTGCGGAGCGGAGCCGTGTGTGTACGAGGTGTGCGGAGCGGAGCGGAGCCGTGTGTGTACGAGGTGTGCGGAGCGGAGCCGTGTGTGTACGATGTGTTCGGAGCGGAGCCGTGTGTGTACGAGGTGTGCGGAGCGGAGCGGAGCCGTGTGTGTACGAGGTGTGCGGAGCGGAGCCGTGTGTGTACGAGGTGTGCGGAGCGGAGCCGTGTGTGTACGAGGTGTGCGGAGCGGAGCCGTGTGTGTACGAGGTGTGCGGAGCGGAGCGCGCCGCAAACTTGGTCCCTCTTTCCCATCTTCAAAAGTTGGGAGGTATGGGGTGAGGGGTGTCATATCCGTTCATTAGGTGTACCCTAAGGCCGGAACAGCACAGCTAACATTCTTCTGATTCTGGTGTGGAACTGCTACTGACAGCATGTCCTCTTTACTTCAGGTGATGTATTTCGGGAATTCTGCAACAAAATACTTAGCGGACGGTCTCATCCCTACACAGGGTCATCCTGGAACTTTTGTTCTGCCTTGGTATTTGTAAGTACTCAGGTGCATTTGTTGTCTAGTTACCGATTAGTAACTTCTCTTACATATTATACATATAATCCTGGTGTTTTTAGGGTCCATTGCAATCACATTTGGCTGTTTTGGTATGATTCCTTACAGCCACAAGGCTTTTTAAAAGGTTTTAAATGTATGTTTTTTTTGCATGTGATTTGATGTAATCAATAAAGATACTGGTATAATTATTGTGATCCCTGTGTATACATCGTTGCTCTTTTTTTTGTCCCATATTGATTTGGTATGCATTACACTGTGTGCAGAATTATTCCGCAAGTTGTATTTTGATCACATGATACTTTTTATACCTGTTGTCCTACTCCAAGCTGTTCAGGCTTGAGAGCCAACTACCAAGTAAATCGGGTGATGTGCATCTCTGTAATGAGGAGGCGTCTTGTCTAATGACATCAACACCCTATATAAGGTGTGCTTAATTATTAGGCAACTTCCTTTCCTTTGGCAAAATGGGTCAGAAGAGAGATTTGACGGGCTCTGAAAAGTCCAAAATTGTGAGATGTCTTGCAGAGGGATGCAGCAGTCTTGAAATTGCCAAACTTTTGAAGTGTGATCACCGAACAATCAAGCGTTTCATGGCAAATAGCCAACAGGGTCGTGTTTTGCAAAAAAGGCGCAAAATAACTGCCCATGAATTGAGGAAAATCAAGCGTGAAGCTGCCAAGATGCCATTTGCCACCAGTTTTGCCATATTTCACAGCTGCAACATTACTGGAGTAACAAAAAGCACAAGGTGTGCGATACTCATGGACATGGCCAAGGTAAGGAAGGCTGAAAAATGACCACCTTTGTACAAGAAACATAAGATAAAACGTCAAGACTGGGCCAAGAAATATCTTAAGACTGACTATTCGAAGACTTTATGGACTGATGAAATGAGAGTGACTCTTGATAGGCCAGATGGATGGGCCAGAGGCTGGATCAGTAAAGGGCAGAGAGCTCCACTCCGACTCAGAAGCCAGCAAGGTGGAGGTGGGGTACTGGTATGGGCTGGTATCATCAAAGATGAACTTGTGGGACCTTTTTGGGTTGAGGATGGAGTGAAGCTCAACTCCCAGACCTACTGCCAGTTTCTGAAAGAACTTCTTCAAGCAGTGGTACAGTAAGAAGTCGGTATCGTTCAAGAAAAACATGATTTTCATGCAGGACAATGCTCCATCACATGCCTCCAACTACTCCACAGAGTGGCTGGCCAGCAAAGGTCTCAAAGAAGAAAAAATAATGACATGGCCCTCTTGTTTACCTGATCTGAACCCCATAGAGAACCTGTGGTCCCTCATAAAATGTGAGATCTACAGGGAGGGAAAACAGTCCACCTCTCGGAACAGTGTCTGGGAGGCTGTGGTGGCTGCTGCACGCAATGTTGATCGTAAACAGATCAAGCAACTGACAGAATCTATGGATAGAAGGCTGTTGACTGTCATCATAAACAAAGGTTGGTCACTAATTTTTGGGGGTTTTGTTTTTGCATGTCAGAAATGTTTATTTCTAAATTTTGTGCAGTTATATTGGTTTACCTGGTGAAAATAAACAAGTGAGATGGGATTGTATTTGGTTTTTATTAAGTTGCCTAATAATTCTGCACAGTAATAGTTACCTGCACAAACAGATATCCTCCTAAGATGGCCGAATCTAAAAAAAAACCCACTCCAACTTCCAAAAATATTAAGCTTTGATATTTATGAGTCTTTTGGGTTGATTGAGAACATAGTTGTTGATCAATAATAAAAATAATCCTCTAAAATACAATTTGCCTAATAATTCTGCACACAGTGCAGATTGATCCCAGAAGGTATTGGGTGGTGCCCACTATTTCTTTATTTTCTTGACTAGTAAGTTCTGTAATTGTGCGATTGGTTAATCAGAGATCTCAGAATAAAATGCAAGATCTCGTGTTCTGACCCTAAAAGCTGCCGTGCTGAGTTATGAGGTTATGAGATCCCGCAGTTCATACTCTATAGAATCCCATAACTCCTAAGTAGGGTTGAGCGACTTTGACCTTTTTAGGGTCGAGTCATGTTTCGCAAAACCCGACTTTTTGAAAAGTCGAGTCGGGCGAAATCGGCCGATTACTGCGAAAAGTCGAGGATCGGCCGGAACACGAAACCCTATGCACGTCAATGGGGATTTTTTTTTTTTGTATTTTTTTTTTTTCCTCCCTCTCCCTCTCCCTCTCTCCTATATTCCCCTCCGTCCCAGCACAGAAAATCTCGTGTTACACATTGCAAATCCCTACTGCGCACAAGCGATAAAATGATGATAGCCGTGCACGCCCCTAACCCCTATGTCATCACTCTGCCCACACTCCTTCATTGGCTGAAAAAAATGGCGCTAAACGCGTCATACGAAACGCGACTTTGGCGCCAAGATCGCGTACCGCATGGCCGACCACACACAGGGATCGGGTCGGGTTTCATGAGACGCCGACTTTGCCAAAAGTCGGCGACTTATGAAAATGAACGATCCGTTTCGCTCAACCCTACTCCTAAGTAGTTATTGAGGTAAAACAGGGCTTGTTTTAACACTTTTTAATGACGTACTGCATATTTTCAGAATATTTTTGTTTTTTGGGGGGAGGAAGATGTTTTTTATGTAATTTTTTTGTGTGTAATAGATAGTCCCACCTTAAAAACGTGGCTGCGCCAGAAATTGGCAGGCAGGTCTAAGTGGTCCTCTGTTCTTCTGATAAGTGGGAATCCCATAGGTGGCAACAAGTCCTGAACTTCTACATATCTCAAGGAATGTTGGGAGTAAGTTTCCCAATGGAGGAGATGACATTAAGCTGTTTGCCAATATACTATATTTCACATAGGTGTTTTTTTTTACCATTTAAAATTGTCTCTACAAGTCTCCCCTAAAATTTAAAGTTGCTGCAGTACTCATGTGGTCCCTACTGGTCAGTTTTTACTTAATTACAGCTAAATAAACCACGTCTATACTCCGAAGGACTCACTCATACTTTATTAAGATGGCGGATGGCAAGTTGTTGTTGCTTTCCTGCCAGGAATTGGTGTCTTTATAACCCCGAGAGAAGAAAGTAGCCTCTTCTTTAAAACATTAATATATGAACTCAATAATATTCTTAGATCTTCCTGAAGATCACAAAGAATCTCTCTCGTGGTCAGTGGATTACGCTTTTCATGGTCCTGAAGAAGGTTCTGTGTAAGAAAGAGATAAACACCTGAACACAACTCCAATAGAAAATTAGAATTAATGGAGGAAAAGGCGTAATAATTTATCTTCAATTCCAGAGATATCACCATCTTGGTTGATTACAGATTCTGAATTACTAATAAGTGGCAGCCAATATAATCAAACCTACACCTCTCCAGTTTGCATAGTTCCAGCAGAGTGACGCCTAAAACCATGCATTTGAAACCACCCCTGATGTTGTCCAGGATTGTCCCTCTTTCCAGAGAAAAACATCCCTCTAAGGCCAGGGACACACTTAACGTATAAAAAAACGGTCCGTTTTTCACGGCCGAGAATCGCACAAATGTTTCAAAAACAGTGATCCGTGTGCAGTGCGAGGATGCGATTTCCTCGCATCAAATGATCCGTGTGACATCCGTATGGCATCCGTATGCCGAGATTTTCTCGCAAGCTTGCAAAACCGACATCTAATGGATTTATGTGCTCAAATGTTCGGGAAAACATATATACAGTATATATATATATATATGTCATTGAGACACATATATATATATTCTGTATTTATATTTCATTCAGCGCGATATCTGTGAAAAGCCGGTAATTCAATTGCCGGCTTTGCATTTCTCCTTCACAAACCCGACATGATATGAGACATGGTTTACATACAGTAAACCATCTCATATCCCCTCTTTTTTTGCATATTCCACACTACTAATGTTAGTAGTGTGTATGTGCAAAATTTGGCCGCTGTAGCTGCTAAAATAAAGGGTTAAATGGCGGAAAAAATTGGCATGGGCTCCCGCGCAATTTTCTCCGCCAGAATGGTAAAGCCAGTGACTGAGGGCAGATATTAATAGCCAGGAGAGGGTCCATGGTTATTGGCCCCCCTGGCTAAAAACATCTGCCCCCAGCCACCCCAGAAAAGGCACATCTGGAAGATGCGCCTATTCTGGCACTTGGCCACTCTCTTCCCACTCCCTGTAGCGGTGGGCTATGGGGTAATGAAGGGTTAATGCCACCTTGCTATTGGAAGGTGACATTAAGCCAGATTAATAATGGAGAGGCGTCAATTATGACACCTATCCATTATTAATTCAATTGTTTGAAAGTGTTAAAAAACACACACACACATGATTAAAAAGTATTTTAATGAAATAAACACAGCGGTTGTTTTAATATTTTATTGCTCTCTCAATCCATTTGCAGGCCCTCGCTTGGCAAAATAATAAACACACAATATACATACCCTCTCTGATGAACTGTCACGTCCCACGAGGTAATCCATCTGAAGGGGCTAACTAATATTACAGGCACGAGCTGCGATAAACCACTCGCTCGTGCCTGTAATCCCCGGGTGCTGAAAGGAAAGCAGAGTGATCTATACTTACATTGAGTCGCGGTGATGCGCCCCTGCTGGATGTTCTCATGAACTGCAGCCTGGGAACTTTTTCCCACGCTCCAGGTCATATGAGGACATCCACCAGGGGGCGCATCACCGCGACTGAAGGAAATGTAGGTCAATGACCTACATTTCCTTCATTCGCCGGGGCTTACAAGCACGAGCATAGCTGCCTTTGCAGGGCTCCTGCTTGTAAATTATTTTAACCCCTTCAGATGGATTACTTCGTGGGACGTGACGGGTCAGCAGAAGGTATGTATATTGTGTGTTTATTGTTTTGCCAAGCGAGGGTCTGAAAATGGATTGAGAGAGCAATAAAATATTAAAACAACCGCTGTGTTTATTTCATTAAAATACTTTTAAATCATGTGTGTGTGTGTTTTTTAACACTTTCAAACAATTGGATTAATAATGGATAGGTGTCATAATTGACGCCTCTCCATTATTAATCTGGCTTAATGTCACCTTCCAATAGCAAGGTGGCATTAACCCTTCATTACCCCATATCCCACCGCTACAGGGAGTGGGAAGAGAGTGGCCAAGTGCCAGAATAGGCTCATCTTCCAGATGTGCCTTTTCTGGGGTGGCTGGGGGCAGATGTTTTTAGCCACAGGGGGGGCCAATAACCATGGACCCTCTCCTGGCTATTAATATCTGCCCTCAGTCATTGGCTTTACTACTCTGGCGGAGAAAATTGCGCGGGAGCCCACGCCAATTTTTTCTGCCATTTAACCCTTTATTTTAGCAGCTACAGCGGCCAAATTTTGCACATACACCCTACTAACATTAGTAGTGTGGAATATGCAAAAAAAAGGGGGATATGAGATGGTTTACTGTATGAAAACCATGTCTCATATCCTGTCGGGTTTGTGAAGGAGAAATGCAAAGCCGGCAATTGAATTACCGGCTTTTCTATAGAACACCGCTGCGTATTTCTCGCAATGCACACGCATGGTCCGTGTGTAATCCGATTTTTTCTCGCACCCATAGAGTTTCATTGGCGAGTCTCGGCCGAGATACGCTGACAATCGCAGCCTGCTGCGAGTTCCCTCGGATCCGAAATACGGTGGAGAAAATATCGGATGATGGGAGCTGCACCATAGATTAACATTGGGCCGAGTGCTATGCGATTTTTTATCGCATAGCACTCGTCCGTATTACGGTCTAGTGTGACCCCGGCCTCAGACAATGCTCCTGACATTTTTCACACAGTTTAATCCAATTTACAAAAATGCTGTGGTTCTTAATTTTATTATAGGGTAGGTACAGGGCCTATAGGATAGGTAATCAGTATCAGATTGGTGGGGTCTGGTATCGGCATCCTGCCAGCCAGTGGTGTAACTAGAGTGTTATGGGCCCCAGGGCAAAATTTGGACCTAGACTCCTCACGACCATCAGATCCTTATAAAGTCACACCATGACCACCATCCTGTTACTAAACAATACAAAGTCTCATTTACCAATAATTCTGCATGCTGAAGAAGGGATAAATACTGCCACACCACGGCCACATATTACTAGTATATACAGCAGTGACCACAAAATGCCACCATACTAGTCATTAATAAAAAACACTAAACTAAGACAAATATTACTCCCAAAACGGTGAACAAATAGTGTAAGGCTGCATTTATACATAGGAGTTCTGTAAAAAATATATACAGTACAGGTAAATATAGCAGCTCACCGGTGATGTCTCCTTTTGGAGACACTCATTTTTGCTTTTCGTCTTCATCCCAAGTAGACTGCTATGACTTCTTTCTGATATTTCTTGTCTCTGTAAAATTTAATAGACATCTGTGGCCTTACACTCTGATGCCAGCACATGAGCTAGAACTTCCTTTTCCTCACTTCCCAGAATGCATTGCTCCTACCTTTGTTGCCTAGCCCAAACCGACAGCTTGCCTTTCTGTTTGGGCTAGGCAGCATATGTTTGCATGTGTGGGCTCCAGGGGTGTTGCTAGAGTATAAAGACGTGTTTTCCCCAAAATTAAAAAGTAATAATAGAAATATAATGTATAAATGTCACAAAAAGCACAGCAATAAGATAATTTTCAAAATAAAACTTCTAAATAATAGTCATACTGTTCCCAAAAATATTATCATAATACTGTTATTGAGCAAACTCCACTGTACTAAGACCAATATTACTAATAATACCACTATATAATGGTAAAATAATGCCACCATACCCATAACTTGCGATCACTGCCATCCTGTTACTCAACAAAACTAAGTCCCATGTACCAATAATATCACGATCAAATATTACCAGCATACATAGTGACTGCAAAATGCCACGATACTTGACTCTGGAATTGTATTACTAAAGGGCCCCACAATTAACCCTTTCCCAACCTCTTACCTAAAATAAAACACCACTGAGTGACATTAGACAAAAGGATAATCCTCAAATCTCATTAGTAGTTGCCAGCCCATAATAGGACCAACAAAAGGTGGTGGATGGGTGGGAAGACCCAAGTGCTGTGTCCAGGTATGGAATGCCTGCTTATTTTGTGACCCTAACCTATCCACCCCCCACATCAGTCCCTCCCACTAACCAATTCAAATAGACCCTCAAACCCCCTCACTTCTCATTCCCCTCTCCTATGCTTAGACACACAACTCATTCCCCAAAAATTAACCCCTTATATACTGAATCAGGCCTAGCATCCCTCCTGAGTCATGAAGCCCTCCCATAAGCAGAGTGGAAAGCCAGCAGTCAGGGCTATTACTGGTCCTTAATGAAAACTACTGTACTAAGACCAATATTACTCCCATACAGTGTAAGGCTGCAGTTATTCATCAGAGTTCTGTAAATAGTATACACAATACTGGTAAACACAACGGCTCACCGATGAAATCTCCGATTGGAGGCACTCATTTTTACTTTTTGTCTTCATCAAGGACAGACTGCTATGGCTAATGTGGCACCCCAGGAGTTCGGGTACCACAGTAGTGCTGATTTCCTCTCGGGGAGGGTAGTGCTATGCCTGGAGACAAGTGAGATTCCCTTTGGCAGGTTGTTGTGAATTTGGATTCTGGGCTCCCCCGGTGGCCGCTTGTGGAATTGGACTTGTCATCCTCTTTCCTGTTTCACCTGGTTCCATCAGTAGTGGGTGTCGCTATTTAAGCTCATTTCTCTGGTGGTTTCTTGCCGGTCAACAATGTTATCTGATGCCTCTCAGTGCTTGTTCCTGCTTCTGACAACTACTAGATAAGTTGGACTTTTGTCCATGTTTCGTTTGCCTATTTGTTCCAGTTCACAGCTGAAGTTTTGTTACTGTGTCTGGAAAGCTCTCGTTGATCAGGGATTGCTACTCTGGTGTTATGAGTTAATGCCAGAGTTTAAGGTAATCTCTGGATGGTGTTTTGTTAGTGTTTTTCTGCTGACCATGAAAGTATACTATCTGTCTTCTGCTATCTAGTAAGCGGACCTCAAATTTGCTAAGACTATTTTCCTGCTGCGTTTGTTGTTTCATCTGAACTCACCGTCATTATATGTGGGGGGCTACTGTCTTCTTTGGAATATTTCTCTAGAGGTGAGCCAGGTCTTATATTTCCCTCTGCTAGCTATTTAGGTCTTAGGCCAGAGCTGGGCATCTAGCAATAAATAGGAAATGCTACCTGGCTATTTCTAGTTGCGCGGCAGGCTTAGTTCATGGTCAGTATAGTTCCATCTTCCGAGAGCTTGTCCCTCTATAGGCTTGCTATGATCTCTGCTTGCAGAGATCATGACAGTTTGACCGGCCAATAAAGTGTTAAAGACCCAGGTTGAGAAAGGAGAGTTATAAGAAGTCTGCTGGAATTTTTTTTTTTTTTTTTTTTTTCCCTCCAGTTTGCCTTGCTGCAGTCTTTTTTCTCTCTCTCCTCCTCATCTTTGTATGGCTCTGTGTGCACCTGACAATAATGGATCTTCAGAGTGTAACTGCGGGTTTGAATAATCTCATCACGAAAGTACAAAATTTACAAGATTTTGTGGTACATGCTCCAGTATCTGAGCCGAGAATTCCTTTGCCGGAGTTCTTCACAGGGAATAGAGCTAGCTTCCAGAATTTCCGAAATAATTGTAAGCTTTATTTGTCCCTGAAGTCTCGTTCAGCTGGAGACCCTGCTCAGCAGGTTAGGATTGTGATTTCCTTGCTCAGGGGTGACCCTCAAGATTGGGCCTTCTCATTGCCAGCAGGGGATCCTGCGTTGCGCGATGTGGATGCGTTTTTTCTGGCCTTGGGCTTGCTTTATGAGGAACCTCATTTGGAACTTCAGGCAGAAAAAACTTTGATGGCACTATCTCAGGGGCAAGACGAAGCTGAGGTTTACTGCCAAAAATTCCGTAAATGGTCTGTGCTTACTCAGTGGAATGAGTGCGCCTTGGCGGCAACTTTCAGAGAAGGTCTCTCTGATGCCGTTAAGGATGTTATGGTGGGGTTCCCTGTGCCTGCAGGTCTGAATGAGTCCATGACAATGGCTATTCAGATTGATAGGCGTTTGCGGGAGCGCAAACCGGTGCACCATCTGGCGGTGTCTATGGAAAAGACGCCAGAAAGTATGCAGTGTGATAGAATTCTGTCCAGGAGCGAGCGACAGAATTTTAGACGGAAGAATGGATTGTGCTTCTATTGTGGGGATTCTACTCATGTTATATCAGCATGCTCTAGGCGTACAAAGAAGCTTGATAAGTCTGTTTCCATTGGCACCATTCAGTCTAAGTTTATTTTGTCTGTAACCCTGATTTGCTCTTTGTCATCCATTGCCACGGACGCCTATGTTGACTCTGGCGCCGCTCTGAGTCTTATGGATTGGTCCTTTGCCAATCGTTGTGGTTTTGATTTAGAGCCTTTGGAGACTCTTATTCCTCTGAAGGGGATTGACTCCACCCCATTGGCTAATAATAAACCACAATACTGGACACAAGTAACCATGCGTATCAATCCGGATCACCAGGAGATTATTCGTTTCCTGGTGCTGTATAATTTACATGACGATTTGGTACTGGGATTGCCATGGTTGCAGTCTCACAATCCAGTCTTGGACTGGAGAGCAATGTCTGTGTTGAGCTGGGGATGTAAGGGTATTCATGGGGACTTACCTTTGGTTTCTATTTCGTCGTCCATTCCCTCTGAAGTCCCTGAGTTCCTCTCAGATTATCAAGACGTCTTTGACGAACCCAAGCTTGGGTCGTTACCTCCGCACCGTGAGTGCGATTGTGCCATAGATTTGATACCGGGTTGCAAATATCCAAAGGGTCGTTTGTTTAATCTGTCCGTGCCGGAACATGCTGCTATGCGGGAATATATAAAGGAGTCTTTGGAAAAGGGACATATTCGTCCATCTTCTTCTCCCTTGGGAGCTGGGTTTTTCTTTGTCTCAAAAAAGGACGGCTCTTTGAGACCATGTATTGATTATCGGCTTCTGAATAAGATCACTGTTAAGTACCAATACCCATTGCCATTGCTTACTGATTTGTTTGCTCGTATAGAGGGTGCTAAGTGGTTCTCTAAAATTGATCTTCGTGGGGCGTATAATTTGGTGCGGATCAGGCAGGGGGATGAGTGGAAGACCGCATTTAATACGCCCGAGGGCCACTTTGAGTATTTGGTCATGCCTTTTGGTCTTTCTAATGCCCCTTCAGTTTTCCAGTCTTTTATGCATGATATTTTCCGCGATTTTCTGGATAAATTTATGATAATATATCTGGATGATATTCTGATTTTTTCTGATGACTGGGACTCTCATGTCCAGCAGGTCAGGAGAGTTTTTCAGGTTCTGCGGTCTAATTCTTTATGTGTGAAGGGGTCTAAGTGCGTTTTTGGGGTCCAGAAAATTTCCTTTTTGGGGTATATTTTTTCTCCCTCTTCCATTGAGATGGATCCCGTCAAGGTGCAAGCTATTTGTGACTGGACTCAGCCCTCCTCTCTTAAGGGTCTTCAGAGATTTTTGGGCTTTGCCAACTTTTACCGCCGATTTATTGCTGGTTTTTCGGATGTCGTTAAACCACTGACTGATTTGACCAGACATGGCGCTGATGTTGCTAATTGGTCCCCTCATGCTGTAGAGGCCTTTCAGGAGCTTAAGCACCGTTTTGCCTCTGCCCCTGTGTTACGTCAGCCTGATGTGAATCTGCCTTTTCAGGTTGAGGTTGACGCTTCGGAGATCGGAGCTGGGGCAGTGTTGTCGCAGAAAGGTTCCGACTGCTCCGTCATTAGACCTTGTGCCTTCTTTTCTCGCAAATTTTCGCCCGCAGAGCGGAATTATGATGTTGGGAATAGGGAGCTTTTGGCCATGAAGTGGGCGTTTGAGGAGTGGCGCCATTGGCTAGAGGGGGCTAAGCATCAGGTGGTGGTATTGACTGACCACAAAAATTTGATTTATCTTGAGACTGCCAGGCGCCTGAATCCTAGACAGGCGCGCTGGTCTTTATTTTTTTCTCGCTTTAATTTTGTGGTGTCATACCTACCGGGTTCTAAGAATGTTAAGGCAGATGCCCTTTCTAGGAGTTTTGACCCGGACTCTCCTGGTAATACTGAACCCACAGGTATCCTTAGGGAGGGAGTAATTTTGTCGGCCGTTTCTCCTGATCTGCGGCGGTCCTTGCAAGAGTTTCAGGCGGATAGACCGGATCGTTGTCCGCCTGATAGACTGTTTGTTCCGGATGATTGGACCAGTAGAGTCATCTCTGAGGTACATTCTTCTGCATTGGCAGGTCATCCCGGAATTTTTGGTACCAGGGATTTGGTGGCAAGATCCTTCTGGTGGCCTTCCCTGTCACGAGATGTGCGAGTCTTTGTGCAGTCATGTGACATTTGTGCTCGGGCCAAGTCTTGTAGTTCTCGGGCTAGCGGACTGCTGTTGCCCTTGCCTATTCCTAAGAGGCCTTGGACACACATCTCGATGGATTTTATTTCAGATCTGCCTGTTTCCCAGAAGATGTCTGTCATCTGGGTGGTCTGTGACCGTTTCTCTAAAATGGTCCATTTGGTTCCTCTGCCCAAGTTGCCTTCTTCTTCTGAGTTGGTTCCTCTGTTTTTTCAGAATGTTGTCCGATTGCACGGTATTCCTGAGAATATTGTTTCTGACAGAGGTACCCAATTTGTGTCTAGATTTTGGCGGGCATTCTGTGCTAGGATGGGCATAGATTTGTCTTTTTCATCTGCTTTTCACCCTCAGACTAATGGCCAGACCGAGCGGACTAATCAGACCCTGGAGACATATCTGAGGTGTTTTGTCTCTGCTGACCAGGATGATTGGGTTGCTTTTTTGCCATTGGCAGAGTTCGCCCTCAATAATCGGGCCAGCTCTTCCACCTTGGTGTCCCCGTTTTTCTGTAATTCGGGGTTTCACCCTCGATTTTCCTCCGGTCAGGTGGAATCCTCGGATTGTCCTGGAGTGGATGCGGTGGTGGAGAGATTGCATCACATCTGGGGGCAGGTTATGGACAATTTGAAGTTGTCCCAGGAGAAGACTCAGCGTTTTGCCAACCGTCATCGTCGTGTTGGTTCTCGGCTTTGTGTTGGAGATTTGGTCTGGTTGTCTTCTCGTTTTGTCCCTATGAGGGTCTCTTCTCCTAAGTTTAAACCTCGGTTCATCGGCCCTTATAGAATATTGGAGATTCTTAATCCTGTTTCTTTCCGTTTGGACCTCCCTGCGTCCTTTTCCATTCATAACGTTTTTCATCGGTCGTTATTGCGCAGGTATGAGGTGCCTGTTGTACCTTCAGTTGAGCCTCCTGCTCCGGTGTTGGTTGAGGGTGAGTTGGAGTACGTTGTGGAGAAAATTTTGGACTCTCGTGTTTCCAGACGGAGACTCCAGTATCTGGTCAACTGGAAGGGTTACGGCCAGGAGGATAATTCTTGGGTCAATGCATCTGATGTTCATGCTTCTGATCTTGTTCGTGCCTTCCATAGGGCTCATCCTGGTCGCCCTGGTGGATCTGGTGAGGGTTCGGTGCCCCCTCCTTGAGGGGGGGGTACTGTTGTGAATTTGGATTCTGGGCTCCCCCGGTGGCCGCTTGTGGAATTGGACTTGTCATCCTCTTTCCTGTTTCACCTGGTTCCATCAGTAGTGGGTGTCGCTATTTAAGCTCATTTCTCTGGTGGTTTCTTGCCGGTCAACAATGTTATCTGATGCCTCTCAGTGCTTGTTCCTGCTTCTGACAACTACTAGATAAGTTGGACTTTTGTCCATGTTTCGTTTGCCTATTTGTTCCAGTTCACAGCTGAAGTTTTGTTACTGTGTCTGGAAAGCTCTCGTTGATCAGGGATTGCTACTCTGGTGTTATGAGTTAATGCCAGAGTTTAAGGTAATCTCTGGATGGTGTTTTGTTAGTGTTTTTCTGCTGACCATGAAAGTATACTATCTGTCTTCTGCTATCTAGTAAGCGGACCTCAAATTTGCTAAGACTATTTTCCTGCTGCGTTTGTTGTTTCATCTGAACTCACCGTCATTATATGTGGGGGGCTACTGTCTTCTTTGGAATATTTCTCTAGAGGTGAGCCAGGTCTTATATTTCCCTCTGCTAGCTATTTAGGTCTTAGGCCAGAGCTGGGCATCTAGCAATAAATAGGAAATGCTACCTGGCTATTTCTAGTTGCGCGGCAGGCTTAGTTCATGGTCAGTATAGTTCCATCTTCCGAGAGCTTGTCCCTCTATAGGCTTGCTATGATCTCTGCTTGCAGAGATCATGACAGCAGGTTATCACACACACAACACCTTCCAAATCCAGGCCAGGAGGGGGAGCTCTGAACCCTGTTTTAGGGCAGCTTTCCTGGATAAAGATCCTGGTTTGGAGGAGGAGCGAGTTTTTAGTCTGGAGCAGACAGGGGGGAAGGGAAAGGAGCAGAGGAGAAATTGAGGGCTCAAGGAAGCTGAGGATAGGCCTCTGAGGAGCTACAGCGCAGAAGCCGAGTACCGGGAGCCCGAGGCTGTGGGGAGCTGTAAGCACCTTAGCAGAACCGGAGGGCATAAGATCATACAGACATTGCCCACACCACACCTGAGGCACAGCAGCAATTTAGAGCCTGGAGTCACCGTGTAAGAGACCCCAAGAGTACAACTCAAGCCATGCAGGTTCTGTCCCAGGACAGGAGAGAGAGAAAGGAGTACTTGGCCAGCAAACTACAGGTAGCAAGGTACCGGAAATCCAGCGCATAGTGGAAGGCTCCCAACCTGGCCTGCCAAGGGGATTTTGCTGGTTTCTGGGCTGCCTGGACTCCTTCTGTACCTGTTGCAGGTACCCTAGACTGTGGATTACCACCTTCAGTAGACCAGGTAAAGACTTTACCACACTGTGTCCTCTACTTATTCGATGGCTTATACCATCTGGCCCATATACCTTGGGAGCCCTGGGGACCCCGCTTCACCTGTAGGAAGCGTCACCATCACGGCTGCATCAACATCCCCCAGAGGACTCCTTTAAAGCAGCGTTGGTCACCCTGACCGAAAACAACAGGTGGCGTCACAAATGGACTACATCATACCAAACCCCTTTAATTGAGCCCCATGGCCACGGACCGGGTCGCCGCTACTGTGACATCCCCTTTAATAGCCGACCGGACCCGGCACCGTGTACCCTGCCCTGGTGGGCGACTCACTTCTCTCTACCATGTCTTGTCTTTGCAGAATTCAACACACAGACATCTAAGGCTGATCACCCCTGCTGCCAGCACTAAATGAGCTAGAACTTTTTTTCCCTTATTTCCCAGCAAGCTTTACTCCTGTGTTTATTGCCTAGCACAAACCAAAAGATTGCCTCACCGGTGATGTCTCCGTTTGGAAGCACTCATTTGTGCATATCGTCTTCATTAAAACCAGACGGCTATGACTTCTTTCTGATATTTCTTGTCTCTGTAAAATTTAACATACAGAAGATTATAGCTGATTACCTCTACTGCCAACACTAGATGAACTAGAACTTTCTTTCCCTCACTTCCCAGCAAGAATTACTCCTGTCTTTGTTGTCAAGCCCAAATGAAAAGCTTCCCAGTTGCTGAAATCCATTTTGGTGTCTCTGCTGCTGAAGAAGGATTACACTTGACAACAGGCAGCAAGTTACACAGAACTAAGACACCGAGTGGACGGCATTTTCAGGATGATCTTTTAAGTGTGAGAAAACATGATTTTATGTAAAGTGATTGGTTGATTTATGATTATCTAATGAGAGTAAGTTGCCTGAAATTAACTTTTTCATGATACAGTTGATCTTTGTTTTTGGGCTTTTGTTTTTTCCTCCCTATCTTTCAACAGCCATAACTGGTTTATTATTTTCCCATCCACATAGACACATGAGGGCTTATGTTTTACAGGACATGTTGTACTTTTGAATTGAACACACAGGCATCTAAGGCTGATCACCCCTGCTGCCAGCATTAAATGAGCTAGAACTTTATTTCCCTTACTTCCTAGCAAGCTTTACTCCTGTCTTTGTTGCCTAGCACAAACCAAAAGATTGCCTCACCGGTGATGTCTCCGTTTGGAGGCGCTCATTTTTGCTTATCGTCCTCATTAAAACCAGATGGCTATGACTTCTTTCTGATATTTCTTGTTTCTGTAAAATTTAACATAGAGAATTTTTTAGCTGATTGCCTCTACTGCCAACACTAGATGAGCTAGAACTCCTGTCCTTGTTGTCAAGCCCAAATGAAAAGCTTCCCAGTTGCTGAAATCCATTTTGGCGTCTCTGCTGCTGAAGAAGGATTACACTGGACAACAGTCAGCAGACAGCAAGTTACACAGAACCAGGTACGGACTGGGGCTGAAATTCAGCCCTGGCATTTGAAATCACACAGGGCCCATGCGGTCCCCATTCCCAAGTAACAGATGTGAATATATTACTAATAATTACATTGGATGGAGGAAAGCAAGATTTTCTACAAGACCAATATTTCTAATGATGCTTGTGACCTGCTGAAGTTCACAACTTCACAACTTTTAACAGTATGGATGTCTTGAGAACACCAATTCTGCTAACAATATAGCAGACAAGGCAGCCCATGACCAGACAGGCCCTTCTGGTATTGAACTGAGACACCGTGTGGACGGCTTTTTTGGATGATCTTTAAAACCCCTTTCCGACATCGGGCATAATAGTATGCCAATGTCGGAGTTCCTCCGTTTGATGGGGGCTCCGGCGGTGAGCCACATTTTTCCTGGGATACGTCAGCTGTTTTGAACAGTTGACATGTGCCCGCAATAGCCGCGGGTGGAATCACGGACAACTTGCAGCTATTAACCAGTTAAATGCCGCTGTCAAACTTTGACAGTGGCATTTAAATCGCGCTTCCGGCAATCGCACCAGAAATACGCACACCGGTGACCCCCGTCACTTGATAGAGGTTCACCAGTGTATTGGCATGATAACCTGAGGTCTCCTGGAGACCTCTATGGTTGTCAGTCCCGGCTTGCTATGAGCGCCACCCAGTGATTGGCGCTCATAGCAAGTGAGCAATTCTGAACATCGCCTCTATGTAGCAGAGCAGATCGGGTTGCGGCAGCTTCTAGTCTCCTATGGAGACTATTGAAGCATGGAAAAAGTAAACAAAATGGTTTTAAAAATATTAAAAAAATAGAAAAATACATAAAAGTTCAAATCACCCCCCTTTCACCCCATTCAAAATAAAATAATTAAAATAAAATTAAATGAGGAGCCCGCCAGGGCCTAGGGGTACTCGGTGCTCCCTAGGGGGATGTCACGGTGGCGACAACCCGGTCCATGGCCCTGGGCGCCCATGTTAAAGGGAATGTTCTTAAAGGGGTTGTGAATAAAGTTTGTATTCGTGATGCCACCTGTGGTATTCGGTCAGTGGGGGACCGATGCTGCTTAAAGGGGTCCGCTGGGGTGATGTTATGGCAGCTAGATGGTATAACTTCCCCCAGGTGAAGTACATCCCCAGGGCTCCCGATGTACGGATGAGGATGGTGAGTGGTACAGTAAAGAATGGAGGACACAGGTTTGCAGTCTCTTTACCTGGTTTACTGAAGACTTCAGGCAGCCACAGTCCAGGGCACCAGATCACAGGTACAGGCAGGGTCCAGCCGGCTTGGAAGGAAATTCAGAGTCCCCTTTTCCAGGTGGAGATGAAAGCCTTCCTAACAGTGCCTTGATGTAGTTCCTTTCTGCCTGTGGCTTCAATCAAGGTCCTCACAGTTCTCTCTGTCCTCCATAAAGGTGGGACACAAACCCTTATGACAGGTGGCTCGAGCCTTTTTATAGGGTCTCTATCACGACACGGGCTCAATGCGCCACTGTGTCTCCTGGGTATTAGGGATGAGAGGTGATGTGTAATCCAGCTGTCCTGCCAGTTTCTGCTGTGCCTCCTAGAGTCCGGCACAACCTCGGTTTTCCGGCTACCCGGGGGATAGACAATACGCTGCTGTGCTCCCCTGGTGTCACTCTCCTGTGCTTCGCCCTCCTGCATGCTCAACATACACTGTTCTTCCTTCTCTGTTTCTCTGTCCAGGAGCTGCAGCATCCTCTTGGCTGCACGGCCCCTTCAGTCCTTCACACTGCTCTCTTCTTTCCTTCCTCTTTCCGACAGGAGCTGTAGACCCTCACGTCTGCTCAGCTATTCTCCTTTCGTACCAGCTCCGCCTCAGCTGAAGTTCCGTGACAAGCTCCTCTTTGGTCTTCCCCAACTCTCCTCTCAGCCTCAGACTGCTCCAGTCTGCTGTCTGGCCTTCTCTCTCTCTTCCTACTCACTGACTGCTTTCCCTCCAAACCTGAATGTATATATAGGGGAGCCACCCACAAACTGGGCCAGGGCTCCCCCTTCTGGCCTGGAGTGTGAACATGTTGTGTGCTTTGTGGTTACCTGATAGAAGAGATCTTCTCTTGCTTCCAGGCGTGACATCACTCTCCCCGTGAGGAAAGCAATGCCACTGTAACAACCAGTTACCACTGTAACAACATACACATATTTGGTATAGTCGTGTTCAGAATTGCCCGATCTATCAATAAAAAAAGGATTAACCTGATCGCTAAACTAGCGAGAAAAAAAGTCAAAACGCCAGAAATACGTTTTTTTAGTCGCAGAGACATTGCATTAAAATGCAATAACGGGCGATCAAAAGATCGTACGTACACCAAAATGGTATCATTAAAAACGTCAGCTCAGCGCGAAAAAAATAAGCTATAACCCAACCCGAGATCACGAAAAATGGAGATGCTACGGGTAACGGAAAATGGCTCAATTTTTTTTTAACAAAGTTTAGATTTTTTTCACCATTTATATAAAAAAAAACCTAGACATGTTTGGTGTCTATGAACTCGTAATGACCTGGAGAATCATAATGGCAGGTCAGATTGGCCCGTAGATTCAAGGTTACTGGTGGGCACCTGGCACCCGTGTCTGACACTGTGTGTATGTACTATATATAGGACTGTAATATTATGTAGCTCCTGGTGATCAAGTAATTCTGTCCACGAAGTGCATGTCCCCGGGACAACGAAATCAGGAGCTGGTATGATGACATTAGTATGAAATACTCTTCATGCCCAATTCATCAAACAACTTGAATAGAAGACTATCATGAAACTGTTGCAAATGTCTACATTTTTTTGCACTCAAATCATAGAATTTCAAGGTGATTTATTTGAAAGATGCAATATCTGTCATATATTTCTACGGGTTGGACCCCTGCTTGTGCACTTCTATACAGGAGTGCTGTGTTCTTTTGCCACATAATTTTTTTGCAAAACATGTCATTTCTCTCTCTGATGCAGATGAAAGTGAAAGAAGTGTAAAATGAGTTAAAAGTGTTATGCCTCTTAATAAATTTGGCGCCCGTGACCCTGCATCAAAACTGGCATACGTAACAACAGTTTTGTTGAATCGGTCCCCTAGAGTCTCATTAAATGCTCTGTCCCTCGCCCATTCTTTTCCGTGAAGATGTGCTTGTTCAGACTGTTGTTATAAGGATCTATGAAGCATGAGCAACAGTGACAAAAATTCCAGTACCTGTGTATGATCCGTGCATCCTGAGACGCTCTCTGGGGCTTCTTCCCTGCTTTTACAGGTAGCCATCTCTATGTGGTACAGGTGCTCCCTGTATTGAAAAGGAGTCAGTTTCATCCTCGTCTTCCTGGAGTATCAGGATCTGGCTTTATATTATCAGAATGAATAATGAGCAATAATGGATCCTGAGATAGAACCACAAAGCCATTGTCTTTAATTAAAATTTCAATATATAATGTTTAGGAAATGGAAAAGATGGGACGATCACACTCATACATTACTATAATCCGGGGCTGGTAAACGATTAATTTTCCCAACGGGCCACATGAGAGACAATGACTGTCCTGGAGGGTTGATTTGAAAGACCAAACCTCTTTCTCCCTATTATTATTATTATTATTATTATTATTTTGTATTAGGTTGGATCATTCCATATTGAGCAGAATTAAGTCTGGTAACACACTGCTGCTAATACATTATGACAGGGCTTATTGTAACCTGTATTCTTACCTATAGCAACTAATCGAAACCATATAAGTTACTGCTTTTTATAAAGTTTATAAATGATGCTGTACCTGTTATTCAGCCCTTGTACTTTATTCAGTAGCTCCCCCCACATAGTATGATGCCCCCGCACAAAATGTGATGTCGTCACACAAAATAGGATGTCTTCAGTCACCCCTACACAGTATTATGTCTCCACAGATCCCACACACAGTATGATGCCTCAATAAGCCCCTTCCTCCCACACACACTATGATGGCCCCACAGCCCCCCACACACAGTATGATGGCCCCACTGCCCCCACACAGAATGATGCCCCTTATACGCAGTATGTTAGTGTGATATCCCAGGGTCCTGGCTGTCACAGTGGAATTATTTTCCTCACAGGGAGAGTGATGTCATGCTTGGAAGCAAGGGAAGATCCCTTCTATCAGGTAAACACAAACATGCAACATGTTCGCACTCCAGGCCAGAAGGGGGAGCTCTGAACCCAGTTTTCCGGGGAGCTGCTCTTGATATATATTCTGGCTGGAGGGGAAGTGAGAAAACAGCAGTTCAGCTGGATTACACATCACGTGTCTGCCCTAATACCCAGGAGGCACAGTGGCACATAGAGCCCGGGTCGTGATAGAGACCCTATAAAAAGGCTCGAGCCACCTGTCATACGGGTTTGTATCCTAACCTTCATGGAGGATGAGTGAACTGTGAGGACCTTGCCAGAAGCCATAGGCAGTAAGGGACTACACCAAAGTGCTGTTAGGAAGGCTTTTATCTCCACCTGGTAGAGGGGACTCTGAACTTGCTTCCAAGCCGGCCGGACCCTGCTTATACCTGTGATCTGGTGCCCTGGACTGCGGACCTGGACCTGAAGTCTCCATTAAACCAGGTAAAGAGACTGCAAACCTGTGTCCTCGCTCTTTACTGCACCATTCACCATCTTCACCTATACAATGGGAGCCCTGGGGACCTACTTCATCTGTGGAAAGTTATCCCATCTAGCTGCCATAACATCATCCCAAACGACCCCTTTAAGCAGTGTCGGTCCCCACTGACCGAACACCACAGGTGGCGTCACGAACACAAAGTTTATTACCACCCCTTTAAAGACCTTTCCCCTTTTAATTGGGTGCCCAAGGCCATGGACCGGGTTGCAGCCACCGTGAGATCCCCTTTAAGTACCAGACCCGGTACCGAGTACCCCATGGCCCTGGCGGGCGACTCATTAGCTCCAAAGGTCCTCACACAAATTATGATGGTCCACATAGCCCTCTACAAAGAGTATAATGTCCCCGCACACAGTATGATGGATCCCACAGCTTCCCACACAATACGATTATGCCACAGTTAGAAGGATTTTGATGGATCCCATAGTTAGACACAGAATATAATTTTCCCACATCTCTCCACACACTGTATGATGCCGCCAGAGTCCAATACACACAGTACAATGACCCTACAGTCCCAACTGTATATGTACCCCACAGCTCCTACACACAAGATAATATCCCGATTTCTCCTGCACACTATATGATGACCTTACAAAGTATGTTGATGACCCAATAGCTCCCACATAGTATGATACCCCGCAACCCCACTAACAACCTCCCTCACACTATATCCTCACAGTCCCCCACATACTTTATGATAGCCTCACAGTTCTCCCCCAACTTCAGACTCATAATTAAGAAAAAATAATAGAACATCTAGTCGTGTTCCCTTGATGCACCCCATGGGTCTGCACACTATGAGGATTGGGGCTCCATACAGGAAGTGTGATCTAGAGACTCAAACGCACAGGCTGAAAGATGGTGCAGTGCGGTCCAATTTCAACAGAGAGTCAGAAAGGAAAAGGTGGAGAAACGTTTTTTCATTTCCACAAACGAGAAAAACTGATGATGCTCTGATCAGAGTTTGATCAGACTTTGATCAGAGTGTGGCCCAACTCTGATTGGTCTGTTTTCTTGAAAGTCGAAAAATTGTATGTGTGAATGAGGCCTAATACAGTGGTTTGTAAAACATCTTCCCTTAGGCTACATTCACAAATTTGTATGTGTGCTGCCAGATTTTTTTTAATTGGACGACACATAGACTCATAGAGTTTCATACATCCATTCACATATCTGTGAAAATCACGGATTTGAGAATGAGATCTGTGAGACTCCTTTCCTACTCTGATAGGAATTGGAGGATCAGTATAGGAAATATCAATGCGCTTGTATGCTGTCCAAACAAAAAATCAGGCAGCACACCGACACTTCACACAGATACAGGAATGTAACCTTATGTATAGCATAGTCCCTTAATATATAGTGCACCTTCTTGTTACATACATACAGCGCTGTCTTTAATTCCATAGTTTGCTCTTTTATTATGTATAACACCATCCATGCTTACGTATCATCCTCTCTAGTTATGTACAGTGCCGCCCCTTATTAAGTAGCATCATTTCTAGTTATGTATAGTCCGTCCCTTATTATATAGCATCCTCTGTTGTTATGTACGGCTCTATCCCATTATTACATAGTATCATCTCTTGTTATGTATATCATCGTCCCTTACATAAATTATTCTCAATAGTTTTGTTATTCTCAGCGATCTCTCTTTATTACATAGTCCTCTTTTGTTAGATATAAATTGACTGCTGATGTAGCAGCATCTGACCAGAAGACCAATCAATCAGCCTCCTCCATCAGAAAAGAAGCTTTCTCATGCTCCATCAGCAGTAATTTCATTTTATATCTAATAAGAGTGGACGCTATGAAATAAAGACAGGGTGCTATAAATGACAAAATATAACAAGATAATCTGATATGTAAGGGACAGTGTTGTAAATAAGAAGATAGGGCACTATATAATAAGGGACAGTAATATACATAATAAATAAGAGAAGAAATGAATATATATATATATATATATATATATATATATATATATATATATATATATATATATATATATATATATATATATCTCATCTGTATTTCTGTTACCATAAAAGAGGGGCCCCGGACACATATCGAGCACATGGGCTCCAGGCTGTCAGTGTCCATCCCTGTACAGGTGATTGGTTCACGCAGCTTTACATGAAAACCCTTATAATGCAGAGGGGCTGATGTCAGCCCATGGGTGCTTTCTTGGATTCTGAACTCTGTTGCTCACCTAAAAAACACTCTGTTTAGCAACTCGCAGATGCTGAACACAGAAGGCCTGACTCTATGTAGACACATCTCTGACAACCCTACTCCAGGCACAGCTCAGATAGCCCTACCCAGGGACAGCTTTTATAGCCCTAGCCTAGCCCTAGACAGATTTAATAGCTCCATCCAGGGACTATTCTTATAGCCCTCCCCAAGGGCAGCTCTGATAGATATTCCCAGGGACAACTCTGACAACCCTACCCCATGCACAGCTTTGATAGCCATACCCTGGACAGCTGATAGCCCTATTCATTGTAAAGCTCTGATAGCCCTATCCAGGCACAGTTCTGATAGCCCTACCCAGGGACAGCTGTGGGCCTGGCACAAATCTGATAACCCTATTCCAAGCACAGCTCTGACAGCCCTACCCAGAAACAGCTCTGATAGCCCTATCTAGGGACAGATCTAATAGTGGTACCATGGCAAAGCTCTGATAGCCCTACCCAAGGACAGCTGTGGGCAAAGATCTGACTACAGTACCAAGGAACACCTCTGGGGCAGGCACAGCTCTGATAGCCCTACCCAGGGCATAGCTCTGATAGCCCTAACTAGGGACAGATCTAATTCCTCTATCCAAGGCAAAGCTCTGATAGCCATAAGTAGTTAAAGCCATGGGCCTAGCACAGATCTGACAACGCTACTCTAAGCACAGGTCTGAGAGCCCTAAGCAGGTACAGCTATGAGCGCCCTACCTAGGGCACAGCTCTGAGAGACCCATCCAGTCATAGTTCTGACAGCCCTACTCATGAGGCTGGGGCTAGACAGTGATTCTGGCCATGACTCAGATTACGCAGACAAATATAGCTATGTGCCGCTGCTACTGCAACAGAGCCTTGAAAGTCAAAAAAATCGGACCCAGTTGGATTTTTGTGACTTTATTATCGCTTTCTCAATACTCTATGGGTCACAATGTGACCACATTCACCAGCATTAGGCTGCAATGTAGCAGCGACACCTAGATCTTTGACCGCAAGATCTGTGTCACAACCAAAGTACTACAGATTTCATGTATATTGCATAAAACAGAAATCATGATGCCAGTTGGAGCGTAATAAAGGTCTGCATAATTGCACATAGGGCTTACATATAGCATAGACTGTACCTGTAATTTCCTATGATCACTTGGTGGTAATTATTTAATTGAGGCCTAAGACATCAAGCAATTATTAATCTACTAGAAATAGGACTAGCCTTCCCACTGTCTGTTATGGCTCTTGCTGTAAATTCCACAGAATGCATTGAACTCTGTGATGTCATCAAACACTGGACTTATTAAAGGGCCGTCCACATAGAATCTGGGGGAATTATCTTCTGAGGACACAGTTTACTAATGTCATCCAATGTCTACTGTAAAGCTCCAATCACACATGTATTTACATCCATAAAAAACAGACCAATTTTCTTCCATGTGTCATCCGTTTTGATGGAGGTTTACATAAGTGTTGCTTCCATTTTGTCTGAACTTTTTTATCCATTGACTCTTAGCAACGGATCAGTTAAAAAGGGATGAAATACGGATAGAGAACTGGATTAAAAAGGATGTCTTCCGTTTTTCAACCGTTTACAACTGACCCCACAACATGGATCAGAATAGGTCATGCCCTGAGTCCAGAGTCTTATGAACCAGACACACGGATCTGTTTTTAAAACTAATATGTGAATCAATGAAACTTTGTGGGTCTGTGTGATGTCAGAGAAAAATGAATATGTGAATGTAGCCTTAGAGTATGTTCACACAGTGGTTTTTGGTGCATTTTTTTCCTGAATGAAAAACGCAGAGTGTTGGCAGGAAAAATATTATATTAGGCCCTTTTTTATACATGTTTCATGCTTTTCTTAAATGTGTGCTGTCAATTGAATATGAAAAAAAATGCTGAAAGAATTGACATGCTGCAGTTGTAAAAACAAAACATCGCAGCTTGAAAACGCAAGGAAAAAATGCACCATGCGAATGAGATGTTAAAAAATCTAATTTACGAGGAGTCTTCATTAAAGATTTCCCCTGACCCACTTCCTGAGGACTGAGAGCAATGAACCTTGGCACAGTTATTAGTCCTTCTCTACATAGGTGGCACCTAGGGACACACCCTTCTCCCATCTCTTTAAGCAACACCTCGCTTGTAGAAATCGACAGGTTGCTCCAAAAGCCTCATTGTGACATCGGAAATCAGAGTCTCATCATCTGGAAAATGCTTGCCTTTCAAAAATTACTTAATTGTTGGAAAGAGGCGGAAGTCCGGTGGTGCGAGGCCTGGTGAATAAGTGGGATGTGGTAGAGTTTCAAAGCCACAGGAGCATGCTTCCATCTGGGCAACGTGTGAGCTGTGAACTGGTGCATTGTCTTGCAGAAGGCGGACACCTTTGGTGAGCATGCCATGTCTCTTGGTTTTGATGGCCTCCTGCAATTTCTGCAGCAGTGAAGCCCCATATAGTGCTCCATACAGAATAATGAGCCCCATATATTGCTCCATGCAGTATTATAGGCACCACATAGTGCTCCATACAGAAAAATGAGCCCCATATATTGCTCCATACAGAATAACGAGCCTCATATAATGTTCCATACAGAAAATTGAGCCCCCTATATTGCTCCATGCAGTATTATGGGCACCACATAGTGCTTCATACAGAATAATGAGCCCCAGATATTGCTCCATACAGTATAATGAGCGGACTCAGTATATTATATGGGGCACTCTCTGGCGGACTCAGTATATTATATAGGGCACTCTCTGACAGGCTCACAATATTTTATAGTGCAGTCTGTGACAGACTTACTATATTATATAGGGCACTATCAGACAGACTCACTATATTATATGGGGCACTCTGGTAAACTCACTGTATTTTATAGGGCACTCTCACAATATTATATGGAGCATTCTCTGACAAATTCCCTGTATTTTATAGGGTATTGTCTGACAGACTCCCTATATTATATGGGGCACGCTCTGACAAACTCACTGTATTTTATAGGGAACTCTCTGACAGACTCACTGTATTTTATAGGGAACTCTCTGACAGACTCACTGCATTTTATAGGGAACTCTCTGACACACTCATTGTGTTTTAAAGGGCACTCTGACAGACTCACTATATTATATGGGGCACTCTTTGACAGGCTAATTGTATTTTATAGGGCACTCTCTGACAAACTCACTGTATTTTATAAGGCAATCTCTGACACTCACTATATTTTATAGGGCACTCTCTGATAGACTCACTGTATTTTATAGGGCACTCACTGAAAGACTCATTGTATTATATAGGGCACTCTCTGATAGACTCCCTGTACTTTATATGGCACTCACTAAAAGACTCACTGTATTCTATAGGGCACTCTCTGATAGACTCACTATATTATATGGGGCACTCTCTGAGAGACTCATTGTATTTTATTGGGCACTCTCTGACAGACTCACTATATTATATGGGGCACTGTAGCAGACAATACTAGATATTGGTGAAGATAATAAAAGGAAAGTGACATGTACTGGGCTCTGCAAGGAGGAGACAAGCCAAATCTGGGAAGGATAAATACCTTTTATTCCACTGCGCATTTCAAAGACGGTCCATCCTCTTTATCAGGTATATACAGGCCAAAGATCACCATCAACATTTATACAGGCAGATGGTGACATCATAATAAATATACAATTTGATTGGTCGTTCAATTATCACAAATTCAAATAGGGAATAAAAGCCATATATTGTTTACAGAGTTCAGAAAACAGATTAATTGTTACCCCACTAATGACACAAAAATGAAAGAGAAAAAAAATCAAAAAAATTAAAATTAAGCTGACAGTTGCCCACAGCCCTTCTTAGAAAACCAGGTAACCAAACTAGTCTAACCATTAATGCTCTAACACGTAATAAAACTACTTAGACTTCTTAAAAATTTCTAGAACATTCTTCCCTGGTATTCAGTATAATTATTCCTAATATTTTTTTATATATTATTATATTGTATTGGACATTATAACGGGAGGGATGTCACATGCATTTGCCTTTGAATATTTAGCATCAACTTCAATATTTTAGTGTATTGAATCTAAATACTGCACAAACACTAGGTGGCACCAGAGGACAAAGAAAATGTTTTTTGTAATTTGTATTTAATTACTTTACTCCCTTATATAGCGCCATTAATTCTACAGCTCTTTACAGACAATAAATAATTGTATTTCTAAAGCACCAATATATTTTGTTACACTTTAGAAATCAGAGGGAAATTGCGCAAACAATCTCAGACATTACAGAACAATATTCAACAATTCAAACGAGAGGAATAAGGGCACTGATCGCAAGCAAGGAAATACAGAGGGACACAAAAGATAAAAAGTGCTTATGGTCCATCCATCATTATAATAAATAGGGATTTTCTGGCAGAGTATAGTCTCAAAGTTAGAATCACTCTATGTCGGAGGTGGAAGAGCAAAACAATTAAAATAGCAAACATTGTTTGTGCATTCTGACTCCTAAAAAAAATACAATATATAATGATCAAAACCTCTTATGTTCCCCAAAATAAAACCAATACAAAATTCATCTCTTCCTACAAAAAAATAAATTCTCATACAGCCCTGTCAACCAAACAAATACAATGTATGGTTCCCAGAGGATGACAATATTGAGAAAAAATAGTAAAACAAACAAACAAAAAAATAACCAAAAGTTAAATAAACTGGGTATCGCTGTAATCGTACTAAGCCACAGAATAAAATAAATTTATTAAAGGGATTGTCCAGGCCTACGGTATTGATAAACTATGCCCAGGATAAGGTCATCACTATCAGATCGGTGGCGGCCCGACCCCGACTCACCACTATCAGTTGTTTCCAGCTCTGGAGGCAGCGTACCGAGCCAGAACAGCACAGCTCCGCACACTCTGCACCGGCCATTGCTGAGAACACACACAGCTCAGCTCCAATTCAGATGATTAGCCACTGATAATGTAATAAATGTAGCATATCATGTGCAGTTATTACCAGTGAGGATGAAAGTGGAAGGGATCATTAGTGAGCTCTAGCTGACAACCATCAGAAAAGGATGTTTCCCAAGGCATAAAAGAAACTTGTAAAACCAATATTATTTTTCCTGTTACTTTATTAGATTGCAATAATGAAGTGTACATGTCCCATCACTGCGTGCCTATGGGTACAAATGAAAGGGAATGCAGTTCATGATGTTCTCATAGTCATACTCTCACTTCAAGACTCTCACCTCAAGACAGGATGACCACTGAAATCAGCGTGCATGTGTAAGGGTGGTGGACTATGCCATCTCACTCTTCCCCCTGAGGACACCAATCACGTGATATCTATGTATTATGTAATGTGAATAATGTCTTGCATCTATTGTGTATATATATACTAGATAAGTAATGTACAGTGTAGGACCTTGTATAAGATAGGTAGCATAGGGATAGATAGTTGACGGTAGTTTAGGTAATGACATTAGGGTAAGTTTGGATAGAGATAGTGTTTGGGTTTAGCCCCCAGTTAAAGAGGATCTGCCCCCAGTCAAAAGTGACCAGTTTTAATCTTATTTTATTCTTGCTGCTCCCCTGAGTATTCACTTTTTTCTTTTTAAAATCCACCATAAGGTTCCAGAGATATGGCCTTTTTAATGTAGTGTAAAGTCTGCTCACGAGGTAATGTTGGATCGCACCCAGGCGCAGGGCAATGGGGCACTCGGCACCGGGTCCCTCGGTCTCGGTTCTGGGGATGTCACGGTGGCCCGACCCGGTGCGTGGCCCTGCTGAGGGGTGCCCAATTAAAGGTGTAAGTTAGTACGGTGTTTGTGACACCACCTGCGGTATTCGGTCAGGGTGACAGACGCTGCTGGGGGTCCGCTGGGGTGATGGAATGGCAGCTAGAAGTTATACCTTCCCACAGGTGAAGTATGTCCCCAGGGCTTCCCGAAGTGTGTGGATGATGATAGTGGTCGTTGTAAGGCGCAATGAATAACAAGGACACAAAGGTTGCAGTCTCTTTACCTTTTACTGAAGACTTCAGCGTCCACAGTCCAGAGTACCCCTCACAGGGCAGGCTGAGTCCTGCTGGTCCGAAGGCACATCCAGAGTTCCCTTAGCCAGGAGGAAATCAGTAGCCTACCTACTAGCGCCTGTGTGTTGTAGTACCTCCCAGCTGAGCACCACGGGATAGTCCTCACAACCTTTGTAGATGTTTCTGTTCTTCTCTCTCTCTGTCCCCCAGATGATATGGATAGGACAACCCGTATGACGGGGTAGGCCTGGAGCTATTTTATAGGGACCCTAGAGATGCCCCACTCCCACAGTTGCCTCCGTGTCTTCTTAGGTATTTAGGTTGGGCAGCCACCTTGGAATTGACTGTCCTGCCTTTGTCTGGAGTAATGCGTAGAGTCAGTACTCCCTCGGTGTTCCGGCCACCGGCTATGCGCCTCGGAAGGAGGCTGCCGATCTCGGGGCAGGACTCCTCCCGGTGTTATCTCATTGTGCTGTGACTTCGGTTCTCACTCTCCACAATACACTTCGCTTCGTGTCCTTTCTTAGGATGCTGCCGCAATGATGTGCAGGCGCAGCTCCGTAACGTTCCATCTCTTGCTAGGTCTCTGTCAGGATCCCACCCCTGACAGGACCTCTCTGGGTCAAACCCAGGCTGCTTCTTCCTCGTTGTTATCTGGTCGAAGCCCAGTCTGCTTCTCTCTGCCTAACTTCCTGTCCAACCCACCAGTTTTACCCGTGTGTGAGGAGTGCCCTAGTAGAAGCTTTGCTCCCCCTGGTGGACTGGAGTGTAAAGTGTAGTGTGTGACTGTGATACCTGGCAAGGTGAACTCCTTCAGTACCATCAGACGTAACATCACTCCCCCTGGTGGAAGAGCGACATTACTGCAACGACCAGGACTCTGGGGCACTGCAATAATACAAAGCAGTCTAAAGACATTCCCCCGAGAATCCTGTGAGCCACTCCCCTGAGAATCCTGTGAGCCACGACCCCAGAGAATTCTGTGAGCCACTCCCCTGAGAATCCTGTGAGCCATGCCACCTTGTAAAAACCATAAAAATTAGCACTTAATTAAAAAGGCCCATATCTTTGGAACTGTATGGCCAAATACTCAGGGAAAAGTAGGAATAAAATAAGTGTAAAACTGGTTACTTTTGACCTGGTGACAGATCCTATTTAAATAAGCACTCCCATCAAAGTTTATATTTTCTTGATATGTTGTGTAGCGCCCCCACTGCCGCAGGGCCGAGGGGTACCCGGTACCGGGCCTCTGAGTCTCTGCTCTGGGGTTGTCACGGTGGCTAGACCCGGTCCGTGACCCTGCTGAGGGGTGTACAGTAATAGATGTGGATGGTGGTAGTAGTGCGGTGCAGTAAATAACGATGACACCAGGTTGCAGTCTCTTTACCTCTTTACTGAAGGTCTCTGGGTCCTCAGTCCGGAATACGGTTCACCAGGCTGCGCAAGTCCGGCCGGTCCAATGGCACCTCCAGAGTTCTCCTTGCAGGTGGAAATCTGTGCCTTCCTGCTAGCGCTATGTGTTGCGGTCCTCCCCTGCTGTGCTTACGGGATAGTCCCCACAACTGTTGTGTCTGTTTCTCGTGTTCCCTCACAACTCGATTAGATGATCTTCTGCTAATCTTCCGTCCCTCCCAGGTGTTATGGTTGGGACGCACCCGTATGACGGGTAGGCTCGGAGCTCTTCCGGGACCCTAGAGTCGCCCCTCTCCACAGGTTGCCCCCTATGTCTGCGTAGGTGATTTAAGTGAGACAGCCTGCCTGTGACTGACTGTCCTGCCGTTGGTTTGAAGTATGGCTTAGAGCTCTGTACCTCCTCGGCGTTCCGGCCGCCGGTTGTTTACGCCTCAGGAGGATGTTGCCTCGATCTTACAGCACGACTCCCACTGGTATTCTCCTTCTTGCTTTGATCTCGTTTCTCACTCAGCACAATAAATCTCGCTTCTTGTCCTTTCTTAGGGCACCGCCGCTATCAAGTGCAGGCGTGGTCCCGTAGCTTTCTCTCTGTTTGCCAGGCCTCTGTCAGGATCCCACCCCTGACAGGGACCCTACCGAATCTTCCCCTGCAACACCCTCTGCCACAAGGTGTTGCCTGGTTCGTACCCAGTCAGCGTTCTCTCTAACTTCCTGCCTGACCCCCAGTTTTACCAGTATGTGAGGAGTGGCCTAATGAATAGTACCCTTAGCTCCCCCTGGAGGCCCGACTGTGAAATGTATTGGTGTATGTGATACCTGGTCAGATGAACTCCTTCAGTGCCATCAGACGTACCATAGCCCCCCTTAGCGGCGGAGCCATAGTACTGCAATGACCAGGACTCTGGGGCGCTGCACTCCCCCCGGTTAAATCCAGTACTCCTGGACTGGGAAGAAAACAACAATACATGTCAGCAAAAAGACATACAATTTTTGTGAGTGCAATAACAATAAGCATATTTGAACAGAGCTTCCCTTTATGGGAGGTGAGGACACTTGAACGTTACAAACATGGTAAAATACTTTTAGATAACTTTTCTTACCCAACCGGGTATTCTACTAAGTGCAAAATTTTTAAACATTAATTTAACATTGCCTTTAAGGATGTACACTCTGAATCCACTAAAGACCTTCTTATAACACATTATAAGGCATAAGCAACTGTGCTACATTCTCCTACTTTACGTCTGCAGGACCGCCTGTCCTAACTGCTCCAGGCCTGCTGCCTCTCCTTTCTTTTACAGGACCGCCCCTTTCTGCCCGAGCCTACTGTCCTTCCACTACTATACACAGTATAGAACATGTTTTTCTTTCAGTTGAGATCATTGAGCCATCTCCATATGGCTCTTAAGAGGACTCACCACTAACCCCTACGGGTTCACTTCCTGTCCTCATTCTTCTATTAACATTATTAAACATTTCTTACAATCAACTAGTTGGTTACATTTAACTTTCACATATCAACATCATCAATACTTTCTTTTTCAAGACATTATTGCCATTCAACCATCTTAAGGCAACACTGTTCATAAGTGCAGGATGTGAACATCCCCTTTAAGAGGGGACCAAGTCTCTACGAGGTAGTGCAACTTCTCAAGCCGCAAGTCCGTATGCAACAAGGACTCCAGTGCAAGTTCCAAGAACCGTATCTTCGCAAAGAGTCCGTCTTTTATGTAAAACCAGTAGAGAGCACCTTTAAGAAGGTGAAAACTATATACAAGGAGTTTGTATCATGCATTGTTCATGATTCAGCAGTTCTTTGATAACTTGACAAAAGTAGAAAACAAACAAAAAGCAATAGGAATCCCGGGTCAACAAAGGGATCCCTTTAAGAATAACCCTAGACGGGTTTTAGAGCAGCAAAAAGCAGGGAAACAAACAGTTAACTATTTACATTTTCAGGTTTCCGAGGTTTAGTTGGACGGCTTCCAGGGCTGCACCTGGCACTTAACCCTTCTTGGCCTGGGAAGAGTGAGGTCCAGGGTTACACCCAGTGCTGGACAAACGCCGTTAACCCGTCTTTCATGTACGGTAAAATCATGCGCAGCGATGGATGTCTGCGCAGCTTGAGTATGGGCATTTGCTGCAGCAGAGGTAGCGGTTGCTGCAAGATCAGTCACTGAAACGGAGTCAGCAGCTGGGGCACTAGCAGTCACTGGAGTGATGTCGGTTGTCAGGGCAGGGTCGTCCTTCATACCTGCTTCAGATGCGGTCCCTCCGGTGCCGGTCTGCTCCGTCTCCGCTGGGGTCTGGAATGCTGGTTGCGGGGCCTTGCGCTGCGGCGTTGTCATCTCCGTTTGCAGCACCTCGCTTTCCGGCAGGGCCTTGCTTTCTGGCTTCGGAGCGCTGGAACTTCTTTCTTGCTCCGGACCAGACAAGGCTGCCAACAGACGTCTGATGAGGCTCCCGATGAAGGTCTTCTTCCACCCGGCCTCAGTGCTCAGCTGCATCCGCCGGAGTTGGTCGCCGAGCTCGTCCACTCCGGCCTGCAGGAAGTCAGAGCCAACAGGTGATGCCTGGCCGCGGTATCTCTCTGGGTAGCTGGGGGAGTCCTCTGCTCCGACCCCACGCTCCGGCTCCGGGCGGCTCGCCATGGCGTCTCCCACACGGCTCACTTCTTCTTCCTGGTCCTTTTCCCGCTCTCTCCTTCGTGGGCAGTTTCGTTTTCTCTGTCTCCACCCACCATTGAGAATCAGGAGGCGGATTTCGGCTGCTGACGGACACGTCCTCAAGGTACAGAAATATTTAGACTGGGCGGCCATTGTCTTTCACGCTCTCCAGCTCGTCTACGCCCACTCCACACCCCTCTTCTTCTCCTCCGCTCTCCTCAGCGCTGTAATGGCGGCAGATTTTGGCGGTAAATGGCGCAGCACAGTCTTTGCAATAAATCACAGTCCAAGTATAATAAATCACAGTTCCAAGGCACACATTACCCGATTCCTCAGGCTTAAGTAGATCCTGTTCGTGACACCAAGTTGTAGCGCCCCCACTGCCGCAGGGCCGAGGGGTACCCGGTACCGGGCCTCTGAGTCTCTGCTCTGGGGTTGTCACGGTGGCTAGACCCGGTCCGTGACCCTGCTGAGGGGCGTACAGTAATAGATGTGGATGGTGGTAGTAGTGCGGTGCAGTAAATAATGATGACACCAGGTTGCAGTCTCTTTACCTCTTTACTGAAGGTCTCTGGGTCCTCAGTCCGGAATACGGTTCACCAGGCTGCGCAAGTCCGGCCGGTCCAATGGCACCTCCAGAGTTCTCCTTGCAGGTGGAAATCTGTGCCTTCCTGCTAGCGCTATGTGTTGCGGTCCTCCCCTGCTGTGCTTACGGGATAGTCCCCACAACTGTTGTGTCTGTTTCTCGTGTTCCCTCACAACTCGATTAGATGATCTTCTGCTAATCTTCCGTCCCTCCCAGGTGTTATGGTTGGGACGCACCCGTATGACGGGTAGGCTCGGAGCTCTTCCGGGACCCTAGAGTCGCCCCTCTCCACAGGTTGCCCCCTATGTCTGCGTAGGTGATTTAAGTGAGACAGCCCGCCTGTGACTGACTGTCCTGCCGTTGGTTTGAAGTATGGCTTAGAGCTCTGTACCTCCTCGGCGTTCCGGCCGCCGGTTGTTTACGCCTCAGGAGGATGTTGCCTCGATCTTACAGCATGACTCCTACTGGTATTCTCCTTCTTGCTTTGATCTCGTTTCTCACTCAGCACAATAAATCTCGCTTCTTGTCCTTTCTTAGGGCACCGCCGCTATCAAGTGCAGGCGCGGTGCCGTAGCTTTCTCTCTGTTTGCCAGGCCTCTGTCGGGATCCCACCCCTGACAGGGACCCTACCGAATCTTCCCCTGCAACACCCTCTGCCAAAAGGTGTTGCCTGGTTCGTACCCAGTCAGCGTTCTCTCTAACTTCCTGCCTGACCCCCAGTTTTACCAGTATGTGAGGAGTGGCCTAATGAATAGTACCCTTAGCTCCCCCTGGAGGCCCGACTGTGAAATGTATTGGTGTATGTGATACCTGGTCAGATGAACTCCTTCAGTGCCATCAGACGTACCATAGCCCCCCTTAGCGGCGGAGCCATAGTACTGCAGCGACCAGGACTCTGGGGCGCTGCAGTTGCAGTCATCATATCATATAGCACTGTGTACTTACAATTGTTAATTTTGCCTTTCTAACCAGCTAATTAATCTATTTCCCATTAGGTCTGTTACATCACATGATTAAAAACTGACTGAATCCTTCTAAGCTCTATGTAGAAACAGGAGATCAATTTTCCCTGTATTAGTCATGAGTCACTGCAACTGTGCCTGGCAGAGGGATCACCTGGGTCAGGAGCTGAAAAGGTGAATAATTTCCTGTTTCTACATAGAATAGGGAAACGAGAAGAATTAGCTGGCTAGAAAGTCAAAATGAGCAATTGTAAGTACACAGTGCTGTATAATATGATGACTGCTATATATTGCGAGGATAAAAATTCTGATGGGAGAAGGAGGAGGAATGCTTCTTTAAATGGGGAAGACAACATCAAAAACTCATCGATATTTGCAACATCAAAAACGCACCAAAAGCTTATTATGGGAATAGTATTATAGTAGTAGTAGTATTTGGTCAGTATTTCTCATCAGTATTTATAAGCCAAAACCAGCAATGGGTGATAAATACAGAAGTGGTGCATATGTTTCTATTATACTTTTCCTTTGATTGTTCCACTCGTGGTTTTGGCTTACAAATACTGATGTAAAATACTGACCAAATACCGAACATGCGAACGTGGCCTTAACATTAGAGTTCAGCCACAGCATAAGAAAAATTGATAAAATCTCCTACAATTAAATCTCAATTTCCGAACTGAACCTGAAATTCCCACACCTGACCTGGATTCCAACCCCACAATTATTTTGGAAGCTGACAGCTTTATTGCACTTTTTGGGTTCAATAGAAACAACGTATTGTATTTTCTTTTTCGTTGCACATTACAATATTAAGGACGTGTAAATCCTCCTGGCTTATACTGTGTTTGTCCAATCTCCAATCTCTGTATTTCTTTCATTAGCACAATATTTATTCCATTTATTACTTTGCCCTGTGCTCTCTGCTTTGTATTGATGTATAGATCATATGGGATATGAATAAGTGGATGGCGCTTTCCGTTTTATTGTCTTTTTTTGCCTAGATTATAGCTTTCTGTTACTTTTACATCAGGCGCTATTACTTTATACACCCCGGGGAATCTCCTTCCTTTCACATACGTGTAGCACAGGGCAGAGATGATGTCAGTTGCTGTAATTGTCGGCTTTGCTTGCGTTTCCTTATTTAGCCGTGTGTTTATTTAATCTACTTAGACGCGGCCGGTAATGTCTCGACCTTGGTAAAACGCAATAAACGTTCCATACGATGATGGAAGGAAAAAAAAGTCAAGCAGTGAAAATGAACAGTCACAAGAAGTATTATTGTTGTAATATATACTGTGCTGTACGATAAAAAAAAAAGCCAACATTTTGACAGAGGAAATTATTCATTAAAATGGGTAGCACATTTATCAAGTCTCCAGAGACCGGCTCCCTGAAAACTTACACTTGATCGCAGGCATGTTAATTTCCAGGCCACTACGTGAAAGCTGTCATTAGCTGTGTATTGTTACCCATGTCCCCGGCAGAGCTCGTAAAACAGACTTTCACCGGCTCCGATGTGTTCCTCGTAGGTTCTTTCCAGAGCTCCCATCCAGTTCCACAAGTTTAGATCAGTTCTCAGCAGGTTCTCTCCCCTATGGATATTATGGAGTTATTAAAACAATGGTCAATGAATTTGTCATCATGTAAGATGAATTCACCACGCTCCATTTATTAGAAATAAAGTCATTCAAGTGCCCCATGAAATCCAACTCAAGCCCAGGGACAAGGGGGTATGGGAAAATGGGAACCTCTAATCTCATTTAGTAATACTTAGTGGAGTTAATGGCTCCCTGGTGCGCTGGATGTTGCAGGTTTCACGCTCAATATGAAATATGGATAAAAATGAATGCAGATGTTGGACATCATGGACAATTTCCAACGGTATGTAGGCTCCACATTGGTTCTGCTCATGTTCCCAAAACTTGTCTCTGGAGTTCACACTTTTCTTATGATAAATTATTAAAATTCAGAATATATTGGTCTAAAAGGCAATCGTACACATTGGTCATTCTTTAGCTTTTCTCTTAAACGGGTTGTCTAATATTTTTATATTTATGATCTATCCTCAGGATCAATGGGAATCCAACACTCAGCACCCTCACGATGAGCTGTCATCACCTCCGGCAGGGCACTAAAGTAGCGGTGTATGGAATGGAACCCCACCACTCCATACACTGTGTAGCTGCCGCTGCTGGGTACTGCAGATCATCTGTTGAAGAGACTAGGACCTGACCTGAAGTACCCAACAGCAGTCACTGAACAGCACTGTGAGGTTCCACTCCATAGATACTGTTACATCTGGCTGCCGCCAAAGGTGATGACAGCTGACCAGTGGGGCTGACGGATCCACACCAATCTATCTTAAGGATAGATTCTAAATATAAAAGTAGTAGACAATTCCTTTAATTCAACATATCTTGAGATGAATGCTACACTAGGATGTGTGATTATGTAACACTCTGTGGTCAGATATTTATAATATATGTGTTTATTCGCCACTGTCATAAAAGAAGTAAATCATGGAGAGGCCTGTTGGTAGCCTTTAGAAAGAAATGCAGCGGCCCCCTCTCAGGATCGCTCTCAGGGACCTGCTGCACCCATTCTGGTGGACTTCAACTCTTCAGTTATTTTCTAGATGGCCAGTTATCTGAGACATCTAGTAGAGCAGAAAATTTAGCAGATGTCTTCACAGCTCGCATCTCATAGTCAGCTCCTGTTAAGAGCATGCTCTAAATATTTGCATTACCGGTAGTGTCTTATGACTTACCTTTTTAATGTTTAATGTGGGAAATAAAAAGTTTTAACTACTCTTAACTTTTTTTTTCATAAGTCAAAAGTACAAGTGAATATTGGGAATGTTATAATATACTGTAACTTATTACACAAAAATACATTTTTTCCACTTATCAGTGAACTATTTCCTGCATTGGTCATTCAAAGTCTGCTCAAATCTGTGTACAGCTCTGTCTGCAATCAGGGCTCAAATTACACTTTCTGCCTATAAAAGGCTATGGAAAAAAAGGGGAGAGGAAAGAAGATGGAGAGAGAATGAGGCAGAGCACACAGAATAGATAATAATATATAATGTTAATAATAATAATATATATATATAATAATAATAATAATAATAAATAATGCAAGATATGTCATATAATGGGCAGAAATAAGGTTACTAATCGTGTGCGGTCACATGAAATCTTATTCTGAAAATGCAGTTACACTTTAATATTACCTTACGTAGGACAAGATGTTAGAAATATATAAGAAGAAATCAACAGAATTGCGAATACAGCTCTGGGCTATAAAACAGATTAGAATTCAGGAAAAGTAAAGTAATGAATTTAGAATGTTGCTGAACTTTTACATAAACTTTATTTAGACGTAAAAAAAATTATGTTGTAAAATAGTATCAAATGTGACAGGTATTATCTAAATAAATTGTGTTTTGAACTCCACGACACTGAATTGTTAGGGTAATGGGGCGCTGAGTTTCATTCTGTATAGGAAATCCCTAAGAGGTTCTCTGGAATTTGTTTTCTTCTGTAATGAGACTATATTTGAGTCTTTTTATGTAAAGGCTTTGGAAACTCTGACAGTTGAGGAACCGTCAATGAAACATGATTGACTAGATGAGAAATACCCTGTGCGGGGAATTAAAATACTCAGTGTTTTTGCTCATTCGGGAGCATTGTGAAGAATTCATGGCACAAGCTTTCTGACTTTTGACAAAGTTTAGAAACCTCAAGGACCCTTCAAGTAAGAGGTTAACGATTATTATTTAGCATGTTACAACAAAACAATTTCCCATGCATACAAGTATGAGCGTAGCCATTGTGTACAGTCCTGTTAATGAGCAAGTTCTCTTCCAATGTAGCCGCCTATTATCCCGACGACTAAGCGTAGGTCAGAAAGCGCATGGGAACAGATGTCCTATTTTCTCAGGCGCCTTTCTCCCACATGATTTTCAGACTGTAGGTAGCCAAAACAATGGGGTGAAGATACAGAAATAGACGAATGGAAGACGATTTACAATAAAGAAGTAGAATTTGTTTCTTTATTATATGAATTAATACTTTTACAATGACATTAAGCCCTTAACGACCAGAAGTATTTTTCATTTTGCATTTTCATTTTTTGCTCCCCTTCTTCCCAGAGCCATAACTTTTTTATTTTTTTAATCCAGGAAATAGAAAAATAGAGGGCACTCACCGGTCTTCATATTCAGTCTTTATTAGCAATACATATGGATAAAATTCATGGCCGGGAACGTCGGAGCCGAAGCTCGTGTGAGCAGGGAAAGAAGGAGACGACGATCGTTTCGCGCTGTGCTTTGCGCTTCTACGGGTCACTCAGTATGAGAGCAAGACAGCGGAAATATAGTGCCGGCCATGACACCCACCTCCACCTGTGAGCCCTCCCACCAAATCTAAAACACTCATTAAAAGGCACAATTAAAAACAATGTCATATAAGCATAATTTCATTACAAAAATTCTTCAGTTATTAAATTAGAATGCTGGCTTGTAAATATGTAAACGAAAATCAACTATACTTAATACCACAGATATAAACACATACACACTAACGAACCCTTAGCACTTGCCCTTGTATTAACCCTCCTCTATCATTACTCTTTTTTTATTCTAGAGGTGCCTATTATTAATCATTTATCCATAAGCTTTCCTAGTCCTTTCAAAGAAATATTGAGAGATCCACTCTATCATTGAAACCTAAAGGGCCCATCGCATTACTGCGCATAATCCATTTTGCCTCGGCCCTGAGCAGCAGATTATCTAAATCACCACCTCTGGTAGGTAAACTAATTTTTTCTATTCCCGCAAAACTTAAACAGTCGGGGCAACCTCCATGCTTCTCCTTCACATGGGCAATTAATCTCGGTACCCCCTTACCTGTGATTATCGACCGGCAATGCTCACGGAACCGCACAAACATAGGTCTGATCGTTTTACCTATGTAATAATATCTGCACGGACAGAAAACCACGTACACAACGTGGTCCGTCCTGCACGTTATGAAATCATTCACTATGTGCCTTATCGCTCCCATTTGCAATGTCCGTTCTATAACATGCTGTTTGCACATAGGGCAGTGTCCACACTTATGGTTTCCTTTAGGCGCAGCAGTCCTCAACCAATTTTGATTAGGCTTGACAATTCTATTCCTCACCAGTTTATCCCGTAACCTGACACTTCTTCTGTTGGCTATCAAGGGACCTCGTGCCACAATAGCTGCCAATTCTTTATCCTGTCCCAAAATGTGCCAATTTCTCTTAATAGCCAACCTAATCTGCTGATCCATACTATTATATGGGAAACAAAAAGTGAATCTTTTTTCTTTTTTCGGCCTGTGTGTCACCAAAATATGATCATTAGCCAATCCCCTTTCTCTTATCACTTTCTCCTTTTCTGATGTGATCAATTTTTCTGGGTAGCCTCTCTCTCTAAATCGTTGTGACATTTCCTCAGATTGTCGCAAAAATCCCTCTTCAGTATTGTTAACCCTATCAATTCTCATGAATTGACTGCGAGGCAATGCCTGTTTTGTATGCTCAGGATGGAAACTTTTATAATGCATCATCGTATTAGCCGCTACAGGCTTGCGATACAACGATGTGCAAATTTTATCCCCTTTTACCTCCACCAAGACGTCCAGAAATTCTAGACGCTGGCCTCCGAATACGGACGTAAATGCCATGTTCATCCTGTTACTCTCATTCAGATAGGAAACAAAATCATTGAAGGTTTTTTCAGTGTCATCCCAGATCACCACTACATCATCTATATATCTCTGATAAAATTTAATATGCCGCAAGTTACTTGCGGCATATTAAATATTAAATTTTATCAGAGATATATAGATGATGTAGTGGTGATCTGGGATGACACTGAAAAAACCTTCAATGATTTTGTTTCCTATCTGAATGAGAGTAACAGGATGAACATGGCATTTACGTCCGTATTCGGAGGCCAGCGTCTAGAATTTCTGGACGTCTTGGTGGAGGTAAAAGGGGATAAAATTTGCACATCGTTGTATCGCAAGCCTGTAGCGGCTAATACGATGATGCATTATAAAAGTTTCCATCCTGAGCATACAAAACAGGCATTGCCTCGCAGTCAATTCATGAGAATTGATAGGGTTAACAATACTGAAGAGGGATTTTTGCGACAATCTGAGGAAATGTCACAACGATTTAGAGAGAGAGGCTACCCAGAAAAATTGATCACATCAGAAAAGGAGAAAGTGATAAGAGAAAGGGGATTGGCTAATGATCATATTTTGGTGACACACAGGCCGAAAAAAGAAAAAAGATTCACTTTTTGTTTCCCATATAATAGTATGGATCAGCAGATTAGGTTGGCTATTAAGAGAAATTGGCACATTTTGGGACAGGATAAAGAATTGGCAGCTATTGTGGCACGAGGTCCCTTGATAGCCAACAGAAGAAGTGTCAGGTTACGGGATAAACTGGTGAGGAATAGAATTGTCAAGCCTAATCAAAATTGGTTGAGGACTGCTGCGCCTAAAGGAAACCATAAGTGTGGACACTGCCCTATGTGCAAACAGCATGTTATAGAACGGACATTGCAAATGGGAGCGATAAGGCACATAGTGAATGATTTCATAACGTGCAGGACGGACCACGTTGTGTACGTGGTTTTCTGTCCGTGCAGATATTATTACATAGGTAAAACGATCAGACCTATGTTTGTGCGGTTCCGTGAGCATTGCCGGTCGATAATCACAGGTAAGGGGGTACCGAGATTAATTGCCCATGTGAAGGAGAAGCATGGAGGTTGCCCCGACTGTTTAAGTTTTGCGGGAATAGAAAAAATTAGTTTACCTACCAGAGGTGGTGATTTAGATAATCTGCTGCTCAGGGCCGAGGCAAAATGGATTATGCGCAGTAATGCGATGGGCCCTTTAGGTTTCAATGATAGAGTGGATCTCTCAATATTTCTTTGAAAGGACTAGGAAAGCTTATGGATAAATGATTAATAATAGGCACCTCTAGAATAAAAAAAGAGTAATGATAGAGGAGGGTTAATACAAGGGCAAGTGCTAAGGGTTCGTTAGTGTGTATGTGTTTATATCTGTGGTATTAAGTATAGTTGATTTTCGTTTACATATTTACAAGCCAGCATTCTAATTTAATAACTGAAGAATTTTTGTAATGAAATTATGCTTATATGACATTGTTTTTAATTGTGCCTTTTAATGAGTGTTTTAGATTTGGTGGGAGGGCTCACAGGTGGAGGTGGGTGTCATGGCCGGCACTATATTTCCGCTGTCTTGCTCTCATACTGAGTGACCCGTAGAAGCGCAAAGCACAGCGCGAAACGATCGTCGTCTCCTTCTTTCCCTGCTCACACGAGCTTCGGCTCCGACGTTCCCGGCCATGAATTTTATCCATATGTATTGCTAATAAAGACTGAATATGAAGACCGGTGAGTGCCCTCTATTTTTCTATTTCCTGGATTACTATCATAGTCGCATTTTCTGGAGGAGCACCCGACGTTTGGTTCAGTGAATATTGCAAGAGTTATTTGTTAAGCACTCCCTCAGGGATATACCGACTTGTATAGAACCTCAGCAGAGATTGTGCCGCCTACTGAACTCTTTTATGGTGGATGTTATCACAACTTTTTTATTTTTTTGTCAATATGGCCATGTGAGGGCTTGTTTTTGCGGGACGAGTTGTACTTTTGAACGACACCATTAGTTTTAACATATCATGTACTGGAAAACAGGAAAAAAATTGTAAGTGCTGTGAAATTGCAAAAAAAGTGCAATCCCACAGTTGTTTTTTTGCTTTTTTTCACTGTACCATGTTCACTAATTGCTAAAACTGATATGCCATTATGATTCTCCAGGTCATTACAAGTTCATAGACACCAAACATGTCTAGGTTCATTTTTATTAAAGTGGCGAAAAAAAATTGTGCCATTTTCCGATACCCGTAGCGTCTCCATTTTTCGTGATCTCAGGTTGGGTGAGGGCTTACTTTTTCCGTGCTGAGCTGACATTTTTAACCCCTTCATGACCTTGGGATTTTCCATTTTTCTGTGTTTGTTTTTTGCTCCCCTTCTTCCCAGAGCCATAACTCTTTTATTTTTCCGTCAATATGGCCATGTGAGGGCTTATTTTTTGCGAAACAAGTTGTACTTTTGAACAACATCATTGGTTTTAGGATGTCGTGTACTAGAAAACAGGAAAAAAATTCCAAGTGCGGTGATATTGCCAAAAAAGTGCAATCCCACACTTGTGTTTTGATTGGATTTTTTACTAGGTTCACTAAATGCTAAAACTGACCTGCCATTATGATTCTCCAGGTCATTACAAGTTCATAGACACCAAATAGGTTCTCTTTTATCTAAGTGGTGAAAAAAAATTCCAAACTTTGCTAAAAAAAAATAAAATTGCGCCATTTTCCGATACCCGTAGCGTCTCCATTTTTCATGATATGGGGTCGGGTGGGGCTTATTTGTTGTGTGCTGAGTTGGCGTTTTTAATGATAGCATTTTGGTGCAGATACGTTCTTTTGATCGCCCGTTATTGAATTTTAATGCAATGTCGCGGCGACCAAAAAAACGTAATTCTGGCGTTTCGAATTTTTTCTTGCTACGCCGTTTAGCGATCAGGTTAATGCTTTTTTTATTGATAGATCGGGCGATTCTGAACTCGGCGATACCAAATATGTGTATATGTGTAGGTTTGATTTTTTTTATTGATTTATGGTTACCATTCTGACGCATCGCTGACCCCCAATCATGTGACGGGGTCGGCGATGCTCTCATTTCCGGCTACGCGGCTGGAAGCGCCGGTTAAATGCCGCTGTCAGTGTTTGACAGCGGCATTTAACTAGTTAATAGCGGCGGGTGAATCGCGATTTCACCCGCTGCTATTGCGGGCACATGTCAGCTGTTCAAAACAGCTGACATGTCCCGGCTTTGATGCGGGCTCACCGCCGGAGCCCTGCAAAGTGCGGCATCTCACCTCGGACGTACTATCCTGTCCGAGGTCAGAAGGAGGTTAATGATACCATTTTGGTGCAGATACGATCTTTTGATCACCCGTTATTGCATTTTAAAAATGTAATTCTGGCATTTTTACTTTTTTTCTCGTTACGCCGTTTAACGATCATGTTAATTCTTTCTTTATATTGATAGATCGGGTGATTCTGAACATGGCTATACCAAATATGTGTATGTTTGATTTTTTTATTGTTTTATTTCGAATGGGTTGAAAGTAGGGTGATTTGAACTTTTATGTATTTTTTTTATTTATTTTATTTTTTTAATTTTCTTATATATTTTTAAAAACATTTTTTTTTACTTTTTGCATGCTTCAATAGTCTCCATGGGAGACAGACTAGAAGTTGCACTTGTCCGATCGGCTTTGTTACATACAGGCGATGATCAGATCTCCTGTATGAAGCATAAATGCTCACTTGCTATGACAACCATAGAGGTCTGCTGGAGACCCCTGGTTGTCATGCCAACCCATTGGTGACCCGTGATCACGTGACGGAGTCACCTATGGGTGGGATTGACAGCGGCATTTAACGGGTTAACAGCCACGGGTGGATCGCGATTCCACCCGCAGCTGTTAGAAGCACATGTCAGCTGTTCAAAATAGCTGACATGTGCCGGGATAAATATGGGCTCAGCGCCGGAGCTCACATCAAATGGAGGGAGTCCGACATCGGCATACTATTACCCCCGATGTCGGAAAGGGGTTAAAATAAATAACTGATAAAGTGGATTTACAGCCACAATCTACAAGGGAAAAAGGATTACACTTTGGGATTTTCAGTAGGAAACTATTCAAAATATTTTCTAACATCCCATCCATCCAATTAACCACCAGAATTAGTGACTGATTGATTATCACCGGCGTGTTTCCTTGGGGATCCAGCAGCGTCACACTCTATAGAGAATAGTTATTGGTACATGTCACTATGAAGTGAGTGCTCTTAGTGGTTTAGGGTATTGAAGGGGTTAAAACAGGCTTCCTCTATGGTTTTTGGAAGTAAAGAGGTTAATGCTATTATTCCTGGTGGTCTAGTGTAGGAAAGAGGTTGATGTTAACCCACTAACAGGATTATGATCAGCTCAGCGGTATTTAACCTGTTCACCATGTGATTTTCCGTTTTTCATTATTCCCTCACTTCTTCCATTTTTCAGTTGTTATAGCCATATGAGGACTTGTTTTTTTGCAGGACAATTTTTACTTTTAAATGGCTTGATCCATTTTATGACGATGTATGTGATCACGTCTTATTGCGTTCTTTATGTGGTATTGAAGCATCCAAAAATCTAGATTCTATCATTTTAATTTTTTTTCACATTAAATCATTTGCCGATCAAGTTAATTAATTCTATATTTTAATAGATCAGCTTTTCATGGACATGGAGATACCATAAATGTGTATATTTTTATTTCTTTATTTTTGATGGGGGAAAGGAGGGTGATTTAAATTACGGTATTACTTTTTTTTTTTTTTTATGTACTTTGTAGCCCCCTTAGGGAACTTGAACCTGCCATAATCAGATCCCTTGTATTACCTACAGAAATACCACAGTATTGCCGTGTATAGCAAAAATCATGGTTTCCTATGAATGCCAGCCACTGGCTCGCTCCTATAGGATTGTCATGTCAGGCATGGAGGTCTTCAGCAGACCTCCAGCTGTCACAGCAACCTGATGGGGTGCGTGGTGTAATAAGAAGCCGTGGTATCTCTGAAGAACTCTTGCAGGATGTGCCATTAATGAAGAGAGTCTTCCATCTACTGGCCAGCCAAAATCAAGCGTAACCAAATTGTGCTGAAAGATTTGCAGGGGGAGTGACATTGTGTGCTGGATCATGTGACTGACAGGAAGGATTTCCCTGATATAAGTGTCCTGAGCGCCAAATCATGAGGAGATTTGGCGCCAGAGAAGCGAGTGGGGCAGACGTGCTCCAGAGACACCGCTAACACTAATGTGATAGGCCTCAGTGGGAAGTCTGTGTCACCCATGTGCTGGTCACTACCTGGCAAAGTTTGGATTCCCTGGAGGATTCTGCAAGTACCACTTACGCTGGTCAGAGCCAGGATCTTTGTCCTGCGTTGGTGAAGCATCCGGGGCCCAACTTCGCCTTTCAAGAGCTGAGGCCCAGTCCTCTCCGCCCCAAGCCTGAGAGACTTCTGCTGATGGTCAAGCCGAGAAGAGCCGTGCGGAGACTGTGACAGGAGAGGTACGGCTGCGATAGAGGAGGAACAGCGCGAATGAGCAGGGCTGTCACTTCCAGCTATCACCTACGGTAGCGGGGTCGGCTGGGACTAGGATTACAGGTTGGAAGGGGGCTGGTTGGTGCATGGGAGGTTCAACGGGCTTTGATAGACTACATCAGGAAGAGACTTGTGGCCTAGCGGGAAAACCTGGTAACCTCCGCTAGGACCAGAGCTTCAGAGAGAACTTACGTAGTGACTCCCATGGCTGGGCGCACAATTTTGTGAAAAGAACATTAATGTTCAAGCGTGAGAGACTTTCTTGGTGATTCTAAACTTTTTGTTAATTGTTCTACTGTTGATCTGCATAGTTACTATCACTTGTTTAAAGTTACTGCTGTATATAAATAGAATGATATCAATCTCTGACTGTTCCCACCTCGTAATCTCTGTTCATTGAATCCAGGCACCTGCATTACAGTGGAGCAGTGAACCCCCGAATCGGTCATTGTAAATGCCACAGTCAAAGATTGACAGCAGAGTTTAACAGGTTTATAATTGTGGGCTCAACTAAACTCTCAGATGCTAGAGTCAAATAATGGCTAAACAATACAGTCATTGTCTGCCAGGAAAGATTCGGGTTCAGAGCCCACATCAAAGAAGGGGATCCAACATATGATGTACAAATGCACCTATATAAAAATATTTTAAAGAACCTCACCTACCAGCCCCTAGGGCCGTGTTACCTGCCAAACTTTTCTCTTTCTCTTCTGGTGCGGAGTATAATGGAATCTATGCAGGAAATCAGTGACCGATGATTTGAAAAGTGGTCATGTGACGCCCCCACTGAAAGAAGAAGTGAGGAAACTGGTGAAGGACGCTGGTGGTGATGTGGAGGAAGAGTTGTGGTTTGTTATGTACAATTTCAGACCTGGAAAGACTGGCACCAAACCAGCAAAGGTGCAGCCAAAGACGCACTTCACCCAGATCCCAGTAAATGGGAGGGTGACTTTGGCAGAGTCCTTCCAGGCCCGCTGTCACTGAGCAGCTGTGTCTGACAATGCGACCGGTGCCTAGTCAAGATCAGGTAGATACCTCTGCTAGAAACCCAGGGAGTGCAGCACAAAAAGGAAGGGAAACGAAACCTAACACCAACCCTGAAAGAGAGCAACCAATACTGCAAGCACCACTCACCACCACAATAATTAGGAACTTTAATAAACAGCAAAGACCTGAGCTGAGAACAGGGCTAAATAGTCTGCCTGATGCTAAAGGAAATGATCAGGTGTTGAGTACCTCCCAAGCACCCTCAGACTACAACTCCCTGCCTAGTGTAATGACCAGAGGTCGGAATAAGATCCAGTGAGTCACAAACCAAGACTAAGGCAGAAATCTCCAACTTTATTTTTACTCAAAGGCAAAATAATAAAGGTAATATGGAAAATATTTAAGTATATGCACCCCAAAGATACACCAGCTCAGCAGCAGCTGAAATCACTGTGCTACTCCAAGGTCTCCTGAGAACTGTATGCTACAAAAACTAGTAAGAAATTTACCTAACAGGGCAACTAAACAGGAACAAGTGTAAATTGATGTAGTGTTATAAAGGGAGCCCCTGGAATGGCACACTGAATATAACTTACACAACTCTAATATAAGATACACCTCTAAGTAACAAGTAAACACTATGAGCAGGGATACCCGGGTATCTATAACTTATGGTACCGTATCTTAAGATGGATCTCCTCTCAGGTAGGAATCCGCACAGGCTGCAGCCCAGTCTATATCTTCAGCGCCAATAAGTTACAGCAAGCTCCTCTTGTCTGATCGGCGGATGCCGAGCCCAAACGCCGGGGACTTAGTTAGTGGCCTCACGATATTGTCTCTTCTTCTGTAGCTCCTAGGAATGCTTCCACGACATTGGATTGCTGTTGAGGGGAGATAGAGAGAAAAAAAAAAATATCTATAAATCTTCAGCACAGCGAGTGTGAACGAGCTGAGTGTGACCTGAGCGTAAGTGTGAACGGCGGTAAGTGTGTGACTTGTGATTCAGTGACTTTGGAATCAGGGAGTTTCCAAGGGAGGAATTGCTTCTGTTTTTTTTTTTTTTTTTTTAATTAATACTTTGTATTTATTTTTAATTAACGTTTCTGTGTGGTGCAATCCCCATTAGGAAATGTGCTCCACAATTGTTAATGCCATCCAGTGCACATCTTGCCACATGTATGCAGTCCTTGACCAGCTGGTCGAGGGTGCATACTGCTGTGCGAGATGTGAGCACATTGTGCATTTGGAAACCCAGATACTGGATCTAAATGTGCAGCTGGCAACACTGAGATCCATAGACAATATGGAGAGGAGTCTTCTGCTCACAGAGCAGACGCTCAATGGGATAGATGAGGAGGGGGATGGTAGGATGGAGCTGCAGGACAGTGTGGCAGTTAGCTGGGTGACAGATAGAAGGCGGGGTAGAGGGAAGAGTGCCAGGGAGGCTAGTCCTGATCTGGCACACCCCAATAAGTTCGCTAAGTTGGCAGATGAGGGGGGTGCCAGTACAGGGGTAGCACTGCTGCAGCCAGGCATGTCCTCTGAAAGCCGGAGGAGTGACTGCTCCAGTAAGGAGGGAAATAGGAGAGCAGGGCAGGCCAGACAGGTGCTGGTAGTGGGGGACTCAATTATTAGGGGAACAGATAGGGCAATCTGTCACAAAGACAGGGATCGTCGGACGGTGTGCTGCCTACCTGGCGCTCGAGTCCGACACATCGCTGATCGGGTGGGACAGATTACTGGGAGGGGCTGGTGAGGACCCAGCGGTCATGGTGCACATTGGCACAAATGACAAAGTTAGAGGTAGGTGGAAGGTCCTTAAAGATGATTTCAGGGAATTAGGCTGCAAGCTGAAAGCAAGGACCTCCAACGTGGTATTTTCCGAAATACTGCCTGTACCACGTGCCACGACAGAGAGGCAACGGGAGATTAGGGAGGTTAATAAGTGGCTCAAGAATTGGTGTAGGAAGGAGGGGTTTGGGTTCCTGCAGAACTGGGCCGACTTCTCAGTTGGCTACAGGCTCTACGCTAGGGACGGGCTGCACCTCAATGGGGAAGGGGCAGCTATGCTGGGGGAGAAAATGGTTAGAAGGTTGGAGGAGTGTTTAAACTAGAGATTGGGGGGAGGGTATTCATTTTATAGGAGGGGAAGATAGTGCAGATAGAGACCTGGGCACAAATAAGGAAGTTGGGGGTGGCGGTGGCATGGGGGGTGGGGTTAGAACAGTTAGTAATTTAAGAAAGAATAGAGGTACAGAGAGTAACATCAAGTGCATGTATACTAATGCCAGAAGCCTCGCCAACAAAATGGATGAATTAGAACTAATGTTGTTGGAGCATAATTATGACATGGTGGGGATATCTGAGACGTGGCTGGATGAGAGCCATGACTGGGCTATTAACTTGCAGGGCTATAGCCTGTTCAGAAATGACCGTACAGATAAGCGAGGGGGAGGGGTGTGTCTATATGTAAAAACTTCCTTAAAACCCATCCTGCGTGATAATATAGGTGAATTTAATGAAAATGTAGAGTCCCTGTGGGTGGAGATAAGGGGAGGGGGAAAAAATTATAAATTACTGATAGGGATTTGTTATAAATCTCCAAAAATAATGGAAGCAATGGAGAATATCCTCGTAAAGCAAATAGATGAAGCTGCGACTCAAGGAGAAGTCATTATTATGGGGGACTTCAACTACCCTGAAATAGATTGGGGAACAGAAACCTGCAGTTCCAGCAAAGGTAATCGGTTTTTGACAACTATGAGAGACAATTATCTTTCACAACTGGTTCAGGACCCAACAAGGAGGGGGGCACTGCTAGACCTAATATTAACCAACAGGCCAGACCGCATATCAAATATAAGGGTTGGGGATCACTTGGGGAATAGTGATCACAAAATAATAAGTTTTCATGTAACCTTTAATAAGATGGGTAGTAGGGGGGTGACAAGGACACTAAACTTCAGGAGGGCAAATTTCCAACGGATGAGAGAGGATCTTGGTGCAATTAACTGGGACGATATCCTGAGACATAAAAGTACACAAAGAAAATGGGAGATGTTTATTAGCATCCTGGATAGGACCTGTGCACAGTATATACCGTATGGGAATAAACATACTAGAAATAGGAGGAAACCAATATGGCTAAATAGAGCTGTAAGGGGCGCAATAAGGGACAAAAAGAAAGCATTTAGAGAATTAAAGGAAGTAGGTAGTGAGGAGGCATTAAATAAATACAGAAAATTAAATAAATTCTGTAAAAAGCAAATCAAGGCAGCAAAGATTGAGACAGAGAGACTCATTGCCAGAGAGAGTAAAAATAATCCCAAAATATTCTTTAACTATATAAATAGTAAGAAACTAAAAAATGACAGTGTTGGCCCCCTTAAAAATAATCTGGGGGAAATGGTGGATGAGGATGAGGAAAAAGCCAATATGCTAAATGACTTTTTTTCATCAGTATTTACAAAAGAAAATCCCATGGCAGCCAATATGACTAGTGATAATAATTCCCAATTTAATGTTACCTGCTTAACCCAGCAGGAAGTACGGCGGCGTCTAAAAATAACTAAAATTGACAAATCTCCGGGCCCGGATGGGATACACCCCTGAGTACTGCAGGAACTAAGTACAGTCATTGATAGACCATTATTTTTAATCTTTAAAGACTCCATAATAACAGGGTCTGTACCACAGGACTGGCGTATAGCAAATGTGGTGCCAATATTCAAAAAAGGGGCAAAAACTGAACTCGGTAATTATAGGCCAGTAAGCTTAACCTCTACTGTGGGTAAAATCCTGGAGGGCATTCTAAGGGATACTATACTGGAGTATCTGAAGAGGAATAACCTCATGACCCAGTATCAGCACGGGTTTACTAGGGACCGTTCATGTCAGACTAATTTGATCAGCTTCTATGAAGAGGTAAGTTCCGGACTGGACCAAGGGAACCCAGTGGACGTAGTGTATATGGACTTTTCCAAAGCTTTTGATACGGTGCCACACAAAAGGTTGTTACATAAAATGAGAGTAATGGGGATAGGGGAAAATATGTGTAAGTGGGTTGAGAGCTGGCTCAGGGATAGGAAACAAAGGGTGGTTATTAATGGAGCACACTCTGACTGGGTTGCGGTTAGCAGTGGGGTACCACAGGGGTCAGTATTGGGCCCTCTTCTTTTTAACATATTTATTAATGACCTTGTAGGGGGCATTCAGAGTAGAATTTCAATATTTGCAGATGACACTAAACTCTGCAGGGTAATCAATACAGGGGAGGACAATTTTATATTACAGGATGATTTATGTAAACTAGAAGCTTGGGCTGATAAATGGCAAATGAGCTTTAATGGGGATAAATGTAAGGTCATGCACTTGGGTAGAAGTAATAAGATGTATAACTATGTGCTTAATTCTAAAACTCTGGGCAAAACCGTCAATTAAAAAGACCTGGGTATATGGGTGGATGACAAACTCATATTCAGTGGCCAGTGTCAGGCAGCTGCTACAAAGGCAAATAAAATAATGGGATGTATTAAAAGAGGCATAGATGCTCATGAGGAGAACATAATTTTACCTCTATACAAGTCACTAGTTCGACCACACTTAGAATACTGTGCACAGTTCTGGACTCCGGTGTATAAGAAAGATATAGCTGAACTGGAGCGGGTGCAGAGAAGAGCGACCAAGGTTATTAGAGGACTGGGGGGTCTGCAATACCAAGATAGGTTATTACACTTGGGGCTATTTAGTTTGGAAAAACGAAGACTAAGGGGTGATCTTATTTTAATGTATAAATATATGAGGAGACAGTACAGAGACCTTTCTGATGATCTTTTTAATCATAGACCGGTGACAGGGACAAGGGGGCATCCTCTACGTCTGGAGGAAAGAAGGTTTAAGCATAATAACAGACGCGGATTCTTTACTGTAAGAACGGTGAGACTATGGAACTCTCTGCCGTATGAGGTTGTAATGAGTGATTCATTACTTACATTTAAGAGGGGACTGGTGTTATGACCCCAGTGGACAGGGTCTCAGAGGAACGTGTAAGTCTGCAAGATACAAAAATCCAGCTCATAGGGCTGTGGTAACTGGGTTGACCAAATAGCTACTCCTAACGCCAACACTAGAAGTAGCCGGGGATCATGCCTACGGTGATCGCTAGATGACTCGCGCCAGCCGGAGAATCTAACTACCCCTAGGAGAAGAAAACAAAGACCTCTCTTGCCTCCAGAGAAAGGGACCCCAAAGCAAGATACAAGCCCCCCACAAATAATAACGGTGAGGTAAGAGGAAATGACAAACACAGAAATGAACCAGGTTCAGCAAAGAGAGGCCAGCTTACTAATAGCAGAATATAGCAAGATAACTTATCTGGTCAACAAAAACCCTATAAAAATCCACGCTGGAGATTCAAGAACCCCCGAACCGTCTAACGGTCCGGGGGGAGAACACCAGCCCCCTAGAGCTTCCAGCAAAGGTCAGGATACAGATAGGAACAAGCTGGACAAAAATACCAAACAAAACAAAAGCAAAAAGCAAAGAAGCAGACTTAGCTTGAAAAACAGGAACCAGGATCAGAGGACAAGAGCACAAGATTAGCTCTGATTTCAACGATGCCAGGCATAGAACTGAAGGTCCAGGGAGCTTATATAGCAACGCCCCTGAACTAACGGCCCAGGTGAGGATATAGGAAAAGACAGACGCTCCAGAGTCAAATCACTAATGACCACTAGAGGGAGCAAAAAGCAAAATCACAACAGTACCCCCCCCTTAGTGAGGGGTCACCGAACCCTCACCACGACCACCAGGGCGATCAGGATGAGCGGCATGAAAGGCACTAACTAAATCGGCCGCATGAACATCAGAGGCGACCACCCAGGAATTATCTTCCTGACCATAGCCCTTCCACTTGACCAGGTACTGAAGCCTCCGCCTGGAGAGACGAGAATCCAAGATCTTCTCCACCACGTACTCCAACTCGCCCTCAACCAACACCGGAGCAGGAGGCTCAGCAGAAGGAACCACAGGCACAACGTACCGCCGCAACAAGGACCTATGAAACACGTTGTGGATAGCAAACGACACAGGTAGATCCAGGCGAAAGGATACAGGATTAAGAATTTCCAATATCTTGTAAGGACCAATAAAACGAGGTTTAAATTTGGGAGAGGAAACCTTCATAGGAACAAAGCGGGAAGAAAGCCACACCAAATCCCCAACACGTAGTCGGGGACCCACACCGCGGCGGCGGTTGGCAAAGCGCTGAGCCCTCTCCTGTGACAACTTCAAGTTGTCCACCACAAGATTCCAGATCCGCTGCAACCTATCCACCACAGAATCCACCCCAGGGCAGTCAGAAGGTTCCACATGACCCGAAGAAAAACGAGGGTGGAAACCAGAGTTGCAGAAAAACGGCGAAACCAAGGTGGCGGAACTAGCCCGATTATTAAGGGCAAACTCAGCTAACGGCAAGAAGGTCACCCAATCGTCCTGATCAGCAGAGACAAAACACCTCAAATAAGCCTCCAAAGTCTGATTAGTTCGCTCCGTCTGTCCATTAGTCTGAGGATGGAAAGCAGACGAAAACGACAAGTCAATGCCCATCCTACTACAAAAGGATCGCCAGAATCTGGAAACGAACTGGGATCCTCTGTCTGACACAATATTCTCAGGGATGCCGTGCAAACGAACCACGTTCTGGAAAAACACAGGAACCAGATCGGAAGAGGAAGGCAGTTTAGGCAAAGGAACCAAATGGACCATCTTGGAAAAGCGATCACATATCACCCAGATAACAGACATGCCCTGAGACACCGGAAGATCAGAAATGAAATCCATGGAGATATGTGTCCAAGGTCTCTTAGGGACAGGCAAGGGCAAGAGCAACCCGCTGGCACGAGAACAGCAAGGCTTAGCTCGAGCACAAGTCCCACAGGACTGTACAAATGACCGCACATCCCTAGACAAGGAAGGCCACCAAAAGGATCTGGCCACCAGATCTCTGGTGCCAAAAATTCCTGGGTGACCTGCCAACACCGAGGAATGAACCTCGGAAATGACTCTGCTGGTCCACTTATCAGGCACAAACAGTCTGTCAGGTGGACAAGAATCAGGCCTATCAGCCTGAAATCTCTGCAACACACGTCGCAGATCAGGAGAAATAGCTGACAAGATAATACCATCCTTAAGAATACCAACAGGTTCAGCGACTCCAGGAGCATCAGGCACAAAGCTCCTGGAAAGAGCATCGGCCTTCACATTCTTTGAACCTGGTAAATACGAGACAACAAAGTCAAAACGGGAGAAAAACAATGACCAGCGGGCCTGTCTAGGATTCAGGCGTTTAGCAGACTCGAGATACATCAGATTTTTGTGATCAGTCAAGACCACCACACGATGCTTAGCACCCTCGAGCCAATGACGCCACTCCTCAAATGCCCATTTCATGGCCAACAACTCCCGATTGCCCACATCATAATTTCGCTCCGCAGGCGAAAACTTCCTAGAGAAAAAGGCGCAAGGTCTCATAACAGAGCAACCAGGGCCTCTCTGCGACAAAACGGCCCCTGCTCCAATCTCTGAAGCATCCACCTCAACTTGAAAGGGAAGCGAGACATCAGGCTGGCACAAAACAGGCGCCGAAGTAAACCGACGTTTCAACTCCTGGAAAGCCTCCACGGCAGCAGGAGCCCAATTAACCACATCGGAGCCCTTCTTGGTCATATCCGTCAAAGGTTTCACAATGCTAGAAAAGTTAGCGATAAAACGACGGTAGAAGTTAGCGAAACCCAAGAACTTCTGAAGACTCTTAACTGACGAGGGCTGAGTCCAATCAAGAATAGCTCGGACCTTGACTGGGTCCATCTCCACAGCAGAAGGGGAAAAAATGAACCCCAAAAAGGGAACCTTCTGTACACCAAAAAGACACTTTGAGCCCTTGACAAACAAAGAATTTTCACGCAAAATTTTAAAGACCATCCTGACCTGCTCCACATGCGAGTCCCAATTATCAGAAAAAAACAGAATATCATCCAGATAAACGATCAGAAATTTATCCAGATAGTTCCGGAAAATGTCATGCATAAAGGACTGAAAAACTGAAGGGGCATTAGAGAGCCCAAAAGGCATCACCAAGTACTCAAAATGACCTTCGGGCGTATTGAATGCGGTTTTCCATTCATCCCCTTGCTTAATGCGCACAAGGTTGTACGCACCACGAAGGTCTATCTTGGTAAACCACTTGGCACCTTTAATCCGGGCAAACAAGTCAGACAACAGCGGCAAAGGATACTGAAATTTGACAGTGATCTTATTTAAAAGCCGATAGTCAATACAAGGCCTCAAAGATCCGTCCTTTTTAGCCACAAAAAAGAATCCCGCACCAAGAGGGGAAGAAGACGGACGGATGTGTCCTTTCTCCAGAGACTCCTTGATATATGAACGCATAGCGGTATGTTCAGGTATCGACAGATTAAACAGTCTTCCCTTAGGAAATTTACTGCCTGGAATCAAATCTATTGCACAGTCACATTCCCTATGAGGAGGCAATGCACTGGACCTGGACTCGCTAAAGACATCCTGATAATCAGACAAGTACTCCGGAACTTCCGAAGGCGTAGAAGAAGCAATAGACACAGGCAGGGAATCCTCATGAATACCACGACAGCCCCAACTAGACACTGACATAGCCTTCCAGTCAAGGACTGGATTATGGGTCTGTAACCATGGCAGCCCCAAAACAACCAAATCATGCATTTTATGTAGAACGAGAAAACGTATCACCTCGCGGTGTTCAGGAGTCATGCACATGGTAACCTGTGTCCAATACTGCGGCTTATTTTCTGCCAATGGCGTAGCATCAATACCCCTAAGAGGGATAGGATTTTCTAATGGTTCAAGAATAAAACCACAGCGCTTAGCAAATGAGAGATCCATAAGACTCAGGGCAGCACCTGAATCTACAAACGCCATGACAGGATAAGATGACAGAGAGCAAATCAAAGTTACAGACAGAATAAACTTAGGATGCAAATTACCAACGGTGACAGGACTAACAACCTTAGATATACGTTTAGAGCATGCTGAGATAACATGTGTAGAATCACCACAGTAGTAGCACAAGCCATTCCGGCGTCTATGAATTTTCCTCTCATTTCTAGTCAGGATTCTATCACATTGCATCAAATCAGGTGTCCGTTCAGACAACACCATGAGGGAATTTGCGGTTTTTCTATCACATTGCATCACATCAGATGTCTGTTCAGACAACAACATGAGGGAATTTGCGGTTTTGCGCTCCCGCAACCGCCGGTCAATTTGAATAGCCAGGGACATGGTATCATTCAGACCTGTGGGAATGGGAAAACCCACCATAACATTCTTAATGGCCTCAGAAAGGCCATTTCTAAAATTAGCGGCCAGTGCACACTCGTTCCAATGTGTCAGCACGGACCATTTCCGAAATTTTTGGCAATACACCTCAGCCTCGTCCTGGCCCTGAGACATAGCCAGCAAGGCTTTCTCTGCCTGAATCTCAAGATTGGGTTCCTCATAAAGTAAACCGAGCGCCAGAAAAAACGCATCAATATCAGCCAATGCCGGATCTCCTGGCGCCAACGAAAAAGCCCAATCCTGAGGGTCACCCCGTAAGAATGAAATAACAATTTTTACTTGTTGAGCAGAGTCTCCAGACGAACAAGGTTTCAGGGACAAAAATAATTTACAATTATTCCTGAAATTCCTAAACTTAAATCGGTCTCCCGAAAACAGTTCAGGAATCGGAATCTTGGGTTCAGACCTAGGATTTCTGGTAACATAATCTTGTATACCCTGCACACGAGCGGCAAGCTGGTCCACACTTGTAATCAAGGTCTGGACATTCATGTCTGCAGCAAGCTTAAGCCACTCTGAGGTAAAGGGGAAAAGAAAAAAAAAATGAGAGAGGGAAAAAAAAAAACTCAAAATTTTCTTTCTTATAATCCCACTTCTGCAATGCATTAAACATTTAATACTGGCCTGGCATACTGTTATGACCCCAGTGGACAGGGTCTCAGAGGAACGTGTAAGTCTGCAAGATACAAAAATCCAGCTCATAGGGCTGTGGTAGCTGGGTTGACCAAATAGCTACTCCTAACGCCAACACTAGAAGTAGCCGGGGATCATGCCTACGGTGATCGCTAGATGACTCGCGCCAGCCGGAGAATCTAACTACCCCTAGGAGAAGAAAAGAAAGACCTCTCTTGCCTCCAGAGAAAGGGACCCCAAAGCAAGATACAAGCCCCCCACAAATAATAACGGTGAGGTAAGAGGAAATGACAAACACAGAAATGAACCAGGTTCAGCAAAGAGAGGCCAGCTTACTAATAGCAGAATATAGCAAGATAACTTATCTGGTCAACAAAAACCCTATAAAAATCCACGCTGGAGATTCAAGAACCCCCGAACCGTCTAACGGTCCGGGGGGAGAACACCAGCCCCCTAGAGCTTCCAGCAAAGGTCAGGATACAGATAGGAACAAGCTGGACAAAAATACCAAACAAAACAAAAGCAAAAAGCAAAGAAGCAGACTTAGCTTGAAAAACAGGAACCAGGATCAGAGGACAAGAGCACAACAGATTAGCTCTGATTTCAACGATGCCAGGCATAGAACTGAAGGTCCAGGGAGCTTATATAGCAACGCCCCTGAACTAACGGCCCAGGTGAGGATATAGGAAAAGACAGACGCTCCAGAGTCAAATCACTAATGACCACTAGAGGGAGCAAAAAGCAAAATCACAACAGACTGGATACCTTTCTGGAAAATTATAATGTTACAGGGTATATACACTAGATTCCTTGATAAGGCGTTGATCCAGGGAACTAGTCTGATTGCCGTATGTGGAGTCGGGAAGGAATTTTTTTCCCCATGGTGGAGTTACTCTTTGCCACATGGGTTTTTTTTGCCTTCCTCTGGATCAACATGTTAGGGCATGTTAGGTTAGGCTATGGGTTGAACTAGATGGACTTACAGTCTTCCTTCAACCTTAATAACTATGTAACTATGTAACTATGTAACCCGTCCGTCTCTGTTTCAGCAATCTGTCAGACTTGTTCTCCAATCAATGCACAGGTATTCCATAGACTCTCAAATACGTAGTGGGTTTGCAGTAAAGTTTCAGTCTTCCAAAATAAAAGGTTAGCAACAAAAGTCTCTCACAGAGTTGAACAAAAGGTTAGCTTTTCTCCAGGACAACGTTAGCAATGCAAAGTCTCTCAATAGCTTCTTTTTCTCCAAAAAAACTCACAGTAAAATCCACAAACAGTCTCTTGGTTATATCACATTCACAGCAGCTTCTGCTCTCTCTTCCCGCCTTTCTCCCTCTCCTCTCACTTCCTTGTTTCACTTTACACACGAGATACCAGACCCCACCCCCCAGCACACATTGTCTCTCGGAGTCTTCCAGGGTCTGTTCTCTGCTGCAGCAGGCAAAAACCACAGGGTCCTAGTGCCATCTCAGTGGGACTACAGTTCACCCTCTTACATGCCACCCCACTAGAGGTTGGCGTCCTCGACATACCTTCCCACTCAAATTCATCTTGAGCATATCGCTGAGGCGGTCTTCCGGCCGTAGATCGTGTAGTTCTCCTGAGTCCTACCTCAACAGGCGCAACCTTAGAGGGCGCTAAAGTCTCTTCCGTGGTCGTGTTAGTGGGCGCAAGTGGAGTTGTCTCCTCCTGCGGCTCGATGTCCTGTGATACAGCGTCAGGACCAAGCAGTTGTCCTGATGCACTCTCCTCAACAACATCCTCCATATCCCCAACATTCTCATCACCCGAGGCCAGATTGGTCACAGGGGGCAAATAAGCAGGCGCAGGAGTAAGTACACCATCAAACTCAAGATCATTCAGAGTTCCCGCCCCTTGGAACATGGCCTCTGGCTCTAGGGGAGTCGGCGCCGAATCTTCAAACCAGCACCGTTGTAACATGTTACGATGCAAATTACGGGTTGGCCCCCCTGTCCCCACCGGTTCGACCTCGTACACTGGAATCTCAGGGTTCACCTGTTTTTTTTATCAGATACGGTATCGCCTCCCATCGGTCACTCAGCTTTCCTGACCGTCGTTTTGTCCTCACCAACACTCTGTCTCCCGGAGAGAACAGCTCTGTTTGTACAGGTCGCGTGTCTCTATGGACCACTTGGCGAAGGCGGTCGCCCACCACCTGATGCACCACCCTCAACCGCCGCCGATGCTCTCGTACCCACTCGGATGCAGTCTGAGGGGGGGCAGAGGAGGGATCTGGCACGTTCAAATCCTCAATGTCTCGGCCAGGTCTACCAAACATTAACATGTGTGGTGAGTAACCAGTAGTACTGTGCACCCTGTTATTGTAAGCCCACATCAATTCGGGGAGATACTCAGGCCAGCATGTCTGTTGCTGACTCTCTAAGGACCTCAACATTTGCAACAAGGTCCGATTAAAACGCTCACACGCCCCGTTACTCTGAGGGTGGTAAGGCGTTGTTCTCGACTGCTCGATACCATAGAGCTGGTGCAACTCTTTCATCAGCGTCCCCTGAAAGCAGGCCCCTTGATCTGAATGCATTCTCTGCGGACACCCGAACACTTGGAAGAAATGTCGGCACACTGCCTCAGACGCTGACTTGGCCGTCTGATCTCTTGTCGGCACCGCTACAGCATACTTGGTAAAGTGATCTGTCATCACCAGGCAATAGGAGTACCCTGACGTAGAGTACCCTATCAACACGTAATCAATCATGAGTAGCTCCAGTGGAGCTGAAGTCTTAATAGACTGTGTGGGAGCCCGCTGCTCAGGGCTTTTGTTGAGCCCACAAATTCGGCACTGCCGACACGCGTCGGCCACCATCCCTCCCAACTCAGGGCAATAGAGAACTCGCTGCAACCACTGAAGTGTCTTTTCACTTCCAAAATGGGCCCCCTGTTATGACCCCAATGGCGAGGGTCTCAGAGGAACGTGGAAGTCTGCAGAATACAAAAATCCAGCTCATAGGGCAGTGGTAACTGGGTTGACCATATATCTACTCCTAACGCCAACACTAGAAGTAGCCGGGGATCATTCCTACGTTGATTCTAGATGACACGCGCCAGCCGGAGAATCTAGCTACCCCTAGTAGAGGAAAACAAAGACCTTTCTTGCCTCCAGAGAAGGGGACCCCAAAGCTGGATAGAAGCCCCCCACAAATAATGACGGTGAGGTAAGAGGAAATGACAAACACAGAAATGAACCAGGTTTAGCACAGAGAGGCCCGCTTACTGATAGCAGAATAAAGAAAGGTAACTTATATGGTCAACAAAAACCCTATCAAAATCCACACTGGAAATTCAAGAACCCCCGAACCGTCTAACGGTCCGGGGGGAGAACACCAGCCCCCTAGAGCTTCCAGCAAAGGTCAGGATGTAGATTTGGAACAAGCTGGACAAAAATACAAAACCAAAACAAATAGCAAAAAGCAAAAGGCAGACTTAGCTGATATAACTGGAACCAGGATCAGTAGACAAGAGCACAGCAGACTAGCTCTGATAACTACGTTGCCAGGCATTGAACTGAAGGTCCAGGGAGCTTATATAGCAACACCCCTAACTAACGACCCAGGTGCGGATAAAAGGAATGACAGAAAAACCAGAGTCAAAAAACTAGTAACCACTAGAGGGAGCAAAAAGCAAATTCACAACAGTACCCCCCCCTTAGTGAGGGGTCACCGAACCCTCACCACGACCACCAGGGCGATCAGGATGAGCGGCATGAAAGGCACGAACTAAATCGGCCGCATGAACATCAGAGGCGACCACCCAGGAATTATCCTCCTGACCATAGCCCTTCCACTTGACCAGGTACTGAAGCCTCCGCCTGGAGAGGCGAGAATCCAAGATCTTCTCCACCACGTACTCCAACTCGCCCTCAACCAACACCGGAGCAGGAGGCTCAGCAGAAGGAACTACAGGCACAATGTACCGCCGCAACAAGGACCTATGAAATACATTGTGAATAGCAAACGACACAGGAAGATCCAGACGAAAAGATACAGGATTAAGGATTTCCAATATCTTGTAAGGCCCAATAAAACGAGGTTTAAATTTGGGAGAGGAGACCTTCATAGGAACAAAGCGGGAAGAAAGCCATACCAAATCCCCAACGCGTAGTCGGGGACCCACACCGCGGCGGCGGTTGGCAAAGCGCTGAGCCTTCTCCTGTGACAACTTCAAGTTGTCCACCACATGATTCCAGATCTGCTGCAACCTATCCACCACAGAATCCACCCCAGGACAGTCAGAAGGCTCCACATGACCCGAAGAAAAGCGAGGATGGAAACCAGAGTTGCAGAAAAAAGGCGAAACCAAGGTGGCGGAACTAGCCCGATTATTAAGGGCAAACTCAGCCAACGGCAAGAATGTCACCCAATCGTCCTGATCAGCAGAGACAAAACACCTCAAATAAGCCTCCAAAGTCTGATTGGTTCGCTCCGTCTGTCCATTAGTCTGAGGATGGAAAGCAGACGAAAACGACAAATCAATGCCCATCCTACTACAAAAGGATCGCCAGAACCTGGAAACGAACTGGGATCCTCTGTCTGACACAATATTCTCAGGGATGCCGTGCAAACGAACCACGTTCTGGAAAAACACAGGAACCAGATCAGAAGAGGAAGGCAGTTTAGGCAAAGGAACCAAATGGACCATCTTGGAGAAGCGATCACATATCACCCAGATAACGGACATGCCCTGAGATAGCGGAAGATCAGAAATGAAATCCATGGAGATATGTGTCCAAGGTCTCTTCGGGACAGGCAAGGGCAAGAGCAAACCGCTGGCACGAGAACAGCAAGGCTTAGCTCGAGCACAAGTCCCACAGGACTGCACAAATGACCGCACATCCCTTGACAAGGAAGGCCACCAAAAGGACCTGGCCACCAGATCTCTGGTGCCAAAAATTCCCGGGTGACCTGCCAACACCGAGGAATGAACCTCGGAAATGACTCTGCTGGTCCACTTATCCGGGACAAACAGTCTGTCAGGTGGACAAGACTCAGGCCTATCAGCCTGAAATCTCTGCAACACACGTCGCAGATCCGGAGAAATAGCTGACAAGATAACTCCATCTTTAAGAATACCAACAGGATCAGCGACTCCAGGAGCATCAGGCACAAAGCTCCTAGAAAGAGCATCGGCCTTCACATTCTTTGAACCTGGTAAATACGAGACAACAAAATCAAAGCGGGAGAAAAACAATGACCAGCGGGCCTGTCTCGGATTAAGGCGTTTAGCAGACTCGAGATACATCAGATTTTTGTGATCAGTCAAGACCACCACACGATGCTTAGCACCCTCGAGCCAATGACGCCACTCCTCAAATGCCCATTTCATGGCCAACAACTCCCGATTGCCCACATCATAATTTCGCTCGGCAGGCGAAAACTTCCTAGAGAAAAAGGCACAAGGCTTCATAACAGAGCAACCAGGGCCTCTCTGCGACAAAACGGCCCCTGCCCCAATCTCCGAAGCATCCACCTCAACCTGAAAGGGAAGAGAGACGTCAGGCTGGCACAAAACAGGCGCCGAAGTAAACCGGCGTTTCAACTCCTGGAAAGCCTCCACGGCAGCAGGAGCCCAGTTAGCTACATCGGAGCCCTTCTTGGTCATATCCGTCAAAGGTTTCACAATGCTAGAAAAATTAGCGATAAAACGACGGTAGAAGTTAGCGAAGCCCAAGAACTTCTGAAGACTCTTAACTGACGAGGGCTGAGTCCAATCAAGAATAGCTCGAACCTTGACTGGGTCCATCTCCACAGCAGAAGGGGAAAAAATGAACCCCAAAAAGGGAACCTTCTGTACACCAAAGAGACACTTTGAGCCCTTGACAAACAAAGAATTTTCACGCAAAATTTTAAAGACCAACCTGACCTGCTCAACATGCGAATCCCAATTATCAGAAAAAACCAAAATATCATCCAGATAAACAATCAAAAATTTATCCAGATTAGTGTTGAGTAGTGTTGAGCATTCCGATACCGCAAGTATCGGGTATCGGCCGATACTTGCGGTATCGGAATTCCGATACCGGGATTCCGATACTTGGCGCGTATCGGATACCGGAATCGGAAGTTCCATGATTCAAAATTCAGAAATTCAGCCAATGAGAAAGATTCCAAGTGTGGGCACATCCTGTTTAGCATGGAGGGCATGAAACTACTGGCAAGGCTGTGATTGGCTGCTTAAATGATGTCATGATGCAGTTTAAAAGTCGCTGGCGCCATTTTGCGATCACTCTGCTGTGAATTCAGTTAGTGACAGGACGCTGTTTGCTGACTGAGGGACAGTTTAGAGATAGCGATTTGCTTCTTTGTGCTTTCCAAAGGCTAATTTAGCAACCGCTGTGTTCACCTACTAATCACCTTCCTTTTGCCTTGTAGCGCTGTTTTCACAGCGATCTGCAAGGTCTCACTGTGTGTGTGTGTGAGTGCAGCCCACTCTCTAGTCTGAGTGCAGCCACATAGGCCATCCATAGCTGGTTGTATTCAGTTCAGGGAGGGTGGTTCATTGCCTCATACTGTCCTTTTTTTTTTTTTTTTTGAAGTAGTGCAGGCTGCTGCACATTTTTTCCAAAAATTCCTATTAGTGTCTTTCCACCCGTCTCCAGCTAATTTGTGGAAAAACACTACATAGGATAAAGTAGAGGAGGGTTTTTGGGCCTTGCAGCGCCGTTTACGGCTGTCTGCACGGTCTCCGTGTGACTGCAGCTCGCCCTGTAGTCTGTGAGCAGCCGTAGCTTGGTTGTCTCCAGCTCAGGGTTGTTCACTGCGTCATACCGCCAAATCAATTTTCATTTTGTTTTCAAGTAGTGTAGTCTGCTGCTAATTAATTTAAAAAAATCCTATTAGTGTCTTTCCACCCGTCTCCAGCTAATTTGTGGAAAAACACTACATAGGATAAAGTAGAGGAGGGTTTTTGGGCCTTGCAGCGCCGTTTACGGCTGTCTGCACGGTCTCCGTGTGACTGCAGCTCGCCCTGTAGTCTGTGAGCAGCCGTAGCTTGGTTGTCTCCAGCTCAGGGTTGTTCACTGCGTCATACCGCCAAATCAATTTTCATTTTGTTTTCAAGTAGTGTAGTCTGCTGCTAATTAATTTAAAAAAATCCTATTAGTGTCTTTCCACCCGTCTCCAGCTAATTTGTGGAAAAACACTACATAGGATAAAGTAGAGGAGGGTTTTTGGGCCTTGCAGCGCCGTTTACGGCTGTCTGCACGGTCTCCGTGTGACTGCAGCTCGCCCTGTAGTCTGTGAGCAGCCGTAGCTTGGTTGTCTCCAGCTCAGGGTTGTTCACTGCGTCATACCGCCAAATCAATTTTCATTTTGTTTTCAAGTAGTGTAGTCTGCTGCTAATTAATTTAAAAAAATCCTATTAGTGTCTTTCCACCCGTCTCCAGCTAATTTGTGGAAAAACACTACATAGGATAAAGTAGAGGAGGGTTTTTGGGCCTTGCAGCGCCGTTTACGTCTGTCTGCACGGTCTCCGTGTGACTGCAGCTCTATCCGTTGTCAGTTCAGCCCCCAAAAAATAAATAAATAATAAAGTTCACCAAACACACCAGTTACACCACTTTACATTTGTGTAGGCCACATTAGCTCATATTCAAGTCTAGTCCACACTTTAGAAAATTAGTGTGTCTTATACCTGTTAGGAGGAGTTGCTCAGGAATAAGCACACAAAGCCGTTAGTACTTTTCTGCTTATCTTTATCAGTCAACCAAGATGAAGAAGGCAGTGAGTAAGGCACGTGGGCGTGGGCGTGGGCGCGGAGCAGGGAGGGGACGTGGGGATTCTGTGCCTGCTGCGGGCACCGGTGAGTCATCAGCACCCACTTTCACAAGGGAACAGTCGTTCATGCGCAGCTTTGTCGCCGAGCGCCGTACACCGCTGCTGCGTCAAGACCAAATTGAAGCCGTTGTGGGATGGATGGCAGCTAATGCATCAACTTCCATTAGTGCCACATCCTCTCAGACACAGAGCACTGGAGAGCAGCCATCTGTCTCTTCACCACCTGCAAAATTGCCCAGGCAGACAGAGATCCCAGGACAGGAGCAGTCTCTACTTCTGTTCTCTGAATCATCTCTTGGCTTGGAAACAGGGGGCCAGCCAAGCAGCATTGGAGAAATGGAAGAAGAGGCAGGGTGCAGTGATGCCCAACCGCTTTTTCTGTCTTCCTCTGAAGAGGCGGGTGGGCCAGTGGCTCCGGTCACCACCTCGCAGGCCGCATCAGCTGATGATGACACTCAGGTGCCACTTACTGGTGCGTGCTCTGCTGCTGAGACTACCCAGGAGGAGCAGTTGGGGGCAGAGGGTAGTGTAGATGATGAGGTCCTTGACCCATCTTGGCGTCAGGGACAGGAAGGTGGTGGGAGCAGCTCTGAGGAAGAGATTCCCCGTACGGCCCAAAGAGGGAGAGGGAGGGGGAAGACTGCGGATCCTGCAGCCTCCGCTTTGGCACCCGTAAGGAGCATGTCTCTTCCAAAAGTCAAAAGGGGGGCTCCCAAGACTTGCAGTGCCTGGTCCTTTTTTGACACAGTTGCAGATGACATTTGCTATGTCAGATGCAAGGTGTGTCATCAAAAAATCAAAAGAGGTCAAAAAGTCGCCAACCTCAATACCTCCAACATGTGGAAACATGTGCGCAACAGGCACCCGGCGGAGTTAGACAAACACACTGAAGAGCTAGGCCAACCAACAGCGGCAGCTACCACCTCTTCAGCTCGTGTTGCCTCTTCCTCTAGCTCACACGCAGCTGGTTCGGCTTCCTCCCAGGATCGCCGTGGAAGAACCTCTGGCCCTGTTGTCCAGAGACCCGCTGTCATTCCACCCGCAGCACCACTTTCCCAGTCAACCACACACTCCCAGCCCAGTCTACAGCCATCGGTAGTACAGGCATGGGAGAAAAGGCGGCCTTTCTCGTCAAACCACCCACGAGCACAGGCTCTGACTGCAGGCATTGCCAAACTTCTGTCACTGGAAATGCTGTCATTCAGGCTGGTGGAGACTGACAGCTTCCGTGACTTGATGTCATTGGCAGTCCCACAGTACAGTGTGCCCAGCCGCTTTTACTTCAGCAGGCAAGCCGTCCCTGCCCTGCACAAGCATGTTGAGGGACACATAAAACACGCGCTACTGAACGCCGTCAGTAGCAAGGTCCACCTCACCACCGATGCGTGGACCAGTCAACATGGACAGGGGCGATACCTTTCCCTCACTGCCCATTGGGTTAATGTAGTTGAGCCGGGTACAGACCGTGCGAGTGGCGCAGGACGTGTCCTGCCCACTCCAAGGATTGCAGGAATCCATTCTGTACGCATTGACTCCTCCTCTTACACCAGTTCCTCAGAATCATCGCTGCAGGAGCCGTCACAGTCCACCTCCACATGGACCCGTGATGAACGTGTACCTGTTACGACCGACATGAGCACAGCCGTGGCCAAACGTCAACAGGCCGTCTTGAAATTAATTTTTTTGGGGAATCGTAGCCACACAGCGCAGGAGCTGTGGAATGCCATCAAGCAGGAGAGCGATGTGTGGTTTGAGCCAGCGAATCTCCAGCCAGGCATGGTAGTGTGTGATAATGGCCGAAATCTGGTGGCAGCCCTGGGCCTCGGCAACCTCACTCACATCCCATGTCTGGCACATGTGCTCAATTTGGTCGTGCAGAGTTTTTTGAGGGACTATCCGGATCTTGATGCACTGCTGCACAAGGTCCGCCTAGAGTGTGCTCACTTGCGGCGTTCCAGCACGGCAAAAGCGCGCATTGCGGCTCTGCAGCGCCGACACCGCCTGCCGGAACATCGCATCATATGTGACCTACCTACCAGGTGGAATTCCACGTTACATATGTTGGAGCGGTTGTGTGAGCAGCAGCAAGCTGTAATGGAGTACCAGCTGTATCAGGCGCAAAAAAGTCGCAGTCAGCGCCGTACAGACTTCACAACCACAGAGTGGGCCACTATGAAGGATGTCTGCCAGGTTTTGCGTCCCTTTGATTATTCCACGCGGATGGCGAGTGCAGATGATGCACTAGTCAGCATGACTGTCCCCCTTATCTGCCTGCTTGAAAAATCACTGCAAGCGCTAAGGGATGATGTTGTGGAAGAGGTGGAGGATGAGGATTCACCACTTCCATCATCTTCTGGACAGTCAGCGCCACGTGGTTCCTCACAAACGCGTAGGCAGGGGACAGTTTGTGAGGAGGATGAGGAGGAGTCAATGGAGGAGGAAGACATCCGTCCAGAGGAGGGAGTTCCCGAATTGTCCAGTACTCAGTGTGTACAGCGAGGGTGGGGTGATGACGAGCGGGCAGAGATCACGCCTCCAGCTGGGGACAGCGTTTCTTGGGCAGTTGGCAGTCTGCAGCACATGGTGGATTACATGCTGCAGTGCCTGAGAAACGACCGCCGCATCGACCACATTCTCAACATGTCTGATTATTGGGTGTTCACCCTCCTCGATCCTCGCTACCGGGACAACGTAGAAAGCCTCATCACACCGTTGAACCGGGAGCGAAAAATGCGGGAGTACCAAGACACACTGGTCAGTTCCATCATCTTCTCCATTCCAACTGAGAGAAGTGCTGCTACTGCATTCCAAAGCAGCTCAGTGCGTCCAGGCAGTGGTGGAGGCTCTGCACAAAGAGGGAGCAGAAGCAGTGCCTCTGCCCAAGGCAAGACCAGTATGGCCCAACTGTGGCACAGTTTTGTGTGCCCCCCACAAAAGTCTACACCATCACAGACGGCTCCAGTCAGCAGGAGGCAACGGTTCCGTCAGATGGTGACAGACTACATGTCTTGCCCTCTTGCTGTACTCCCAGACGGCTCTTCCCCTTTCAAGTTTTGGGTCTCAAAGCTGGATACATGGCCAGAGCTAAGCCAGTATGCATTGGAGGTGCTGTCTTGCCCTGCGGCCAGTGTATTATCGGAACATGTCTTTAGTGCTGCAGGTGGTGTACTAACTGACCGTCGCATGCGACTATCCTCCGATAACGTTGACCGGCTTACTTTCCTGAAAATGAACAAGGCCTGGATCTCGCAGGAATTTGCCACTCCTCCTCCTGATTAAATAATTAGGTCACTGTATACGTTATCCAGGTCTCCTGTTGTGTTCATCTTTCTACCACCTGAACTTAAATTCCTGGGCTCCAACACCGCCAGTTGAGGCTCAGACGTGCCGTCTGCACAGTCAAAACATACGACCCAGTGTTATTGGGTTTCAGTAACGTCAGCTGATCCCCAGCTGTGTAGCCGGCAATGTGTCATGCGACCGCCACGCTGACACAACAACTGAAATGTAAGGGAATCTGTCCCCCCCCCCCCCAAGGCGTTTGTTACTGAAAGAGCCACCTTGTGCAGCAGTAATGCTGCACAAGGAAAAAGGTAGCTATTTTGGTTTTGCTCCTTGCACACGCAAAACTTAACACTTATAAAATGTGTCCACTGATACCGTAAAACCGTCCCGGAGGTGGGACTTTCCTTCGTAATATGACGCAGCACAGCCGTCATTCCTACCCCCCCGGCGCCGCGCCCCGGCTCCTCAGCGTTGTTTGATTCCGTCCCGGAGCCTGCGCTGTTATGTTATCCCGTGGCCAGGCACACTTAGCGCTGCCCGTCTTCTGGCATCATTTGGTGTCAGGCTGGCTGCGCCTGTGCGGCCACGCTGGCCGAGAGCCCGCCTCGCAGTGTCTTCTGATTTAATCCCACTGGGGGCCTGGGATCTATGGACATGCGCAGTGCATATCTGAACCTCCACCTCTCACTCATCTCCCTATGGCTTCTTCAGACTGTTCGGTGTCAGCTGGTCCCTAATAGCATGCCACGGCCGTGACACCGCACAGTCTGGAAAAGAAGCCGTAGGGAGGGGAGTGAGAGGCGAGGATATGCACTGCGCATGGCCATGGATCCCAGGCCCCCAGTGGGATTACATCAGAAGACACTGCGAGGCGTGCTCTCGGCCAGCGCGGCCGCACAGGCGCAGCCAGCCTGACACCAAATGATGTCAGAAGATGGGCAGCGCTAAGTGTGCCTGGCCACGGGATAACATAACAGCGCAGGCTCCGGGACGGAATCAAACAACGCTGAGGAGCCGGGGCACGGCGGCGGGGGGGTAGTAATGATGGCTGTGCTGCGTCATATTACGAAGGAAAGTCCCACCTCCGGGACGGTTTCACGGCTTCAGGGGACACATTTTATAAGTGTTTAGTTCTGTGTTTGCAAGGAGCATAATGAAAAGAGCCACCTTTTCCTTTTGCATCTTTTGTGCTGCACAAGCTGGCTCTTTCAGCTACAAACGCCTTGGGGGGGGGGGTTAAAGGTTCCCTTTCGACTTTCTCAGGCTTCGGCCTACATTGTGTTCCTCTGCTTTTCCACCTGCCCCTGGGCTCCAACACCGCTAGTTGCCGTCCAGAAGTGCTGTACGCACAGTCAACAGTCGCTCCTCTGTTATTGGGGTTCAGTAACGTCAGCTGTTCCCCTGCTGTGTGTGTGGCAATCCCTCCTACCTCCTCCAACCTCCTCCTCCTCCACCTGTCCCTGGGCTCCAACACCGCCAGTTGCCGTCCAGAAGTGCTGTACGCACAGTCAACAGTCCCTCCTCTGTTATTGGGGTTCAGTAACGTCAGCTGTTCCCCTGCTGTGTGTGTGGCAATCCCTCCTACCTCCTCCAACCTCCTCCTCCTCCACCTGTCCCTGGGCTCCAACACCGCCAGTTGCCGTCCAGAAGTGCTGTACGCACAGTCAACAGTCCCTCCTCTGTTATTGGGGTTCAGTAACGTCAGCTGTTCCCCTGCTGTGTGTGTGGCAATCCCTCCTACCTCCTCCAACCTCCTCCTCCTCCACCTGTCCCTGGGCTCCAACACCGCCAGTTGCCGTCCAGAAGTGCTGTACGCACAGTCAACAGTCCCTCCTCTGTTATTGGGGTTCAGTAACGTCAGCTGTTCCCCTGCTGTGTGTGTGGCAATCCCTCCTACCTCCTCCAACCTCCTCCTCCTCCACCTGTCCCTGGGCTCCAACACCGCCAGTTGCCGTCCAGAAGTGCTGTACGCACAGTCAACAGTCCCTCCTCTGTTATTGGGGTTCAGTAACGTCAGCTGTTCCCCTGCTGTGTGTGTGGCAATCCCTCCTACCTCCTCCAACCTCCTCCACCTGTCCCTGGGCTCCAACACCGCCAGTTGCCGTCCAGAAGTGCTGTACGCACAGTCAACAGTCCCTCCTCTGTTATTGGGGTTCAGTAACGTCAGCTGTTCCCCTGCTGTGTGTGTGGCAATCCCTCCTACCTCCTCCAACCTCCTCCTCCTCCACCTGTCCCTGGGCTCCAACACCGCCAGTTGCCGTCCAGAAGTGCTGTACGCACAGTCAACAGTCCCTCCTCTGTTATTGGGGTTCAGTAACGTCAGCTGTTCCCCTGCTGTGTGTGTGGCAATCCCTCCTACCTCCTCCAACCTCCTCCTCCTCCACCTGTCCCTGGGCTCCAACACCGCCAGTTGCCGTCCAGAAGTGCTGTACGCACAGTCAACAGTCCCTCCTCTGTTATTGGGGTTCAGTAACGTCAGCTGTTCCCCTGCTGTGTGTGTGGCAATCCCTCCTACCTCCTCCAACCTCCTCCTCCTCCACCTGTCCCTGGGCTCCAACACCGCCAGTTGCCATCCAGAAGTGCTGTACGCACAGTCAACAGTCCCTCCTCTGTTATTGGGGTTCAGTAACGTCAGCTGTTCCCCTGCTGTGTGTGTGGCAATCCCTCCTACCTCCTCCAACCTCCTCCTCCTCCACCTGTCCCTGGGCTCCAACACCGCCAGTTGCCGTCCAGAAGTGCTGTACGCACAGTCAACAGTCCCTCCTCTGTTATTGGGGTTCAGTAACGTCAGCTGTTCCCCTGCTGTGTGTGTGGCAATCCCTCCTACCTCCTCCAACCTCCTCCAACCTCCTCCTCCTCCACCTGTCCCTGGGCTCCAACACCGCTAGTTGCCGTCCAGAAGTGCTGTACGCACAGAGCCAAACACCTCGCCAATGTGTTAGTGGGGTTCAGCACCGCCAGCTGTTCCCCTGCTGTGTATACGGCAACGTGTACTGCGACCGCCACGCAGACACAACAAGTTAAATGTAAGGGAACCTGACCCCCCCCCCCCCAGGCGTTTGTTACTGAAGGAGCCACCTTGTGCAGCAGTAATGATGCAAAGGGAAAAAGTGCCTCTTTTCGTGATGCTCCTTGCACATGCTGAACCTAACACTTATGAAATGTGTCCCCACACAGCGTTAAACCGTCCGGTAGGTGGAACTTTCCTTTGTCGTGTGACGCAGCACAGCCATCATTTTTACCCCCTTGGCGCCGTGCGCCCCCTCCTCAGCGTTGTTTGAATCTGTCCCGGAGCCTGCGCTGTTAGGTTAGCCCTTGGCCATGCACACATGTTGCGCTGCCCGTCTTCTGACCTCATTTGGTGTCAGGCTGGCTGCGCCTGTGCGGGTGCGCTGGCCGAGATCCCGCCTCGCAGTGTCGTCTAATGTAATCCCACCGCGGGCCTGTGATCCGTGCCCGTGCGCAGTGCATATCCTCTCCTTTCACTCCCCTCCCTACGGCTTCTTCAGACTGTGCGATGTCAGCTGGTCCCTAATAGCATGCCACGGCCGTGACACCGCACAGTCTGAAAAAGCCGTAGGGAGGGGAGTGAGAGGAGAGGATATGCACTGCGCACGGGCACGGATCACAGGCCCGCGGTGGGATTACATTAGACGACACTGCGAGGCGGGATCTCGGCCAGCGCACCCGCACAGGCGCAGCCAGCCTGACACCAAATGAGGTCAGAAGACGGGCAGCGCAACATGTGTGCATGGCCAAGGGCTAACCTAACAGCGCAGGCTCCGGGACAGATTCAAACAACGCTGAGGAGGCGGCGCACGGCGCCAAGGGGGTAAAAATGATGGCTGTGATGCGTCACACGACAAAGGAAAGTTCCACCTACCGGACGGTTTAACGCTGTGAGGAGACACATTTCATAAATGTTAGGTTCCGCATGTACAAGGACCATAATTAAAAGAGCTAAGTTTACCTTTTCCAGCATTAGTGCTGTACACAATGGCTCTTTCAGCTACAAACGCCTGGGGGGGGGGTTAAAGGTTTCCTTTCAACTTGCTCGAGTGCAGGCTTCGGCCTACACTCCGCTCCCCCTGCTCCTCCTGCTGACCCTGGGCTCTAACACCGCCAGTTTTTGCCCAGATGTGCTAGCTGCACAGAGAAAAACACCAGCCAATGTGTCAGTGGGGTTCAGCACCGCCAGCTGTTCCCCTGCTGTGTAGCCGGCAACGTGTCCTGCGACCGCCACGCAGACACAAGAACTGAAATTGAAGGGAACCTGTCCCCCCTCCCCCAGGTGTTTCTATGTTTTACAGCTACCTTGAACAGCAGTAATGCTGCATGTGTTCAAGGTGGCTCAGAAACTTATTCTCCTTGCCCATGTTGAAGTGAACACGTCTAAAATGTGTCCTCTGTGACCATTAAAACGTCCCTCAGGTGTGATTTGACTTTGTATTGACACACGCAACAAGCTCCTTGGTAACGCTGCCCGTCTTCTGGCATCATTGTTTGGCTGCCTGCGCCTCTGCGGCCGCCCTGACCCACACAACGCCCCTCGGTGTCTTATTTATTGGGACTGCGAGGGTGTGATTGATGGGCAGGATCAGTGCATCAGTTCGCCTGTCCCTCCTCTCCTTCCGCCTTCTTCGGACTGTGCGGCTTCATGGCCGTGGCATGCGATAAGGGATCAGATGACGCCGCACAGTCTGAAGCGGGTGTAAGGACCCGAGTGTGAGAGGCCAACATATGTGCTGCGCCAGGCCCTGAATCCCAGCCCCGCAGTGTTTTAACAATGTTAAGACACTGCGGGGCTGGGATTCATGGGCATCGCGAACCGCACCGGCCGACATTACATGATGCCAGAAGATGGGCAGCGCTAACGGCGCTAGGCCAGGGGATAACACGACAGCGCAGACTCCTGTACAGCAAATAACAACGCTCGGGAGGCTGCACCCAGCACCAAGGTGGGATTCTTGACATCTGTGCTGCGTCTCATTACAAAGGGAACTCGCGCCTCCAACACAGTTTGACTGTATAAAGGGCTAAATGTTATACGTGTTTCATTCAGCGTGTGCAAGGAGAAAAATTAAAAGAGCAACCTTTGACTTGTGCAGCACTACTGCTGCATAAGCTGTGGCTCTTCTACTTTCTAACCCCTGAGGGGGGGTTAAAGGTGACCTTTGAAATCGGTTCAAGTAGGCTTCGGCCTACACTCTGCTCCCCCTGCAGAGCCCGGGCTCCAACACCGATCGTTGCTGTCCGGAAGTGCTGGCTGCACAGAGCCAAACACCTCGCCAATGTGTCAGTGGGGTCCAGCACCGCCAGCTGTTCCCCTGCTGTGTAGCCGGCAACGTGTCCTGCAAAAGCCACGCAGACACAACAGACCCAAAGCTGCCGCCAGTGCAGGCTTCGGCCTACACTCCCCTCCCCCTGCTCCTCCTCCTCCTGCTCCTCCTTCTGCTGACCCTGGGCTCTAACAAACCGCCAGTTGGGGCCCAGATGTGCTAGCTGCACAGAGAAAAACACCTCGCCAATGTGTCAGTGGGGTCCAGCACCGCCAGCTGTTCCCCTGCTGTGCAGCCGGCAACGTGTCCTGCAAAAGCCACGCAGACACAAGAACTGAAATTGAAGGGAACCTGTCCCCCCTCCCCCAGGCGTTTTTACGTTATCCAGCCACCTTGTACAGCGGTAATGCTGCATGTGTGCAAGGTGGCTCAGAAACGTATTCTCCTCGCACATGTGGAACTGAAAACACGTCTGAAATGTGTCCTCTGTGTGACCATTTAACCGTCCCGGTGGTGTGACTTTCCTTTGTAATGACACGCTGCAACCCCCTTGGTAGCGCTGCCCGTCTTCTGGCATCATTGTTTGGCTGCCTGCGCCTCTGCGGCCGCCCTGACCCACACAACGCCCCTCGGTGTCTTATTTATTGGGACTGCGAGGGTGTGATTGATGGGCAGGATCAGTGCATCAGTCCGCCTGTCCCTCCTCTCCTTCCGCCTTCTTCGGACTGTGCGGCTTCATGGCCGTGGCATGCGATAAGGGATCAGATGACGCCGCACAGTCTGAAGCGGGTGTAAGGACCCGAGTGTGAGAGGCCAACATATGTGCTGCGCCAGGCCCTGAATCCCAGCCCCGCAGTGTTTTAACAATGTTAAGACACTGCGGGGCTGGGATTCATGGGCATCGCGAACCGCACCGGCCGACATTACATGATGCCAGAAGATGGGCAGCGCTAACGGCGCTAGGCCAGGGGATAACACGACAGCGCAGACTCCTGTACAGCAAATAACAACGCTCGGGAGGCTGCACCCAGCACCAAGGTGGGATTCTTGACATCTGTGCTGCGTCTCATTACAAAGGGAACTCGCGCCTCCAACACAGTTTGACTGTATAAAGGGCTAAATGTTATACGTGTTTCATTCAGCGTGTGCAAGGAGAAAAATTAAAAGAGCAACCTTTGACTTGTGCAGCACTACTGCTGCATAAGCTGTGGCTCTTCTACTTTGTAACCCCTGAGGGGGGGTTAAAGGTGACCTTTGAAATCGGTTCAAGTAGGCTTCGGCCTACACTCTGCTCCCCCTGCAGAGCCCGGGCTCCAACACCGATCGTTGCTGTCCGGAAGTGCTGGCTGCACAGAGCCAAACACCTCGCCAATGTGTCAGTGGGGTCCAGCACCGCCAGCTGTTCCCCTGCTGTGTAGCCGGCAACGTGTCCTGCAAAAGCCACGCAGACACAACAGACCCAAAGCTGCCGCCAGTGCAGGCTTCGGCCTACACTCCCCTCCCCCTGCTCCTGCTCCTCCTCCTGCTGACCCTGGGCTCTAACAAACCGCCAGTTGGGGCCCAGATGTGCTAGCTGCACAGAGAAAAACACCTCGCCAATGTGTCAGTGGGGTCCAGCACCGCCAGCTGTTCCCCTGCTGTGCAGCCGGCATCGTGTCCTGCAAAAGCCACGCAGACACTTGCTCTTGTACCTTCTGCTCCCCATCCTGGTTCCAGTACCGTCAGCTGGTTCCGGGCAGAGCCTTTGGCTTAGGTGCCTCCCTTTGGTATCCGAGTTCCACCAACGTCAGGTGGTCCTTGGCAGTGCTTTCAGGCACGGGTACCTCCTGCTTAGTAACCGGGTTCCAGTAACGTCAGCTGGTCCTCGGTAGTTCCATTGGCTCTTGGACCTTCGGCTACCCATCCGGGTTCCAGCACCGTCAGCTGGTTCTCGGCAGTGTCTTTTGCTCTTGTACCTTCTGCTCCCCATCCTGGTTCCAGTACCGTCAGCTGGTTCCGGGCAGAGCCTTTGGCTTAGGTGCCTCCCTCTGGGTATCCGAGTTCCACCAACGTCAGGTGGTCATTGGTAGTGCTTTCAGCACAGGTACCTCCTGCTTAGTAACCGGGTTCCAGTAACGTCAGCTGGTCCTCGGTAGTTCCATTGGCTCTTGGACCTTCGGGTAGCCATCCGAGTTCCAGTTCCATCAGCTGGTTCTCGGCATTTTCTCAGCCTTCTTGTACCTTCTGCTACATTTCCAAGTTCAAGAGACTAAACACAATGACCCAGAAGACCACCCCTAAGATGACGACGACACCAGAGACGACAACCACCGTGATGACGACGACCCTGGAGACGATGACCCCGAAGACCACCCCGATGACGACGACCCCGGAGACGACGACCCTGAAGACCACCCCGATGACGACGACCCCGGAGACGACGACCCTGGAGACGACGACGACCTGGAAGACCGAGAAGCAGAAGAACAAGAGGCTGCAGAACAAAGAGCAGAAGGACATTAAGCATAACACAAAATATCAGAGCAAAAAATATTATGTAAATTATAAGCAGAAGAAGACTAAGCAGTGTATGGGGGTGAGTCCGTTCCTCCTCGTGGTGCCCCTGGATAAAGCCTGATGCTGCAGGCCAAACTGAACGCGGACAAATGTAACTGTTTTGTGACAGGCAGAACGGAAGGTGTAATCTTCAAACTTTTATAGATAACAACTACGGGAATGCCTGTCACAAATAAGAATATGATGAAGAAGTTGAATATGATGAAGATAATAGTAAAATAAAAAGAATATGAACAATGTAACCCAAAAAATAATAGGTAGAAGATGAAGAAGAAGATGAATAAGGTGAAGAAGTTGATGTCAAAGAAGCTGATGATGAGGATAATTAAGAAGAAAGCGTGGGAGAAGTAAAAAAGAAGGTGAAGGGCGTGGAAGTAGTGAAACATCAATATCTGACATAAAAAAAAAAAAAAAAACATAGTCAAATTCTTTCTAACGCCGAACTTCATAAAAAAAAATAAAAAATCCTGCTATTCTATTACATTGGGCTAAACCTCTGTCCCTTTAATATCTCCGCCACGTCCCCCAATACATCCTACAATATTCTTAGTTGTTTTCCTTCATGTAGAATGAACCTACAAGTGTATAAAGGGTTTATTTTAATTCCGATATTTTCGTCCCATTGACTTGCATTGGGATCGGGTATCGGTATCGGATTGGATTCCGATACTGTGACGGTATCGGCCGATACTTTCTGATACCGATACTTTCCGATATCGGAAAGTATCGGTATCGGAAAGTATCGGCCGATACCGTCACAGTATCGGAATCCAATCCGATACCGATACCCGATCCCAATGCAAGTCAATGGGACGAAAATATCGGAATTAAAATAAACCCTTTATACACTTGTAGGTTCATTCTACATGAAGGAAAACAACTAAGAATATTGTAGGATGTATTGGGGGACGTGGCGGAGATATTAAAGGGACAGAGGTTTAGCCCAATGTAATAGAATAGCAGGATTTTTTATTTTTTTTTATGAAGTTCGGCGTTAGAAAGAATTTGACTATGTTTTTTTTTTTTTTTTATGTCAGATATTGATGTTTCACTACTTCCACGCCCTTCACCTTCTTTTTTACTTCTCCCACGCTTTCTTCTTAATTATCCTCATCATCAGCTTCTTTGACATCAACTTCTTCACCTTATTCATCTTCTTCTTCATCTTCTACCTATTATTTTTTGGGTTACATTGTTCATATTCTTTTTATTTTACTATTATCTTCATCATATTCAACTTCTTCATCATATTCTTATTTGTGACAGGCATTCCCGTAGTTGTTATCTATAAAAGTTTGAAGATTACACCTTCCGTTCTGCCTGTCACAAAACAGTTACATTTGTCCGCGTTCAGTTTGGCCTGCAGCATCAGGCTTTATCCAGGGGCACCACGAGGAGGAACGGACTCACCCCCATACACTGCTTAGTCTTCTTCTGCTTATAATTTACATAATATTTTTTGCTCTGATATTTTGTGTTATGCTTAATGTCCTTCTGCTCTTTGTTCTGCAGCCTCTTGTTCTTCTGCTTCTCGGTCTTCCAGGTCGTCGTCGTCTCCAGGGTCGTCGTCTCCGGGGTCGTCGTCATCGGGGTGGTCTTCAGGGTCGTCGTCTCCGGGGTCGTCGTCATCGGGGTGGTCTTCGGGGTCATCGTCTCCAGGGTCGTCGTCATCACGGTGGTTGTCGTCTCTGGTGTCGTCGTCATCTTAGGGGTGGTCTTCTGGGTCATTGTGTTTAGTCTCTTGAACTTGGAAATGTAGCAGAAGGTACAAGAAGGCTGAGAAAATGCCGAGAACCAGCTGATGGAACTGGAACTCGGATGGCTACCCGAAGGTCCAAGAGCCAATGGAACTACCGAGGACCAGCTGACGTTACTGGAACCCGGTTACTAAGCAGGAGGTACCTGTGCTGAAAGCACTACCAAGGACCACCTGACGTTGGTGGAACTCGGATACCCAGAGGGAGGCACCTAAGCCAAAGGCTCTGCCCGGAACCAGCTGACGGTACTGGAACCAGGATGGGGAGCAGAAGGTACAAGAGCAAAAGACACTGCCGAGAACCAGCTGACGGTGCTGGAACCCGGATGGGTAGCCGAAGGTCCAAGAGCCAATGGAACTACCGAGGACCAGCTGACGTTACTGGAACCCGGTTACTAAGCAGGAGGTACCCGTGCCTGAAAGCACTACCAAGGACCACCTGACGTTGGTGGAACTCGGATACCAAAGGGAGGCACCTAAGCCAAAGGCTCTGCCCGGAACCAGCTGACGGTACTGGAACCAGGATGGGGAGCAGAAGGTACAAGAGCAAGTGTCTGCGTGGCTTTTGCAGGACACGATGCCGGCTGCACAGCAGGGGAACAGCTGGCGGTGCTGGACCCCACTGACACATTGGCGAGGTGTTTTTCTCTGTGCAGCTAGCACATCTGGGCCCCAACTGGCGGTTTGTTAGAGCCCAGGGTCAGCAGGAGGAGGAGCAGGAGGAGGAGGAGCAGGGGGAGGGGAGTGTAGGCCGAAGCCTGCACTGGCGGCAGCTTTGGGTCTGTTGTGTCTGCGTGGCTTTTGCAGGACACGTTGCCGGCTACACAGCAGGGGAACAGCTGGCGGTGCTGAACCCCACTAACACATTGGCGAGGTGTTTGGCTCTGTGCGTACAGCACTTCTGGACGGCAACTAGCGGTGTTGGAGCCCAGGGACAGGTGGAGGAGGAGGAGGTTGGAGGAGGTTGGAGGAGGTAGGAGGGATTGCCACACACACAGCAGGGGAACAGCTGACGTTACTGAACCCCAATAACAGAGGAGGGACTGTTGACTGTGCGTACAGCACTTCTGGACGGCAACTGGCGGTGTTGGAGCCCAGGGACAGGTGGAGGAGGAGGAGGTTGGAGGAGGTAGGAGGGATTGCCACACACACAGCAGGGGAACAGCTGACGTTACTGAACCCCAATAACAGAGGAGGGACTGTTGACTGTGTGTACAGCACTTCTGGACGGCAACTGGCGGTGTTGGAGCCCAGGGACAGGTGGAGGAGGAGGAGGTTGGAGGAGGTAGGAGGGATTGCCACACACACAGCAGGGGAACAGCTGACGTTACTGAACCCCAATAACAGAGGAGGGACTGTTGACTGTGCGTACAGCACTTCTGGACGGCAACTGGCGGTGTTGGAGCCCAGGGACAGGTGGAGGAGGAGGAGGTTGGAGGAGGTAGGAGGGATTGCCACACACACAGCAGGGGAACAGCTGACGTTACTGAACCCCAATAACAGAGGAGGGACTGTTGACTGTGCGTACAGCACTTCTGGACGGCAACTGGCGGTGTTGGAGCCCAGGGACAGGTGGAGGAGGAGGAGGTTGGAGGAGGTAGGAGGGATTGCCACACACACAGCAGGGGAACAGCTGACGTTACTGAACCCCAATAACAGAGGAGGGACTGTTGACTGTGCGTACAGCACTTCTGGACGGCAACTGGCGGTGTTGGAGCCCAGGGACAGGTGGAGGAGGAGGAGGTTGGAGGAGGTTGGAGGAGGTAGGAGGGATTGCCACACACACAGCAGGGGAACAGCTGATGTTACTGAACCCCAATAACAGAGGAGGGACTGTTGACTGTGCGTACAGCACTTCTGGACGGCAACTGGCGGTGTTGGAGCCCAGGGACAGGTGGAGGAGGAGGAGGTTGGAGGAGGTAGGAGGGATTGCCACACACACAGCAGGGGAACAGCTGACGTTACTGAACCCCAATAACAGAGGAGGGACTGTTGACTGTGCGTACAGCACTTCTGGACGGCAACTGGCGGTGTTGGAGCCCAGGGACAGGTGGAGGAGGAGGAGGTTGGAGGAGGTAGGAGGGATTGCCACACACACAGCAGGGGAACAGCTGACGTTACTGAACCCCAATAACAGAGGAGGGACTGTTGACTGTGCGTACAGCACTTCTGGACGGCAACTGGCGGTGTTGGAGCCCAGGGACAGGTGGAGGGGGAGGAGGTTGGAGGAGGTAGGAGGGATTGCCACACACACAGCAGGGGAACAGCTGACGTTACTGAACCCCAATAACAGAGGAGGGACTGTTGACTGTGCGTACAGCACTTCTGGACGGCAACTGGCGGTGTTGGAGCCCAGGGACAGGTGGAGGAGGAGGAGGTTGGAGGAGGTAGGAGGGATTGCCACACACACAGCAGGGGAACAGCTGACGTTACTGAACCCCAATAACAGAGGAGCGACTGTTGACTGTGCGTACAGCACTTCTGGACGGCAACTAGCGGTGTTGGAGCCCAGGGGCAGGTGGAAAAGCAGAGGAACACAATGTAGGCCGAAGCCTGAGAAAGTCGAAAGGGAACCTTTAACCCCCCCCCCAAGGCGTTTGTAGCTGAAAGAGCCAGCTTGTGCAGCACAAAAGATGCAAAAGGAAAAGGTGGCTCTTTTCATCATGCTCCTTGCAAACACAGAACTAAACACTTATAAAATGTGTCCCCTGAAGCCGTGAAACCGTCCCGGAGGTGGGACTTTCCTTCGTAATATGACGCAGCACAGCCATCATTACTACCCCCCCGCCGCCGTGCCCCGGCTCCTCAGCGTTGTTTGATTCCGTCCCGGAGCCTGCGCTGTTATGTTATCCCGTGGCCAGGCACACTTAGCGCTGCCCATCTTCTGACATCATTTGGTGTCAGGCTGGCTGCGCCTGTGCGGCCGCGCTGGCCGAGAGCACGCCTCGCAGTGTCTTCTGATGTAATCCCACTGGGGGCCTGGGATCCATGGCCATGCGCAGTGCATATCCTCGCCTCTCACTCCCCTCCCTACGGCTTCTTTTCCAGACTGTGCGGTGTCACGGCCGTGGCATGCTATTAGGGACCAGCTGACACCGAACAGTCTGAAGAAGCCATAGGGAGATGAGTGAGAGGTGGAGGTTCAGATATGCACTGCGCATGTCCATAGATCCCAGGCCCCCAGTGGGATTAAATCAGAAGACACTGCGAGGCGGGCTCTCGGCCAGCGTGGCCGCACAGGCGCAGCCAGCCTGACACCAAATGATGCCAGAAGACGGGCAGCGCTAAGTGTGCCTGGCCACGGGATAACATAACAGCGCAGGCTCCGGGACGGAATCAAACAACGCTGAGGAGCTGGGGCGCGGCGCCGGGGGGGTAGGAATGACGGCTGTGCTGCGTCATATTACGAAGGAAAGTCCCACCTCCGGGACGGTTTTACGGTATCAGTGGACACATTTTATAAGTGTTAAGTTTTGCGTGTGCAAGGAGCAAAACCAAAATAGCTACCTTTTTCCTTGTGCAGCATTACTGCTGCACAAGGTGGCTCTTTCAGTAACAAACGCCTTGGGGGGGGGGGGGACAGATTCCCTTACATTTCAGTTGTTGTGTCAGCGTGGCGGTCGCATGACACATTGCCGGCTACACAGCTGGGGATCAGCTGACGTTACTGAAACCCAATAACACTGGGTCGTATGTTTTGACTGTGCAGACGGCACGTCTGAGCCTCAACTGGCGGTGTTGGAGCCCAGGAATTTAAGTTCAGGTGGTAGAAAGATGAACACAACAGGAGACCTGGATAACGTATACAGTGACCTAATTATTTAATCAGGAGGAGGAGTGGCAAATTCCTGCGAGATCCAGGCCTTGTTCATTTTCAGGAAAGTAAGCCGGTCAACGTTATCGGAGGATAGTCGCATGCGACGGTCAGTTAGTACACCACCTGCAGCACTAAAGACACGTTCCGATAATACACTGGCCGCAGGGCAAGACAGCACCTCCAATGCATACTGGCTTAGCTCTGGCCATGTATCCAGCTTTGAGACCCAAAACTTGAAAGGGGAAGAGCCGTCTGGGAGTACAGCAAGAGGGCAAGACATGTAGTCTGTCACCATCTGACGGAACCGTTGCCTCCTGCTGACTGGAGCCGTCTGTGATGGTGTAGACTTTTGTGGGGGGCACACAAAACTGTGCCACAGTTGGGCCATACTGGTCTTGCCTTGGGCAGAGGCACTGCTTCTGCTCCCTCTTTGTGCAGAGCCTCCACCACTGCCTGGACGCACTGAGCTGCTTTGGAATGCAGTAGCAGCACTTCTCTCAGTTGGAATGGAGAAGATGATGGAACTGACCAGTGTGTCTTGGTACTCCCGCATTTTTCGCTCCCGGTTCAACGGTGTGATGAGGCTTTCTACGTTGTCCCGGTAGCGAGGATCGAGGAGGGTGAACACCCAATAATCAGACATGTTGAGAATGTGGTCGATGCGGCGGTCGTTTCTCAGGCACTGCAGCATGTAATCCACCATGTGCTGCAGACTGCCAACTGCCCAAGAAACGCTGTCCCCAGCTGGAGGCGTGATCTCTGCCCGCTCGTCATCACCCCACCCTCGCTGTACACACTGAGTACTGGACAATTCGGGAACTCCCTCCTCTGGACGGATGTCTTCCTCCTCCATTGACTCCTCCTCATCCTCCTCACAAACTGTCCCCTGCCTACGCGTTTGTGAGGAACCACGTGGCGCTGACTGTCCAGAAGATGATGGAAGTGGTGAATCCTCATCCTCCACCTCTTCCACAACATCATCCCTTAGCGCTTGCAGTGATTTTTCAAGCAGGCAGATAAGGGGGACAGTCATGCTGACTAGTGCATCATCTGCACTCGCCATCCGCGTGGAATAATCAAAGGGACGCAAAACCTGGCAGACATCCTTCATAGTGGCCCACTCTGTGGTTGTGAAGTCTGTACGGCGCTGACTGCGACTTTTTTGCGCCTGATACAGCTGGTACTCCATTACAGCTTGCTGCTGCTCACACAACCGCTCCAACATATGTAACGTGGAATTCCACCTGGTAGGTAGGTCACATATGATGCGATGTTCCGGCAGGCGGTGTCGGCGCTGCAGAGCCGCAATGCGCGCTTTTGCCGTGCTGGAACGCCGCAAGTGAGCACACTCTAGGCGGACCTTGTGCAGCAGTGCATCAAGATCCGGATAGTCCCTCAAAAAACTCTGCACGACCAAATTGAGCACATGTGCCAGACATGGGATGTGAGTGAGGTTGCCGAGGCCCAGGGCTGCCACCAGATTTCGGCCATTATCACACACTACCATGCCTGGCTGGAGATTCGCTGGCTCAAACCACACATCGCTCTCCTGCTTGATGGCATTCCACAGCTCCTGCGCTGTGTGGCTACGATTCCCCAAAAAAATTAATTTCAAGACGGCCTGTTGACGTTTGGCCACGGCTGTGCTCATGTCGGTCGTAACAGGTACACGTTCATCACGGGTCCATGTGGAGGTGGACTGTGACGGCTCCTGCAGCGATGATTCTGAGGAACTGGTGTAAGAGGAGGAGTCAATGCGTACAGAATGGATTCCTGCAATCCTTGGAGTGGGCAGGACACGTCCTGCGCCACTCGCACGGTCTGTACCCGGCTCAACTACATTAACCCAATGGGCAGTGAGGGAAAGGTATCGCCCCTGTCCATGTTGACTGGTCCACGCATCGGTGGTGAGGTGGACCTTGCTACTGACGGCGTTCAGTAGCGCGTGTTTTATGTGTCCCTCAACATGCTTGTGCAGGGCAGGGACGGCTTGCCTGCTGAAGTAAAAGCGGCTGGGCACACTGTACTGTGGGACTGCCAATGACATCAAGTCACGGAAGCTGTCAGTCTCCACCAGCCTGAATGACAGCATTTCCAGTGACAGAAGTTTGGCAATGCCTGCAGTCAGAGCCTGTGCTCGTGGGTGGTTTGACGAGAAAGGCCGCCTTTTCTCCCATGCCTGTACTACCGATGGCTGTAGACTGGGCTGGGAGTGTGTGGTTGACTGGGAAAGTGGTGCTGCGGGTGGAATGACAGCGGGTCTCTGGACAACAGGGCCAGAGGTTCTTCCACGGCGATCCTGGGAGGAAGCCGAACCAGCTGCGTGTGAGCTAGAGGAAGAGGCAACACGAGCTGAAGAGGTGGTAGCTGCCGCTGTTGGTTGGCCTAGCTCTTCAGTGTGTTTGTCTAACTCCGCCGGGTGCCTGTTGCGCACATGTTTCCACATGTTGGAGGTATTGAGGTTGGCGACTTTTTGACCTCTTTTGATTTTTTGATGACACACCTTGCATCTGACATAGCAAATGTCATCTGCAACTGTGTCAAAAAAGGACCAGGCACTGCAAGTCTTGGGAGCCCCCCTTTTGACTTTTGGAAGAGACATGCTCCTTACGGGTGCCAAAGCGGAGGCTGCAGGATCCGCAGTCTTCCCCCTCCCTCTCCCTCTTTGGGCCGTACGGGGAATCTCTTCCTCAGAGCTGCTCCCACCACCTTCCTGTCCCTGACGCCAAGATGGGTCAAGGACCTCATCATCTACACTACCCTCTGCCCCCAACTGCTCCTCCTGGGTAGTCTCAGCAGCAGAGCACGCACCAGTAAGTGGCACCTGAGTGTCATCATCAGCTGATGCGGCCTGCGAGGTGGTGACCGGAGCCACTGGCCCACCCGCCTCTTCAGAGGAAGACAGAAAAAGCGGTTGGGCATCACTGCACCCTGCCTCTTCTTCCATTTCTCCAATGCTGCTTGGCTGGCCCCCTGTTTCCAAGCCAAGAGATGATTCAGAGAACAGAAGTAGAGACTGCTCCTGTCCTGGGATCTCTGTCTGCCTGGGCAATTTTGCAGGTGGTGAAGAGACAGATGGCTGCTCTCCAGTGCTCTGTGTCTGAGAGGATGTGGCACTAATGGAAGTTGATGCATTAGCTGCCATCCATCCCACAACGGCTTCAATTTGGTCTTGACGCAGCAGCGGTGTACGGCGCTCGGCGACAAAGCTGCGCATGAACGACTGTTCCCTTGTGAAAGTGGGTGCTGATGACTCACCGGTGCCCGCAGCAGGCACAGAATCCCCACGTCCCCTCCCTGCTCCGCGCCCACGCCCACGCCCACGTGCCTTACTCACTGCCTTCTTCATCTTGGTTGACTGATAAAGATAAGCAGAAAAGTACTAACGGCTTTGTGTGCTTATTCCTGAGCAACTCCTCCTAACAGGTATAAGACACACTAATTTTCTAAAGTGTGGACTAGACTTGAATATGAGCTAATGTGGCCTACACAAATGTAAAGTGGTGTAACTGGTGTGTTTGGTGAACTTTATTATTTATTTATTTTTTTGGGGCTGAACTGACAACGGATAGAGCTGCAGTCACACGGAGACCGTGCAGACAGACGTAAACGGCGCTGCAAGGCCCAAAAACCCTCCTCTACTTTATCCTATGTAGTGTTTTTCCACAAATTAGCTGGAGACGGGTGGAAAGACACTAATAGGATTTTTTTAAATTAATTAGCAGCAGACTACACTACTTGAAAACAAAATGAAAATTGATTTGGCGGTATGACGCAGTGAACAACCCTGAGCTGGAGACAACCAAGCTACGGCTGCTCACAGACTACAGGGCGAGCTGCAGTCACACGGAGACCGTGCAGACAGCCGTAAACGGCGCTGCAAGGCCCAAAAACCCTCCTCTACTTTATCCTATGTAGTGTTTTTCCACAAATTAGCTGGAGACGGGTGGAAAGACACTAATAGGATTTTTTTAAATTAATTAGCAGCAGACTACACTACTTGAAAACAAAATGAAAATTGATTTGGCGGTATGACGCAGTGAACAACCCTGAGCTGGAGACAACCAAGCTACGGCTGCTCACAGACTACAGGGCGAGCTGCAGTCACACGGAGACCGTGCAGACAGCCGTAAACGGCGCTGCAAGGCCCAAAAACCCTCCTCTACTTTATCCTATGTAGTGTTTTTCCACAAATTAGCTGGAGACGGGTGGAAAGACACTAATAGGATTTTTTTAAATTAATTAGCAGCAGACTACACTACTTGAAAACAAAATGAAAATTGATTTGGCGGTATGACGCAGTGAACAACCCTGAGCTGGAGACAACCAAGCTACGGCTGCTCACAGACTACAGGGCGAGCTGCAGTCACACGGAGACCGTGCAGACAGCCGTAAACGGCGCTGCAAGGCCCAAAAACCCTCCTCTACTTTATCCTATGTAGTGTTTTTCCACAAATTAGCTGGAGACGGGTGGAAAGACACTAATAGGAATTTTTGGAAAAAATGTGCAGCAGCCTGCACTACTTCAAAAAAAAAAAAAAAAAGGACAGTATGAGGCAATGAACCACCCTCCCTGAACTGAATACAACCAGCTATGGATGGCCTATGTGGCTGCACTCAGACTAGAGAGTGGGCTGCACTCACACACACACACAGAGAGACCTTGCAGATCGCTGTGAAAACAGCGCTACAAGGCAAAAGGAAGGTGATTAGTAGGTGAACACAGCGGTTGCTAAATTAGCCTTTGGAAAGCACAAAGAAGCAAATCGCTATCTCTAAACTGTCCCTCAGTCAGCAAACAGCGTCCTGTCACTAACTGAATTCACAGCAGAGTGATCGCAAAATGGCGCCAGCGACTTTTAAACTGCATCATGACATCATTTAAGCAGCCAATCACAGCCTTGCCAGTAGTTTCATGCCCTCCATGCTAAACAGGATGTGCCCACACTTGGAATCTTTCTCATTGGCTGAATTTCTGAATTTTGAATCATGGAACTTCCGATTCCGGTATCCGATACGCGCCAAGTATCGGAATCCCGGTATCGGAATTCCGATACCGCAAGTATCGGCCGATACCCGATACTTGCGGTATCGGAATGCTCAACACTAATCCAGATACTTCCGGAAAATGTCATGCATAAAGGACTGAAAAACTGAAGGCGCATTGGAGAGCCCAAAAGGCATCACCAAGTACTCAAAATGACCTTCGGGCGTATTGAATGCGGTTTTCCATTCATCACCTTGCTTAATGCGCACAAGGTTGTACGCACCACGAAGGTCTATCTTGGTGAACCACTTGGCACCCTTAATCCGGGCAAACAAGTCAGACAACAGCGGTAAAGGATACTGAAATTTGACAGTGATCTTATTTAAAAGCCGATAATCAATACAAGGTCTCAAAGATCCGTCCTTTTTTGCCACAAAAAAGAATCCCGCACCAAGAGGGGAAGAAGACGGACGAATATGTCCTTTCTCCAGAGACTCCTTGATATATGAACGCATAGCGGTATGTTCAGGTACCGACAGATTAAACAGTCTTCCCTTAGGAAATTTACTGCCTGGGATCAAATCTATAGCACAGTCACAGTCCCTATGAGGAGGCAGTGCACTGGACTCAGACTCACTGAAGACATCCTGATAATCAGACAAATACTCCGGAACTTCCGAAGGCGTAGAAGAAGCAATAGACACAGGCAGGGAATCCCCATGAATACCACGACAGCCCCAACTTGAGACTGACATAGCCTTCCAGTCCAGGACTGGATTATGGGTCTGTAACCATGGCAGCCCTAAAACAACCAAATCATGCATTTGATGTAAAACCAGGAAACGTATCACCTCGCGGTGTTCAGGAGTCATGCACATGGTAACCTGTGTCCAATACTGCGGTTTATTTGCTGCCAATGGTGTAGCATCAATACCCCTAAGAGGGATAGGATTTTCTAATGGTTCAAGAGTAAAACCACAGCGCTTAGCAAATGAGAGATCCATGAGACTCAGGGCAGCACCTGAATCTACAAACGCCATGACAGGATAAGATGACAGTGAGCAAATCAAAGTTACAGACAGAATAAATTTAGGTTGCAAATTACCAACGGTGACAGGACTAACAACCTTAGCTATACGTTTAGAGCATGCTGAGATAACATGTGTAGAATCACCACAGTAGTAGCACAAGCCATTCCGGCGTCTATGAATTTTCCGCTCATTTCTAGTCAGGATTCTATCACATTGCATTAAATCAGGTGTCTGTTCAGACAACACCATGAGGGAATTTGCGGTTTTTCTATCACATTGCACCGAATTAGGTGTCTGTTCAGACAACACCATGAGGGAATTTGCGGTTTTGCGCTCCCGCAACCGCCGGTCAATTTGAATAGCCAGTGCCATAGTATCATTCAGACCTGTGGGAATGGGAAAACCCACCATAACATTCTTAATGGCTTCAGAAAGGCCATTTCTAAAATTAGCGGCCAGTGCACACTCGTTCCAATGTGTCAGCACGGACCATTTCCGAAATTTTTGGCAATACACTTCAGCCTCGTCCTGCCCCTGAGACATAGCCAGCAAGGCCTTTTCTGCCTGAATCTCAAGATTGGGTTCCTCATAAAGTAAACCGAGCGCCAGAAAAAACGCATCAAGATCAGCCAATGCCGGATCTCCTGGTGCCAGCGAAAAAGCCCAATCCTGAGGGTCACCCCGTAAGAACGAAATAACAATTTTTACTTGCTGAGCAGAATCTCCAGATGAACAGGGTCTCAGGGACAAAAACAATTTACAATTATTCACGAAATTCCTAAACCTAAACCTGTCTCCGGAAAACAGTTCAGGAATCGGTATTTTAGGTTCTGACATAGGATTTCTGATAACATAGTCTTGTATGCCCTGCACACGAGTAGCCAGCTGGTCCACACTTGTAATCAAGGTCTGGACATTCATGTCTGCAGCAAGCATAGCCACTCTGAGGTAAAGGGGAAGAAGAAAAAAAAAAAAAAAACTCAGAATCTTCTTTCTTATAATCCCTCTTCTGCAATGCATTAAACATTTAATACTGGCCTGGCAAACTGTTATGACCCCAATGGCGAGGGTCTCAGAGGAACGTGGAAGTCTGCAGAATACAAAAATCCAGCTCATAGGGCAGTGGTAACTGGGTTGACCATATATCTACTCCTAACGCCAACACTAGAAGTAGCCGGGGATCATTCCTACGTTGATTCTAGATGACACGCGCCAGCCGGAGAATCTAGCTACCCCTAGTAGAGGAAAACAAAGACCTTTCTTGCCTCCAGAGAAGGGGACCCCAAAGCTGGATAGAAGCCCCCCACAAATAATGACGGTGAGGTAAGAGGAAATGACAAACACAGAAATGAACCAGGTTTAGCACAGAGAGGCCCGCTTACTGATAGCAGAATAAAGAAAGGTAACTTATATGGTCAACAAAAACCCTATCAAAATCCACACTGGAAATTCAAGAACCCCCGAACCGTCTAACGGTCCGGGGGGAGAACACCAGCCCCCTAGAGCTTCCAGCAAAGGTCAGGATGTAGATTTGGAACAAGCTGGACAAAAATACAAAACCAAAACAAATAGCAAAAAGCAAAAGGCAGACTTAGCTGATATAACTGGAACCAGGATCAGTAGACAAGAGCACAGCAGACTAGCTCTGATAACTACGTTGCCAGGCATTGAACTGAAGGTCCAGGGAGCTTATATAGCAACACCCCTAACTAACGACCCAGGTGCGGATAAAAGGAATGACAGAAAAACCAGAGTCAAAAAACTAGTAACCACTAGAGGGAGCAAAAAGCAAATTCACAACAGCCCCCTTCTCATGCGCCTCACGAGCGACCACTGGACCCATTCCCACAGGAATTATCAGTTGGTACCGATGCTGCAGCTCCAATGGCAGGTACACCTTACGATACAAAAGACCTTGTTCCACACACAATTTATCCCATTGTCGAAGGAGTTTCATTCCTTCCATGGACAACTGAGCCTTGTCCTCTGCACTGGGCCAGGTCTTGTTTTGTACCCAACGGCGCACAAGTGCAACGTCCGGACACTCATCCTGGACTCTTGTCCAATCTGAGGATGTTTTACCCAGAACACAGGGCATCCCGGTGGCCACCCCACTTGAGTGTACCACACTTTAGAAGATAGGTATCTGCCCCAAAGCTGGAGTTTCAGTGTCCTCAAGTTGTTCGTCAACATCTTCCCCTGATGACCCAAGGGGCGCTCTTGACAATGCATCTGCATTGCCGTTTTCTCGACCAGAGCGAAATTTAATGCGGTAATTGAACTTGGCTAGTCTGGCGACCCACCGCTGCTCTAACGCTCCCAGTTTTGCATTCTCTAAGTGAGCTAGTGGGTTGTTATCTGTCATGACTAGCACCTCAGCTCCTGTTAGATACTCGGCGAAGCGTTCTGTCATTGCCCACACCAGGGCCAGCAATTCCAGCCGGAATGAGCTGTAGTTAGCCGGATTTCGCTCGGAGTCTCTTAAAGATCTGCTGCCATAAGAAATCACTCGCTCTCGGCCGTCCTGCACCTGTGCTAGTACTGCCCCCAACCCATGGAGACTACCATCGGTATACAACAAAAAAGGGGTGTCAAACCGGGCGTAGGCCAGCAATGGGGCACTCGTTAGGGCGGTTTTCACTTCATCAAATGCCTTTTTCTGTAGGGGCCCCCATGGGATGGGGCGATTTTGAGGACCCAGCGCTGTCCCTCTCAAAAGTTCATTCAAGGGACTCACCACTTGTGAGAATTTAGGCACAAACCGCCGATAGTATCCTGCTAGGCCCAGGAAGGCCCGCACTTCTCGCAGGTCACAAGGAGGTGGCCACTCTTGTACCGCCTTGATCTTACTGTCTAAAGGTAGTACCCCGTCCGGGGTCACCAGATGCCCCAAATATTCAATCTGGTTTCGTAACAGTTGACATTTTTTTGGCTTTATTTTCAGACCGTAGCTCTTGAGCCGCCGGAGAACTTGACGCAGCTTCTCCAGATGATCTTCAAATGAGGTTCCGAACGCCACAATGTCGTCTAGATATATCAGGACTGATTCAAAATTTAGATCGCCCAAGCAATGTTCCATTAGGCGTTGGAAGGTTCCCGGGGCGGTAGCGAGGCCAAAGGGCATCCGGTTGAACTCAAAGAGCCCCATTGGCAAGACAAACGCCGTCTTGGCCCGATCTTTTTCAGCCATTGGGACCTGCCAGTACCCGCTTGCCAAATCCAACGTTGAGAAATACCTGGCCCGACCCAGGGCCGACAGGGATTCTTCAATACGGGGTAAAGGATATGCATCCCGTACGGTGTGGGCGTTCAATTTTCGATAGTCCACACAAAATCGGAGTGTCCCATCCTTCTTGCGGACCAAGACTACAGGAGCCGCCCAGGGACTCCGGCTCTCTCGGATCACTTGGTTGTCCAGCATACTGGCCACCATGCTCTTCACCTCTTGATAAAGCACTGGAGGAATTTGCCGATATCTTTCTCTAATGGGTGGAGTATCCCCCGTCGGAATCTCATGCTCAATCATCTGGGTACACCCGAAGTCCTCTCCATGTCGGGAAAAGGTCTCTTGATGTTCCCACAAAACTCTCTCCAACTGCTCCAACTGCACGGGGGTCAGCTTCTCCCGATCCACTCCCATCTGCTCCATGATCACATGACCATTCCATTCCTCCGTAGGAGGCTCAGTCCGGCCTACCTCGACCGCAAAGGTCCAGGATGACTGTTGGTCTGGTCGCAGTTCGAATCCTGCATTTTCCGGCACCTTTTCTGCCGGCACGAACAGTTCAGCCAGTATGGTTCCAGCAGGAATTGCAACAGCTTCATCTAAAACATTGATGCATCGGACCGGCACTCGTCCATTCTTCACAATCGCCAGAGACCGGGCCACATGTACCTTGGCAAATGAGGAACCCTCTCGGGCGGGCTCAAGTAGCACTTCAAGCCCATTCAATCTCTGTGCAGCTCCCACAGGCAGCATTAAGAGCTCCTCTTGTCTTGGTCCCAGCAGGATCGGGGCCCTCGATGGCACTCGGACCCGGCCCACCCGGCTGCCTGGGACCGCACTTTTCAGCAAGTCGCAACTCAGCACTAGACAGTGTAGAATTCTCTGTGTGGGTCGGTGTCTTGTCGCACGGGCCCAGTATTGGGGTCCTTCACTGGCATACATCTGGTGATTCAAGTCTCGCAGCACGTTCATTCCGAGCGTCACTTCCATCCCTCTTCTAGGGGGGTGATCCACCAGTACTACCCCTTTCTGCCCCAGCTCTTGACCAAACATTTTTAGTTGCATCCACACGATTCTCTTGACTGACAGTTGACCATTATTTGCGGCGGTCAGTCGTATCACTCGGCCATCCTCTGGAATCACTAGTCGACTGAAGTATCTCTCATATACTTCTAGTGGCATTATAGTACATTCGGATCCCGTGTCAACCAAGCACCTCATCTTCCGCCCTTCAAATTCTGCTTCTATCACTGGACTACATGCAAACAAATCTTGCTCATTCCGTCGAGGGCTTTGTGTGGGTGGGGCCGCTGCTGCTTGCCCTCTCATGGCAGCGGCCGGAAGTTTAAAGCCGGCGACAGGGTTTCTGGGGCTGCAAGCGTCCGGCAGTAACGAGAGATGTGTCCCTGGCGCCCACACTTCCAGCAGGTGATTGCTCCTCGTGGACGAGGGCTTGACTCATTCTGATAGGACGACCTGGCCGTCTGTGGGGTCACCGTTCCAGGGGGTGGGGCAGGAGGCCCCCGTGAGGGGGTAGAGGCGGGATCAACTGTCAGTTGAGACAATTTCAGCTTCAACTCCTTCACCTCAGCACGCAAAGCTTGTACCACGCTCACCAGCCCCTCTCCCCCTGACCCTGATGATCCACCTTCTTCCAGCTGGGCACTGTTCACTGACCCCTCGGGCACATGGGTAGATTTCTCTTCCCTTTCCACTGCAGCTCGGTAAATCTGCCAGAAGGATAATTCTGGTGCAGCCCGGGCCATTTCCAACAGTTTGTCCCGGAGAAGTCTATTAGCTAAACCGGTGATGAATTGATCCCGGAGCAAGCGGTCTACTTCCCGGAACGCTCCCATGGCCCCCTGGTCTAGTCGCTGCATCTTATTCAGCATCTCTTGCAAGATATTAGAGTACTGCATCAGGGACTCACACTCTCTCTGGGGACGATTAAAGAATAGGGACCGAAGCTGGGCCACACGCGCTCGGCCCCCCAAACTCCCCTCTAACAGTTCCAAAATCTTTTCTAACGTATCCCTCTCTGATTCTGGGCGCACCATCACCATACGTCTAATATCGCCCTCCAGTGCATTTAATGCCAGCTCAGCGCGTAACGCGGGGGTCAAATTACACATGCGCAGAATACTCCGGATTCTCTCAGCCCAATCTTGCAACGCCATATTGCGCCCGTCGTATTTCGGCATGTGCTGAAGTAAAGCTCCTACAGGCACATACCCTCCCGAAATCGCCGCGGCTGCCAGGGGAACCCCAACCCCCGAGGAGGATGCGGATACAGCGGGGTAATTTCTACCCTCGCCCTCGTCCATGACAAACACTGGATCCTGCCGACTACGCCAAAAATGTAATGACCAGAGGTCCGAATAAGATCCAGTGAGTCACAAACCAAGACTAAGGCAGAAATCTCCAACTGTATTTTTACTCAAAGGCAAAATAATAAAGGTAATATGGAAAATATTTAAGTATATGCACCCCAAAGATACACCAGCTCAGCAGCAGCTGAAATCACTGTGCCACTCCAAGGTCTCCTGAGAACTGTATGCTACAAAGACTAGTAAGAAATTTACCTAACAGGGCAACTAAACAGGAACAAGTGTAAATTGATTGTAGTGTTATAAAGGGAGCCCCTGGAATGGCACACTGAGTATAACTTACACAACTCTATTATAAGATACACCTCTAAAGTAACAATTAAACACTATGAGCAGGGATACCCGGGTATCTATAACTTATGGTACCGTATCTTAAGATGGATCTCCTCTCAGGTAGGAATCCGCACAGGCTGCAGCCCAGTCTATATCTTCAGCGCCAATAAGTTACAGCAAGCTCCTCTTGTCTGATCGGCGGATGCCGAGCCCAAACGCCGGGGACTTAGTTAGTGGCCTCACGATATTGTCTCTTCTTCTGTAGCTCCTAGGAATGCTTCCACGACAACCCGTCCGTCTCTGTTTCAGCAATCTGTCAGACTTGTTCTCCAATCAATGCACAGGTATTCCACAGACTCTCAAATACGTAGTGGGTTTGCAGTAAAGTTTCAGTCTTCCAAAATAAAAGGTTAGCAACAAAAGTCTCTCACAGAGTTGAACAAAAGGTTAGCTTTTCTCCAGGACAACGTTAGCAATGCAAAGTCTCTCAATAGCTTCTTTTTCTCCAAAAAAACTCACAGTAAAATCCACAAACAGTCTCTTGGTTATATCACATTCACAGCAGCTTCTGCTCTCTCTTCCCGCCTTTCTCCCTCTCCTCTCACTTCCTTGTTTCACTTTACACACGAGATACCAGACCCCACCCCCCAGTACACATTGTCTCTCGGAGTCTTCCAGGGTCTGTTCTCTGCTGCAGCAGGCAAAAACCACAGGGTCCTAGTGCCCTCTCAGTGGGACTACAGTTCACCCTCTTACACTAGTACCAGACACAGCAGTATCCTGCATTGTCTGGCCACCAGGGAACACAGCGTCCCATGTTCCCCTATATCCTACTCAGGCTCGGACTGGCCCATAGGGGAATCCCCGGTGGGCCCCTGTGCAGACCTGTAAATTTGAAAAAGGTCCGGCACTCATATATGATGCTATCTGAAAAAATTTTTCTATTGAAAGTAAGTCCAAGTTTACATGTTTACATAAGGTTTCGGTCTTTACATTGACCTTTGTCAGACGGATTATAACAGTTGTAATGGAACCTGATCATGTAGTAATCATCTTGTATAAATGTGGATAGATCCCAGGAAAGAAGCGCCGCATGTAACGGGTGAAAGCCAGTGGAAATGCGCTGTGCAGACCTGGGTCCCCAACCTTATTGTATGGGCAGTACTTGTCATAATTCCCTTGATTCACTCTGTACAGAAAAAAGCAGCATCTCATTCATTAACCAAACTACCCAGTTTATTATTATATAGAGATACTGGTAAATTTGTGAACCAGGGTCATATAATATTTGAGTGTAGGTGTAGGCCCCAAAAGTCAATGTTACTGGTGGTCCCTTGGCACCCCAGTCCGACACTGATCCTACTACTCCAGAATGCAACGCTCCATAAGATTGGGATGTTTTCCCTCCTGTCGTGGAAGCTTCACCTCCAGGGTCAGGACAATTGTGGCGCTTGCGACCAGAGTAGCATAGCACCAGACCAGATCCATTCCCAGGAAGGAGCACAGAACCACAATTCCTAACAGGGTTCAGTAGGTATCTGCTTTTGTTATTTTAAGAGCACCATAATCCCATTTTCTACAAGAAAATATCATAGTAAAAAAAACCTTTAAGCATTGCATTACATATGATTCATGCCTCCCAGCGAGGAATAAGTGAAACCCCTACAGTATTGATTGGGGATAACTTATTTAGTACAAATCTCCCCCTGGGGCTGAGAAGTGACTATAGTTGTTACGTAGTGTGCAGTCACCCTACTTGGTATGGTCTGTTTGCCTGCTAAGGCTTCTTTCACACTTCCGTCGGTACTCGGCCGTCACCAGGCGTCGGCGCTACGTACCGACGGAAGCTTATGAAATTTTGAGTGAGGTGAGCAGCGGACGTAGTGTTTCAATGCGTCTGCTGTTCATTGTAAAGTCCCAGGGAGGAGGGGGTAGAGTTCCGGCTGGGCATGCGCATTAAAAAATGCAGGAGGGAATGTACGAAAAAACGTTCCCTTGACCGTTTTTTTGCAACGACGGCCTGCCAAATACCGACACATCCAGTGCACGATGTATGGAACGTGTGTCCATACGTCGCGATGCGTCGGTAATACAAGTCTATGTGAAAAAAACGCATCCTGCAGGCAACTTTGCAGGATGTGTTTTTTTTTTTCACCAAACGACACATTGTGACGGTGCAAGATAAACGGAAATGTGAAAGTAGCCTAACACTGAGGCAGCGGGAGGTAAATGTAGGGCACCAGATAGGGTTACTTTACATGAGAAATCTATAGTCACTGCTCAGTCCCAGGAGGATCACTTTAAATACCAGGTATCAAGTTGGCAGCTCTTCTCTTGGGTGTTGATTAGTAGGGTAGCTACTGGGGGGCAGAGGAGGCCCGATGCTCTGAGGGGCCCACCCAGAATTACTGTTTCTGTAATCTATATCAGCGTGCACAACATGTGACATAGTTAAGTCTTGTGGTAGTGCAGAGAGACACAATCTCAGCAGTGTAGATCAGGCGTGCAGTACATCTGACCATAGGCTACTCCTACAGTTCCTCCCTCTTCCTGTCTCCTGAGACACAGCAGCCGGCTCCTCCCCTGCTGCTCTGTAGACCTGGGTGTATGGCAGCGCGGGGGCTGGCAATACAAGGAAGCAGACATTGTCTTGCCTTCTGGTGATGTGAAGGGCCCTGGACTTGGCTCTTGTCTCCTCTTCTGGAGCAGGTAGGAAATCTTTTGCTTTCCTCTTTATCCTCTCTGCCCCAAATACTGCACTCCCCTCCCCCTCTAGTGTCCTCCCGCAGTATCTAGCTATCTAGAAAAAGTAAGAGCAGCACTAGGGTGGTTTGCACGTTAACCCCTTCACCCCCAAGCCTGTTTTCAACTAATCTAGATGCGTGGTGAGCACTTTGAACCCCCAAGTGCTTCACAGAAGTTTATAATGTAGAGCCATAAAAAAAAATCATATTTTTTTCACAAAAATGATCTTTTCACCCCAAATTTTTTATTTTCCCAAGGGTAACAGGACAAATTGGACCCCAAAAGTTGTTGTGCAATTTGTTCTGAGTACGCCGATACCCCATATATGGGGGTAAACCACTGTTTGGGCATATGGCAGAGCTCAGAAAGGAAGGAGCGCCGTTTGACTTTTCAATGCAAAAATTGGCTGGAATTGAGATCAGAACCCATGTCGCGTTTGGAAAGCCACTGATGTGCCTAAACAGTGGAAACCCCCCACAACTGACCCCATTTTGGAAAGAAGACCCCCTAAGGAACTTATCTAGATGTGTGGTGAGCACTTTGAACCCCCAATTGTTTCACTAAAGTTTAGAATGTAGAGCCGTGAAAATTTAAAAGCATTTTTTTTCTCCACAAAATGATCTTTTAGCCTGCAATTTTTTATTTTCCCATGGGTAACAGGAGAAATTGGACACCAAAAGTTGTCCAATTTGTCCTGAGTACGCCGATACCCCATATGTGGGGGGAACCATCATTTGGGTGCATGGCAGAGCTCAGGAGAGAAGGAGCGCTGTTTTGGAATGCAGACTTTGATGGAATGGTCTGCGGGCATCACGTTGCGTTTGCAGAGCCCCTGATGTACCTAAACAGTAGAAACTCCCACAAGTGACCCCATATTGGAGACTAGACCCTCCAAGGAACTTATCTAGATGGGATGTGAGAACTTTGAACCCCAAAGTGTTTCCCTAAAGTTTATAACGCAGAGCCGTGAAAATAAAAAATATATTTTTTCCACGAAAATGATATTTAAGCCCCCAAATTTTAATTTTCCATAGGGTAACAGGAGAAATTGGACCCCAAAATTTGTTGTCCAATTTGTCCTGAGTACACTGATACTTTATAGGTGGGGGGAACCACTGTTTGGGTGCACGGCAGAGCTCGGAAGGGAAGGAGCACTGTTTGAAATGCAGACTTAGACGGATTGGTCTGCAGGCGTCACGTTGCATTTGCAGAGCCCCTGATGTACCTAAACAGTAGAAACCCCCCACAAGTGACCCCGTATTGAAAACTAGACCCCCAAGAAACTTATCTAGATGTGTTGTGAGAACTTTGAACCCCCAAGTGTTTCACTAAAGTTATAACGCAGAGCCGTGAAAATAAAAAATATATTTTTTTCCACGAAAATTATATTTTAGCCCCCAAATCTTTATTTTCCCAAGGGTAACAGGAAAAATTGGACCCCAAAAGTTTTTTTCCAGTTTTTCCTGAGTACGCTGATACCCCACAAGTGGGGGAGAACCACTGTTTGGGCGCACGGGAGAGCTTGGAAGGGAAGGAGCACTGTTTTACTTTTTCAACGCAGAATTGGCTGGAATTGAGATCGGACGCCATGTCGCGTTTGGAGAGCCCCTGATGTGCCTAAACAGTGGGAACCCCTCAATTCTAACTGAAACCTTAACCCAAACACACCCCTAACCCTAATACCAACAATAACCCTAACCACACCCCTAACCCTAATCCCAACCCTAATCCCAACCGTAAATGTAATCCAAACCCTAACTTTAGCCCCATCCCTAACCCTAACTTTAGCCCCAACCCTAACCCCAACCCTAACCCTAACTGTAGCCCCAACCCTAACCCTAACTTTAGTGTTTGGAGAGCCCCTGATGTGCCTAAACAGTGGAAATCCATCAATTCTAACTCCAACCCTTACCCGAACACACTCCTAACCCTAATCCCAACCCTAACCATAACCTTAACTACACCGCTAACCCGAACATGCCCCTAACCCTAATCCCAACCACATCCCTAACCCCAACACACCCCTAACCCTAATCACACCCCTAACTCCAACACACTCCTAATACCAACCATAACCCTAGCTACACCCTTAACCCTGACACACCCCTAACCCTAATCACAACCCCAATCTCAACCATAAATGTAATCCAAACCCTAACCCTAACTTTTAGCCCCAACCCTAACTTTAGCCCCAACCCTAACCCTAACTTTAGCCCCAACCCTAACTTTAGCCCCAACCCTAACCCTAACTTTAGCCCCATCCCTAACCCTAACTTTAGCCCCAACCCTAACTTTAGCCCTAACCCAAACTGTAGCCCCAACCCTAACCCTAACTTTATCCCCAACCCTAGCCCTAACTTTAGCCCTAACCCTAACTTTAGCCCCAACCCTAACCCTAACTGTAGCCCCAGCCCTAACCCTAACTGTAGCCCCAACCCTAACTGTAGCCCCAACCCTAACCCTAACTGTAGCCCCAGCCCTAACCCTAACTGTAGCCCCAGCCCTAACCCTAACTGTAGCCCCAACCCTAACTGTAGCCCCAACCCCAACTTTAGCCCCCACCCTAACTTTAGCCCCAAACCCTAACCTTAACTTTAACCCCAACCCTAACCCTAACCCTAATGGGAAAATGGAAATAAATACATTTTTTAAATTTTATTATTTTTACCCAACTAAGGGGGTGATGAAGGGGGTTTGATTTACTTTTATAGCGGATTTTTATGATTGGCAGCTGTCATACACTAAAGCACGCTTTTTATTGCAAAAAATAGTTTTTGCATCTCCACATTTTGAGAGCTATAATTTTTCCATATTTTGATCCACAGAGTCATGTGAGGTCTTGTTTTTTGCGGGACAAGTTGATGTTTTTATTGGTATCATTTTCAGGAATGTGACATTTTTTGATCGCTTTTTATTCCGATTTTTGTGAGGCAGAATGAACAAAAACCAGCAAATCGTGAATTTCTTTTGGGGGGGCGTTTATATCGTTCCACGTTTGATAAAATTGATAAAGTAGTTTTATTCTTCGGGTCAGTACAATTACAGCGATACCTCATTTATATCATTTTTTTATGTTTTGGCGCTTTTATACGATAAAATCTATTTTATATTAAAAAAAAAATTTTTGCATCGCTTTATTCTGAGGACTATAACTTTTTTATTTTTTTGTTGATGACGCTGTATGGCGGCTCGTTTTTTGCGGGACAAGATGATGTTTTCAGCGGTACTATGGTTATTTATATCTGTCATTTTGATCGTGTCTTATTCCACTTTTTGTTTGGCAGTATGATAATAAAGTGTTGTTTTTTGCCTCGTTTTTTTTTACGGTGATCACTGAAGGGGTTAACTAGTGCGACAGTGTTATAGGTCAGGTCGTTACGGGCGTGGCAATACTAAATATGTGTACTTTTATTGTTTTGTTTTTTTTATTTGCACAAAGAAATGTATTTATTTGAACAATATATATATTTTTTTCTTTATTTAGGATTTTTTTTCCTTCTTTTACACATGTAAATATTTTTTTTTTACTTTGTAACATTGCCCCAGGGGGGACATCATGTTACAGTGACAGATCACTGATCTGACACTTTGCAGTGCAGTGTGTCAGATCAGCGATCTGACAGGCACTGTGGGGAGGCTTTCCGACGCCTGCTCTGAGCAGGCGCTTGGAATTCACCTCCCTGCAGGACCCGGAAGGCCCCACGGAGGAGGAGGTAGGAGACCCTCGGAGCAACGCGATCACATGGAAGCACGCAGGGAGGGGGCTCCTATGCTTCCCTATGCCGCCGAAACGCTGCGATCTTCTATGATCGCAGTGTGCCAAGGGTTAATGTGCCAGGAGCTGTCCGTGACCACTCCTGGCACATAGTGTAGGATGTCAGCTGTAATAATCAGCTGACACCCGGCGGCGATTGGCTGTGCTCCCCCCGTGAGCGCGGCCGATCGCCTATGACATACTATTCCGTCCACAGGCAGTAGGGCCCACCCCCATGGACGGAATAGTACGTTTAAAGGCAGAAAGGGGTTAATCTCTCATATCTATCAAATATCTATCATCTCTCTATAATCTGTCTGTCCATCCTTCCATCATCCAGCTATTATTTCTCTATTGTCTACATATCTAGTGAAAAAAATGGAACAGCACAATAAGATCAGAAGGTGGGTGCAAAAGCTTCTAAACAATTGTCCAGTTGTAAGATGGATAAAAAATGAAAAGCAGGCGGCGTGGCTTGAGAAAGGTTATTTGTAACCGAAACATCGCCACTCCACATGGGCTAATAAAAGACTGTCTATCTAGGAATATTTCAATTTAGCAATTTTTTTTAAAACTATTTTCTCTCATAATGCTTTTTTTGAATCGCTGGACAACTTTTTTAAGTAGATTGTTTTTTTGTGTGTTTAAAGGGAATCTGTCACCAGAAAAATTCTATTAGCCCCTTTACCTCGAAGTATGTTTCCACCTTCCTGACCAGGCCAAATTTTACAATTCTGACCAGTATCACATTATGAGGTAATAACTCTTGAACGATTCAATGGATCCCACTGATTCTGAAATTGTTTTCTCAGGACATACTGTACTTCATGATAGTAGCAAAATTTCTTCAATATGACTTGCATTTATTTGTGAAAATATCAGAACTTTAGCAATTTTTAAACTTTTAGTTTTTATACCTTTAAACCAGAGAGATATGTCACACAAAATAGTTAATAAATAACATTTCCCACATGTCTACTTTACATTAGCACAATTTTTGAATCATCATTTTTTTGTTAGCCTCAAAATTTGTTGTGCAATTTCTCCTGAGTACACCAATACCCCATATGTGGGGGAAAATTACTGATTTGCCGTACAGCAGAGCTCGGAAAGAAAGTAGCGCCATTTGACTTTTTGAATGTAAAATTTGCTGGAGTAATTAGCGGATGCCATGTTAAGTTTGGAGAGCCCCTGATGTGCCTAAATGGTGGAAACGACTCACAAGTGATATCATTTTGGATACTAGACCTCTCAGGGAACTTATGTAGATGTATGGTGAACACCTTGAACCCCCATGTTCTTTAGAGAAGTTTATAACGTTGAACCGAAAGAATAAAAATGTTCTTTTGTCCCAATTTTTTTATTTTCACAAGGATAACAGGAGAAAATGCAACATACAATTTGTTGTGCAATTTCTCCTGAGTACGCGGATATCTAATATGTGGTAGAAAGCCCCTGATGTGCCTAAAGAGTGGAAATCCCCCACAAGTGACCCCAGTTTAGAAACTAGACCCCTCAAGAAACCTATCTAGATGTGTGGTCAGTACCTTTAAGCCTCAGGCGCTTCATAGAAGTTTATACGTTGCACAGTGAAACAAAAAAATCGCAGTTTCCCCACAAAAATGTTTTTTAGCCCCAAATGTTTTATTTTCACAAGGGTAACAGGAGTAAATGGACCTCAAAATTTGATGTGCAATTTCTTCTGAATATGCAAATACCCATTTGTGGGGGAAAACTACTGTTTGGGCGCACGGCAGGGCTCAGAAAGGACGGAGTGGCGTTTTGAAACGTAGATTTTGATGGAATGTTCTGCAGGTGTCATGTTGCATTTAGCGAGCCCCTGATGTGCCTAAACAGTGGAAACTAGACCCATCAAGGAATGTATCTAGATGTGTGGGAGCACTTTGAACCCCCAGATGTTTCACAGACGTTTATAACGTTAAGCCATGAAAGTGAAAAAAATCACATTTTTCCCACAAAAATGTTCTTTTTAACCCCCACTTTTTTTTATTATCAAAAGGTTTACGGGAATGTGGACCCCAAATTTTGTTGTGCAATTTCTCCTGAGTACACCAATACCCCATATGTGGTCGAAAACTACTTTTGAGGCACAGTGCAAAGCTCAAAAGGGAAGAAGCGCCATGTTGAAGTTCAGAGTTTTCTGGACTGGTTTGAGAGTGCCATGTCACATTATTAGATCCCCTGAGGTGACAGAACAGCAGAACTCCCATAAGTGAACCCGTTTTACAAACTATACCTCTAAATGAATTCATCTACGGGTGCAGTGATTATATTAACACCACAGGTGCTTCACAGAATTTTATACCATTGGACAGTGAAGAAAAAATAATTAAATTTTTACCACCAAAATTTTGTTTTAGCCCCAGATTTTACACAATTTCTGCTGAATATGGAAATACTCCATATGTGGCTGTACAATACTCCTGGAGCACAGATTTTGCAGTTTGCAGACTCCATATATACAGCCCTTAAGTGCTAGAATAACAGAATCACTCCCTCAAGTGAACCCATTTTTTAAATTATACCCCTTTGGGAATGTATCTACAGTGATAGTGACAATTTTGACTCCATGGGTGTTTTCTAAACAAGCAGCAGTGGATGTTGCTGAGTGAAAATTGCAAACTTCCACTGTAGGGCCCAGTATGTTGTAATGCCAGTACATTGTGGTACCCACCTCATGCTTCTGGAGACACGCGCCTGTAAATTAGGCGGGTTCTTATCGCTACAGAAATGCCAAACATGTGGATGCTAAATGTGGTTTAGGCACACTGTGGGAGGGGGAATTTGAATTTGGGAGTGCAGAATTTGCTGAATTTCATTTGGTGGGAGATGAGCCTTTGTACTGCAATTACTATGGAAGCCCCCTATATTTCCGTTAACAGATGACAGAGATCAACAGGGACTTGCTTTTTAGTAGATTGAGTTGAAGATTTTGTTGGGAACACGTTACATACCATTTGGGATCACATTTATCCAGCGCTCAACGCTTGTTTGGTTGCTCTCACACACTAAAAGACGCTTTTTATTGCAAAAACAAGTTTTTGCGTTCCCATATTTTCCATATTTCAGCCTACAGTCATGTGTGGGCTTGATTTTTGCTGGACGAGTTGACGTTTTTATTGGTACCATTTTCGGGCACATAACTTTTTTTATTGCTTTCTATTCCGATTTTTGGCAGAATGAACAAAAGCAAGCAATGTAAGAATTTTTTTATGCCGTTCCTCGTGTCGTAAAATTGATAAGGCAGTTTTATTCTTCAGGTCAGTACAATTACAGCGATACCACATTTATATAGTTTTTTTATGTTTTGGCGCTTTTACACAATAAAAACTATTTTATAAAAAAAAATAATAATTTTTGCATCGCTTTATTCTGAGAGCTATAACTTTTTTATTTTTCTGCTGACGGAGCTGTATTGCAGTTTGTTTTTGCAGGACAATATGACGTTTTCAGAGATACCAATTTTATTTATTTACATTTTGTTCACGTTTTATTGCACTTTTTGTTTGGCGGTATGATGGTAAAGCATAGTTTTTGCCTCGTTTTTTTTAACGGTGTTCACTGAAGGGGTTAACTAGTGGAACAGTTTTATAGGTCAGGTTGTTCCGGATGTGGCGATACGAAATATGTGTACTTTTTAAAAATGTATAAATATATTTCTTGGATTAATATTCTTTCTTTTTTTTTGTTTCTTTATTTTGTGATTTTTAAGAAATATTTTTACAATTTTTATTAACTTTTTTTTTGCATTGTCCCAGGATGGGACATCAACTGTAAACTGACAGATCGCTGATCTAATACTCTGCATTGCTTGTGACATGCAGGGAGGAGGCATGTCAGCTTGTGCTCCGATCATTATACTGTGTACTAGATGGTAGCCCAATTCTAACGCATCGGTTACTCTAGAATATGTATGTAGTTTATTTATGAAGATTTTAGAATAATACATTGAATACACAGGATTCGGCCTGCCGTGACCAATTAGCGAAGTGTGGTTCAAATTCCGCGCTAATTCGCAGCCCGACTGCGCCTGTCACTGATTGTTCGCGGCCGGCCATGTAGTATATAACAGGACACAGAGTGTATAACAGCCCACATAGCATATAACACAGGTCACGTAGTATATAACAGCCCACGCACGCAGTATATAACACAGCCCACGTAGTGTATAACAGGCCACGTAGTGTATAGCACAGGCCACGTAGTGTATAGCACAGGCCACGTAGTGTATAGCACAGCCCACGTAGAATATTGCACAGCCCACGTAGTATATTGCACATCCCACGCAGTACATTGCACAGCCAACGTAGTATATTGCACAGCCCACATAGTATATAGCAGCCCATGTATTATATTGCACAGCCCACATATTATATTGCACAGACCACGTAGTATATAGCACAGCCCACGCAGTACATTGCACAGCCCACGTAGTATATTGCACAGCCCGCGTAGTATATTGCACAGTCCACGTAGTATATAGCAGCCCACTTATTATATTGCACAGCCCACGTATTATTTTGCACAGCCCACGTAGTATATAGCACAGCCCACGTAGTACATTGCACAGCCCACGTAGTATATTGCACAGCCCACGTATTATATTGCACAGCCTACATATTATATTGCACAGCCCACGTAGTATATAGCACAGCCCACGTAGTATATAGCACAGCCCATGCAGTACATTGCACAGCCAACGTAGTATATAGCACAGCCCACGTAGTATTTTGCACAGCCCACGTAGTACATTGCACAGCCCACGTATTATATTGCACAGCCCATGTATTATATAGCACAGCCCACGTATTATATTGCACAGCCCACGTATTATATTGCACAGCCCACGTAGTATATAGCCCAGCCCATGCAGTATATAGCAATGTGGGCATCATATCTCTGTTAAAAAAAAGAATTAAAATAAAAAATAGTTATATACTCACCTTCCGTTGGCCCCGGATCCAGGCGAAGCGGTTACCGACGCTCCTCGCGCGCTCCGGTCCCAAGAGTGCATTGCGGTCTCGCGAGATGATGACGTAGCGGTCTCGCTAGACCGCTACGTCATCATCTCGTGAGACCGCAATGCATGGAGCGGTCACCGGAGCGTCGCGAGGAGTGGGGAAGGCCTGTTCTTGATCCGGGGGCCGACGGACGGTGAGTATATAACGATTTTTATTTTTTTAAATTATTTTTAACATTAGATCTTTTAACTATTGATGCCGCATAGGCAGCATCAATAGTAAAAAGTTGGTCACACAGGGTTAATAGGAGCGGTAGCGGAGTGCATTACACCGCGGCATAACACGGTCCGTTACCGCTGCCATTAACCCTGTGTGAGCGCTGACTGGAGGGGATTATGGAGCGGGCACTGACTGCGGGGAGGAAGGAGCGGCCATTTTGCTGCTGGACTGTGCCCATCGCTGATTGGTTGTGGCCGTTTTGCCACGACCAATCAGCGACTTGGATTTCCATGACAGACAGAGGCCGCGACCAATAAATATCCATGACAGACAGACAGACTGAAAGACAGACAGAAAGACGGAAGTAACCCTTAGACAATTATATAGTAGATAGGAGAGCTGTATGGTAATCATATTGTTTTTGCATAGTTTGGTCACAAAAGAAACTTGTGGGAGTGGAATATATGGGTTAATTCAACAGTGTGTCCATCATACTATGTATATTGGAGCTGTTGGTCCGCCATACAGTGGTCAGTGCCTTGCAAAAGTATTTATCTCCCTTGAACTTTATAACCTTTTCCCACATATCATGCTTCAAACATAAAGATACCAAATGTAAATTTTTGGTGAAAAATCAACAACAAGTGGAAGTTGAACAAAATTTATTAGTTATTTTACATTTTTGTGGAAAATCGAAAACTGAAAAGTGGGGCGTGCAATATTATTAGGCCCCTTTACTTTCAATGCAGCAAACTCACTCCAGAAGTTCATTGTGGATGTCTGAATGATCCAATGTTGTCCTAAATGCCTAATGATGATAAATATAATCCACCTGTGTGTAACCAAGTCTCCGTATAAATGCTCCTGCTCTGTGATAGTCTCAGGGTTCTGTTTGAAGCACAGAAAGGATCATGAAGACCAAGGAACACAACAGGCAGGTCCGTGATACTGTTGTAGAGAAGTTTAAAGCCGGATTTGGACACAAAATGATTTCCAAAACTTTAAACATCCCAAGGAGCACTGTGTAAGCGATCATATTGAAATGGAAGGAGTATCATACCACAGCAAATCTACCAAGACCCAGCCATCCCTCTAAACTTTCATCTCAAACAAGGAGAAGACTATTCAGAGATGCAGCCAAGAGGCCCATGATCACTCTGGATGAACTGCACAGATCTACAGCTGAGGTGGGACAGTCTGTCCATAGGACAACAATCAGTCGTACACTGCACAAATCTGGCCTTTATGGAAGAGTGGCAAGAAGAAAGCCATTTCTCAAAGATATCCATAAAAACTGTTGTTTAAAGTTTGCAACAAGCCACCTGGGAGACACACCAAACATGTGGAAGAAGGTGCTCTGGTCAGATGAAACCATAATCGAACTTTTTGGCAACAATGCCAAACGATATGTTTGGCGTAAAGTCAACACAGCTCATCACCCTGAACACACCATCCCCACTGTCAAACATGGTGGTGACAGCATCATGGTTTGGGCCTGCTTTTCTTCAGCAGGGACAGGGAAGATGGTTAAAACTGATGGGAAGATGGATGGAGCCAAATACAGAACCATTCTTGAAGAAAACCTCTTGGAGTCTGCAAAAGACCTGAGACTGGGACAGAGATTTGTCTTCCAACAAGATGATCCCAAACATAAAGCAAAATCTACAATAGAATGGTTAACAAATAAACGTATCCAGGTGTTAGAATGGCCAAGTCAAAGTCCAGACCTCAATCCAGTCGAGAATCTGTGGAAAGAGCTGAAAACTGCTGTTCACAAACGATCTCCATCAAACCTCACTGAGCTCGAGCTGTTTGCCATGGAAGAATGGGCAAGAATGTCAGTCTCTCAATATACAAAACTGATAGAGACATACCCCAAGTGACTTGCAGCTGTAATCACAGCAATAGGTGGTGCAAAAAAGTATTAAGCTAGCGGGGCCGAATAATATTGCACGCCCCACTTTTCAGTTTTTTATTTTCCACAAAAATTTAAAATAACCAATAAATTTCGTTCAACTTCACAATTGTGTTCCACTTGTTGTTCATTCTTCACCAAAAATTTACATTTGGTATCTTTAATGTTTGAAGCATGATATGTGGGAAAAGGTTGAAACGTTCCAGGGAGCCGAAAACTTTCGCAAGGCACTGTATCTGTGATATGGGGGGGGGGGGGGGCATCATACTGTGTTTAAAGAGCTGTGGGGACATCATATATGATATAGGGAGCTGTGCGGGTATCATACTGTGTGTATGAGAGCTGTGGGAGAATCATACTGTGCATAGGTAAGCTGTACATTGGTGAACTCAGGAGATATGACTGTATGTGGGCGGAGGACTCGGGGACATTATTATTGTATGTGGGCACATTTTACTTTGGAAGGGCCTCGGGTGCAGTAACAGGAACACATACAGAAGAAACAGCTCCATATTCGGGTGACAGTAAAATGAAAAGTTGGTGTTTATTGGGAATAGATGGGGACAATGCTGGAAATGTGAGAACTCATTTTTGTTTTCACTGTAAACTCTAGGAGACGAGTCGCGGCTGGAGAAGTAGTCATGGCGGTCTGCACCTAATGGAAGAGATGGAAAAAGTGACCGACTCCATCAGAAAGATCGTCATTTGCAGATCACTATCTATAACTGTACTGTAATATCTGATATCTGATATGGTATCCACCACTATATGGTCACCATAGTGCAGTAATATCGGCGTTGATCTTTGAATAGTAATTTATTTTCAGTAACATGGCTGTCTGCTGAGGTTCCCCTATACCCATCATTAGGGTGCACCACCGTATTTGTAAATATGGTTACCTGGTTTGCTGTGCAAAGAGAGAGAAACTTTCTTGTTTCTCATCTGAGAAAAAAACCATGAAACTGGGACAAAACTTCACATTCAGTATTTGCTGAGTTTTTTACCTCAGTATTTGTAAGCCAAAACAAGGAGTGGGTGAAAAATACAGAAGTGGTGACGTGTTTGTATTATACTTTTCCTTTGATTGTTTCTCTCCTGATTTTGTCTACTGAGGTAAAATACCGACCAAATACTGAACGTGTTACCGTGGTCTTAGGTAAAAACTGACACAATGACTGAATTATGATGAAACTCTGGTAAAATAAAATCACTGACATCTGAATGAGCCTGTAGACTGATAAGATGACATTTTTGTCTTCATACAGACCAAATGTCGGCGTGAGACAAATTGCAGAGTGCTTTACACAGTGTTCCAAATTATTATGCAAATTGGATTTAAGTGTCATAAAGATTTAATTGTTTTGTTTTTCAAATAAACTCGTGGATGGTATTGTGTCTCAGGGCTCAGTGGATCACTGAAATCAATCTTAAACACATGTGATAATTAGTTTTCCAGGTGATTCTAATTAAAGGAAAACTACTTAAAAATTATGTTCCACATTATTAAGCAGGCCACAGGTTTCAAGCAATATGGGAAATAAAAAGAATCTCTTCTGACGAAAAAAGCGTTAAAGTAGTGCAATGCCTTGGACAAGGTATGAAAACATTAGATATTTCATGAAAACTCAAGACAAGAGTGATCATCATACTGTTAAGAGATTTGTGACTGATACAGAGCACAGACAGAGTTCATGCTGATAAAGGCATAATGAGGAAGGTTTCTGCCAGACAAATTCATTGGATTAAGAGAGCAGCTGCCAAATACCATTACAAACCAGCAAACAGATATTGGAAGCTGCTGGTGCGTCTGGAGTCCCTCGAACCTCAAGGTGTAGGATCCTTCAAAGGCTTGCTTTGGTTCATAAACCTACTATTCAATCCCTTAAAAGTGTTCACAAGCAGACACGGTTGCAGTGGGCCCAGACATTCATGAAGACTAATTTCCAAACATTCTTGTTTACTGATGAGTGTCAAGCAACCCTGGATTGTCCAGATGGATGAAGTAGTGGATGGTTGGTGGATGGCCACCATGTCCCAACAAGGCTGCGACGTCAGCAAGGAGGAGGAGGAGTCATGTTTTGGTCCGGAATCATGGGGAAACAGCTGGTAGGGCCCTTTAAGGTTCCTGATGCTGCAAAGAATACCTCTGAGTCATTGGCTGCTATGGGCATAAAAGGAGATAAACTCATGGTGTGGCCACCATCTTCCCCTGACCTCAACCCTATAGAGAACCTTTGGAGTATCATCAAGCAAAAGATCTATGAGGATGGGAGGCAGTTCACATCAAAACAGCAGCTCTGGGAGGCTATTCTGACTTCATGCAAAGAAATACAAGCAGAAACTAAATGGATGCAGGAATTGTGAAGGTGATATCAAAGAAGGGTTCCTATGTTAACATGTAACTTGGCCTGTTAGGATGTTTTGGAGTTAAATAGCTTTTTTTGTTCAGTGAATGTGACCTCCTAATGCTGCAAATTCAACAAATGAGAATTTTCAGTTATTTAAAACATCAAATGTTTAGAAATTCTACTGTTCCTAATAATTTGGAACAGTGCATTTTGTGTTTTTATTCATTTTGGAGATTATACTGTTATCATTGGGAGGTTTCTTCAATAAAATTCGATGTATACTGTAACAGGTGATGACTTTTATTAGACTGTCATTTGCACCGACCATTTAGGAAAATCCGAGAAAAATATCATTTGCATAATAATTTGGAACACGGTGTAGTCTCTTCCATATTTTGGGTGAGACTGTCCTATTCAAACCTATGGGTGCATAACAAAAAATCAGAATCCATATGGATCAGCCATATAGCATCCAATTTTTATGGATAAATTGCAACTCTTTAACATCGGAAGTTGTATTTGTTCTTGTAAATATTAATAACTTCTGATGTATAAAATCAGATACCAGACAGATCACAATACAGATGAAAAATCGCCCATTTTTTCTGGATGAACATTGGGCAATTTTTTAGATACATTGTGAATCTTAGCCTTAGGGCTCATGCAGACGGGCATATAAATCGGACCGTACACTGACCCATGTTACTCAATAGGGCTGCTCAGATGTATGATTTCTTTCTCAGTTCGACTGTCAGAAATAAATCGCAGCATGCATTACTTACAACATGAGACTCGCACATTCAAGTCTGTGGGTGAGAGAAAGTAATCAGATCCTGCAAGGACCATCAGAGCGTCATCAGGTAGATTTCTATGAAGAACCTGTATGTTATTATGGATATGTTTTAATGTAATTATATGAAAAGGAATTGCACATGGACATCACACAAATGTAAAAATCAGAAACACAAATGGCACATGGATGAAAATTAGAAAAAAATTGTCCGAGTCGAAGGATTTTTCATACATTCATCTGCAGGCACCCTTAGTTACAAATTTTTTGCCAATCCTTCCCAAAAAAACACAGAAATCCCAAATCACCAAGCAATCGCTTTTCCCTTGGCTTCCTCTGCTCGGGTCTGCAATGCTTCATGCTTATTCAGCAGGAAAATGAGACCTAATAATAATGACAGGCGCTGCCCCTGGATATTATCAGGTGTCTCCAAGGCCTAAACTACAACTCATCCTCTGCAACTCCTCATCTCTCAGTCAGTGAACTGATTTGCAATGCAAAGTTTGCCCGCAAATAACGGAGGCGCTACCGCTACATTACATTGACCTCCGATGAAGATCTCGGCGCTAATTACCTCCTGTTACCACCGCCTCCAACAAGTATATGGGGAGACTCCTCGTGAAGAAAATCCATTGGAATGAAAAGCAGAAAATTCAACCTGGCAGGATCCCTGCTGAGAATCTGGCACCAGGTGGTCGCCCGCACGCTAATACATTATTCCAATTCATTATTTAGTGTTTCCATCCAATTTTATTTTCATTTACAAGTGCCTGTAATAAATGGATGCGAGGGATTAGTTAAATATCTAGAAAGGAGCCACAAATCCAATGACCACACTATCGGTCTTATACGATATATATATATATATATATATATATATATATATATATATATATATATATATATATATATATATATATATATATATATATACTCTTTCGTCTAGGCAGTAAATGTATAGGAAGGTGCCCCCGCAGCGTTGAATGAGGTTTCTTTTCTTTCTGCAAAAAACCCCACCTCAAATTAGGCTGCATTTAGAAATAAATTGTGAGTAATGAGGGGGGCTTGTGTGCCAGATTCCATTGTGAGCCAAGTCCCAGGGGAAGCCACGCTCAGCCTCTACATTGGTGACAATGGCTAGTAGTGAGTGGCAGGGAGCCCCGCTCATTAGCTGCCTTGTGACCCTGGGGGCTGGGAGTGACAGCCGGGGGGCTCTAGCAAAGCTGCCAGACATGCACATAGGGAGACCACCAGAGAATGACTTCACATGAGAGAAGGCAGGAGCAGCCCTCAACTTGAGATAGACCCCAGCCCTCTTAGCTGCAGCAAGCCTCACTTATGTCAGGAATCACCGCTCAGCACTGGAATTTCCAAAGAACTCAGCAAGTTGCTTTGTGAATTGTGACCTGCTCCTGTTTGCTCTGCCCATACAGAAGTCAGAGACCACCAGAGGCTGACTGCAAATGAGAGAAAACAGCAGCAGAGACCCCCAAACCCTGGGGCTATAGGAAACCCAGAGCAGAGCCACCCAGTAATGCCAACAGGAGACCCCCATCAGCATGTGTTGGATAGGATTCTGGGCTGAATGATCTGCCAGTCTCTTCATGCCCTCCTGCCTCCATTTCTATCCTTGCCATGTAAATGGACCTGTGTGCAAATTCAATGCGTGATTTTTCGAAAATCCAGATATAAGTTCTCCGCAAAGTGACAACTTTTTTTGTTCTTTGGTTTGGCCACCGTGGAGTGACTATGAAGTTACTGGAATGCTACTTGATGCTTTCCTTCTTTACTTGGGGTAATGCCAGGGCACAGGGGGAGTATTGTCATGGATGGGTGGACGCTGCTGGCAATTACCAGGCAGGCTTCCAGTGTCCTGAGGATTTCGATACTGCGGACGCCACTATCTGTTGTGGGTCGTGCTCGCTGCGCTATTGTTGCGCAGCGTCAGATGCCAGGCTGGAGCAGGGCGGCTGTACCAATGACCGGGAGCTGGAGAATACTGGAGTCACTGCCCGTGAGTACCACTGTACTGTGATCTATGCCTCTTAGGGCTTGTTCACACATTGAATATTTGCAGCATTTTTTCCAATTCATTTTTGCAATATTTTACAATCCCATCATAATTAACATAATTTCATCCCCATGCTGTGTTTTATTTAATTGCATTTTTAAACCATCAATGCATTTTTTCATATTTGCAGCATGTCAATTTTTCCAAAGCTTTTGCAGCGTTTTTCACCCACTCAAATGAATGGGGGAAAAAAATACATTAAAACGCATTAAAAAAAATCATAAAAACCGCATGTAATGCATGCAGAGTTTTTCCTGCAGACACCTGTGTTTTTCATAGTGAAAAACACACTACAAAAACACAGTGTGTGAACGTACTCTTAGGGCACTAAAAGTCCCAGCACACTCTGTTTTCTGTTTACAATAGATGCAACAATTTAAAAATAATACTACTAAATGATGAATTATTGATAACAGTAAGGCTGGAGCTATATGGTGACATATTTTGCGCAGAAGCTTCTGTCACAAAAAATTGCACAATCAAAAACATTTATGCAACTGGAACAGCGACATAAAATCCAACACATTTGTGACTGCTTCACAGTCGGCGGTAGATCGCTGCTTGTAATGTGACTCTATTTCGCAGTCATCAGTAGATCGCTGGGTGTAATGTGACTGCTTCACAGTCGGCAGTAGATCGCTGCGGGTAGTGTGACTCTGTTTCACAGTCAGCAGTAGGTCGCTGGGTGTAATGTGACTGCTTCACAGTCGGCAGTAGGTCGCTGGGTGTAATGTGACTGTTTCGCTGTCGGCGGTAGGTCACTGGGTGTAATGTGACTGTTTCACAGTCGGCAATAGGTCGCTGGGTGTAATGTGACTCTGTTTCGCAGTCGGCGGTAGGTTGCTGGGTGTAGTGTGACTTTGTTTTGCAGTTGGCGGTAAGTTGCTGGGTGTAATGTGACTGCTTCGCAGTCGGTGGTAGATCGCTTTGTGTAATATGACTCTGTTTTGCAGTCGGCAGTAGGTCGCTGGGTGTAATGTGATTGTTTCGCAGTCGGCGGTAGGTCGCTGGGTGTAATGTGGCTGTTTCGCAGTCAGTGGTAGGTTGCAGGGTGTAATGTGACTATTTCACAGTCGGCGGTAGGTCGCTGTGTGTAATGTGTCTTTTGCAGTTGGCAGTAGATCGCTGGGTACAATGTGACTGTTTCACAGTCTGTGGTAGGTCACTGGGTGTAGTGTGACTGTTTCACAGTTGGCGGTAGGTCGCTGGGTGTAATATGACTCTGTTTTGCAGTCGGCGGTAGGTTGCTGGGTGTAATGTGACTATTTCGCAGTCAGTGGTAGGTTGCTGGGTCTAATGTGACTATTTCGCAGTCAGTGGTAGGTCGCTGGGTGTAATGTGACTATTTCGCAGTCAGTGGTAGGTTGCTGGGTCTAATGTGACTATTTCGCAGTCAGTGGTAGGTCGCTGGGTGTAATGTGACTGTTTCGCAGTCGGCGGTAGGTCACTGGGTGTAGTGTGACTGTTTCGCAGTCGACGGTAGGTCGCTGGGTGTAATGTGACTGTTTCGCAGTCGGCGGTAGGTCGCTGCGTGTAATGTGACTGTTTTCCAGTCGGCGGTAGGTCGCTGGGTGTAATGTGACTCCTCAGGATATAATTAGATGAGATGTTGCGATGCGACACCACCATCACAATGTTGCGCGACACGTCACTACATACACACGGCCGAATCATTGCATCTATTTCTAGCCTAATACGATGGACATAGCAAAAAAAGGGAAACTTAGTGACAATCTACATTGCAGAAGGGATTTATCAGATTGCCAGTCCTGATAGTTACACTGTTACCACTATGACTGGTAGAAGGCAGGACAAGGACCAGTAATAATATGCAGTAGGTGCCGATAGCACAGAGCTCCTGGTATACAAGTATAGATTTTCCAACAAAATAATGAATAACCCATATATCAGCATGGAATCAATGTATTACTGCCAAGTATCCAAAGCAGCCAATATGTCACACATAACAGTCCTCGTCTACTGGTAATCCTGCCAAGAAAGATTATGAACTCATAGAACATTTCGGCGATGATCACAAGAACAAACTTTCTGCTGCAAATTTTTCTGCATCAAAATCTGCTACGAATTCTACATGTCACATGTGCTGTGCATCAGTCTGTGATTTCTAGTGGATTTTGTCCTGTGCATTGCAGTCCACAATGGAAATCCACAGGATAAATGTAACATTAAAATCTGAACTGTAGTTCAATTTGTAGGATTTGTAGGATTTTTTGTTCTTCCGCTTTTGGATCAAATCTGTTGTAAACTCATCCATTTGGCTCCTACTGTAATGCACTGCAGGTATTTTGCCTGAAAATCGGGAAGGAAAATCCATGTTGTGTAAACATCACCTTACAAGATTGGTAGACACATGTTATAGGTCAATAATGATCAGTGACTAAGATAACATTATAAATCACATTCAATAAATGTTAGGAGCAATTGAAAGGGTTTATTTGGAATATCAAGCAACGATTCTATCTATCTATCTCATATCTATTGATCTATCACATACCTATCATGAATTTTATCTATATATCGATCTATCTACTATCTATCTATCTATTTACTACCCAACCATACATCTATCTAAATGCAAAAATATAGGTGAAGCACCAGCAGAGGAAAAAAAAATATATAGGTGGGTGCAAAGCCTACCAGACAAAACCAAACCTCAATACATATCCAAAAAAGATGAAGGCAGCACTCCAAAAGTCCAAAATGCAGTTTTTTATTGTCAATAAACCACTGAATTTTGAACTTTTGGAGTGCTGCCTTCATCTTTTTTTGGATATATACAGTGGTGCCGATTTTGCAAGTTTTCCCACCTACAAAGAATGGAGAGGTCTGTAATTGTTACCATAGGTACACTTCAACTGTGAGAGACAGAATCTAAAAAATAAAACCAAGAAAATCACATTGTATGATTTTTAAATAATTAATTTGCATTTTATTGCATGAAATAAGTATTTGATACAACAGAAAAACAGAACTTAATATTTGGTACAGAAACCTTTGTTTACAATTACAGAGATCAGACATTCCCTGTAGTTCTTCACCAACTTTGCACACAGTGCAGCAGGGATTTTGGCCCACTCCTCCATACAGATCTTCTCCAGATCTTTCAGGTTTCGGGGCTGTCGCTGGACAACATTGAGCTCCCTCCAAAGATTTTCTACTGGGTTCAGATCTGGAGACTCGTTGGGCCACTCCAGAACCTTGAATTCTTCTTACAGAGACACTCCTTAGTTGCTCTGGCTGTGTGTTTCGGGGGTTTGTCATGCTTGAAGATCCAGCCATGACACATCTGCAATGCTCTTGCTGAGGGAAGGAGGTTATTGGTCAAAATCTTGCGATACATGACCATATCCATCCTCCCTTCAATACGGTGCAGTCATCCTGTCTCATTTGCAGAAAAGCACCTAAAACGTATGATGCCCCCCCCCCATGCTTCACAGTTGGGATGATGTTCTTGGGGTTGTACTCATCCTTCCTCTTCCTCCAAACATGGTGAGTGGAGTTGATTCCAAAAAGTTCTATTTTGTTGCCCTCTGGTCCCAGCTCTCTTCAGGTCATTGACCAGGTCCTATCTCCTAGTTATCTATCTATCTATCTATCTATCTATCTAAATCCATCTTCAACGTATCTGGATCCAGTCTTATCTCCAGTGTTTTACACCTGCTGCTTTCTCCTGCTCACATTTCATTTTCAGTAGGCCAGGACAGTAGGAGTTAAGGAAGTCCTGTAATTTCTTCATACGTTCTTTTCTTCTAATACCGCATAGAGTCATGCTCCTTTAAACAGTAACTGTCATTTTAATTTTTTTTCATAAATCAATACTACATGTGAAAATAAGAATTTTTGTGATATATCTTTTCAGAGATAACGACTTCTTTCTCCTCCAGTACTGCTCTTTCATTCTCAAAATTATCTATTCATGGGTATTATCTGTATTCAGTGAATACAGATTTTCCCATCAGTGAGATAGGAGATGACAGTTGGTGCTTATAAAGTTCTATAGAGAACTGTAACTGTCTTTTCAGAAGAACTTGCAGCAGAATGTCTGTGTCGGCCTCTAGCTCCTCCTCACCTTCTCCACAGAATTTTAAAAGCACCAGCGTCCTTCTCCTGTCTCAGTAATGGAAAAATCTGAGACCGATTTTATGGATTTTAGCTGCAAATTTAGAGTGAAAGAACCATCCAAGATGAGAAAGAAGCAAATTTCTCTGCTAAGATTTATTACAAAGTTCTTTTCCTGTGTTCTATTGACATACAAAAAATTAAAGCGATGGTCACTCGTTTTTGGTGATTGTTGCCTGGATACCTGGTATTACCTGGTATTACCATTCTTACAATGCACAGTTTTGCTATTGCTTTTCTATTACATTTTGATTAATCTTACCTGATTTGCTATTTAATCTCAAAGAAGTTCTTCTCCCAATCCACAGGCTATTTCTATCTACAGTAAAAAAAAAAAAAAAAATTATATATATATATATATATATATATATATATATATATATATATATATATACTTTGCTACAGTATCCTCATTCAGATGTGCCTTTTTTGAGTAAAGAAAAAAAATGGATCGCTTTTCATCAGTGTGCTGATCTGATTTCGCCATCAGTGTGGCACTTGTTTTCTCGTATGTAAAAAAAAGTTTCTCCAACTTATAAGGGCCTGTTCAGACGGGAATATTATCTGTCCGACCGACGCTCGTATGCACAACAGGTATCACGCCGACAGCACAAGGGGCAATGCACAGTAATGTGGCGGTCCACTTGGTCATATCCCCATTCAGGTTTACCTATTATATGTCAATTGGTGCAAAAAAAATGAATCACATACGTTACCATTCATATGTCACGCGTTTTTCATGGATCTTTGAAACTGTATTTGGCGTTTCTTATTTATTAAAATATTCATGTAAAAAACTGGAAACCATTAGGATGTACAAAATGGACATAGACATGGCACGCGGACATCAGAAACGGGCATATGGATATGATACAGATAACAAAATGAACAATATGACACCAAATGGATGTAAAAATTTCACTTTTTTTTCAGGATGAAAAAATTGACAATTTTGCATACTCTCGTCTGAACTGGGCCTAAGGCTACTTTCACACTAGCGTCGGGCTCGGTCCGTCGCAGTGCGTCGGGTCGAGGTCACCGACGCTAGCGTTGTCTCCGCCACACAACGGGGGCAGCGGATGCATTTTTCCAGCGCATCCGCTGCCCCATTGTGAGGTGCGGGGAAGTGCGGGGAGGTGGGGGCGGAGTTCCGGCCGCACATGCGCGGTCGGAAAAAGCGGACCGTCGTGAGCAAAAAACGTTACATGTAACGTTTTTTGCTCCCGACGGTCCGCCACAACACGGCGCAACCGTCGCACGACGGTTGCGACGTGTGTCAATGCGTCGCAAATGCGTCGCTAATGTTAGTCAATGCAGAAAAAACGCATCCTGCAAGCACTTTTGCAGGATGCGTTTTTTCGGCAAAACGACGCATTGCGACGTATTGCAGTTAACGCCAGTGTGAAAGTAGCCTTAAGTGCTAATAAGTGGACAACACCACATGGAACACGCATGCCATCTGGTACTGTCCATTGTCACAAACCGATTGATTTGCATTGGAACATTTGATTCATGTGTGAGTCAGATAAAAAAATGGACGTCTCTTCATTTTTTTATTTTTTTTTGCCAAAAGAGATGGATATGTGAAAAGCCCCATAGACTATAATGGATCCATGTTCTGTCTGTGACTAACAGACATCTGAATATGGCCTAAGGGGAAGAACAGTGTCTCAGTATTCCATTACTACATGTATATCAGATCACAGTGCACGGCCAGTCCGCACATAGTCCGATCTCAGTCCGATTTATACAGCCGTCAGACTGCGCCATTTAATAGATTTAGTCCTATTTTCAATAGTAATTATATGACTTCTCACACAACCCCGTAGAGCAGAGTGGAGTTTGTTATGTGTTACTACTCTATGTGATATGATGGTTTGTTATTTGTGCCGCTACATAGGACCTTCTCCCGCGTCTACAGTAATATAGCTCAGAGACTTAGATCACTATGCACAATCCGTCCAACCCCAAAGGGTTAATTGACAAATTCAGCTCTGCTACGTGTGCTATCAGAGAAATGCATCCCCCCTGTATCATCATGGATTTCTTTCTTGTATTTATGCTACTACAGTATATTTTTATATCTTGATCTAAATCCTAAAAGTCATCCAGGAAAAAAAATAATAATCTTTTCTTTGTGCGCCCTTGGCACAGCCTCAGTCAGTCGTAAATTTCTGTAAAACCACTTGAGTTAAGCAATGCATAGAGTCTCTTGTGCAGCAATGTGTACTGCTCAAACCAAATTACCTAGGGTGAGGCCTGTAATACTATACCCAGACCTCCTGTACAATACTTCACAGCAAACTCGTCCCTGCGGACCCCCGTTTATGCCCTGTCTGAAGTGCATTTTAATATGTACAGTGCAAAAGGCCATTAATTTTAAGCTCTGTGGCAGAAGTAGCACTATGCCTGATAATGTTAGATTGAATTTCATACAATAATATCCTTTTATTATACACCTATAACATATATCCAAACACTCTAATGGCCTTATTACCAGCCGGCCTACAGGGGCCATCGGTAAAACAGTTCACTGGCTGCGTATAGTGAGTGGGGGTGAGTCATGGATATGTCTGTGCATAGTACTCTTGCTGTTATTAACTTCCCTGGACTCTTAAAGATGCAATTAACAATCGCCCAACATGAATTAGTATACAGCAGTTTGCAAATAGCCTTTCAGAGAGGAAGAGGACTAGAGCGCCATATATTGGGTGTGTGCAGCAATCCTAAGGGTATGTGTCCACGTTCAGAAAACGCTGAGTTTTTGACGCAGCGTTGAGCAGCATGCATAAAAAACGCAGCGTCCAGATGTTACAGCATAGTGGAGGGGATTTCATGAAATCCTGTCTCCACTATGCAGTAAAAGACGCATGAGGCACACCCGAGAAAACTCACATGTGGCGCGTCTTTTAAGAACGCAGCACATCCTTACATTGCAGAAAAAACTCACGGACAACGCAGGTGACCTGCCAGTGACCTCAGGTGCAGATTTGGTCAGGATTTTACCTGCATAAAATCCTGACCAAATCCTGAACGTGGACACATACCATCAATTTCAACCCTCCAAGTCTTGCCACGTGACCTAGGAATCAGAAGTCAAACCAGACACTCCATTTGCAGACACGTTTCAGGCTTTTTTGCCCTCATCAGTGCAAAGCATTTTATCCAGATTGTCAGGGTGAGAGGCCTCTGAGAGTAGCTCTAAAGCACATATAAGGGATTTTGTGTAATACTATTGTATTCAATGTCAGCTATTCAATAAGTTCATGCTTAAAACATACAACTTTGCCCTTCACCTCTCCAAACAAACCTATTTTAACACCCTCATCACCTCACTGTCCAATAACCTTAAACGTCTCTTTGACACTTTTCATTCTTTACTCAACCCAAATGTTCAGGCCCCAACCACGGATCTCCTTGCTGACGATCTGGCCAATTACTTCAAAGAAAAAATTGACCACATCCAACAGGAAATTATCTCCCAATCCCCTCATATCATGCGCTGCCCTCCCTCCCCCACTGCATCTAGTTCACGCTCAGAAGAAGTAATCAGGCTCCTTGCATCTTCTCGCCCGACCACTTGCACCAGTGACCCCATTCTGTCACATCTCCTCCAGTCCCATTCCCCGGCTGTCAGCTCTCACCTAGCAAAAATATTCAACCTCTCTCTCTCTTCCGGTATCTTTCCCTCCTCATTTAAGCATGCCATCATACATCCAATACTTAACGAACCATCCCTCGTCCAAAACTGTGTCGCTAACTATAGAACTGTCTCTAATGTTCCCTTCATCTCTAAACTCCTTGTACGCCTGGTCCCCTCCTGTCTTATCTGCTCTCTCTCAGACCTCTCTGACCTTTCCCGGCACCTGCACACTGCAGTACTTTGCTCTGCCCTCAACAGGGCAGACAAAGTACGCCTGCGCCGGAGCCACAGCGTGAAGACAAGAAGAGAACGTCATCGTAAGAAGATGGGAGGCCCCGGACCGGACCGCGACGCCCATCGTATTGGACCGCCCGCCCAGGTGAGTATAATATAACCTCTTTTTCTCATCTATCAGGTTACATCGGGGGCTTATCTACAGCATTCCAGAATGCTGTAGATAAGCCCCTGATGGCGGTGGGCTAAGCTCAACTTCCATTTTGGGGGTGACAGGTTCCCTTTAAAATATAATCAGGTTCCTCGCATCATGTTCTCCTACACTTTATGCAGTTAATAGCCCTCTGTGTCTGTACTGTTACACACTTAGGCAGTTAACTGGTTCATGCAGCTTTACATGAACACCCGAGCCTTACACTATGGCTGGTCCAAATAACTAAAGCAATTGTTACCATCCACCTCTCGTGTCTCTCCTTTTCCTCATAGTTTGTAAGCTTGCGAGCAGGGCCCTCATTCCTCCTGGTATCTGTTTTGAACTGTGCTTATTGTTATGCTGTAATGTCTATTGTCTGTACAAATCCCCTCTATAATTGTAAAGCGCTGCGGAATATGCTGGCGCTATATAAATAAAATTATTATTATTGCAGGTAACAATTTTAAAATTCACTATCAATATATAGAGGAGTTTGTAATAAGTATAAATACATGAATACACATAAGAAAAATGTAAAAAAAAAAACTGCGACAAAATGTTTCCAAGTTTTATTGTCCGAAATGCATTAAAAATAAATAAAAAGAAACTTTGTTAAAAGCCTTGATTTATAAAATGGCAGAACGAGGCCTGATCCAAAAACAGGCTTACACGATTCCCAACAGCTTACAAGAGGGGTCTTATGGTTTGGCTGCTCCATGCAGCCAAAGACCAAACCTACAAGCAGTGACAAATGATCAAACAAGTTTGCTGCTGACACCACGGCACAATCACCCTGAAAGTATCTGCCACGCCGCCGGTAACATCTCAGCTTATTCACCCTGTTGGGAGCCGCACTATGGGGTCCTACTCTAATGTTGTATGAGAGGGGTACAAGGTACTGAGGAACATTCGTGCAACTATCATCGCTATGGAGTTGCTTAGTATTGAAGTGAACATATAAACCCTTAAAACAATATTTATTAATCTCTATTAAAAAAAAACCAAACCTCATTCTGTGGGAGTGAAAAGTAAGACACAATGTCTGGGTGACCAAACATCTGATTTATTCAGATACACAGTGATATCCAGAATACGTGGATGAGTCCAGTAGACCTATGCAAGATATTGCATTTGAATGTCCTACTCCCACATATACCATGTGCGTCTACTCAATTAATATGCAAGAAAAATATGATGTACAAACAGATAATGAGTTTATAAATAATAAAAAATAAGTCATGAATACTGGACGGAAATAATGTCCTAGATCACGCCAAAATACGCCTATAAGACCCTGGATACATGCCTAGGCTGATACTGCCTAGCCGCTGAGATGCCTAGATACGCGGGATGTGGCGCTCACGCTCAATGGTGGCTCTCACCAGTTATCCCTATTCAAACATGAAGATAAAGGTGCAAGGAGAGCCCACCATAATGATTAACAAAGGTGATGACTTATCATTGATTGCCTGTTAGAATGGTTTCCTCTCTGCCTTGACGCGTTTCTCCTTATTGTAGGTTCATCAGGAGGCTACATGTCTGAGGTGGGAAAAGATGATCACAGGTCCATTATGGTGTTTAACAGCCCTGTTAATTCCACAACAAATTACAGACACCATCATCACTGTCCCCATTGGGGCTCACAATCTAGACTTATCAGTATGTCTTTGGAGTGTTGGAGGAAACCAGAGAATCCAGAGGAAACTCACACAAACACAGGGAGAACATACAAACTCCCCGCAGCTGTTGTTCTTGGTGGGATTTGAACCGAGGACCCCAGCGCTGCAAAGCAACAATGCTAACCACTGAGCCACCATACAGTGCTAACCACTGAGCCACCGTGCCATGTATCCCTATGGTTACAATCTACAAACAAACCCTGTAATCGTGTCCAATCCGACCCCTCTAATGTTCTCTGTCAGCAAGATGAGAGGGCCGATGGAATGAAACAATATGTGACTGCAGAATCAGACTAGACACAAGGTACTGGAAAAAAATTCCAAAAGTGGTGAAAGTCCACCACAAAAAATAAACGTAATTCTGCAATAGATTTTTGGGTTTGTTTTTACAGCATTCGTGACCTTGTAATGTGATTCTGCAGGTTAGTACAATTACGTTGAACCAAACCTGTATGGTATTTTTAAGGGATGAAAAAGATTTTAAATAAAATGACATCTCATACAGGAGTAGCCCAGAACAGACTGCTGTGAGACATATAATAACAGCCCTGATCTCGCAGAGTGAGCACAGGTTGCTTGAGCACAGCAATAAATGAGACGTTTCGGTCAATACCTGACCTTCATCAGTCATCTGGATAGAGGAGATCTGTGTGGCAGTGCGCTGTGTGGGAGTCTGCAGTGTCCACTGCTAAGACAGGAAGTGCTGGAGCAGGTATTGACCGAAACGTCTCATTTATTTCTGGAAATTCTTCACTCAGTAAATAAGTTCTTGAGCACACCTATACGAGTGCCAAGTATTTCTACATCACAGCTGACGGATTTGGTTATCCTACTTGTGCACCACCAGAATTCCAGAAGTGCCGTGTTTTCCTAATTGCTTGAGCACAGCAGACATGAGTGTGATTACATCTCACACACGGAGAAATCTGCTCTAAGCTATGGCGGTGGAGTGTTCTTCCTTCCTTTGAGTGTTGCTGCTTGCTTATAATTGATCAGCATTATACAGGAAGAAGTGAACGCTATCTGATGGCGCTTACTTGGACTTAATATAAGTTAACTTATTAGGGGCCAAATATTTTGATTGCTAGTATCTCCGCAACGGAGAGGCAGAATTTAACAAAAAAAATCAAAAAACATTTTTTTTTATTCCACTCTAATTACCATTATATCTATATATATAAGAGGCATCGTGAGTACTCGATAATCCCGCCCCCTGCACAGTAGCTCTGCCCCCCACCACATCACCACACACACAATCCCGCTCCCACCACATTACCACACACAATCCCGCCCCCACCACATCACCACACACACAATCCCGCTCCCACCACATTACCACACACAATCCCGCCCCCCACCACATCACCACACATAATCCTGCCCCCCCACATCACACATAATCCTGCCCCCCCACCACATCACCACACATAATCCCGCCCCCACCACATTACCACACACAATCCCACCCCACCACATCACCACACATAATCCCACCCCTCACCACATCACCACACATAATCCCACCCCCACCACATTACCACACACAATCCCGCCCCCCACCACATTACCACACACAATCCTGCCCCCCACCACATCACCACACATAATCCCGCCCCCCACCACATCACCACACATAATCCCGCCCCCCACCACATCACCACACATAATCCCACCCCCCACCACATTACCACACACAATCCCGCCCCCCCACCACATTACCACACACAATCCCGCCCCCCACCACATCACCACACATAATCCTGCCCCCCACCACATCACCACACATAATACCGCCCCCCACCACATCACCACACATAATCCCGCCCCCCACCACATCACCACACATAATCCCGCCCCACCACATCACCACACATAATCCCGCCCCCCACCACATCAAACATAATCCCGCCCCCCACCACATCACCACACATAATCCCGCCCCTCCACCACATCACATCACCACACATAATACCGCCCCCTTACCGCACATAATCCCGCCCCCCACCACACAATCCCGCCCCCACCACATCACCACACATAATCCCGCCCCCCACCACATCACCAAACATAATCCCGCCCCCCCACCACATCACCACACATAATCCCGCCCCTCCACCACATCACCACACATAATCCCACCCCCCACCACATTACCACAGATAATCCTGCCCCCCCACCACATTACCACACAAAATCCCACCCCCCCACCACATTACACGATATATATGCTACGTGGGCTGTTATATACTACGTAGCTTTGTTATATGCTATGTGGGCTGTTATATACTATGTGGCTGTGCTATATACTACGTGGCTGTGCAATTTACTACATGGCTGTGCAATTTACTACGTGGCTGTGCTATATACTACGTGGGCTGTGTTACATACTACGTGGGCTGTTATATACTACGTGGCTGTGCTATATACTACATGGCCGGCCGCGAACAATTAGCGACAGGCGCACTCCGGCTGGCGCGAGATTTGAACCACGCTTTGCTAATTGGTCGCACCCGGCCAGCCGAATCCTGTGTATTCATTGTATTATTCTAAAATCTTCATAAATAAACTACATACATATTCTAGAATACCCGATGCGTTAGAATCGGGCCACCATCTAGTATAATATAAGATTAAAAAAAAAAGATGTCAACTGCAAAAACCACCACAAAAACGGACAAAGAAGATGCTTTAGGACAAAACACGGCTGGGGTTTTCCTGAAGCGTCTTCTGTTTCAAAAATGATGCGGGTATGCCAACATCTAAAAGATGCTATGTGCACATACCAGGGCCGGACAGCTCATGGGTGCAACTGTACTGGGGCCCATGAGGAAGTGCAAAGGGCGCATACACTGTTTTTGTACCTGGGACTTTATTCTTCGGTGTCCACTAGTGGCAAGGGGTTGATAACATGGAAAGAGGACTGACTAGTCTGGGGCAACTAAAGCCCCATCAACTTGTCAAAGCCCTCAGTAGCATAGGAAACAGGGGCAATATAAATGCTTTTTTTATACCTTATTTTCATTCAATAACGTTATACAGGGCTGGTTAGGAGGGGAATTTGCTCCTACATAGGTGAATGCTGCTGGGTTAGGGGGCATGGGGGACCTGACAGGTTACATTGAAGGAATGAGCATTTGTAGAAAAGCTCATTCCTGACTGTTGGTCCTTTTACACAGGCTGGCAAATACCGATGAATTAATAAAAAGTGATGATTTTTCAGGTGCCATAAAGATCATTATTATCAGTAACACATTTTCACATGGCAAAAAGGACATTTGCACGGGAGGTGAGTACAGACTATTCTTTAATCAGGGTTGGACATTTTAGTTCATAGTGTTGTCCAAGGAATGGGTAAAAAACAGTGCAAAAATACTAAAAGAATTGACATTCTACAGATTTGAAAAAAAAAACTTGATGGCTCAAATCCGCAAGGAAAAAATAAGCAGCATGTACATGAGATTTCAGAAATCTCATTCTCTTCGCTGGTAATGTAAAGTGCAGCATTAAAAAAAAAATTCAGCGTGTGAACAAGCCCTATATTGTATATAAAACTGACCATAAACTTTAGATCAGCCAGATTGACCAATCATGCAAATACACTGCCATCGGGAGAGGGGATCATCTATGGCCTTGTCCAATATTTGATGAAAGACTTATTGATATAGTCAGAGAGAGGCAAAAAGTAAGAAACAACTAAAATATGGCTTTAGGTCTCATTTAGAAAAATAAAAGATAAAATATATTAGTTTGATGTGGTTTGGAAACCAAAGCTACATTATGTTACTGAATGGACATCAAAAATTGTTCCTCCTTCATATGCCATATGAGCTATATCAGTGTTTCTCAATATTTTGAAGCCTCAGGGATGTTGTTATCTGCATTGTGTAGCAGAGAACCTGAGCACCGATGCCTGAGGGGAACCGAAGGTCCTTTTGCCCAATATGAATTGGTATTATAAATTGCACAGGACTGGTGCGAGCCCCCATTACAGACTTTCATTGGGTCCCAGAAACTTTATACTACATCTTTTCAAAACCCGATTCCCCCAAGGCCATGCTCATACCCTTTGCAACATTATTAAAAGCACACTACGAGAAATCTGACTCCATAACTAGGCTGCGAGTGTGGGGCTCTTGAGACAGCGTTTCTATGGATGTCTGTAATGACTAGTACTCACACTATGTGAATTCATCAGATAGCTCAACTCGACTGCAGATGCACGTATGAAGATTCCAGAAGAAGGTTGATTTTCAGGATGAATTCTTGTAATTATTCACAATTGAAGTAGGTAAAAAGACATTTCTGAACCATAGATTTATGGAGATTATCCTAGCAAGATGGCTGACAAACACTTGCATAGGAGGGACAGGTTACTTACATCATGGCTAGGCTACAAGGAGACAAACTTCTAAAAGGGGCTAATTGTTTCCATACCAGTATAACAGCAACAATACAATGATAATACGATACTGCATGATTCCCAAGTTGTGGGACACAATGGGTACAGGCCATAAACCCTTTGGGATATGTCTGCCCCAATATAAGAAGCTGGAACTGAAACCATAGGCAATAAGCTTATTACTGCTGTGTATTAAGAATTGATGCTCCATCGGTTTATCTCCCCATGAATTTCCTTATGGTCACTTCCTCCTCTCGGGGTTTCAACCTATATTCTGTGGATTACGTCTCCCAATGAGCTGACCAAAAACCATACCCTACTGAATAGACTATTGAACAGCAACTTATAGCTGAAGATTGAGTCAATATGTTTTATATGTGCAGGGACATTATTTGCACAGTCATTACACATCAGACATGGTAATGGCCCCTCTGTTCTTGCCCATGAGCAGGAGTCAGTAAAGGAACATAGCGGTAGGCCGACTTCTGCGGGATGTTTTACTTGGAATGTGCCAAATTGACCAAGCAAACTTTATAGAAACCAGGCCGTCAGACGGATTTAACTCCTGTGCTGCTAGACAGATGTGAAGCTGTGGGAAGTCAGTCATGCATTTAGTGGAAATGAACTTTGTGTAATGAATAGGGAGTGAGATGGAGTTATGATGCAAAATACTGAATAGTGTAATATGGTATACTAGATGGTGGCCCGATTCTAACGCATCGGGTATTCTAGAATATGTATGTAGTTTATTTATGAAGATTTTAGAATAATACAATTAATACACAAGATTCGGCTGGCCGGGCGCGACCAATTAGCGAAGCGTGGTTCAAATCCCACGCCAATTCGCGGCCGGCGTGCGCCTGTCGCTGATTGTTCGCGGCCGGCCACGTAGTATATAGCACAGCCACGTAGTATATAACAGCCCACATAGCATATAACACAGCCACGTAGTATATAACAGCCCATGTAGCATATACCACAGCCCACGTAGTATATAGCACATCCACGCAGTATATAGCACAGCCACGTAGTAAATTGCACAGCCACGTAGTATATTGCACAGCACACGTAGTATATAGCACAGCTCACGCAGTATATAGCATAGCCCACGGACTTTATAGCACAGCCACGTAGTATATAGCACAGCCACGTAGTATATAGCACAGCCATGTAGTATATAACAGCCCACATAGCATATAACACAGCTCACGTACTATATAACAGTCCACGCAGTATATAACAGCCCACGTAGTATGTAGCACAGCCCACGTAGTATATTGCACAGCCACGTAGTATATTGCAGAGTCATATAGTATATTGCACAGCCCACGTAGTATATTGCACAGCCACGTAGTATATTGCATAGCCACGTAGTATATAGCACAGCCACGTAGTATATAGCACAGCCCACGTAGTATATTGCACAGCCACCTAGTATATAACACAGCCACGTAGTATATTGCACAGCCACGTAGTAGAGTGCACAGCCACATAATATATTGCACAGCCCACGTAGTATGTAGCACAGCCCACGTAGTATATTGCACAGCCATGTAGTATATTGCACAGCCACGTAGTATATTGCACAGCCATATAGTATATTGCACAGCCCACATAGTATATTGCACAGCCCACATAGTATATTACACAGCCCAAGTAGTATATTATACAGCCCACGTAGTATATTACACAGCCACGTAGTATATAACACAGCCCACGTAGTGTATAACACAGGCCACGTAGTATATTGCACAGCCACATTGTATATTGCACAGCCACGTAGTATATAACACAGCCCACATAGTATATAGCAATGTGGGCACCATATCCCTGTTAAAAAAAATAATTAAAATAAAAAATAGTTACATACTCACCCTCCGGCGGCCCCCGGATCCAGCCCAGGCCTTTCCCGCTCTTCGCGCGCCACTCTGGTCCCAAGAATGCATTGCGGCAATGACACGTGATGATGTAGCGGTCTTGCGAGACCGCTACGTCATCTCCGGTCATTGCCGCATTGCATTCTGGGGACCAGAGCGGCGCGCGAGGAGCGGGAAAGGCCTGGGCTGGATCCGGGGGCTGCCGGAGGGTGAGTATATAATGATTTTTTAAATTATTTTTAACATTATATGTTTTTACTATTGATGCTGCATAAGCAGCATGCATAGTAAAAAGTTGGGCACACAGAGGGTTAATGGTAGTTAACGGACTGCCTTGCACCGCGTTATGCCACGGTGTAAGGCAATCCGTTTAAAGCTATGTGGGCGCTGACTAAAGGGGGGGGGGGGGGGGAGTATGGAGGAGGCACTGACTGCAGGGGAGTAGGGAGGGGCCAATTTGCAGCCGGACCATGCCCGTCGCTGATTGGTCGCGGCCGGCAGGCCATGACCAATCAGCGACGCGGGATTTCCGTGACACAGACAAACAGACGGAAGTGGACCTTAGACAATTATAGATATAGATATAAATGGAAGAAACTCATAGGCAATCATCCAGAGTATGTTATCTGTGCAGCACTAGCATTTTCTGTATGCTGTCATCCATGCAGGACAATGACAGCAGATAGAAAAAGCAAGTCAAGTGCAAACTTGCTTATTTTCATGCAGTTTAATGAGAACATGAGAATTTAACCGTAATCTTAAGGATTTATCATTGAAATATTTTTATTTTAGAAAAATATCCACTACAAAAAGTGACAAAATACCATCAATGCTTCACACATACAGCATGCTGCAGTGATTTTATTTTTAATTTTTTTTCTGACCATAAATTGGATTCTAGCATATATAGTAGTGGCTTTATAGTGCAGAATTCCACCTTGTAACCTTGGCTCCACCTTATGCAGACTTTTCTTGTAAGCTCGGCTCGTTGCGGACCAGGATTCTCCCGCATTCAGCTTCTTCCAGCCAGCATATCTATTAGGAGGCTTTTGCCTTTCACCAGGTCTTAGGCCTCTATCACATGTCTGTATAAAACCGGTACCGGAAAAAACAGTACCGGTGTCATCAGTATTTTGGATCAGTATGCCATCCGTGTTTCTCTGGTCTAGATAAAAGAATGAAATTACAAAGCTTCTCCTAAACTATGTAATGTTAAACACATTCTGCACACAGAATAGCACATGGACGCCATCCGTGTGCTATTTGTGTTTTTCACGGACGAATAGACTTGTATTGGCTCGTCATCCGTGCTGCTGGGAAAAAATGAACATGTCTCCACGTGATTCCCACAGACACATGGTCCGTATAAACACAGACATGTGACAATCACCATAGGCTATAATGAGTACGTGTGCCATCCGTGAAGAACACAGATGCAAACACGGACATGTGAAGGGGCCTTATAGTGTAAGGCTTTTTTTCTTTTTTTACAGGAAAAACACGAAATGATTGATCCTTTCCCACTTTGTCCAGCATACACTGGTAATCTATGAATCAAATGTACCGTAGGTACTTTTAAAGGATAATTATATACTGTCAGTTTCAATCTGGTTAATACAAGAATAAATACATATTGGGCATCTCATTCACGTTCTTTCACATTGCCCAATAATGATTTTCGGCTGAAGATCAATGAATGTACTTCAATTTATGTTCAGTCAACTAGTAATGTAAAGGGAAAAAACACAAAAATTGAGCTTGGATCAAGTTGGTATACGTGCAGCACGAAGGCATGTTCTCTTTGGCCATAAAGCATACAAAACCTACAAGAAACAAAAAGAGCAAAAACCCTGCTGTAACTAAATAAGTGAAAAGCAAAAGTGCATTTAAATAACACAGGGTTCTTAGTAATACTGTTTTTGATCAAAAATAGCACTAAAGGCATCCCATCGTCAACAAGGTGCCCCTGATCGGGATGGTCCTACGCTGTCTAATATTAAAAGCCTTACCATGTGTCAGAGTTGACCTCAGTGTATGAATAAGGTCAGACAAAAGGTCCAGGTCTCAATCTATGGATACCAGTCTGGGGAATCCTTTAAATGTAATTTCCAGCTCAGGAGGAGGAGGCCACACCCCGGCTTGCACAGAATGTAAAAAATACAAAGAAAAAACACACAAAAATTGAGCTAGGATTAAGTTGGTATACATGCAGCACATAAACACATGTTCACTTTGGCCATAAAGCGCACAAAACCTACAAGAGGCAAAATAAACATAAACCCTGCTGGAACTAAATAAGTAAAAAGCAAGAGTGCATTTAAATAACAGTGTTTTTAATAATACTGTTTTTGATCAAAAATAGCACTAAAGCCATCCCATCGTCAACAAGGTGACCCTGATCGGGATGGGACCTACGCTGTCTAATATTAAAAACCTTACCAGTGGTTGTACATGGCACTAAAGGGCCCCAAAAGGTGTTATGCTATTAAAGACCCATGATAGTTGAAAACCCTGTTGTACTGAGCATTACACCTGTCTGTGGCAGTTATAACACCTTACAATCTCCTGGGAAGACTTTCTACAAGATTTTGGAATGTGTATGTGGGAATTTTTGTTTATTCATGCAGAAGAACATTTGTGAGGTCAGTCACTGATGCTGGATTAGAGGGTCTGGTTCTCAATCTTGTAATTCATCCCAAATGTGTTGGATGAGGTTGAGTTCAGGGTTTAACCCCTTAACAACCCTGGGATATTTCAGTTTTTGACTTTCTGTGTTTTGCTCCCCTTCTTCCCAGAGCCATATTTTTTATATTTTTATATTCAATATGGCCATGTGAGCCCTTGTTTTTTGTGGGACGAGTTATACTTTTGAACGACACCATTGGTTTTAATTAGTGATGAGCGAATATACTTGTTACTCAAGATTTCCCGAGCACGCTTGAGTATTTTTTAGTGCTCGGAGATTTAGTTTTCATCGCCTCAGCTGAATGATTTACATCTGTTAGCCAGCATAAGTACATGTGGGAGTTGCCTGGTTGCTAAGGAATTCCCACATGTAATCAAGCTGGCTAAGAGATGTAAATCATTCAGCTGAGGTGAGGAAAACTAAATCTCCGAGCACTAAAAAATACTCAAGCGTGCTCGGGAAATCTTGAGTAACAAGTATATTCGCTCATCACTAGTTTTAATATATCGTATACTGGAAAATGAGAAAAAAATTACAAGTGCGGTGAAATTGCAAAAAAATGCAATTCCACAATTTTTTTTTATCATGTTTATTAAATAAAACTGATCCTTCGGGTCATTATGAGTTCACAGGCACCAAAGATGTCTAGGTTATTTATTATTTAAGTTGTGAAAAAAAATTCCAAGATTTAAAAAAAAAAAAAAAAAGGCAATTTTTCGGGATCTGGGGCCGGATGAGGGCTTATTTTTTGTGCACCGACCTGACGTTTTTATTGATACCATTTTGGTGTAAGTACGATCTTTTGATCGTCCGTTATTGCATTTTTTTGCAATGTTGCGGTGACCCAAAAAATGTAATTCTGACGTTTTTAATTTTTTTCTCGTTATCCCGTTTTCCGATCGGGTTCATTATTTTTCTTTTAGAACTTGATAGACGGGCGATTCTGAAAACGGCGATAACAAATATGTGTATATTTGATTTTGTTTTTTATTGTTTTATTTTGAATGGGGAATTTGAACTTTTATAGTTTTTATTTTTTTTAAAAACATTTTTTTAAAACTTTTTGCATGCTTCAGTAGTCTCCATGGGAGACTAGAAGCTGCAATACTTTGATTGCTTCTGCTACACACAGGCGATGACAACCAAAGAGGTCTGCTGCAGACCGCTGGTTGTCATGCGAATCCATTGGTGACCTGCAATCATGTGACTGGATCACTGATTGGCGGGATTAGCTATGCAACTTCCGGTAAGTGTGAGTTAAATGCCGCTGTCAGAGTTGACAGCGGCATTTAACTAATTAACAGCCGCCGGTGGATCGTGATTCCACCCGTGGCTTTTTCAGGCACATGTCAGCTGTATAGATCAGTTGTCATGTGCCCGGAAACGTGTGTGCTCCGGCACTGAGCCCGCACCTTTCCAGGCACATGACAACTGATCTATGCACCTGACATGTGCCCGCAACAGCCACGGGTGGAATCGCGATCCACCCGCGGCTGTTAACTAGTTAAATGCCAGGGGGAGTCCGACGTGGACATACTTTTACGCACAACGTCGGAAAGGGGTTAATGTGGTCTGTCTTGTTGTTTCACACCTAACTCACCCGGCCACGCCCTTAAGGGCCTTCCTTTGAGCACTGGGGTACAGTCATAGGGAACAGACTGCTTCCACAAAGTTGGAAGTATGCAATTGTCCCAAATTTTGTGATATGCTGAAGCAGTAAGATTTTTATTTGCTAAATCTAAGGGCCTAGGTCAGTCCCTTAAAAATGATCCCATAACATTATCCCTTCTCCAAACTTTACAGCTGGCAAAATGTTGTCATGCAGGTAATGTTCTCCAGGCATTCACCAAACCCAGACTTCTCCATCAAATGCCAAATAGAGAAGCGTGATCTGTCACTCCACAGAGCATGTTGATATAAGGCTTGCATGCACCTGCTTGTCCATGCAAACCCTTGTCATGAAGCTCTTGGCCCACTGTTTTTATGCTGATGTTAATAATAGAGAAGGTTTGGACTCTGCAGTTTGCAAATGCACACAGGAACAAAGGTCTTAATTTTGGAGACATGTCCTGTGGTCTGATGAAAATAAAATTGAACTTTTTGGATATAATGACCATCGTTATGTTTGGAGGGAAAAGGGAGAAGCTTGGAAGCCTAAGAACACCATCCCAACTGTGAAACACGGGGCTAGCAGCATCATGTTGTGGGGTTGTTTTGCTGCAGGAGGGATGGGTGCACTTCACAAAATAGATGGCATCATGAGGAAAGAAGATTATGTGGCAATACTGATGCAACATCTCAAGACATCAGCCAGGAAGTTAAAGCTTCGGCGAAAATGGGTCTTCCAAATGGACAAGGACCCGAAGCATACTGCCAAAATGGTAACAAAGTGGCTTAACCCCTTAACCCCCAAGGGTGGTTTGCATGTTAATGACCAGGCCAATTTTTACAGTTCTGACCACTGTCCCTTTATGAGGTTATAACTCTGGAACGCTTGCATGGATCCTGGTGATTCTGACACTGTTTTCTCGTGACATATTGTACTTCATGATAGTGGTAAAATTTCCTCGATATTGCTTGTGTTTATTTGTGAAAAAACTGAAATTTGGCGAAAATTTTGAAAATTTCGCAATTTTCCAAATTTTAAATTTTAATGCCCTTAAATCACAGGGATATGTCACACAAAATACTTAACTACCATTTCCCACATGTCTACTTTACATCAGCACAATTTTGGAGCCAAAATTTTTTTTGTTAGGAAGTTATAAGGGTTAAAATTTGACTAGCGATTTGTCATTTTTGCACCACCATTTTTTTTTTAGGGACCACATAACATTTAATGTCACTTTGAGGGGTCTATATGATAGAAAATACCCCAAAGTGACACCATTCTGAAAACTGCACCCCTCAAAGTGCTCAAAACCACATTCAAGAAGTTTAATAACCCTTCAGGTGCTTCACAGGAATTTTTGGAAGGTTTTAAAAAAAAAAATGAACAATTAACTTTTTTTCACAAAAAATTTTTTTCTGATCCAATTTGTTTTATTTTACCAACGGTATCAGGAGAAATAGGACCCCAAAAGTTGTTGTGCAATTTGTCCTAAGTACACAGATACCCCATATGTGGGGGGAAACCACTGTTTTGGCGCATGGCAGAGCTTGGAAGGGAAGGAGCGCCGTTTGACTTTTCAATGCAAAATTGGCTGGAATTGAGATAGGACGCCATGTCGTGTTTGGAGAGCCCCTGATGTGCCTAAACAGTGGAAACCCCTACAAGTGACATAATTTTGGAAAGTAGACCGCTTAAGGAACTTATCTAGATGTGTGGTGAGCACTTTGAACCCCCAAGTGCTTCACAGAAGTATATCATGTAAAGCCAAAAAAAAAATAATATTTTTTCAGAAAAATTATCTTTTTGCCCCCAGTTTTTTTATTTTCTCAAGAGTAACAAGAGAAATTGGACCCCAAAAGTTGTTGTTCAATTTGTCCTGGGTACGCTGACACCCCATATGTGGGGGAACCACCGTTTGGGCGCATAGCAGAGCTCGGAAGGGAAGGAGCTTAGTTTGGAATGCAGACTTAGATGGAATGGTCTGCGGGCATCATGTTGCGTTTGCAGAGCCCCTGATGTACCAATACAGTAGAAACTCCCCATAAGTGACCCCATATTGGAAACTAGACCCCCCAAGAAACTTATCTAGATGTGTTATGAGAACTTTGAACCCCCAAGTGTTTCACTACAGTTTATAACGCAGAGCCTTGAAAATAAAACCATTTTTTCCCCCACAAAAAATTATTTTTTAGCCCCCAAATTTTTATTTTCCCAATGGTAACAGGAGAAATTGGACCGGAAAAGTTGTTGTCCAGTTTGTCCTGAGTATGCTGATACCCCATATTTGGGAGTAAACCACTGTTTGGGCGCACGGCAGAGCTTGGAAGGGAAGGCGCACTGTTTTACTTTTTCAACGCAGAATTGGCTGGAATTGAGATTGGACGCCATGTCGCATTTGGAGAGCCCCTGATGTGCCTAAACACTGGAAACCCCCCAATTCTCACTCCAACCCTAACCCCAACACACCTCTAACCCTAATCCCAACCGTAACCATAACCACACCCCTAACCCGAACACGCCCCTAACCCTATTTCCAACCCTAACCACACACCTAACCCCAACACACCCTTAACCCCAAGACACCCCTAACCCCAACCACACCCCTAACCCACCCCTAACCCTAATCCCTACCGTAAACATAATCCAAACCCTAACCCAATCTCTAGCCCCAACCCTAAGTTTAGCCCCATCCCTATCCCTAACTTTAGCCCCAACTCTAACCCTAACTTTAGCCCCAAATCTAACTTTAGCCCTAACCCTAACCATAATGGGAAAACAGAAATAAATACATTTCTTTATTTTATTATTTTTCCCCAACTAAGGGGGTGATGAAGGGGGGTTTGATTTACTATTTATAGCGGGTTTTTATAGCGGGTGTTTGTTTGGTAGCTGTCACACACTAAAAGACTCTTTTTATTGCAAAAAATAGTTTTAGCATTGCCACATTTTGAGAGCTATAATTTTTCCATATTTTGGACCACAGAGTCATGTGAAGTCTTGATTTTTGCGGGATGAGTTGACATTTTTATTGATAACATTTTCGGGCACATTACATTTTTTGATCGCTTTTTATTACGATTTTTGGGAGGCAGAATGAACAAAAACCAGCAATTCATGAATTTCTTTTGGGTGGGGCGTTTATACTGTTCCGTGTGTGGTAAAATTGATAAAGCAATTTTATTATTCGGGACAGTACGATTACAGCGATACCTCATTTATATTTTTTTATGTTTTGGCGATTTTATACAATAAAAACTATTTTATTTAAAAAATAATTATTTTTGCATCGCTTTATTCTGAGGGCTATAACTTTTTTATTTTTTTGCTGATGATGCTGTATGGTGGCTCGTTTTTTGCGGGACAAGATGACGTTTTCAGCTGTACTATGTTTATTTATATCCGTCTTTTTGATCGCGTGTTATTCTACTTTTTGTTCGGCGGTACGATGATAAAGCATTGTTTTTTGCCTTTTTTTATGGTGTTCACTGAAGGGGTTAACTAGTGGGACAGTTTTATAGGTCGGGTCGTTACGGACACGGCGATACTAAATATGTGTACTTTTATTGTTTTTTTTTTTTTTAACACAAAAATGTATTTATTGGAACAATATTTTTTTTTTTTTCTTTATTTCGGAATTTAAAAAAATATATTTTTGCACGTTAACTTTATTTTTTTTACTTTTTTACATTGTCCCAGGGTGGGACATCACTATGTAGTGTCAGATCGCTGATCTGACACTTTGCAGAGCACTGTCAGATCAGCGATCTGACAGGCAGTGTAGGACCTGCAGGACGCGGAAGGACCTCGCAGCCATCTTGGATCCGGGGCCTGCAGGGAGGAGAACGGAGGGTCTCAGGAATGCTTCCCTATGCCGCCGGAACACTGTCATCTTGTTTAATCGCAGTGTTCCGGTGGTTAATGTGTCGGGAGCGGTCCGTGACATAGTGCCGGATGTCAGCTGTGATAATCAGCTGACACCCGGTCGCGCTCCCCCCGTGAGCGCGTATGACGTATTATCCCATCCATGGGAATTAAGTCCCAGGTCACGTGGAAGGGATAGTATGTCTGATGGCAGAAAGGGGTTAAGAAAAACAAAGTCAATATTTTGGAGTGGCCAACACAAAGCCCTGATCTCAATCCTATTGAAAACTCATTCAGTTTAAGGGCAATGGTACTAAATACAAATGAAATGTATGTAAACTTTTGACTTTGCAGTAAGCAATACAAATGCCTTAAAACATTCTCTCTCATTATTCTGGCATTTGGCAAATATTAATAGTTATGGTAATCCTAATTGACCTAAAACCTGAAAAGTTTATTCTGATTTCATGTCAGATGTTGAGAAAAACATGCATATGTATCTTTTTATATAGTGTATGTAAACTCCTGGTTTCAACTGTATATATACTCAGGAGAGCAGTGGGAAGAAAATAAGTGACAAGCCTTCTCTAAGGACACTCGATTAACCCGGGGTGGGCCTCCTCTTACTAGGGGCCAATAGTGCCCACATGGTCTGCCTCTGTGGGATGTACTCCCTTGATCTTGTGGTGAGATGTCCTTTCTCTAGCGAAGGATCAGTGATACAGAACTCTAAGCAGCTCTGGTTTTGGTAAAAAAAACCCTTCTGATACAGAATGCAAACATTTTTAGTGAATTCATGGCTTTTCATTTAATGTTTGAATTGGCTTTGGAAAACATGTCAGTCATGCCCCAAGGATGCAGTCACCTGGACTAAGTATGGAGACGTTGCAGATGTGACTTGTGTGGGTGAAAGATTTTGCAGCATGTTTTATACATGTGTTTCTCCTACCGCCCGTGTGTTGATGTTGGAACGGAACGTTGCCTCATTATTTATGGTGTGAAAGTGTTCACTTCCTGCTCACAGGCTCAGGTAGCTTAGCAGCCGGCACTGAATAGATGGGACATAAGAGTCAGGCAATCAGTAGGGTGCAGGCCACGGGGACTGTAGAAAACCTTCTATTCACTTCACAGCTACATAACTCACTCAGTAGTATAATACATGAAAGCAATGAGGTGCATTATTAATCTGGAAATAAGACTGGTTTAAATTGAGTGCATTTTTTTTCATCAAGTCGATCATAGACTTACACTTCTACCCCACTTCTTATCTCTGTCTCCTACTACCTTTCTTTTCCACCCGTTCTACTTCCCTCATCCTGCCTATTCTCTGCTGCTTTTTTAAAGGCTAGGCATCACCATCATGCCCTACTTCTAGCTTTCTTGTTTAAATCAATTTATTTTTCCCATATGTTTTCATGAACACTTCCTTTGTCCTAATATTGGGTTATAGTTTTCTTTAAAGGTCTCTAATCAAAAAAATTGTCCATGACAAAAACATTGTGCATGCGGATAGCACTTTTTATGATTATGAGCGCAAACGAGAGTTCTAAAAATGCTGTTGTTCCCAATTTGCAATCTTACATTTATCAGCTCAGCAGATTAGATGGCACAGGAATTACTTTTTTCTAAACTCTACTTTGTCTTGAAAATCCACTCTAGACACCTACGGTATGTGCTATAATTCATTGCAAGCTGCTCAGTGCAGTTCAATGTCAATCTCAATAGTTTGGCTCCCCATTGACTCTGCCTTCATTCACTTCTGTCTTCTGAACATGAATCTAAAATCAATTTTGATCATATAAAAGTTAAGCTAGGGTTACACAGTGACTTTGGATGCGACACATGTCACTGCTACACTGCAACATAATGCAGGTGAATGGGGTTGCATTGCACCCCTAGTGTACCGTGACCACCACAAGCAAGTCACCAAAAAAACTGGATCTGACATTTTGCAACTTGCTTGTTACAATGCAACTCCATTCACCTTGCATTTTGCTGTGATGTTGACATTGCACTGTTATGCTAGAGTAGCAACTCACTCGGGACAATAGATAAAGCTAAAACAAAATTGCAAATGCCGGTTACTGTACAGACTAGAGATTCTGACCCCATAGTCCCTAGTGGTTCCCGCGTGAGCAAAGATAGCGCTAATCACAAACTAGAAAATGGCACCTCGGACCTATACTGCCTGAAAGGCCGTCGACAACTTAAAGTTCCCCCTAAAGAACAGGAGGGCAGAGCAAAGTGTGAATTACCCACACAAGGGAAAGTGTTCTGAAAAAAGAAAGATCCCAGAGTGAGTAAAATAAACCATGAAACACAAAATAATGTATAAAGTACGTACTGTTAGATACTATGCAGCCTACTTCCTAAAAAATAAAAAGAAGATAGGTACAGAGTACAGAACAGAAACAGCAAAGAGAAAAACCCTAGCTGGAATTTCACTGACTGGCTTTACACTACAGCAGAATGGTTGAATATCCAATAGATACTATTACCAGCAGAAAATGCCAAGAGGGAGATAAAATATAAAGCCACACTTGAAAGGTGGTAGGGCAGACAAATGAAGACACTTGTGTTATGCTAAACAGAAGGCTGCCAGAATAGCAGAACCTAAGTACCTCGAAAAAGGTGAGTCTGCTGAGATTTGGCGGACAGAAGGGCTGACTCACAAAAAAAAAGGTCTCAAGGGTTCAAACCCAAGAGCATGACAGGCACATAGCGATCTTTGGTCACACGTCATGTGTCACTGCCAAATTCACTATCTTACCCCAACTTAAAGCTTAGATTTGGGTTATGAAGAAAGGAAAGGGGAATATGGGCGAGTTTCGGTGTCAGGATTAACAGTGAATGGCATTGAGCAGCTTGTAATGTATTAGAATACAAACAAGCTAAAGAAGGTAATCATTTAAACACAAACATTTTTTCCCAAAATAATAGCTGCAATATAAAATGCAAGGACGTCTGTAGCTGTTAATATAATCTTACATGCTTACATTTTATTTTGCAGAACCCGTATATGTCCCATTCCTCGTTGTTGGGTCCATATTCATTGCCTTCATCATCGTGGGCTCCCTGGTTGCTGTCTACTGCTGCACATGTTTGAGACCGAAGCAGACATCTCAACAACCGATGAGATTCACCTTACGCAGTTACCCTCCTGAATCTCTACCTATGATATTGACCAGTACTAGTCTACGGACTCCATCTAGACAATCTAGCACTGCAACCAGTTCCACCTCTACTGGAGGATCAGTACGTCGTCTTTCTTCCACCAGAGCAGATCCTGGTTATCTAGTAACCTCTCCCCCACCTCCGTACTCTTCAGCACATTCTATTCATCTCAATCCATCAACATTTATGGTGCCCACACAATACTTTTCATATCCTCTCCAAGCAGATGGAAACTCTAAGAACTGTCCTGATTTTCGACAGTAAGACTGTTTGGAAACTAATATCAATCTTTCATTTTTGTGGACAGTTTGTGGAATACAGGTACAGGATGGATGATACAGAGTATACAATTTTGTATTTCCGTGTAGAGACAAATAATGCACAATGTTTTACAAAGAAACCTGAAATATTGTGCAATAGAAGGTGTATAATATAGGAAACTTTTCTTTCCTTCTGGTAAAAAAAACAACTGCTGTACTAGGTGAATTGCTTTCGATTGTTGACCAGTAAAGATTCTCTAAAATACATTTCATTTGTAATAGGCCATACATTTTTCTACATGAAAACTGAAAAACCATAATAAATAAAAGCAAAATATGGTTAGTTTGAGATCTTGACTCAACACGTGACGTGATGTGTTTTTAATTTAAGAATGTCCCCACATATCATCATTTCAGGTGTGGTAACAATGTACACTAAAACTACACTGAATACACAAAGATAAACGCCACAACATTGAAATGGAACACCAAGGAGGAATACTCATGGAATTATGGAAATCACAGGATCAATAGACATGTTAATGATCTGTAAGTGATGAAAAGATGGAAACAACATTCCTAAAACATCTCGATTTACACACCATGGCTGCTATTAATGAGATTATCAATGGTTGTCTGAGGAATGTTCTGCCATGCTGAATGCGCATGGCCATGAAAATCAAGAACCATTGCAGGCAGCACCCTTTGCAATTGCCAAAAAATAAATCCCGAATTAACGCGATAAGAAACAAATCCAGAGATGTTGCACGCCATGGTAGCATGCTTAGGTCACTCAGGCTGCTCACAGTAGCTCCGGCAGCATGCAGCCTGGGGTTGTCGTGTTGAAAAAACAGCTCCTGGAACACTTTGAAGAAACAGCTGTACCACTGGATCCATGACTAAATCAATGTAACACAGAGTTGTTACTGTACTGGAATTGAAACTTGAAGGGTCCAGGCAATGTTTATGACGCCACTGTACAATCCCAGGAGTAGGACCAGTTTAACCTTGCCTCCCGAAGACCTCTTCATGGTGTTGCCCACGATGTCAGATTCGAAGAATGGTGTATAGTAATCCATTCTATACTGTAAGTGATATTGGTCATAATATACTAAACAGCATCTACACAAAGCAGAGTGTTTGCGAAACACAAGCCAGACGTCCAGATACAGATGGTCCTCTGACCTCATGGAGGGTGGAATAGGGGTCTATCCTGTTCAGTGATGAATCCTGTTTGTATCTTGGATGCAGTTGTGTGGTACTCATATTCAATACTGAATAAATTGAGATGTTTTGAACATTTTATTTCCATTATTTGCATATCATTATCATGTCTATTCACACAATTTCAATATTGAGGAATGTTGGAAATTGAGTTGTGCTTCAATATCCTACAAAAGAGAAAGATTCAAAACTGAGGTTCCAAATTAGTAAACTAGTACTTCATGTTTTAATTCATCAAGTCAATAGTCCAATTCAGCCATCATGTACGAGTTAAACCAGTACTGTAAGGAGACTTTGGCAAACTCCATTTAGATAGGCGTAATTGTTGGATCATGTGATCAATAAATTGATTATAGACTATATTTTCATGTGGCAATCATGGCATTAGGTCCTCTATTATGTGACTTTAACTGATCACCATTCACCATTGTAGGTCAAAATTTAAGGGATTTTTCCTTTTCAGTAAACTTCTGTGCACAGATGGATTTCATTTTGAAAAAAAAGATTCTGGGCTTTGCTCAACCTTCTCAGGTCCAGAACTTAGTCTCTGCCACTGCTCACAGTATCTTTAATTGTCTGCAGGGCTGACGTCCTGTTTGTAGCGCTGCAGCCAATCAGTGAACTCAGTAGCTGTGCCCAAGCAGATGGCACGAGTCGCTCAGTTCAATGATTAGCTGCAGTGCCGTGGATGTGACACCGGGAGTAGCAGCAGAAATGAAACTTAGCACTGTAACAAGGGATGGTAAGGCTTCATTCAGACATTTCTGAATCACACATACCCATTCCAATCTATGGTGATAAGCACATTTCCGTGCTTTTTTTTTTTTTGCCAATAGTGTGTCCACAAAGAAATCACAGAAAAATATTAGATTTTGATCCAAGTCATGGATCAAAATTACCCTTACGAGCCTATGGGTGCATCAAAAACATGGAGAGCACACGATGGCATCAGATTGCAGTCCCTGAGCGGTCCGTGATTCACAATGTAATGTATGGGGAGAGGGTTTGTAATTTATTCATTTATTTTTTTTCCTATGTGATAATCACTGATAAAACACTGATGGTAAATACTGACACACTGATGCAAAACAGTGTTTTTACGTGCAAGAAAAATCACAGATGTCTGAATGAGCCCTAAAGCACTGTGGTCTTGTGTTTGTTTGTTTTTTTTAAACAGACTGCAGTCGGCAGACAGGGGTTTTCTGAAAAAGGGAAAACCACCTTAAAATGGAGAAAATTCTAATGGGATCCAGTGCGGTCACAACTGAGTAATGAGGAAGAAACCACTTTGTAATATAATATTTTGGGCAAAAATCTACTATTGGTGGCAAGACGTGAAAAAATAAATGTGGTTCAAACCAACATAAATGGAAAGAGCATAATTTACCCTCCTCAGCCAATTTTTTTTTTTTAGCATTTTCATGCTTTCTTTTCTTTTAAGTACCATAGTCATAACTTTTCTTTTTATCATTGCACTGACAGATGTACGAGGCCTTATTTTTTGAGGTACATGATGGAGTTTTGAGTGACACCATTCATTTTACCATACAGAGTAAGGGACGATAGCAAGAAACTGCGGTGTTGTGAAAAGGTAATTATCAGAGACCGAAAAAACAATTGTTGTGTTATTCATTTTTTTCTCATTCTGTCTCTTACGGGTTTAATAATTTTATATTTTGAAAGACTGTACATTTCTAGAAGCAACAATGCTGGAACCAGCAAAGGAATACATGTGTGTAGGACTTCCCAATCCCTCAGATAAGCAAGACAAAGTAGAGCAGCCTTCCAAAATAAGTACAATAGGTGATATATATATATATATATATATATATATATATATATATATATACACATATACATATAGTACAGACGAAAAGTTTGGACACACCTTCTCATTTAAAGATTTTTCTGTATTTTCATGACTATGAAAATTGTACATTCACACTGAAGGCATCAAACTATGAATTAACACATGTGGAATTATATACTTAAAAAAGCGTGAAACAACTCTTGGTCTTCCTTTCCTGGGGCGGTCCTCATGTGAGCCAGTTTCTTTGTAGTGCTTGATGGTTTTTGCCACTGCACTTGGGGACACTTTCAAAGTTTTCCCAATTTTTCGGACTGATTGACCTTCAAGTAATGATGGCCACTCGTTTTTGTTTACTTAGCTGCTTTTTTGTTGCCATAATATAAATTCTAACAGTCTATTCAGTAGGACTATCAGCTGTGTATCCACCAGACGTCTGCTCAACACAACTGATGGTCCCAACCCCATTTATAAGGCAAGATATCCCACTTATTAAACCTGACAGTGCACACCTGTGAAGTGAAAACCATTCCCGGTGACTACCTCTTGAAGCTCATCAAGAGAATGCCAAGAGTGTGCAAAGCAGTCATCAAAGCAAAAGGTGGCTACTTTGAAGAACCTAGAATATAAGACATATTTTCAGTTGCTTCACACTTTTTTGTTAAGTATATAATTCCACATGTGTTATTCATAATTTTGATGCCTTCAGCGTGAATGTACAATTTTCATATAGTCATGAAAATACAGAAAAATCTTTAAATGAGGTGTGTCCAAACTTTTGGTCTGTACTGTATATTATATATTTGTATTAAACTTTATTTTTAATTTTGTTAGTTCACTTAGCAGACTTGAACCTGCAATTGTCTGATTGCTTGCATTATACACAGCAATAGCACAGTATTGCTGTATAAAGTAAAAATCACTGTCTTCTACGATACCCAGACACAGGCTGGACGTCACAGAAGCAATCATATGATAGGCACGGGGGCACCTATAATGACGTCTTTTGACAACATTTAAGAGGTTAACAACAGCGATTGTTGGTGCGCCAATCGCTGCTGTTAGAATTGCCAGCTATATGATATAGCCGGAATGTGCTCTGCGGAGCTGCTGAGCCTGCTCCTAAGTTCCCGACGAGCTCTGATGTAAAGGTATGGTACATCAGGGCAATAAGCGGCTGAACAGGTTTACAAAATAGTAAAAAACAAAACTCCCTTTTCATGTTCAAACTAAATGTTTTATTAAACTGAAACTGTGACAAAACATTGAAAAATACTGCGTTATCCATGCACATTCCTAAAGAAAAAGCTGACATAGATATAGAAAAACAAAAAATAAAATAAAACCAGTGCCATCTTCAAGTCATATCCTTGCTTGACTAAAAGACTAAAAATGAGATAAAATATAAATAACAAAACAAAACCTGAGTTATGACCAAAACATTCAGCAGAAACATTAGTCATGCAGCACCAAAACTTCTAGTTACAGCAGCAGGAATCGATTAGAAATCAAGAATAAATTCGATACGACCCATTAGACATCTAGAGCAAACAAAAAGCAGAACATAAAATAAAAAATATACACAAAATTTACAGTAAAAACAACAACTATACACATAATGGCAGGAAGAAAAGAGAAAACATTCAATCATGGCTTCTTTCAAAGTGTCTATATTCTGTTCTCCAATCTGATAGGACACCGGTTATGAGGAGACACAGGGCAAATGCCAAGTCTAAAATGTAAGGAAACGGTAAAATGCCCCAAAAGTTTCAATTAATAGAACCCACAAACCAGATTCTTCTACAGTCATAATGTTGCCTCGAACTATGTCTCCCCAATTTCACATCAGGTAGAAGAACAGTCTTTGAAGGTGTTGTCCAACTATTGGGTCAGTATTTTACTTAAATTCATATATTTGAGTGTTAAAAATAATTTTTTGCAATTGGGTTTCATTATAAAATTTACACAAATTTAGTATTTCAGTGCAAATTCAACTTTGATGAGTCTATGGTCATAAATCAGAAGAGAAGAACTCAGAGGAAGTTAAAGACAGGCTGTGTGCACACGTTCAGGATTTTTCAAGTTTTTTCGCTATAAAAACGCGGAAAAAAAACAATACATTAAGCATCAGAACATTAGAATGCAATCCGCAATTTTTGTGCAGATGATGCGTTTTTTTCAGCGGCGGAATCGCATTCCGGAAACGCAGCATGTTCATTCCTTGTGCGGAATCGCAGGGATTCCGCGCACATTGGAATGCATTGATCCGCTTACTTTCCACCTGTGGCTATGCCCACCATGCGGGAAGTAAGCGGATCATGTGCGGTTGGTACCCAGGGTGGAGGAGAGGAGACTCTCCTCCAGGCCCTGGGAACCATATAATTGTTAAAAAAAAAAAAAAAAGAAAAAAAGAATTAAAATAAAAAAATCATAATATTCTCACCTTCCAACTTCGCCGACAGTCGCGATGCTCCGGTCCCAATAATGGATTGCGAGAATGACCGGTGATGAGGTCATTCTCGCAATGCATTATTGGGACAGGAGCATCGCGAGGAGCGGGAAGACTCTCAGGGAAGTCGGAAGGTGAGAATATCATGATTTTTTTTATTATTATTTTTAACGTTCTTTTTACCATTGATGCTGCATAGGCAGCATCAATAGTAAAAAGTTGGTCACACTTGTCAAACACTATGTTTGACAAGTGTGACCAACCTGTCAGTTTTCCAAGCGATGCTGCAGATCGCTTGCAAAACGCTAGTGTTTAGCGGGAATACGCATGCCAATTCCGCATGCGATATACCCGCGGCAGGAGTTGCGTAATTGGCGCGGAAATTTCCGCGGCAATTCTGCAACGTGTGCACTTAGCCTTACAATCTCACTCCTAAAACTAAGCTCCTTGATGGATTTTCAGTTAACTCGTTCTATAGCCAGAAAACCGTGAAAAATTTCCAATGAAAGCCAACTGCAGAAAAATTAATTTTAGCCCCAAATACATGCATTAAAAAAGTCCCCAAAAGTGGACAACTCCGTTAAGTAAAATCAAAAATGTTATTCAAAAATCAAATATCTAACGGCGATTTTGCAAAAACTTAGTGTCAAGACATAGGTACGTGGTAAAAACAGAAAGTCGTTATTTCGATTGAACTGAGCCACAAACTTTTTAATGAACATAACATTTTTTTTTCCAAACACATAGTACTCAAGCATAGTGCAAGCCTGCAAATCATCAAAACCCCCCAGAAACAGGAGTTACATTGGTCAAACATCAGAAAAACATTGTACTTGAAAACTCATGCAGACAGAACAGGCACACTCATCTCAACCACAAGTGTTTAAGTCACAAAAAAAGTAAATGGAACTTCATCATCCGGAGGCGGATGTCGATCCATCCAGAAACAGAAGAGAAGGGAATGATTCCAGACAAAGTAAAACCAACTCCAGTCATAGGTGCCGTTTACTTATTCAAATGAGGATCAAGACGGCAAATTAGCAATGCAGCATTGAACAGCTAAATATTTTACATCAATATTCAGTAGTACGATCGCCTTTCCTGGCCTCCTATGTAGAAACTATCAGTTAAATAAGTGCAAAAATAATGTAACAACTAGACTTGAAAGCAATGGAAAAAAAGCTACTACAGACAAGGTGCCGATGTAGCGCCAAATACAGTGGACTGACTTCAGTTACATTTTGCACACACGGCATTGGCACCGAAAATCAAAAATGCGTATTGATGCACAACATTGCAAAACAGTTAAAGGGAACCAGTCACCTGAAAAAAAAAACACCATTAGCCAGCAGATATGGGGTCAATCTGCAGGTTAATAGCGTTCTGACACCATGCAGTGTAGCGCCAGCAGCGAGACCCCCACTGCCAGCAGGAAATGACCTTTATGCCCCCGGCAGCATTCAGCTTCCAGTCTAGGGGTGGCGCCAGCACGTCTTCAGTCACAGCTCTGTGCATCGAGAGGCACTGACTGACAGCAGGATCAGCTTCAGAGCTGGCTGTCAGTCAGTGTTGGGCCGCGGATACAGCTGCTACTCTCTATACACAGAATTGGTGACTGAAGACGTGCCGGCGCCATCCCTAGACTGGAAGCTGAACACTGCCCGCGGAATAAAGTTATTTTCCTCCCGGCAGCGGGGCTCTCAGTGCTGGCACAGCACCGCACGGTGTCAAAATGCTATTAACCTGCAGATTAACCCCATATCTGCAAGTTAACTTTTTTTTTTACATGACAGGTTCCCTTTAGATACACAGGGCTTTCAAAACTAACTCACACTCACTTTCATTTTGTAGAGACGCCCCTTTGACAAGGTAAAAGGGTATCGCCCAGTAGTTAGTTAATTTACATATTTATAGGAGTAAAAATAGAGGAATGGTGCAATAAAAAGTTATAATGAACAAAAAACGCTCCTGTTAATTCACGGGAAATAAGAGTCTCAAATAGACATGTCAGGAGAGATAAAAGGTCCACAATAAGGAGGGGACCTGCACAAAAGCTTTGTATAAATCATTTTATCCAGCACATTCTTTAAAAATATCCTGTTCAATCAGATAATATACCCCCTAAAATAAAATAAATAATTGGCCAAGATGTGAAACCTCCTTTAAGATATATCCCGGCCCTTTAGTACTTCCTGCGCCCCCTAGATGATAACTCTTTTTCCACAAGTAAAAAAAATTAAACAGCATGTGCATGAGTTTATAGCAATCTCATTCACTTCGCTGGTAATCAAAGTGCAGCAAGTTTTTTTTTTCTTCCCTTGAAAACCACGTGGCAAAAACGCAGAGTGTGCACAGGCCCTAAAAACTTGGGAACGCATAAAAGTGGGGAGCAGCCGGCAATGCAGTTAGACCTCCCTGATTGGGGGAATGGGGTCGGTCTTGAATATATGTTAGAACATTATTCTATCATACAAGATAAGAAATGTTAAAGCTTTTCTTTTCTTCTAGATATTTTAAAGGTATTCGGGGATATATGTTGTGAAGTTGCTTTTATGCGGATACATTTGCTATAGTATTTATTATAACTTGTCATGGAGGCACTTATAAATTAACTGCATATTACAGATGTAGGCATTTATCTACGGGTCACTGGTATTTTATTTCTTCTGCTAAGCACCTATATGGATAAAAGTATAACCCACATATAACCTACATATTATGTGTTAATGGGTATGCAGATAAAGCTGTTCCGATCACTTAGAGGGAACAACGTGTTTACATTAAAATAATATTCATAAGTAAAAAGAAATGTGTATGCAGTTTACACATAAAAATAAGAATTCCTTTACTTTCACTCATCAAAAACTATTCAGGAAAAAAATATTTAAGATGTTGATAGAGATTATATATATATATATATATATATATATATATATATATATATATATATATATATATATATATATATATATATATATATATATATATATATATATATATATATATATATATATATATATATACGCACACACAGTATATAAAAAATTGTATGACCAAAGTGGAAATACAACATGGGCTAAATTACTTCAATGTTAAAAAAAAAAAAAAAACCACAACAAAACAAAAACAGCAAAAAACATGGAGACGCAAGAAGGAAATGTATCATGCGACACAGCAGTTAAAGTCACGGGCTTCAGCGAAACGCATCACCCCTCCCGTCTTGACACACAGGCAGATGCAGCACAGCAGACACATTTGCTACTTTACAAGATAAACAGAAATGCATGAATAAGACGAAAGGTGTAAAATGTCACAGATAATAAAAACAAGGGCCCTGGCAGCGCATTGACAGTGCCTCATAGACAGGATCACAAATTCCCTTATTGAGCAAAATGCATCTTACTGCTTCTATCTCCAAAGTCGCACGGAGAAGAGACGCAGCGTAAATAAGAAGCCATTGTGTCTTTGGCAAACATATTTATTAAATAGTTTGACACATAACCCTCTACAGCGGCGGCGCTCGGATCAGTGAGGCGGGAGGACCTCAGGTCTTTCACTTCTGAATTCCAGAACTGTCGTCAATCTTGTAGACTCGTGATCCAGCACTTTGATGGTCAGTAGAATTATCTGGATGGTCACTAAGGCAGCAAGGCATTTCTTCCCTCATAATACTGAAACATCCTTCCGTCTAGCACATTCCCTATCACAGTTGTGTTCGTCTTCTTACTGACGAGCTGAAAATAAGATTTTGAATGTTTAGAAACAATTTGTTCGATGTCTTCTTCAGGAATCGGGAGACAGTTTTGACCACAGATCTTCTTGAAACCTGAAGAGAAGCTTTGATATTTCACTGTTATATTTCTCAAGACGGAGACGTCTTGTTTCACCATTCGTCTGGTTTTTGCTTTGTAGTGTCATAAGCTCGGATTACTTCTGACTGTGAGACAATGCCATTCTCATCCTGGGAGAAAGCGTATCCATCTGTAAAAAATGAGAGGAACGTTTTATGGACTGGTAGAACACGCTTACACTCTGGTCGTACTGGTGTTTTGGCTTTACAGGTGCCTAAATGTATATTATGGATCTGTTAGAAGAATCCTACTAATAATTAGTTTGTTGGAAGGTTTACTTTTTTTTCTTGGATAGTGGCTAATTTTTCTGTGACCAGCAAAAAGCCGCTTAGGCAGATTTAAAAGGTAGTCAAACCATAAAGTAAATAGAAGAGTATATAAAGAACATAGGTTATTCAAAGTCTAAGGGTACTGTCACACAGTGCAATTTTGATCGCTACGACGGTACGATTCGTGACGTTCTAGCGATATCGTTACGATATCGCAGTGTCTGACACGCTACTGCGATCAGACATCACGCTGAGAATCGTACGTCGTAGCAGATCGTTGGGAACTTTCTTTCGTCGCTTGATCACCCGCTGACATCGCTGGATCGTTGTGTGTGACAGCGATCCAGCGATGTGTTCGCTTGTAACCAGGGTAAACATCAGGTAACTAAGCGCAGGGCCGCGCTTAGTAACCCGATGTTTACCCTGGTTACCAGCGTAAACGTTAAAAAAACAAACAGTACATACTTACATTCCGGTGTCTGTCCTCCGGCGTCTCAGCTTCTCTGCACTGTGTGAGCGCCTGCCGGCCGGAAAGCGAGCACAGCGGTGACGTCACCGCTCTGCTTTCCGGCTATGGTGCTTACACAGTGGAGAGAAGCTGAGACGCCGGGGACAGACACCGGAATGTAAGTATGTACTGTTTGTTTTTTTAACGTTTACGATGGTAACCAGGGTAAACATCGGGTTACTAAGCGCGGCCCTGCGCTTAGTTACCCGATGTTTACCCTGGTTACCCGGGGACTTCGGCATCGCTCCAGCGCCGTGATTGCAAAGTGTGACCGCAGTCTACGACGCTGGAGCGATAATTCTACGACGCTGGAGCGATAATCATACGACGCTGCGACGTCACGGATCGTGCCGTCGTAGCGACGAAAATTGCACTGTGTGACAGTACCCTAAGACTCTAAAAAACAAAAAAAGCAGACCAGGGTTGATCAATGGCCTTTTTATCAGGACTCACAAGGAAATGCTGGTTGTAAACAAAGATCATCAAAGTTCATAAAGAAAGTAGGCCTACTAATGTAAAAGTGACAGATAAAAGCCACAAGGATTAAAACACATAAATGTTTAGGCTGTCAAGCATCAGTCATATAGTCTACTGCCACTGATGGCGATATATTAAAGAAAAATGAGGGATGCTAAAATTCAGCATAATATTAAATGCAGGAAAAATGCAAAAGAATAAAAAATAAAATATCTAGTAAGAGGCTAAGTTGGATCAATACCACAAAGTTTTTCTCTGTTAACAGCTTCCTGTTTAAGATCTTCCTGACAGGGCGATATTTTATTTTGTACTTTTATTTTTCTTATCCCTCTTCCAAAAGCCATAACCATTTTATTTTCCTACTGGTATGTCCACATTAGGGTTTTTATTTTTTTGAAGAATTAGTTACAGTTTTGAATGACATCTCTACTTTACCAAATAAATTAATGAAAAGTGGGAAAGAAATTTTGTGTGTTGTAAAATGGTGAAACAAAATGCAATACAGCCGTAGCTTTTTGTTTTTACGGTATTAATTGTTCAGTAAAAATGACCTGGCAACAGGATTAGAATGATTACAGTGATACCCACTGTGTATAGCTTTTATTATATTTTTATGGCAAAAAAAAAATTATGAAATTTGTAAGTAAAAATGTTTGGCTTGCGTCAATTTTGTGAGTTGCGTAATTTTTATTTTTTTCCCATTTTTCCATCAATGAAGGGTGTGGCGAGCTGACATTTTTATTGGTTCCATCTTTTGGGGAGAGGTGCAGAGACTACAGTAATAGGTTTATTTTTTTAATTCTTTATATTTGAACTGGGAAAAAAAAAAGTGATTCCAACTTTAAAAAAAAAAAAAATACTAAAAACGTTACTTTTTACTTTACTTTTAAGGCCCCCTCGAAGAACTGAACCTGTGATCACTTGTTCCATATTCTGCAATACTACAGTGTTGGAGAACGGTTACAAGATGAAAGCATTCTACTTAAATCCTGCTGTTCGAGATGGACAGTGGTTAAACTGTGGCAAATTGGAGGAAGCTTTGATAGCCGGTGCCTACTGCAATGACTATGTATCAAGCAGGTTCAGCTCCTTGTTCTTCTCCATAAGCCTTACCTCAACGAGTGAAGAACATCACACGTCAGTAAGGTGTTGACGGTTAGTAAGGTGTTGGAGGTTTGTCTCATCTGGGCGACTTTTTTTTTTTTTTTTTAAAAGTCATTTCTGTGGGATCATCTGCCAATATCTCTATGGGAAGCTATACAGGTGCACTACTACTCCTTCCAAGATATTTACCCAACTTAAAAATAGTCCAAAAAAAACAAAAGTTCCTACAGTGTGGGCCGCTCTACATATAGCAGACGAGTACTCACGCAGCAGGTTTTGTTGTACAGACTCTGAACGATACATGTTGACTGTGTTCTTCTTGAAAACATTTTTCAGCAGCTGCGCCCGCTCTGTTAAACTGTGGACACACAAAAAAGTTGCAATCATGAAAAACAAGAATAAATAAAAAGATTTTGGCAGAAGAATTTAAATGAGGTGTAAATACATTTTCATTCTAAATACAGTCTCCAGCTCCCACGAGAGAAGGCGGAATAAAGTAAGGTGCGTTTATAATGCGTCAATATTTTATTGCGTTGCTGCATTCAGCAAATCATAGCTCTTCCTGGTGCCGAAATTGCCGTAATTTATTGGAGCAGTGACAAACCTTGGTAACAGAACGCATATGAGAAAGAAAAAAGCTGGAAACTCCTTACAATTTGTAACTTTAAGTTCTATAAGATGGTTATACCAACGCAGAGGAAAAAACATGTTACGATTAAGACGGATTCGTCGAAATGAATCAACATTTCTTCTGCTTTTTTATTGACGATCTTTTACTCCTTCACCCTGATGCCTGTTTTCACCTTCCTGACCATTCCAAATTTTACAATTCTGACCAGTGTGGTATGAACTCTAGAACACTTCAACAAACTTAATTCTTATGCCTCTAAATCAGAGATATATCACACGAGATGGTTAATAAATAACATTTCTACTTTACATCAGCACAATTTTTGAAGTATTTTTTGTTACAAAGTTAGAAGAGTTATAAGTTGACCAGCGAATTCTCATTTTTACAACAAAGTTTACAAAAACTTTTTTTTTTTTTTTAGGAGCCACATCACATTTCAAGTGACATAGAGGTGCCTATCTGACAGAAAATACCCCAAAAGTGACATAATTCTAAAAACAGCACCCCTCAGGGTACTCAATACCACATTCAAGAAGTTTATTAACCCTTCAGGTGCTTCACAGGAACTGAAGCAATGTGGAAGGAAAAAATTAACATTTTTTAACCTTTTTCCACAAAAATGTTATTTATCCCCAATTTTTTTATTTTTACAAGGGTAATAGGAGAAAATGGACCCCAATATTTGTTGTGCAATTTTGTCTGACTAGGCCAATAGCTCACATGTGGGGGAAAACTACTGTTTGGGAGCACAACAAGACTTGCAAGAATCATTAGCGGACTCCATGCGGTGTTTGGAGAGCCCCTGATGTGCCTAAACAGTGGAAATCCCCAAGCGACCCCATTTTGGGAACCAGACCCCTCAAGGAATGTGTCTAGATGTGTGGTGAGCACCTTGAACCCTTAGGTGCTTCACAAACATTTATAACAAAGCTATGAAAATAAAAGATCACATTTTTCTCACAAATTTAGTTTTAGCCCAGTTTTTTTCTTTTCACAAGGTTAACAGGAGAAAATGAAACCTACAATTTGTTGTGAGATTTCTCCTGAGTATGCCAATACCCCATATGTGGGGGAAAACTACTGTTTGGGTGCACGACAGGGCTTGGAAGGAAAGGAGCGCCATTTGACTTTTGGAGCGTAAAATTGTCTGGAATCATTAGCAGACGCCATGTCGCTTTTTGAGAGCCCCTGATGTGCTTAAACAGTGCAAACGCCCCCCACAAATGAACTCATTTTGGAAACTAGACTGCTCAAGGAATTAGTCTAGACGTGTGGCGAGCACCTTGAACGAACAAGTGCTTCACAGAGTTTTACAACGTTGATCTGTGAAAATGAAAAAAAAATGTTGTTTAAGCTCCAAATGTTTTCATTTTCACAAGGCTAGCAGGAGAAAATGGATCACAAAATTTGATGTTTAAGTACTCCTGAATACACGGATACCCCATATGCGGTCGAAAACTACTTTTGAGGCACAGTGCAAAGCTCAGTAGGGAAGAAGTGCCATATTGGAGTTCAGATTTTGCTGGACTGGTTTCAGGGTGCCATGTCACAGTGGCAGAGCGCCTTAAGTGCCAGAACAGCAGAATCCCCCCAAAAGTGAAGGCAGTTTTACAAACTACTCTTCTCAATGAATTCATCTAGGGGCTCAGTAATCATATCGACAGTTTAGGTGCTTCACAGAATTTTTTACCATTGGGCAGTGAAGAAAAAATAATAACATTTTTACAACCAAAATGTTGTTTTAGCCCAACATTTTAAATTTTGACACTAAGAAATGGGTAAAAATGGAACCAAAATTTGGCCCATAATTTCTGCTGAATGTAGAAATACCCCATATATGTGGCTGTACAGTACGGCTTAGCCACACTGCGAGACTCGGGAGAGACTGAGTGCTATTTGACTCCTGGAGCACAGATATTCCTAGAATAGTTTGCCATCTCCATAATATACAGAGCCCCTAAGTGCAAGAAAAGGAGAATCCTCCTCAAGTGACCCCATTATGGAAATTATACCCTTTTGGGAATTTATCTACAGGTGTAGTGACGATTTTGACTGCAAGGGTGTTTTCCAGAAAAAAGCAGCAGTGGATGTTGCGGAGTGAAAAGTGCAAACTGCCATTGTAGTGTCCATCTAAAGCTTCTGGAGATATGTACCTGTAAATTAGACGGACTCATCGCTACAGGAATGCCAAACGTGTGGATTCTAAATGTAGTTCAGGCACACTGGAGCTCAGAAGGGACATTTGGATTTGGGAGTGCATCATTTGTTGAATTTCTTTTGGGTGGGGGCGAAGGGTGAGGAGCCTTTTCACCTTTCCAGAGCCTTCGTACTACCAGTAACATTGAAGCTCCCTATATTTCCGTTAACAGATGATGTATCTGAGTGGGGACTTACTCTTTTTTTGTGGGTTGACTTGAAGCTTTTATTGGGAACATTTTACATAACATTTGGGATCACATTTATTCGGTGTGCTACGCTGAGCACTTACAGTAGAGACCAAAAGTTTGGACACACCTCATTTAAAGTTTTTTTTGTATTTTCATGACTATGAAAATTGTACATTCACACTGAAGGCATCAAAACTATGAATTAACACATGTGGAATTATATACTTAATACCAGTTGTTTCACACTTTTGTTATGTCTTATATTCTAGGTTCTTCAAAGTAGCCACCTTTTGCTTTGATGACAGCTTTGCACACTCTTGGCATTCTCTTGCTGAGCTTCAAGAGGTAGTCACCGGGGACGGTCTTTCAACAATCTTGAAAGAGTTCCCAGAGATGCTTAGCACTCGTTGGCCCTTTTGCCTTCACTCTGCGGTCCAGCCCACCCCAAACCATCTCGATTGGGGTCAGGTCTGGTGACTGTGGAGGCCAAGTCATCTGGCGTAGCACCCCATCACTCTTCTTGGTCAAATAGCCCTTACACAGCCTGGAGGTGTGTTTGGGGTCATTGTCCTGTTGAAAAATAAATGATAGTCACCAGACCTGACCCCAATCGAGATGGTTTGGGGTGAGCTGGACCGCAGAGTGAAGGCAAAAGGGCCTAGTTAATAGTTAACTATTAACTAGATAAATGCCGCTGTCAAACGCTGACAGCGGCATTTAACTGGCGCTTCCGGCCGGGCGGCTGGAAATGAGCGCATCGCTGACCCCCATCACATGATCGGGGGTCAGTGATGCGTCAGAATGGTAACCCGAGGTCCTTGAGACCTCTATGGTTACTGATGCCGGCCTGCTGTGAGCGCCCCCCTGTGGTCGGCGCTCATAGCACACCTGCATTTCTGCTGCATAGCAGCGATCTGATGATCGCTTATATGTAGCAGAGCCAATCGTATTATGCCAGCTTCTAGCCTCCCATGGGCTATTGAAGCTTGGCAAAAGTAAAAAGAAAAAAAAAGTTAAAAAAATAAGAAAAAAAATATAACAGTTTAAATCACCCCCCTTTCGCCCCATTCAAAATAGATCAATAAAAAAATAAATAAATCAAACCTACACATATTTGGTATCGCCGCGTTCAGAATCGCCCGATCTATCAATAAAAAAAAGGATTAACCTGATCGCTAAACGGCGTAGCGAGAAAAAAATTTGAAATGCCAGAATTAGGTTTTTTTTTGGTCGCCGCGACATTGCATTAAAATGCAATAACGGGCGATCAAAAGAACATATCTGCACCGAAATGGTATCATTAAAAACGCCAGCTCAGCACGCAAAAAGTAAGCCCTCACCCAACCCAAGATCATGAAAAATGGAGACACTACGGGTATCGGAAAATGGCACAATTTTTTTAGCAAAGTTTGGAATTTTTTATCACTACTTAGATAAAAGAGAACCTAGACATCTTTGGTGTCTATGAAATCGTAATGACCTGGAGAATCATAATGGCAGGTCAGTTTTAGCATTTAGTAAACCTAGTAAAAAAGCCAATCAAAAAACAAGTGTGGGATTGCACTTTTTTTGCAATTTCACCGCACTTGGAATTTTTCTCCCGTTTTCTAGTACACGACATGCTAAAACCAATGATGTGGTTCAAAAGTACAACTTGTTTTGCAAAAAATAAGCCCTCACATGGCCATATTGACGGAAAAAGTCTTAGTTACTCACCGGTTAACGGTGTTTTTCGGAGTCCATGACAGCACTACGGAGAGAGGGGATCCGCCCTTCAGGAACAGGAAACCTACAGATACATAAGGGCGGCACCTCTCCCACGCATCAGTTGGTTTACAGAGCACAAGAGGACCACCAAGGTTAATAGCATACATAATAAACAATGATACAAATAACTAACTATTCACTACCCGTGAATTATATAAATAAAGGAAGAGGTGTACACCCAGAACTTAAGAAGACGGGAGGGTATGTACAGGTGCTGTCATGGACTCCGAAAAACACCGTTAACCGGTGAGTAACTAAGACTTTATCGGTCGTCCATGACAGCACTACGGAGAGAATTACAGAGAGTAACTAACTAGGGAGGGACTACAGCTTGCAGCACCCTTACACCAAACGAAAGGTCAGAAGAGGCACCCAAGTTCAATCTATAATGGTTATAGAATGTGTGTGGAGAAGACCAAGTAGCAGCCTTACAAATTTGGTCGATCGACACCTCCAATCTTTCCGCCCACGAAGCCGCCATAGCTCTAGTGGAATGCGCTTTCAGACCTTCAGGCGCCGGCTTGCCCTTTGAGATGTATGCCAGCGAGATAGCCTCCCTGATCCATCTAGCTAAAGTAGATTTTGATGCCCTGTGACCCTTCCTACTACCCTGATAGGACACGAATAGGGCGTTATCTATCTTCCAGGGATCAGTTACTGCCAGATATTCCAGGATACATCTTTTTACATCTAAAGTGTGTAGCTTCCTTTCCTTATCGTTAGTAGGATTGGGGAGGAAGGATGGAAGAACTATTTCCTGTGTTCTGTGGAACCTGGACACTACTTTAGGAAGATATGCTGGATCAGGGGATAGTATCACTCTATCATCCCTAAGCTGCATGTAAGGGGGAACCCTGGATAATGCTTGGATGTCGCCTATCCTACGCGCCGATGTTAGGGCCACCAGGAAGGCTACTTTAAGTGATACATTTTTAATAGAGGCTGATGCAATTGGCTCAAATGGGGCCTCTGTCATGGCTGAGAGGACTAGGTTCAGGTCCCATGGCATGACCCTATTCTTCACCATTGGCCTGGACCGTTTTGTCGCTCTGATGAATCTGCTGACCCAGTGATTCTCAGCAATGTTGCAGCCAAAGAGGGCCCCTAAGGCTGATACCTGCACTTTAAGTGTATTTGGGGATAACCCCATATCTAACCCTTTCTGTAAGAATTCTAAAATCTGGTCTATTGGTATTGACTGACCAGCTATTACCCCCGAGTTTTGAAGGAACCTCTTCCAGATCCTAACATAAATCTTTGTGGTGATTATTTTTCTGCTCTTCAGTAGTGTTAATGAGGCCCGGAGAGAACCCCCTATCCTTTAACAGCGCCCGCTCAAAATCCACGCCGTCAGATGAAGGCCAACCGCCCGAGGATGGTAGACTGGGCCCTGGGACAGGAGATCCGGGATGTCTGGCAAGACCCATGGGTCGGATATCGACATAGCCCTCAGGCATGGAAACCACGTCCTTCTGGGCCAGAAGGGGGCAATTATTATCACTGTGGCTTTGTCCTTCCTGATTTTCCTCACCACCAGAGGAAGTAGAGACAGGGGAGGAAAGGCGTAGGCTAGCCTGAAGTTCCAGTCTATGAGGAGGGCGTCTACTGACAGAGGATTTTCTCTGGGGTTGAGAGAGCAGAATTGTGCCACTTTCCTGTTTTCTTTTGTGGCAAACAGGTCTATTTCTGGTTGACCCCATCTTTCCACGATGAGGTTGAAGATGGAGTCGTTCAGGGACCACTCCCCCTGCCTCAATGTGTTGCGGCTTAAGAAATCCGCTGTAGTGTTTTCTGCCCCTCTTATGTGAAGAGCCGTCAATGAGAGAAGATGTTGCTCTGCTAGATGGAATAGACGATCTGCTACGCACATTAGGGATTTGGAACGAGTCCCGCCTTGGTGATTTATGTATGCCACGGCGACCCGATTGTCCGAGAATACCCGCACGTGGTGGCCCTGTAGATAGACAAGGAGTGATTTAACTGCCTGTTCCACAGCCGTTAACTCCTTTAGGTTGGAAGACATTTCTATCTGATCCTGATCCCAAAGCCCCTGGATCAATGTATCCCCCATGTGAGCCCCCCATCCAGAAGGGCTAGCGTCCGAGGTGACTATACGAGTTACATTATATTCCCAGGGGACCCCTGTGGACAGGTTCTCTTGGACTAGCCACCATCCGAGGGATATAATAGCGTCTTGGGATAGGGTCATCAGGCTCTCCAGACATCCCCCCAACCTTTTTTGTTGTAACAGCACCTCGCCCTGAAGTATCCTCGTATGATACTGGGCCCATCGGACCGCTGGAATACAGGACGAGAGAGAGCCCAACAGAGACATGGCTCTTCTAAGGGACATGGTGGGGTTTTTAGAGGCATTCAGCACCTGAAGGTGCAGGTGATCAATTTTCTCTTGAGGCAAACGGCATTCCTGAACCTGGGAATCCAGGGTCAGGCCTAAAAATCGCTGCACCGTCATGGGCTGTAAGCGTGATTTTTTGACATTTAGCATCCACCCCAGACGCTCCAGAGCAGACATCACTTTATGTAACTGTTCCAGACAGTGATCCGCCGTTTTACCTACGATAAGGAGATCGTCCAGGTAGGGGATTATTAGAATGTTGGACTCATGCAAGTGAGCCATAACCTCCGCCATAACTTTGGTAAACACTCGAGGGGCGACCGATATACCAAAGGGGAGGGCCCTATACTGCAAGTGTCTGATTACCCCATCCAACCTTACCGCCACCCTCAGGTATCGTTGGTGACCTGCATAAATGGGGATATGGTAATAGGCGTCCTTCAAATCCAATACTACCATAAAGCAGTTTTTAAACAGCAGCTTTATTGCGGTGTTAATAGTTTCCATCTTAAATGATTGGACGGTCAGGAAATTATTAAGAGCCCTAAGGTTAATAATTGTTCTGAAGGAGCCATCAGGTTTACTTATTAGAAATAGAGGAGAGTAGAATCCTCTACCCTGTTCTCCTTCCGGAACCTCTGACAGGACATTCTTACTGAGCAGGTCGTGAACTTCTGCTTCCAGGGCCGCCTGTTCTGCTGGAGAGGACCCGAGTGGGGTAACTCTGAAGAAGTTCTGAGGGATGGAGGAGAACTCTAGCCGCAGACCCGTAGCTATTAACCCCAAAATCCAATCACTACTGGAGATTTTGGACCAGGCCGGGTAGAAGGCAGATAGTCTACCTCCCACCGGGGCGACTAGTCATTGGGGTGGTTTTTTGACCTCACGGGATGGCTCCTGACGTCCTCCACCTCCAAACATAAATCCAGTACCTTTCTTCTTTTTCTCATCCCATCTGCTCTGGTCTCTGGCTGGTCTCCTCCGAAAGAATCTTTTCCCTGTGAAGGGACGCCTGTAAGAGGTAGCTGGTAGATTGGGAAACTTTTTCTTCTCGTCTCCAGCTTTCTCCAGCAGTTCGTCTAGGACTGGACCAAACAGGTATTCCCCTTCGCATGGGATAGAGCACAGACGGGATCTGGATTGAAGGTCACCTGGCCAACATTTCAGCCATAGGGCCCTGCGTGCTGCGTTTGATAGTCCGGCCGCCCTAGCCGCCATTCTTGCCGAATCCGCAGATGCGTCCGCGAGAAAGGCAGCGGCATTCTGAATTGTTGGCAGGAATTTCAACATAGAGTCTCTGGAAACACCGCCTTCCAACTTAGACCCTAGCTGATCCAGCCAGACCATCATCGATCTGGCTGCACATGTCGCCGCTACAGCAGGTCTCAGGGCACCCGCCGACATCTCCCATGTCCCTTTAAGGAATGAGTCAGCCTTCTTATCGAGAGGGTCCTTTAGGGAAGCCATGTCGTCGAAGGGGATAGATGATTTTTTAGACGCCTTCGACACCGCTGCGTCCAATTTCGGCGCCTTATCCCATGTATTCACCATGGGGTCCTCAAAGGGATATCTGCGTTTAAAGGCAGGTGGAAAAGAGCCTTTCTTCTCCGGTTTTTTCCATTCCCTTTTGATGAGGTTCTGGACCTTGTCATTGAGCGGAAAAGACCTACGTTTTTTAGGGTCTAGACCGCCAAACATTAGGTCCTGTGTAGAGAGTTCTGGCCTTTCATCAGCCACCCCCATGGTGGATCTAACTGACTTAATAAGTTTGTCCATTTGGTCCAATGGGAAACAGAACCGGTTAGACTCCTCTTCCGAAGAGGACGCTGAGGAGACAGAGGCGTCTGACTCATTCTCCCTACTAGGGCCAGCGGACAACTCCGACTCTGAGGCGCTAGGCTCCCTTCTTCTTTTTGAAGACTCCCCCCGGGACAGGGATTTCAGGGAATCTTTCACCTCCTTCCTGATAATCTCCCTAAGGCTTGATGTGAAATCAGGAGACTCTTCCGCCACCTATGGGAGCGGAGAAAAAGGCTATGTAATTTATCTGGCGCTACCGCTATCAGTGTTCCCATCAATTTATTTCCTACCGTCTGCCGTACACACGACTGACAAAGTCTCTTAGGGTAGGCGTCTGGCAAAGGGCAAGCGCATAGCGCGCACTCCTTGTTTTTTGATTTACCAGCGCTTTTTTTCCCCTACGGAAATAAACATAGGAAAAGACTGCATCAGGGTACATTCACGAAGATCTCTTACCCAGGCAGTAGCGGTAGGTACCGGATTACTGGGGGGTCGGTCCAGATCCTTCTGCTTAGATCTGCGACTGGTCTGGTTACTGCGTCCGCGGGTCTTCAGCTGGGGGTTCGCATGGGACTTCTCCGAGGATCCATCCTGCTCCTGCTCCAGCAGACCGACGGCAGCTTCCGGCTCATCCATAGCTGCAGATGGGCTCACAAGCAGTGCTGCAGCATTCTGTTTGGCTATAAATAGCCCTCCCCCGGATCCGGAATCAGTGCAGGTGTGTGGCCAAATCCACCCCCCCGACTTGCAGGTGACTGCTCCACCCCCCCCTGCACCCAAACGCCCCCCTCCCCCGCCCCCGCCGCATGCAGGACAGCGGCGTTTTTAGAAAAAAACCGGCCGGCGTTTGACTTCCGGTTTTGGCCCCGCCCCCTGCACGTCACTTCCGGTTTCAGGCAGAACGCTCAGAAACGTGCCCGGAAGCTGGGGAACGGTGCCGCCGGACCATCCAGCCGCCCCCCCGCTACGCCACCGCCGCTTCCACGGCCGCAGCCCAGCGGTGACCGCGGCAGAGGCCGGCGTCCGACCCCCAGCTCCGGTCCCGAATCAAAAGGAGCACACAGGACGCCGCGCTGCACCGCACCGACGGGGATCAGAGTGGGGAAGACCGAGGCCCAGGGGGGAGAGCGGACCCCGGGGGGGGGACATACTCACCTGCTGACCACTGGGGATGGACCTCCTCCGGACGTCGCTCCACACTGCACCGCTCACTGTCGTGGAGCCCTACCCGGACCCACCGTGGCGCTTCCAGGGACCCGCACTGCCCGAGGTAGGAGACCCCCTCGCTACCTGGGTCGGACAGCCGGCCTGGGTATTGATAGGAGAAACGAAGTCGTATCTGCAGGGAATCCTGTCCTCCAGGAACAGGAAACCAACTGATGCGTGGGAGAGGTGCCGCCCTTATGTATCTGTAGGTTTCCTGTTCCTGAAGGGCGGATCCCCTCTCTCCGTAGTGCTGTCATGGACGACCGATAAATAAAAAAGTTATGGCTCTGGGAAGAAGGGGAGCAAAAAAACGAACACGGAAAAACGGAAAATCCCAAGGTCATGAAGGGGTTAAATGAGAAGGTGTGTTCAAACTTTTGGTCTGTACTGTACATTGGGGTTTCCATTTAAATCTCCAAGTAAAGTGATTCAGTTGAAACCCCTGAGGGATCAATTCACTATAATGAGGCAGCAGAATTATTCTGGACTCCATCTGGCCTCTGTTCAGCAGTGTCCTTTTCAGAGGTCCACAAAACTGTGGTTGACTGCGCTTTTATGCATGTCTAAAAAGACGGACATCGCTGGATCACAGGCCAGACTGCGTCCATAGTGCCTACATTTGGCTCATTATAGGGAATTTTCTGCTGGGGGTTCCTTCTGAATGACATATTACAGAGATTTACACAGAAACCCCGATGTAAGCACTCAGAGTAGAGCACAGGATAAATGTCATCAGAGCCTTACTGCGATCTTTGGTAGGCAGAATGAACAAATCAACAGACGTGATTTTATTCTTTTACGCCGTTCCTTGTGCAGTATAAGTGATTAGATGACTATTCTTCGGTTCGGTACGATTACAGCGATGCCACATTTATATATTTTTTTTATGTTTGGCTGCTGTCACACACGAAAATATGCTTTTTATTGTGGTTTTTTCATCCCCATATATTCAGAGCTATAATGTTTGCTTACTTTGGCTGACAGTCATGTGAGGGCTTGTTCTTTGTGGGACAAATTGACGTTTTTATTGCTACCATTTTCGGGCAAATTACACATCTTGATCGCTTTCTATTCCGATTTTTGGGATAGAGTAAGCAAAAAACAATTCAGGAATAGGTTTTTTTTTTTTTTTACGCATGTGGCAAAAATTGGTAAGGCAGCTTTATTCTTTGGGTCAGTACGATTACATTGATGTCACATTTATATTTTTGTTTAGGTTTTGGTGCTTTTACACAGTAAAAACTATTTTATAGAGAAAAAATATTTTTGCATCGCTTTATTCTGAGAGCTATAACTTTCTTTATTTTTCCGCTGATGCAGCTATATGGCGGGTTTTTTTTGCAAGACAAGATGATGTTTTCAGAGATACCATTTTTTGCTTTTTTTATGGTGTTCATTCAAAGGGTTAACAAGTGGGACAGTTTTTTCGGATGGCGATACCAAATATGTGTACTTTTATTGCTTATTTTTGTTTTTATATAAATACATTTATTTATTGGATTCCTTTTTTTTATTCTTTTTTTGTGATTTTTTTAAAAATATTTTTACAGGTTTTTTTTTTTTTTTACATTGTCCCGGGATGGGACAGCAACTTTTCCTACCATCTTTCGGCCTGGGGTCACTGTGGAGACCATCAGAGGGGTTAAACGCCTGTGATCGGTGCTAGCACTGATCGTGGGCGTTGCTCCTCTCTCATATAGAGCTGACATCCGCACTTGAGCGTGACAGTGGTCAGCGTGTACCCGCGCAATCGCCAGGAAGAATATGTACAGCGGTTTGCGGGAATGCAGCGCAATACATATACAGCACATGTCAGGAAGGGGTTAAAGGAATTTAAATAGAGTTACAAGTTTTACGGAGTTTCCGCTTTTCTCCTTTTCATTACAATTTGCCTGCTTTGACCGATGGGCTTGCAGGATTCTCTGTAGTTCTAACATGCGGTACTGGAGACATCGCTTTGGGGAGACAGCTTTTTTTGTTCTATGAATGGATACATTCAAGCTATGCTGATATTAGAATACGTTTTGTCATCATAAGTTACCTCTGTGCAGTTAAAATAAATAAATTAACCTCTTTGGGGGGTTAATTGGATGAGTCTGCGCCAGTTCGTTACATATCCTTCCCAAAGTACAGAAAATGTACAGATAAACCTAAAAAGTTCTAAAGTTGGAAGCACCGCACTGGTAACAGCACCTCCAATATTTCATTACTGCAGAATGTTTAAAAAAAAAAAAACACAAAAAAAGTTCAGTAACACCTCATTTATGGCATCCTATACTTTGCCCAAATATTACATACAAAGGTAAAATAACAGTTGCCTAAAGAAACTAATAAATGTAGCTGGATACATTGCACCTGTCTAACTTAGGTTTGAGAACTCCATTTCTAACACAGTATATAATGAAGCTATTTAGCTTCCTAGTTTCTAACAAACTTATAGAAAGATACATATAACAAATTATATATATATATATATATATATATATATATTTTTTTATTTATTTACAAACTTGTGTTTCCTGTGCTTTCTAATTTTCGGCATGAAGCCGCACTTTCAGAGACCCCGGTATCACCAACACAACACCAGACACTATGGTTTGGGGGTTATCAGGTCCCTTCATTACTTGCATCATCAATACCCTTGATAAACAAATGGGTCTCACATTCAGACTCCGATAACGCAAATTAACACTAATAAAGAGCCAGACTTTTATGCCTTTGCGTTATATATTTGGTCGTACACATTTTTCTAAATTTTTTTTTTACTAAAACACAGGTGTTTTACATTCTCCTTATGGACGGATTTCTAAAATAAATACTCAAAAGAACGTAGTAATCCTTACAAATGTTCTGCCATGTTAATATGCTTTAATTAAAGGAATACTGTGGATGTATTAAGTGTATGGATAGGATTCTTTAGTGTTTTTTTCTTCTTTTCTGAGCAAGTACATAATATTGATCTAGGGTCAGATATTAAACTGTGGACACCGATGATATTTACGGATTCTAATGATTGTTAATTGTTAATATTTTCATTGTGTAAAACAAATTAAAGAAAGCAAAGAAAGCCTTGTAAAAAACTAAATAAATATTGTGATACACAAGAAAATCTCAGAAGTAAAATACATTATATCTTATATATATATCTTAAAATAGTTATCTAATACTTTTATTATACTAACAAGTCGCAATACATTACTAATAAACACACATATTTATGGAGAAATAATTTACCTTTTCCCATGTACAACAGCCCCGGGGTCTTGGGACTTGGCTTCAAGTTCTTGGACTTCATCAACCAAAGTTTTAAAACTAGTTCTTTTGACACTTTAAAAAAAACAAAACAAAAACAAAACCATAAATTATTAAAGATCTTCATATAGAAGAGATGAAGATAAAAATTAATACAACACAAAGAAAACTATAATCTCTTCTGGCATGATTTAGACTTATTACTACATTATCAAGATATAAAGGTAAGTAAATAGAAAAAAAAAATAGAACAATACTTACGCTTTATAAAACACGTCAAAAAGCAAAGATGTTATGGGAATGAATAAGAGACCCATCCAGAATATACCGGAGCTGAACATCATATCTGCCTGCAAGACACAGATACGGCCGGTGTAAGAGCGGCATCGAGTACAACTTTTATACCGATCTGTATGTAAATATCACCCGAAACACAGTCATCCTATAATATATATCTCCATAATGAAAGATACTTCGCATCACATCTCTCACTGAAGCAACTATTTCTATATTTTTCCTCTATCACCTATCAATAATCATCCATCTTTTTACATCATCATTCATGCCATAATTGCAACATCTTTTCCAATATTTGGAGATTAAACTTGTCGGAGTTTAAGCTCTTAATTTTCCAGGAATTTTCAGAATTTGCCCCAGCGACACATAGGAAACGAGCATAGTACACATTATAAAGCTAAAAGAAATGCGAATAATCGGAAATTAAGCGATAGACAATATCTAATGGAAACGACGCGTTTACCTTCGGACACTCCGACCCTCGAGCTGCACTTTCCAGAAACACTTTAGGATTTCCGAGATTCCAGCTACCTTGCTTCTAATTCCGGCAAGTATAATGGAGAAGAAGCGATAAGACCATTGTAATGCTGACTATGAATGGTCCAGAGTTACTATTCAGGCCACCAGTCTTTGTAAATGAACATGGGTTGGGGGGAGGTGGGAAGGTTTTTTTTTTTTCCTGCGTCATATCTGAAAGCCTGTCAGATTTTTTTATTGTTCAATTGCCGAGTTAATCCAAACCTAAAAGATGTAAAGCCGACATCCGCGTTTAGGACAGAAGGCTTCTTTGTATATTTTGGATCAAGTAGGGGTGGTGGGGAAAGTAAAATCCCAAAAGAATTTTCTTCTTCTTTCGAACGGATGGAGAAAAGAGAAAAAAAAAATCCACCCCACATTCTGTAGAAACCATTTTTGTTTGTAACTTTTCACATCTCTACACACACAGGCTGGTCAAGCTGGGAAATGGCAAACTCCAGCCATTCAGACAATGGCAGAAAACAGGAGCAGCCTGTTCTAAGGATGGGCTGTGTCAGACGGGGTCTGTGGTTTACAAATTGTTCCTAATGTGTGAGATTTGCCAAGTTTCCTCTTTCTTCGGAAATCAAATGGAATCTGCCACCAAAGTGGCTCTTGTGGGAATTCATAAGCGGCCCGGAAACTAGACTTTAAAAGCCTGAAATAATTAAGGACCAATAGTTTTTTGGGTGTACGAAAAATTTTAAAAAAAGAAAAATCAGACACTGTGGTGTTGTTGCAACAAAAACATGGCACCAATTACAGAGATCATGTCGGTGAAACAGTCATCCTTTAAGTTTTGCTGCAAAATGGTGCCATCTTACATACAGTGCCTTGAAAAAGTACTCATAGCCCGTGAACTTTTGCACATTTTTTCACATTACACCCACAAATGTTTTTTTATTTGGATTTTATGTGCTATACCAACACATAGTAGAAAGTATTTGTGAAATACTGGTATTTGTAAAGGAAATGATACACGAAGTCAATATCTTGTAAGACAACTGCAAGTCTTTTGGGGTATGTCTCCACCAGCTTTGCACATTTAGAGGCTCAAATTCGCACATCTAGAGAATAAACCAGTTCAGACACCGGGAGACTGGATGGAGAGTGTTTGTGAGCAGCAATTTTCAAGTCTTGCTACAGGTTCTCAATGGGATTTAGGTCTGGACTGTGACTTGGCCATTCACACACAAATATGCTTCGATCTAAGGCTGCTTTCACACAACAGGTTTTTTGTTTCAGGCACAATCCGGCATTTTTTGAAAAAAAAACGAATCCATTTTTTTTTTTTTTTTTTTTTAATGCCGGATCCATTTTTTTTCCCCATAGAGTTGTATTAGCGCCGGATTGTGCCTGATGGCCAGACATTTCATCCGTTTTTTTCTGGATCCGTCCAAATAGTCGTTTCCGGCGGACGGAGAAAACGTCCACTACAATGTTTTTCTGTCCGGCGGAAAAAAACGCACAGTGAATGTATCGGTCAAAAATACATGAAATGGACGTGTGAAACAATGAATCCGGTGCCCGGATCCGGTTTCCAAAGCATTTCCCATACAAATCGTGCAGTTTTTCTGGGGTCTCTCTCCCCTCTTCCCCGGAACAAGGAAGTCAAAAAATACATGCGCATTAAAAAACACCGGATCCAGCTAAAAAACGGATCCGGTGCATCAGTTTTTCACAATTTGCGCCGGATCCGTTTTTTACAAATTGGCCAGATTGTGCCTGAAACAAAAAAACTGATGTGTGAAAGTAGCCTAAATCATCCATTGTAGCTCTGGAAGTATGTTTAGGGTATGGTGGAATGAGTCCCTATGCCTAAAACTCAAGTCTCTTGCAGCCTCTAACAGGTTTTCCTCCAGGATTACAATTGTATTTAGCTCCATCTTTCCATCAACTCTGACCATTTTCCTGTCCCTAATGAAGAAATGCATCCCCACATAATGATGCTGCCACCATGTTTGACAGTGGGGATTGCGTTTACAGGGTGATGTTCAGTGTTCGTTTTCCTCCAAGCACAGAGTTTTGGATTTAGCACGAAAACTTCTACTGTGGTCTCATCTGACCAGAGCACCTTCTACATGCTAGCTGCTACCCCTACATGGCTTTTCACAACTGCAAACATGACTTCTTATGGCTTCCTTTAAAGGGAACCTGTCACCCCCAAATTCAAAGATGAGCTAAGCCCACCGGCATCAGGGGCTTATCTACAGCATTCTGTAATGCTGTAGATAAGCCCCCCCGATGTAACCTGAAAAATGAGATCCTATGGGCGTCGCGGTCCGGGGCTTCCCATCTTCATCTTCTTCTGGACTTCACGCTGCGGCTCTGGCGCACTTTGTCTGCCCTGTTGAGGGCAGAGCAAAGTACTGCAGTGCGCAGGCGCTGGGCCTCTCTGACCTTTCCCGGCGCCTGAGCACTGCAGTACTTTGCTCTGCCCTCAACAGGGCAGACAAAGTACACCGGAGCGTGAATACAAGAGGACGACATCGTAAGAAGATGGGAGGCCCCGGACCGCGACGCCCATCGGGCCCGGACCGCAGCGGGACCGCCCCTGGGTGAGTATAATTTAACCTCTTTTTCATCTTTCAGGATACATCGGGGGCTTATCTACAGCATTACAGAGTGCTGTAGATAAGCCCCTGATGCCGGTGGGCTTAGCTCATCTTCGAATTTGGGGGTGACAAGTTCCCTTTAACCCCTTTCTGCCAGCTGACGGAATAGTACGTCAGCTGGCAGATCCTCTGCTTTGAGGTGGGCTCCGGCGGTGAGCCCACCTCAAAGCCGCGACATGTCAGATGTTTTGTACAGCTGACATGTGCGCGAGCGGAAGCGCGATCCGCTCGCGCCCATTAAACTAGTTAAATGCCGCCGTCAAGCGATGACAGCGGCATTTAACTAGCGCTCCCGGCCGCACGGCCAGAATTGCTCGCACCGCTGACCCCCGTCACATGATCGGGGGTCATCGGTGCATTGCCATAACAACCAGAGGTCTCCTTGAGACCTCTATGGTTGTTGATGGCCGATTGCTTTGAGCGCCACCCTGCGATCGGCGTTCAAAGCAACCCTGCATTTCTGCTACATAGAGGTGATCTGTACTTCACCTCTATGTAGCAGAGGCGATCGAGTTGTGCATGCTTCTAGCCTCCTATGGAGGCTATTGCAGCATGCCAAAATTAAAAAAAAAAAAAAGTGTTTAAAAATATAAAAAAAATAAAAAATATATAAAAGTTCAAATCACCCACCTTTCGCCCCAATCAAAATAAAACAATTTAAATAAAATCAAACATACACATATTTGGTATCGCCGCGTTCAGAATCGCCCGATCTATCAATAAAAACAAAGGATTAACCTGACCGCTAAATGGCGTAGAAAGAAAAAAAATCAAAACACCAAAATAACGTTTTTTTGGTCACCGCGACATTGCATTAAAATGAAATAACGGGCGATCAAAAGAACGTATCTGCACCAATCTGGTATCATTAAAAACGCCAGCTTGGCACGCAAAAAATAAGCCCTCACCTGACCCCAGATCATGAAAATTGGAGACGCTACGGGTATCGGAAAATCGGGCAAATTTTTTTTTTTTTTTTTTTTTTTTTTTTTAGCAAACTTTGGAATTTTCTTTCACCACTTAGATAAAAAATAACCTAGACATGTTAGGTGTCTATGAACTCGTACTGACCTGGAGAATCATAATGGCAGGTTAGTATTAGCATTTGGTGAACCTAGCAAAAAAGCCAAACAAAAAACAAGTGTGAGATTGCACTTTTTTTGCAATTTCATCACACTTGGAATTTTTTTCCCGTTTTCTGTTACACGGCATGGTAAAACCAATGGTGTCGTTCAAAAGTACATCTCGTCCCGCAAAAAATAAGCCCTCACATGGCCATATTGATGGAAAAATAAAAAAGTTATGGCTCTGGGAAGGAGGTGAGCGGAAAACGAAAACACGGAAAAAGCTCCGGGGGGTGAAGGGGTTAAAAAACGGCTTTCTTCTTGCTACTCTTCAATAAAGGCCAAATATGTGGAGAATATGACAAATAGATCTCCTGCAGACAGATTCTCCCACCAGAGCTGTGGATCGCTACAGCTGCTCCCGAGTGACCATGGGCCTCTAGGCTGCTTCGCTTAGGCTACTGTCACCCTAGCGTCGGGCTCGGCCCGTCGCAGTACGTCGGGCTGAGGTCACCGACGTTAGCGTTGTCTCCGCCGCACAACGGGGGCAGCGGATGCATTTTTCCAGCGCATCCGCTGCCCCATTGTGAGGTGCGGGGAAGTGCGGGGAGGTGGGGGCGGAGTTCCGGCCGCGCATGCGCGGTCGGAAAAAGCGGACCGTCGGGAGCAAAAAACGTTACATGTAACGTTTTTTGCTCCCGGCGGACCGCCACAACACGGCACAACCGTCTCACGACGGTTGCGACGTGTGGCAATCCATCGCAATGCTTCGCTAATGTTAGTCAATGGGGGAAAAACGCATCCTGCAAGCACTTTTGCAGGATGCGTTTTTTCTGCAAAACGACGCATTGTGACGGATTGCAGTTAACGCCAGTGTGAAAGTAGCCTTAGTGCTCTCCTTGCTTGACACATCAGTTTAGGTGGATGGCCATGTCATGTTTGAAGTTTTTCTGATTGTCTGTCGCTTTCCTCATGTGCAGGGCATTGCAGGAAATGAGGTATCCATGGTTATGACCACTAGCAAACTGTCAGTTCATCAGTGGACATAACCATGGATACCTAAGGTCCTGCAATGCCCTGCACATGAGGAAAGAGACATAGCAAATCAGAAAAACTAATACATTTCTAATCTGAGGAATTTATTATTATTACACCTACAACATATTAGGATAGGATCTTGGAGATGGGAATACCCCTTTAAATTAGTGATGTGAACAAAGTAAACATTGGCAGACCAAAGTGTGAAAGTAAACAGTGTCCTACAAACTCAATGCTCCGCCTAAGTCTTATGTAAACTATTCCAGACCAATTCACCTCCCCCCAGTGTTTTTTCATTAACTTTTTTGTTCAGAATAGCCACATTTTTTTTCAGACATAAAAATCTTTTTCCACTAAATAATTTGATCAAATTGCCCTTTTTCCAAAAATGGTTTTATGGTTTCACATATGTCTTGCATTGGTGACCTGTGTTCATGCTTCTGTGTTGGAAGTGAAGCTGAACTTTGGGATCCTGAACAATATAGCTAAACAAAAACCGCAGCAAAAACCTGCTTTTTTGTAAGCAGATTCTTTGCTGCCAAGGGAACAGGTTATGCCTGCAGAAAAAAGCAGCAAAAACGCAACGTGTGAATATGGCCTTTATATACTGAGAACAATTTACAGTACACACAGGTGGACACAATTTACCAATTATGAGACTTCTGGAGGCAATTGACACGGTATCCAAATACCCTGAAACTCCGTGTCTGCAAATTGAGATTCTGGTTTGACTTTTATGCCAAGTCATATGGAAAGGTTCGTTAAAGGGTTGCTATTGCCTTTTAGGATTGCCACTTCCAATAGGTGGTGCTAGAGTTCAAGCCTTCTTCCTCGCTGAAGAGGCAATTTACTTTTTCAAGGCACTCTACATAAAACAAAAGTCATGATACATTTATATACTGTATATGCAAGGCATAAAGCCTAGAAAGATGGACCCTATGTGCTAATTAAGAGGAAATATCAGAAGGTTTTTACTTCCTAATCTGTCAACAGCATTATGTAGAGACAGAGACCCTCATTCCAGCAACGTGTCATTTACTGGGCTGATTGCTGTAGTTTTAATAAAATCACTGTTTTATCAACAGGAGATTATCAATAGAGAACTAGTTAACCTGATGCCAGGTAGTTTCCATAAGACAACTCTGAAGTGCACAAATCTTGCAAGAGCTGCGTGCCCAGGGTGGTGTACGGGTTAAATAGTAAGTTTATGGGTCTGTGCGGTCACTCTTACAAAGCTGTATACAAACCCCAAAACTTACCTGCCACCAAAAATTATTGTAAATAAAAGGGTGAGTTACCAGTGTGATATGTAATGGCCGCTCTCTGCTTTCCTGATGTCACGGCAGAGCAGTGTGCGATTATACCGGACACCTCTGGAGGTTTAGTTCTCAGCTTCCTGCTCACAGGCTGACAGTGTTCCAATAGAGCAGAGCTGCAGCAAATGAGTTTGTAAGAAGACAGAGTACAGTTCTACAGCTCTGTGTTCGCTCCATGTCTCACACTGCTAACAACTCCTTTTATATAAAATTATCTCTGGAGGCAGATCCTCATACTGATCAGTCTCCGGCCCAGAGATATTAACAGCTCATTTACATTAAGAAAAATTAGGATTTCTCTGGAATAAGACATCAGATCACAAATATCAAGGTATCATTTTATTCAGCTTTCTAAAACCTACATGCCCATATAGACGGCTCAGAAGGGTTGATCCTCCTGACAGATTCCCTTTTATGTTCACGCACGAAGTATGAGGCTAGAATTAGGCCTAGTGGCTAGTGTGAAAATTGCAAGATTTCAGAATGAAAATTACAAGAAAAATAAACCATTTAACATAAAAACACGACTTGTAAGGCAAAATAGGCACTCGGAAAGGCCAGTACGAGAGAATGAGGAAAAGGGTGAGAGAGTGGGGGAAAAAAGAAAGAAAATCTGGGGAGGACTGGCAGCATCGAAAGCCAATGATATTGATGGAGGCTAAAAAGCAGACAATGTGTAGGAATGCCAACATGGCAAAACACGTTGGATTTTATCTCGGCTGGAGAAGCCTTGATGCTTTATTTGCAAAAAAAAAAAAAAAAATAGAATTAGCAATTCCTTACTAATTATCCAAATTGCTCCTTTCACAATTGGAAGCCATGACAGTATTTTAGTGATTTTAACCCCTTCATGACCCAGCCTATTTTGACCTTAATAGAAAAAGAAGTCTCGCACTCAACTTGAGTATGTTTGTAGATTTATTTGGTGCTGAAGTAGCACTGGAGAAACGTTTCAGCCCCAATTAGGCTTTCATCAGTCACGTGCTATGTCTTGCACGCTGTATGATCTTAAGTGGTGATCAGGATACAAGTCCTGTGTGATGCACTGGGTGGTCACCTTGTGGGAACGTATGCTGGTAATGAGAACCGGATATTGAGTGAATAGTGGATCACTCAGATGAACTGGCTCGGGTAACTGGTAATCCGTACGGAGGTGACCAGATAGGAAATACCATGGCTGGAGGGGAGCCGCTGTGGAGTAGACGTGATCCTCACAGACGCGGTATCCACAGCGGCTCCCCTCCAGCCACGGTATTTCCTATCTGGTCACCTCCGTACGGATTACCAGTTACCCGAGCCAGTTCATCTGAGTGATCCACTATTCACTCAATATCCGGTTCTCATTACCAGCATACGTTCCCACAAGGTGACCACCCAGTGCATCACACAGGACTTGTATCCTGATCACCACTTAAGATCATACAGCGTGCAAGACATAGCACGTGACTGATGAAAGCCTAATTGGGGCTGAAACGTTTCTCCAGTGCTACTTCAGCACCAAATAAATCTACAAACATACTCAAGTTGAGTGCGAGACTTCTTTTTCTGTTTATAGAAGGATTTGGGTACCTAGTCTCTGCACCAGTTATAGCAGTGCACACGGTGTTTTCCTATAATATATTTTGACCTTAATGACCTGGCCATTTTTTGCAATTCTGACCAGTGTCCCTTTATGAGGTAATAACTCAGGAACGCTTCAACGGATCCTAGCGATTCTTAGACTGTTTTTTCGTGACATATTGGGCTTCATGTTAGTAGTAAATTTAGGTCCAATAATTTTTGCGTTTATTTGTGAAAAAAATCGGAAATTTTATGAAAATTTTGAAAATTTCGCAATTTTCAAATTTTGCATTTTTATTCTGTTAAACCAGAGAGTTATGTGACACAAAATAGTTAATAAATAACATTACCCACATGTCTACTTTACATCAGCACAATTTTGGAAACAAAATTTTTTTTGCTAGGAAGTTATAAGGGTTAAAATTTGACCAGTGATTTCTCATTTTTACAACAAAATTTACAAAACCATTTTTTTAGGGACCACCTCACATTTGAAGTCAGTTTGAGGGGTCTACATGGCTGAAAATACCCAAAAGTGACACCATTCTAAAAACTGCACCCCTCAAGGTGCTCAAAACCACATTCAAGAAGTTTATTAACCCTTCAGGTGCTTCACAGCAGCAGAAGCAACATGGAAGGAAAAAATTAACATTTAACTTTTTAGCCACAAAAATGATCTTTCAGCAACAATTTTTTTTATTTTTCGAAGGGTAAAAGGAGAAACTGGACCGCGAAAGTTGTTGTACAATTTGTCCTGAGTACACCGATACCCCATATGTGGGGGGAACCACTGTTGGGGCGCACGACAGGGTTCAGAAGGGAAGGAGCGCCATTTCACTTTTTGAATGAAAAATTAGCTCCAATCGTTAGCGGACACCATGTCGCGTTTGGAGAGCTCCTGTGTGCCTAAACATTGGAGCTCCCCCACAAGTGACCCCATTTTGGAAACTAGACACCCCCCCCCCCCCCAAGGAACTTATCTAGATGTATAGTGAGCACTTTGAACCCCCAGGTGCTTCACAAATCTGTAAAAATGAAAAAGTACTTTTTTTTTTTTATTTCACAAAAAAATTATTTTAGCCTCAATTTTTTCATTTTTACATGGGCAACAGGATAAAATGGATCCTAAAATGTGTTGGGCAATTTGTCCTGAGTACACCGATACCTCATATGTGGTCACAAACCACTGTTTGGGCGCACGGCAAGGCTCGGAAGGATAGGAGCGCCATTTGCCATCCCCCACAAGTGACCTTATTTTGGAAACTAGACCTCCCAAGGAATTAATCTAGATGTGCAAGGAGCACTTTGAACCCCCAAGTGCTTCACAGAAGTTTATAATGCAAAGCCGTGCAAACAAAAAATCAGATTATCCTGAGTACGCCGATACCCCATATGTGGGGGTAAACCACTGTTTGGGCACACGTCAGGGCTCGGAAGGGAAGTAGTGACGTTTTGGAATTCAGACTTTGATGGAATGGTCTGCGGGTGTCATGTTACGTTTGCAGAGCCCCTGATGTGCCTAAACAGTAGAAACCCCCCACTAGTTACCCCATTTTGGAAACTAGACCCCCCAAGGAACTTATCTAGATGTGTGGTGAGTAGTGTTGAGCGATACCTTCCGATACTCAAAGGTATCGGTATCGGATGGTATCGGCCGATATCCAAAAAATATCGTATATCGCCGATACCGATACCTGATACCAATGTAAGTCAATGGGACACAAGTATCGGAAGGTATCCTGGATGGTTCACAGGGTCTGAAGGAGAGGAAACTCCCCTTCAGGCCCTGGGATCCATATTCATGTAAAAAATAAAGAATTAAAATAAAAAATATGGATATACTCACCCGTCCGGCGGCCCCTGGACCTTACCGATGTAACCGGCAGCCTCCGTTCCTAAGAATGAGGAGTGAAGGACCTTCGATGACGCCGCGGCTTGTGATTGGTCGCGTGAGCGGTCACGCGACCAATCACAAGCCGCGACGTCATCGCAGGTCTTAAAACTCACTGCATTCTTAGGAACGGAGGCTGCCGGTTACATCGGTAAGGTCCAGGAGCCGCCGGACGGGTAAGTATATCCATATTTTTTATTTTAATTCTTTATTTTTTATATGAATATGGATCCCAGGGCCTAAAGGAGAGTTTCCTCTCCTCCAGACCCTGGAAACCATACACTGGGAACTTCCGATTCCGATTTCACAAAAATATCGGAACTCGGTATCGGAATTCCGATACAGCAAATATCGGCCGATACCCGATACTTGCGGTATCGGAATGCTCAACACTAGTGGTGAGCACTTTGAACCCCCAAGTGCTTCATAGAAGTTTGTAACGCAGAGCCGTGAAAATAAAAAAAATCATTTTTCTTTCCTCAAAATTAGCAAGCAATTTTTTATTTTCACAAGGGTATCAGGAGAAATTAGACCCCAATAGTTGTTGTCCAGTTTGTCCTCAGTACGCTGATATCCCATATGTTTGGGTAAACCACTGTTTGGGCACACATAGGGGCTCAGAAGGGAGGGAGCACCATTTGACTTTTTGAATGCAAGATTGGCTGGAATCAATGGTGGCGCCATGTCGCGTTTGGAGACCCCTGATGTGCCTAAACAGTTGAAACCCCTCAATTATAACACCAACCCCAACACACCCCTACCCTAATCCCAACTCTAGCCATAACCCTAATCACAACCCTAACTCCAGCACACCCCTTACCACAACCCTAACCCTAATCCCAACCCTAACCCTAACCACAGCCCTAACCCCAACACACCCCTAACCCTAATCCCAACCCTAACCACAAGCCTAACCCTATTTCCAACCCTAATCCTAACCCTAACTCTAGTTCCAACCCTAACCCTAAGGCTATGTGCCCACGTTGCGGATTCGTGTGAGGATTTTTCGCAGTTTTTGAAAAATCCGAAGGTAAAGACGCACTGCGTTTTACCTGCGGATTTACCGCGGATTGCCAGTGTTTTTTGTGCGGATTTCACCTACGGATTCCTATTGAGGAACAGGTTTAAAACGCTGCAGAATCCGCACAAAGAATTGAGATGCTGTGGAAAATACAACGCAGTGTTTCTACGTGGTATTTTCCGCACCATAGGCACAGCGGATTTGGTTTTCCATAGGTTTACATGGTACTGTAAACGTGATGGAAAACTGCTACGAATCCGCAGCAGCGGATCCGCAGCCAAATCCGCACCGTGTGCACATAGCCTAATTCTAACCCTAATTGCAACCCTAACCCTAATTCTACCCCTAACCCTAATTGCAACCCTAACCCTAGTTCTAACCCTAATTCTAACCCTAACCCTAGTGGACAAATAAAAGTAAATACATTTTCTTTATTTTATTATGTTCCCTACCTATGAAGGTGATAAAGGGGGGGGGGGTTATTTTTATTTTTTTTTGTTTTCATCACTGTGATAGAACCTATCACGGCGATCAAAATGTACCTGGAACGAATCTGCCAGCCGGCAGATTCGGCGGATGCACTGTGCATGCACCCGCCATTTTGGAAGACGGCGGCGCCCATGGAGAAGACGGACGGACACCAGAGCTCGGTAAGTATGCGGGGGTGGGATCGGACAGCGGGGGGTGAGATCGGACTGTGGATAGGAGGACGGAGGGGAGCGGAGGACAGTCGGGAAGGGGTTAAAGTCACCAAAATATAAGCACCATTTGAGTCAATTTTTGTGAATAATAAGAACAGGGGGCAATACAAATGGTGGCCACAATTTTCAGGAGCAGCAGCCGTGACCCCCGGCCGCACCCTGCGGGCCGTGACCCCCGGCCGCACCCTGCGGGCCGTGACCCCCGGCCGCACCCTGCGGGCCGTGACCCCCGGCCGCACCCTGCGGGCCGTGACCCCCGGCCGCACCCTGCGGGCCGTGACCCCCGGCCGCACCCTGCGGGCCGTGACCCCCGGCCGCACCCTGCGGGCCGTGACCCCCGGCCGCACCCTGCGGGCCGTGACCCCCGGCCGCACCCTGCGGGCCGTGACCCCCGGCCGCACCCTGCGGGCCGTGACCCCCGGCCGCACCCTGCGGGCCGTGACCCCCGGCCGCACCCTGCGGGCCGTGACCCCCGGCCGCACCCTGCGGGCCGTGACCCCCGGCCGCACCCTGCGGGCCGTGACCCCCGGCCGCACCCTGCGGGCCGTGACCCCCGGCCGCACCCTGCGGGCCATGACCCCCGGCCGCACCCTGCGGGCCGTGACCCCCGGCCGCACCCTGCGGGCCGTGACCCCCGGACTCCCGGCCGCACCCTGCGGGCCGTGACCCCCGGCCGCACCCTGCGGGCCGTGACCCCCGGACTCCCGGCCGCACCCTGCGGGCCGTGACCCCCGGCCGCACCCTGCGGGCCGTGACCCCCGGACTCCCGGCCGCACCCTGCGGGCCGTGACCCCCTGACTCCCGGCCGCACCCTGCGGGCCGTGAACCATTGGACTCCCGGCCGCACCCTGCGGGCCGTGAACCCCGGACTCCCGGCCGCACCCTGCGGGCCGTGACCCCCGGACTCTCGGCCGCACCCTGCGGGCCGTGACCCCCGGACTCCCGGCCGCACCCTGCGGGCCGTGACCCCCGGACTCTCGGCCGCACCCTGCGGGCCGTGACCCCCGGACTCCCGGCCGCACCCTGCGGGCCGTGACCCCCGGACTCTCGGCCGCACCCTGCGGGCCGTGACCCCCGGACTCCCGGCCGCACCCTGCGGGCCGTGAACCATCGGACTCCCGGCCGCACCCTGCGGGCCGTGAACCCCGGACTCCCGGCCGCACCCTGCGGGCCGTGACCCCCGGCCGCACCCTGCGGGCCGTGACCCCCGGCCGCACCCTGCGGGCCGTGACCCCCGGACTCCCGGCCGCACCCTGCGGGCCGTGACCCCCGGACTCTCGGCCGCACCCTGCGGGCCGTGACCCCCGGACTCTCGGCCGCACCCTGCGGGCCGTGACCCCCGGACGCACCCTGCGGGCCGTGACCCCCGGACTCTCGGCCGCACCCTGCGGGCCGTGACCCCCGGACTCCCGGCCGCACCCTGCGGGCCGTGACCCCCGGACTCTCGGCCGCACCCTGCGGGCCGTGACCCCCGGACTCTCGGCCGCACCCTGCAGGCCGTGACCCCCGGACTCCCGGCCGCACCCTGCAGGCCGTGACCCCCGGACTCCCGGCCGCACCCTGCAGGCCGTGACCCCCGGACTCTCGGCCGCATCCTGCGGGCCGTGACCCCCGGACTCTCGGCCGCATTCTGCGGGCCGTGACCTCAGACTCTCGGCCGCATCCTGCGGGCCGTGACCCTCGGACTCTCGGCTGCATTCTGCGGGCCGTGACCCCGGACTCTCGGCTGTGTTCTTCCATTACTAGAGCACGGTTAGCCCAGTAATGTGTGATAACCGGTCACTGGAATCCCTTTTAACTCGCTATCCATCAGAAATATATAGGAATAGAAAACAAAAATGCACTTAACCCATAGGGGGCTCAAAAGAGACGCAAGAAGTTAGTAGAAATACAACTTTTACCTTTACAGTGAAATGTGTACTAGGGCAGAATGACGTATTCAGGCTCAGCGATGAATACGATATAAATATGTAGCAGCATAAATCATTTCTCTAGAGCGCCGGACTCTGCTTCACACATTCACTGTTTAGTCAGGTGGAGGAATTTACAGCCATATACAACACAGGTCGGGAGACAGTGGGGGATGTGTATAACGCTGCCAGCTTCAGAAAATGGAACAAAAAGGGTTAAAGAAAAAAAAAGGTACTGAAATTTTAATACCTTTTTTGACACATTACAAAAAATATGAGTCCATATGTAAAACTCCCAGCAATTATCCCCTATTTGGATTGCAAAACTCAGGCTGCTTTTAGAAATCCATAATATAGCTGCATTTTAAAAACAGCTTTAGGCTATGTGCAAACGTCTGGAATTTCCGCGGCAATTCCGCAACTGTGCTGCAGGTAAAACGCATGCGGAACTGGCATGCGTTTTCCCGCTAAACACTAGCGTTTTACAAGCGTAATTAGCTTGCAGACTGCTAGCGTTTTCCAAGAGATCTGTATCATCGCTTGGAAAACTGATTGACAGGTTGGTCCTTGACAAGTGTGACCAACTTTTTACTATTGATGCTGCCTATACTAATGAATGTTAAAACACATGTATTTTATGCTGTACTTTTCCTGCCAACCCATCAGTATTGGCAGCAGATTTTTCTGGTATAAATACTGAACCTGTGCACATAACCTTACACATTGAAGATTTTATCAGCCAGAAGAGGATCACATGACCTGAGATTGGCTTCCCTATAATGCCTTGCAGCCATCACAAGACGTGGTATTGCTCAGCCAATCAGCAGGGACCATCACAGCCTTTATAAAAGCAGTATCAGGGAATATACACTGCTCAAAAAAGTAAAAGGAACACTTAAACAACAGAATATAACTCCAAGTAAATCAAACTTCTGTGAAATCAAACTGTCCACTTAGGAAGCAACATTGTTTGACAATCAATTTCACATGCTGTTGTGCAAATGGAATAGACAACAGTTAGAAATTGGCAATTATCAAGACACCCTCAAAGGAGTGGTTCTGCAGGTGGGGACCACAGACCACATCTCAGTACCAATGCTTTCTGGCTGATGTTTTGGTCACTTTTGAAAGTTGATTGTGCTTTCACACTCATGGTAGCATGAGACTCTACAACCCACACAAGTGGCTCAGGTAGTGCAGCTCATCCAGGATGGCACATCAATGCGAGCTGTGGCAAGGTTTGCTGTGTCTGTCAGCGTAGTGTCCAGAGGCTGGAGGCGCTGCCAAGAGACAGGCTAGTACACCAGGAGATGTGGAGGGGGACGTAGCATGGCAACAACCCAGCAGCAGGACCGCTACCTCCACCTTTGCGCAAGGAGGAACAGGAGGAGCACTGCCAGAGCCCTGCAAAATGACCTCCAGCAGACCACAAATGTGCATGTGTCTGCACAAACTGTTAGAAACGACTCCATGAGGATGGTCTGAGTGCCCAACGTCCACAGATGGGGGTTGTGCTCACAGCCCAACACCGTGCAGGACGATTGGCATTTGCCATGGAACACCAGGATTGGCAAATTCGCCACTGGCGCCCTGTGCTCTTCACAGATGAAAGCAGGTTCACACTGAGCAAATGTAACAGACGTGACAAAGTCTGGAGATGCCGTGGAGAGAGATCTGCTGCCTGCAACATCCTTCAGCATGACTGGTTTGGCAGTGGTTCAGTAATGGTGTGGGGTGGCATTTCTTTGGAGGGCCACACAGCCCTCCATGTGCTCGCCAGAGGTAGCCTGACTGCCATTAGGTACCGGGATGAGATCCTCAGACCCCTTGTGAGACCATATGCTGGTGCGGTTGGCCCTGGGCTCTTCCTAATGCAGGAAAATGTAAGACGTCATGTGGCTGGAGTGTGTCAGCAGTTCCTGCAAGATGAAGGCATTGAAGCTATGGACTGGCCCGTCCGTTCCCCAGACCTGAATCCGATTCAGCACATCTGGGACATTATGTCTTGCTCCATCCACCAATGTCAAGTTGCACCACAGACTGTCCAGGAGTTGGCAGATGTTTTAGTCCAGTTCTGGGAGGAGATCACTCAGGAGACCTTCTGCTGCCTCATCAGGAGCATGCCCAGGCATTGTAGGGAGGTCCTACAGGCAGGTGGAGGCCACACACAATACTGAGCATCTTTTCCTTGTCATGAGGCATTTCCACTGAAGTTGGATCAGCCTGTAATTTGATTTTCCACTTTGATTTTGAGTATCATTCCAAATCCAGACCTCCATGGGATATTCATTTTGATTTACATTGATAATTGTTATGTTTTATTGATCTTAACACATTCCACTATGCAATGAATATAAATTTGCAACTGGAATATTTCATTCAGAGATATCTAGGATGTGGTATTTTAGTGTTACCTTTTTTTTTGAGCAGTGTAGCAGTCATTTTGGGGTGAATCTGGATAGTGGGATGATGTCATAGCTCACAGATTAGCCATAGAGATCAGGAGAGAAAGCCATAATAAGCCAAACAAACTAATGTGCTACAGCACAGTGATGAAGACTAGTGTGTGAGGAAGGATAAGGTCATACACATTTTTCAGGGCAATTGGAGGCTTTGGAGTACATTCAATTCACGACAAATTGGGATTTTTATGGGAAATTTCATTAATTCTAGTACATTTGAAAAGATCAGCTCATCTCTACATTTAATAAAAAGTGATAAAATCAGAAAGCATCGTACCTCTCCAGACATGTCAGGAGCTAGAGGAATGGCTGGCCACAAGGAGGAATAGACTCCAAAGAACACGATCCATAGCAGGATACTGCCCCATATAGCCACATGGCTGAACTAGTGAGAATACATGAAACAAGATATAGATTTTGAGAAGAAAAACAAATCCTAACATGATGCAGGCATATTTCTCAATGTATCAGCATTGAATAGGAACCTGATCGCTCTTAAAACTGCCATAAAGTAAGCTGCTCATGAGGCAGAATTGCTCCGCACCTGCATAAGCATGCGCACAGAGTGGCGTAAAGGCTCCATAGAAGGTCAATGGGACTGTACACCACTCTGTCTATACGCTCAATCAGGAACTGAGCTCTTGTGCCTGATGGGCCTTGTGCTTCAGATCAGTTTCAGTTCAATGAGGATTTCTTGACCCGGACACCCACTGATGGGAAGAACAAGTAATGGGGTATAATACATAAAAAACAAGGCGAGATGGTTGGTACACTTTAACAAAATAGACGCAGTAAACAGTATGTACTTGGAAATGAATGATATTTTAAGATTCATGACTTTCTATCCTATATACACTGAATATCATGGTTTCTATGCGCTCTGTATTACTGTGGTTGTCCAGTACTTTATTATTGATTGCCTATCCTTAGGCTAGGTCATCAATATCAGATTGGTGGGGTCTACTACCTATACTCCCTCCCAAATAGATGTTCCTCATGCTGGTTGGATGTGATCTGTTCAGGCTTGCCAACTTTCCTTTTTTCTTTGTCTGGACGGCTTATCAAAAAAATCACAGACAGGCAATATTTATGGACACATTGGAAAACCATAATAAATCAATATGACTGTAAGTGATATGCATCTCCAGACCATAATTCTGATATTAAAATATAGGCTGCATTCACTGTGGACTGTAAAATGATGATAATTACTGTTGTAATAATCTCTATAAATGTAGTCATCATTAAAAAAACAAACAAAAAAAAAAACACTTTACATTTTTCTTTTTACACACGTCAGAAAAGTGACCAATTTTTATGGACTGTTTTGGAATTTCTGGACAACCCTGGATCGGTTGTGGAGAGGAGCTACCCAGCTACATGAACTGTGTAGTGGTCGCTGCCGGGTGCTGCAGATCCAATACTATGCAAAATCATTAGGCATGGACCTGCAATACACCATTGTGCCCAGTATACAGCTGTGTGTTTCCGCTCCACGACTACGGACATCTGGACAGAACATCTTATTAGTGGGGGATCTGGGTATAACACCCCACTGATCTGGTACGATGACCTATCCCAAGTATAGGTCATCAATGCAAATTACTGAACAACCCCTGTAGCTAATACAAAAGCCATCTTTGCCCATAACAAATTATATATTTCCTTTATTTATATTCTGCCAAAACATTTCTTCAAATTGTTTTCTTACCATGGTCCAATGAGATGTTTCTAATCCCGCTTTTAGGCAGACGGTTATCACCACAAACTAAGACAAGAATATAGATGGTCATTACATCAGACAACACACAAATGAGAACTGTGAGGGCGGCTTATCCTCATTATGCAACATTTTGTCAAAAATAGGGGTGTAGCTCTAATGGGCAGCAGTGGGACAAGGGTCCTGAGCCTGTAGGACCCAACAATAAGAGGATAGCAGCGCTATAAAGAGGAAGTGCAGAGATCTGATCAACTTCCTTTTGTTTCTAGGCCCATGAGTGGAGGAGGACACATCTCTGCAGTGTCTAAAATTAAAAAATATATATAAAATAAAGAATCCCTACTAACGATTATCTCAAAATATAACATCATGACAATAACAGTTTCATGCATTTTTCCCCTTTGCAGGCTTGATGAAACACCCGTCTTATTAAATGTGGGCCATTATGTCTCTCATATAGATACCCGTTTGCTCAGTAGTAACTTGGCAGAAAGAAGTCCGTCTTTGATGGAAGGAAATGAGGAGGGCAAAAACTAGAAGTTTAACATTTTAAGCATAAACTAAAGATCGAATAAATTGCATTAAAAATAACGACATCAAAAGCTTCAGAAGGACGCCATCAACTTACAGTGTAAACGATGTTTCCCAATAAAAGGTAATCCGAGGTTTTCCCATTTGCAAACACATTATCTGAATACATAGACGAGAAAAGAAAACCGTGACATTATCAAATATGTACGAGCCGGCCAAATAAAAAATAATTACAAAGCAATGTCGATATAGTCAACTCTCCGTCTTTTTTAAACCCACCTCTTTACACGTTTGCACAATGCTCTATTTTGTACCTCCTCACTCACACCTTCCTCATCGCGCACCCTCTCAAACTTTTGTACCCTACCCCTCTCTTTTGGACACTGGCCTCTGTCTATGTCCTACGCTCCCGCCTCCTCTCTGTCTTCTACTTCCTTCTCTCTTTCCTACACCCCCTCGCTCTCCTTCCTACCCATTTCCTAGCGCTCTCCTTTTTTCTACACCCATTTCTTATCAGACGTTCTTTCCATTTCCTACCTCAATCTCTCTTTCCTACCCTTTCACTCTTCTGTACCTCAAACTCATCCATAGCTCTGTCATGTGAAAAAGGAGCAATCCGCTCACCGGTCCGGGTCAGCCTGGCTTGACAAAAGACTATGTAGGTCTGAAACATGTTGCCTGGGAGCACAGAGGATATTTTTCTGCTCTTTTCATTTTTGTGCTGTTTTGTTCAACCATTTTTTGTGTCTTTTATACTACAGATTTAATAAAGCATTTATTTCAAGAAGATGAGAGTGATGGCTATCGTTTGGACTGTTGCGCATCTTTCACCTCAACAAGTTCAGCCATATTGTGCACATAAAGCCCACACACCCTTGACCACTTTTACACGGTTCATACTGGGCCTTTCTGCTAAACAATTTAACTATTTGTCCTAATTCCCGTGAATTGGGAGTGGAACAAGCTGCCCATGGATTGTATATATGACCATACACAAAACTTGTCAATCATATAGAGATTCCGGACCCATCGTATGTAAGTAATGTATAATGAGCGCCGTGGCTTTTCCATAAGTCAGGCAGCACATTCCAGCTGACCACGCCACTTTACCCACAAGACACATCAAGATACTGTATTCAGAGAAATTCTAAATCTGAACTTCAGGACAAGGAGTCAGAATGAGCCATATAATGCACAGTGGATGGATAAAACGTTGGCAATTTTCATGCAGCTGTAAGATGTCCTATCAGGTAATAGTCAGGGTGGAATAATATATGTAACCTCTGCAGAAAACCTGGTAGAAAGTTTCCTTAGGAAAATATAGTGAAACAATATTTACTCTGTGGATTGATCTACAGCCAAAATATTGGTTTCAGGACAAATTTCAAAAGAGAAATCACCTGCTCCTACCTAAAAAGCTAGAAATGGAAAAAGAAAAAGTTGGTAATTTGAGTCACGTGGTTTATGCGGATAAATGATCCGTATTTGAGAGTTCTGTTAGCACGTTTACTGGCATAAAACGGGCACTAGGGTTACAGTACAAAGTAAACAAATGTAGACGGCAGCATGCACCGTGTAGACGGCAGCATGCACCGTGTAGACGGCAGCATGCACCGTGTAGACGGCAGCATGCACCGTGTAGACGGCAGCATGCACCGTGTAGACGGCAGCATGCACCGTGTAGACGGCAGCATGCACCGTGTAGACGGCAGCATGCACCGTGTAGACGGCAGCATGCACCGTGTAGACGGCAGCATGCACCGTGTAGACGGCAGCATGCACCGTGTAGACGGCAGCATGCACCGTGTAGACGGCAGCATGCACCGTGTAGACGGCAGCATGCACCGTGTAGACGGCAGCATGCACCGTGTAGACGGCAGCATGCACCGTGTAGACGGCAGCATGCACCGTGTAGACGGCAGCATGCACCGTGTAGACGGCAGCATGCACCGTGTAGACGGCAGCATGCACCGTGTAGACGGCAGCATGCACCGTGTAGACGGCAGCATGTACCGTGTAGACGGCAGCATGTACCGTGTAGACGGCAGCATGTACCGTGTAGACGGCAGCATGTACCGTGTAGACGGCAGCATGTACCGTGTAGATGGCAGCATGTACCGTGTAGATGGCAGCATGTACCGTGTAGATGGCAGCATGTACCGTGTAAATGGCAGCATGTACCATGCAGATGGCAGCATGTGCCCTGGGCGCCAACATGACAGGGCTGTGGCGGTGTATTAATCTTTGACAAAATCCTAGGAGGGCTTAGCTATGAGGCCACATACACAGCTTCATATTAGGACGTTGTATGGCTGTTGGATGATACTCCATGCCGCTCCACCTTATGGGCCTACACTTGAGAGAAGCTTGTTTTACGGCATGCCTAAGAGCACGTTGTGGTTGTTACTCTCCTGGATTTGTATGGCGTTTCGGCAGAGCTAAGTCTATGGGCACCATAACAACTTGTATGGAGTCTTAATACGGCCATGTCCAAGACTTGTAGGAGGAGTGGGAATAATGGGCAGAAAAAAAATGAAACCGATGATCTGGAATTCTTAAAAAAAAAAAAAAAAAAAACAAAAACATGGAAAGAACCATTTTTCAAGTACTGGAGATATCCTAGCATGTTTCTGGATCATGCAGTAGCCTGGAAACTCTGATAATATGGCATCTTAAATAAAGTATCAGCATTAATGATAAGACAGACTGCTAGGACTTATTACCTGCGAGTAAGTAACTTCAATCTTAAGAAAATAAAAATGAATGGTCAAATCAGGCTACTTCATGTTCTCGATAAGAGGATGTGTCTTACCGTGCTGAAGAGCCGTCAATGGGAACCAAAACAAGATAATACTATGGAAGAGGCCATTCAGGCAATGAACCCAAAAAACCTGGAAGAATACAGAAAGAGTAGAGATTCATTTGTAAAGATAGAAGCTGGCGAAGCATGACCTCTCTTTATCGATGTGCAAGAAGTGTGACTGTCAGGACACCAGCCCAACTCTTTACTATTTGGCAGGCAAACAGGCAACACTTTTCTCAAGTCAGCAACAATGTGTTGAGAGAAACAATAATAACAAAGTCAAAAAATTAAAATGTAATCAGAAAAAATAAAACGAACCATTTATCAATTACAACAAAAAAATATTAATATTACAAATGAGTTTATTCAGTATGTAAATAATAACATCTGCCCATTAGGTTACATGTACAAGATTATGGCTGCGGTAACATTGCGACGACCATGTAGCAGCCTCCAAGTGTGATCAGAAACACAGGTTTTGCATTTGATAACAGTTATAAAGATGCAACATAATGAAACATTCCATAAATCAGATAATAAACCAATGAATAACTAAACATTTTTGCCCCCGAGTCATCAGTGTTTACCCAAGAAAACCAGGTAAAATGCTATAAAAATTCGAAAAATTCTTGCACTTTGCGAAGTGGTGCAAACATGATCAGTTTCAGTGGGCGAATCATGGACCGGATGAGGCACTGTGTACCAAATTATTCAAAAGTGGCAGCACTTCTTACACAGAAATGGTACTCCAGTCCCTAAGCGAGTTATCATTTCTGGCATGTGTCTCTTAATGGATTTGGTGCATATTATTCCTACGCGTATGAAACACTGGTTGTAATGAATCGGGGGCAAATATGGAGATCATCGGGGGAAAAAAATACTCCATCTTTAAAAGTGCATCAAAGCAAGCGAAAACTTAAAAAATGTCAGACTGTTTTCTAATGAAACATGTATTGGAAAGCAACACAAAGTTGACCTGGAGTTAGTTTTAGGCCATGTGTCACTTATTTGTGGGGGCTCGATGAATGTGGCACACTGCACTGAGGAGGGACTATGGGGCACCGGTAATAATTAGTGATGAACAAACATGCTCAGATAAGGTGTTATCCGCCATGCTCGAGTGTCTTCGGAGTGCTTGAACACTATGTTCGAGTCCCAGTGGCTGCATGTTTCGCGGATGTTTGACAGCCATAACACATGCAGGGATTGTCTAACAAACAGCCGTGAGACATGGAGCCGGGGGAGACTCGAACATATTTTTCAAGCCCGCCAACGACACCCAATTAGCGCACATTATCCCAGCCCGTTCGTTCATCTCTAGCATATTATAAACACGAGAGATATTCATATTTATTTATGGCAAAAAATGTCAAATACGTACAATTTATTCAAATACCTACAAGAGAAAAAAAGTGCGGCTCAGAGCCACAACAACATTAATAATCAGGCCTAGTGAGCCGCTGGAGATTAGAGGTGCATTCTTACACAAAGTGGCAACCATATTGTAAGGTCAACATCCAACCGGGAAAAGACCCCCGCATGGGGTTTTCATTAATAGTTAATCAAGTAATAAAAAAATCCACTTTGCTCCTCTTCCATTCATTAGCGGCTGAGCGAGTTCTTCTTCATTCAGCGTGCGCATTAGTGTTGATCTCATTTAACGCTTGCCACCTATTAACCCCATAACTGGCAGATGGCCGAGCGGCCCTAAACGTTCCCTGCACCTCGGTTACTGCATCGTTACCTCCGCGTTTTCTGGGACAGGCAGCACAGGTGGGTGTAAGATAAATGAGTTTCTTTGCTCCCATTCTCTGGGCCACACTAGTCACATACTAATCCTGTAACCCCGATGGGGCCTTTTTAACCTTTCACCCTCCTTTCCATAACAAGCATCTCGCATACCTCACACTATAAATGAAATGCATATATTCCCCAACCTATTCATTCGGCATAACATTAAATACAAATAATGATTGTGAGAGGAGGTGGAATATGAAATTTCAAGACTTCGTCCAGAGAAAACAGTCGGAGTATCACTGGGTGGTTTGCCGGATTTTTGATTAATTGCATTATTCCCCATTTGTCAGGTTGCTAGTCTCAAATCACTTTCACATAAAATACTTTTTCTCCGCTTCGTGTCTTTTCTTTTTTTTTTTCCTCTTTCCCAGCCATAGAAAGTTTGAAACCCTGGAATATTTGAAGTTACAAATGCCAAGATAAGCAACATAATACTTTAATTTTTCAGTAGAAAGTTGATGCAGAAAATTCTGTGTTCTGAAGTCCTGGCCTATTGTAATGATAGATAATTGTTTTTATGACAACGCGAGACTAATACTTGCTGTGGGAGAAATAAAAAATTTAAAAAAATAAATAAAATGTTGATAATTTATAAGCAAAAGTGAGCGAGTAATGCCAGAGAAAAGATACAAAAGGTTGTTCTTGTGTTTTTCTTCAGCAGAGTATATAGGATTTGTGTTCATGGTAAATTGTTCTACATGGATTTTGTCACCTTCTAAACGTCGACCATGAAATCCTCAGTCTGACTTTGATTATATTGACGTGAATTCCCTTTTTCCATGTAAAATGCGCTAACGTGTTGCAAGCATTTGTCCGAAGAAATAACAATACTAATCATAAGGAATGATGCGGCCCCGAGTGATGACAATGCCTCGCCTCAATGCCTCATCTTCTCTTTATTCTTTCAGGCAATTCTCCAGAGTGGTCGGTAATCCATTAGTACACATAATGACAAATACATAAGGCATGACATCTAAAAGGACAGGTTACAATTGCCTATAGCAGACAGCTTCATTTACGGAAAAAAAAAAGAGTTTTTGTACAGTCTGGATAAGCAATGTGTATGGCACACCACAACCGGGCAGCGCAGAATTCAATCCAATGTTTCGTAACTTTTTCAGTGAAATCGACACTTATTTTTCGATCATGTTTTATCATTATTGTTTTCTAAACATTACTTTAGAACGGTTTTATATGGAAAACCCAGCTAAGACCCGATCTTCACAGGTGATTTGAAAAAAATAAAAAAATAATAAAATTACCGCTTGTAGAATAAAATGACACCTGAAAGTAATAAGATCTAAAAAGAAATACATATACATCTACGAATGTGGGACAGAGTGTTCCAACCTGGGCAAAAGAAGTTTAGTATTTAAATCAAAATTCTGTCTTCTAGCAATGGAGCTTCTAATATTAAACAATTATTAGTATTCAAGGATAATTCTGTTACAAAGGACTGAACAGTGGTTTTCAAAGTTAAAGTGATTCTTTGGGAATAGAAAAAAAAAAACCAAAAAAACCCCGAAGGAAATGTCATTATAAATAAATTCCTAAATACATTTAATTAGCAAATCACAATAGTTTTTTTTTTTTTTTTAAGAGCGGTAATCACTAGAGAATTAAAATGGCAGTCACGTTGCTACAATGTCAGATTGTTAGGACAGGGGCCTGTGAGCATGTGCTTTAGAAAGCTCCGCCGCGGTGACCTGGAGATACTTATATTGTTATTCAGAAGGACAGTGCACACAGCAGCGTGACCGAGCTCTTACCTCAGCACCCACTGGTATCGTCAGTATTAGATCCTGAAAGACAGGGTGGACAGCAGTGAGAGCAGTCTCTTTTTTACCTCAGTACCTCTGGTATCTCCAGTATTAGATCAGAAAGACAGGGTGGACAGCAGTGTAATTGGGCACTGCTAATTTCAGCACCCCTGGTATCTCCAGTATTGTAACGTAAAGACAGGGTGGACAGCGCCTTTTTACCTCAGTACCTCTGGTATCTCCAGTATTACATCAGAAAGACAGGGTGGACAGCAGTGTAATTGGGCACTGCTAATTTCAGCACCCCTGGTATCTCCAGTATTGTAACGTAAAGACAGGGTGGACAGCGCCTTTTTACCTCAGTACCTCTGGTATCCCCAGTATTAGATCAGAAAGAAAGGGTAGACAACAGTATGCTCAGCCTCTTCTTACCTCAGCACCTCTGGTATCTCCAGTAGTATCAGTGCTCACAGGCCCCTGTCCTAACACTTTAGAACAGATTTCTCTCAGTGAAACAAGGCAGTAGCCATTTTGATTCTATAGTGATCATCTCACTGGACAAAAACTGAGATTTTCTAATTAAATGTTTTTAGGAATTTCTTTATACTGCCATTTCATTTAGTTATGTTTTTTTTTTTTTATTCCTGGTGAACTGCTTTAAGATGGCAATCAGAAATTGTAGCATTCTTTCCTAATATAAAGTTATAGGCAGCACTGGGCAAAATACCGATGGCTAGGTTAGGTAGTGGTTGTGAATTCACGCATTTGTTGGTTTCTCATTATGAAGCTGTTATAATCATCCCAAATTCAATTTTTTATTCATATAAAGAATTTCTGCTGCAGTAAGAAGTGTAACATAAGGACTAATGTACTCTACAATGCAAACTCTGGGATCGGCTGCCATATACTGCAAAGTTATATTCTATAAACATTAGACAGGACTTCTAATCCGTAATAAATCACTGCTGTGACGGGGTCTACATAAATGCTTTTGCTTATCTCCCACGTGACAGGGCGCTGTGACTTTAAGACCTAGCGCACGTGACCGGCGGCAGTGGCTGTATGACCGCTACCGCCGGTCACGTGCACGTATAGGGTAACACACTGGGTTTAGCACTTTACAGTATATTTTTGGAACTTCTCAGATGTCCTACAAGCTCACGTCCAATTACTATAATGACCTGCAGAGACGTATAAAGTGACGTATAAAGTGACGTTTCATATGAATATTTATATCTGAGGCTCGAAAATCCTGTTTAAGTCAGGAGCCTTTTTGATAGAATTTCTGCCCTGAATTGGTGTTTCTCGCCTTATTTTACCTTATGTTCACCATTTTACAGCTTCCATATACATTTTAATTACGTGTATATATGATAATGATGATGACGGATTCTATTACACTCCTATCCACAGCAGAATTCACACTTCTGCTCGGTTCTGAGCTTAGACTGACCCACACTCCCTGCTTGTTCGGATTTACATGCTGAACGTCTTGCACTTGAAATTCTCTATTAGGTGGCAAAACAAATCAGACTGCAAGTTTCATAAAGGTTCTAGTAGCAACCATCAGGAATCTAATGGCAGTGTGTGCAAAATATACTTGCAAGATAAATACAGCCATGTTTCACATAGTTTATGTATTTTATGTCAGTAATTAAAGGTGTTGTTTAGTGAAAACAAGTCATCACCTATCAATAGGACAGGTCATAACTTAGAGGGGTTCTCCGGTCTTAAGTTACAAGTCTGCAGTCACTCTATATGACTGCAGACTTAGGCATCCTCACATTGTGCGCATTCTCCGATGCTGGCAGTCATGTGATCACAAGTATATAATTTGCATTCTCCCGGCCACACTCCGACTAGACTGTTTCCAGCCTCACTCAATGCACTTGCGTTGAACGAGGTCAAGCCAATCTAGTCGGCACGTGACCACGTGTATGCAAATTGGAAACTTGCTGTCACGCCACCACAGCTCCTAACACGGGAGGAAATGTCTGCGATGTAAGGATTCACACGTCTGCAGTCACATAGAGAACTTGAAGACTTGTAGCTTAAGACTGGACAACCCATTTAATAATCGGTGAGGGTCCAATCTACAGATCAGGAAACTTTTATACAACATGGAAGGGCAGGTCAGATGCTCGACTGACTACATGCATTCTCCATGGGCTTATGAGAAGAAGCCTAGCGCAGCGGTCGACAGGTGCACGGAGCAACAGGAGCATGCGCACTCCTGGTATACCAATTTAGGCTGAATTCCCCATCCTCGCTTGCCCCCGGTTTCCATATTACAGTTTATGCACACAATGGAGGTACCCAGATGATACAACTAAGGTACCAAGTGTCAGGTGAAATATTCTCCATGCAGATACAATATATTACAATTCTTTTAAGGAGTTATCTGGTAGAGAAAATTCCTAGTAATGCCTTCTTAGCCAACACAGGGACTTTCCTTATTAGGCACCTGCGCACAGCGTCTCTCCTTGAAGGACCAGGTATGTCCTACGGTGTATTGTGGAATCATGCAGGAGAATCCAACCCTGGCCATGAAGTTCCCCCACAAAACAAGCTCTGGGGTCCTAACAAACGTTCTTTCCAGGTTTGAACTGTCAGATATTACAAAAGCTATGGTTCGTTATCAGGGGCTCTGATAGAGGAAGAGGCCACGCAACCACGAGTTGATGAAGAGATGAGCCTTTGAGCCCTTCTTACGAGTCTTAACACTTACTTTAGTATTGAAGTCAAGAGCTTTCTGTGACGTCTTGTACAGTTCTGGATATTTTAACATATTCTCTTTGCGACAGGATCTTTCAAATATTCCGAGGGTCAGCGGAGGAAGAGCGGTGAACATCTGAAGGACAGTAAGACAACTTAACAAGTGTTGTGTTGACACGACCATATAATAGTCTATACACGAAGCCTGAAACCTACCACATTGTACAGACCAATGCACCATCGCTCAAACAGGATCTGTCCGGAGAAGCCATTCATGAAGGCAAACCAAATCTGGGGAAAAAAAGAAAAGAGATGGAATAAGTGAATTCTGACATGAGACACACATACATGGATCCTAATGTAGTCACTTCATTTGGGATACTTTGTGTAATTAACATTGGAAAGGAATCTGTCAGCAGGATTTTGCTACTGAATCTGAGAACCGCATGATGTAGGGGCGGATAGTCTGATGTATCACTTAGTGTGCTGCTGGTTGTAGTTTCAATAAAATCACTGACTGGTAAGAAATATCATCACTAGAGGACTAGTTGTTTCATGTCATGTAATCCTCATGTTCTGTGTTACCCGGCCCTCAACTCTGATTGGCTGCTTTTTGTGTACACTGTGCATAGGCAGAAATCTGCCTATCAGTGCTGTGGGCGGGGTTATACAGAGCTCAGCATTCAGAGAACTGCAGCACAGTAAACAGTGGTTTTATGAAAACCACACCAATCAGCCTAGTAAGTGACATATTGCTGGAATCAGAGTCTCTGTCTCCACATTATGCTGCTCTCAGATTACATAGCAAAAGCCTGGTGACAGATTCCCTTTAAGATTTGGTCTCCAAACCGTAAAGTAACAGTTCACCTATACCGCAGCATTCATGGACTTTTTTGTGCATGACACTTCTATCCCGTGTCAGCTGTAAAAACGCTCGCGTGCAGTCATCCATGTCTTCCCCAGTTATAACTATACGAGTCTGTCAGCACAAAATGACTTATTGAACCAAGCACAGGCGATTGGTGCACCTTCCCATGGGTTAGTACCCTTCTCCGTCTCCTACAAGGCTAGAGCTATTAAATAAGGAAGAAGAGGGTGAAGATAAATTGAAAACAAATAAGTGGGAAGGTGCGCTAAAGTGTTCGGCCACGCCAAGGGTGCACAGAGCAAAAGAAAGTACGGGAATCTCAAAAACATCATGAATCCAGGTCAATTTGACTATATATTGTCAGCGATGGAATACAGGCACCCATGTGAGGTTTTTGTGAATGGTGTTGAGATTTAGTCTTAAAGGACCACTTCCACCTTACACATTTAGGCCATGTGCACACTTTGCGTTGTCCTCTGCGGGTTCTCCCGCAGCGGATTTGATAAATCTGCAGGGCAAAACCGCTGCGGTTATCCCTGCAGATTTATCGCGGTTTGTTTTGCGGTTTCCGCTGCGGGTTTACTCCTATACTATTGATGCTGCATATGCAGCATCAATAGTAATGGTAAAAATAATAAAAATTGGTTATATACTCACCCTCTGACATCCCGATCTCCTCGGCGCTGCACGCGGCGGTCCGGTTCCAAAGATGCTGTGCGAGAAGGACCTTCGTGACGTCACGGTCATGTGACCGCGATGTCATCTCAGGCCCTGCTCGCACAGCAACCAGACCGCCGCGTGCAGCGCTGAGGGGTGAGTATAGCGTCATTTTTTATTTTAATTCTTTTTTTTTTTTACACAGATATGGTTCCCAGGTCCTGGAGGAGAGTCTCCTCTCCTCCACCCCGGGTACCATCTGAACATAATCCGCTTACTTCCTGCATCGTGGGCACAGCCCCATGTGGGAAGTTAGCGGATCAATGCATTCCTATGGGTGCAGAATCGCAGCGATTCTGCACAAAAGAAGTGACATGCTGCGGAATGTAAACCGCTGCGTTTCTGCGTGGTTTTTCCCGCAGCATGTGCACAGCGGATTGCGGTTTCCATAGGGTTTACATGTAACTGTAAACGCAATGGAAACTGCTGCGGACCCGCAGCTGCAGAATCGCCGCGGATCTGCGGTAAAAATCGCTATGTGTGCACATAGCCTTATGGCATATCCGTGGGGTGCTATTACTTAGGACTGACCGCTGTGGGCAGCGCACACAGTCTACCACTGATTACTGGGCTGAAAAGGATTTCAGCGCTGTTTGCCGATGTTCACTCAACCGTATTTTCGGACTGACTGCTGTCCGAGGAATAAATGGACAGCACTAGGAACACATTTACGCAATAGGGCTTTTTTCCTAGCTCAAGTATATAGAAATAAAATACATTAGATTCCATACAGATCAACTGTACAGCATCTGATTTATATGGATACAATGCAATTAACAACATAGGAAACCATTTGGTCATGTGAATTGTACTAATTGCTCACATATAAAACCTAATGCCATAAGGATGACAATACAGATGAAAAGTTATTGGTTTTTACAGGATGAAAATCGGACCACTAGCTCAAGTGAGCGGCTGTGTCAGCTAACGGGCGTGTATAAAATGAAGATGAAATAAATTCACGTTCAAACTAATATCGAGCATAAAACACTATCAATAAGAGGGGTGATAAAAAAACTCACTCGTGTCTGTTATATCTGTGATTCCAACACCTTCAGGTCTGCTATATCAGTGATTCCAACACACATGGGTCTGCTATATCTGTGATTCCAACACCTTCAGGTCTGCTATATCTGTGAATCCAACACACTCGGGTCTGCTGTATCAGTGATTCCAACACACATGGGTCTGCTATATCTGTGATTCCAACACCTTCAGGTCTGCTATATCTGTGAATCCAACACACTCGGGTCTGCTATATCAGTGATTCCAACACACATGGGTCTGCTATATCTGTGATTCCAACACACTTGGGTCTGCTATATCTGTGATTCCAACACACTTGGGTCTGCTATATCTGATTTCAACACACTCGGGTCTGCTATATCTGATTCCAACACACTCGGGTCTGCTATATCTGTGATTCCAACACACTTGGGTCTGCTATATCTGTGATTCCAACACACTTGGGTCTGCTATATCTGATTTCAACACACTCGGGTCTGCTATATCTGATTCCAACACACTCGGGTCTGCTATATCTGTGATTCCAACACACTCGGGTCTGCTATATCTGTGATTCCAACACACTCGGGTCTGCTATATCTGATTCCAACACACATGGGTCTGCTATATCTGTGATTCCAACACACTCGGGTCTGCTATATCTTCACACCTTTAAAAATACATTTAGTGATTGGTAAATTACTGGTAATAATTCACAATACTGAACTGACCCGACAAGTCAGATCTTGGCCAGCAAGGAAAGGATTAAAGAAACAAGCTGAGGGGGGACTATTTCCCTGCTGGTGATACAAAAAGTGCATGACATGCCGTACAAATGAATTTTAGAAACAATGTACTGGGTTTTGTCACAGTGAACGCTTCATTTAGTCACATTATGGAAGCATGAATTGCTACAAATTCACCATTTATCAATATATACCCAAGCGAACGGGCTTCCTGAAGAATAGTTGCTTGGGACAAAACAGTTCTTTCACTATTACCAACACCAGCTCTTCTTTCAACAAAAAAAGGGAGTTTGTGGGGATGGTGGGGGGAGGAGATATACAAAAAACAAAACAAAAAAAACCCAATTGCTTCATCCAGAAAAGTGAGAGAGAAAAAAACTATGTACTCAGCACGCACAGGAAATTACATTATTTCAAGAGGTTTAAGAGGAAAAAAAGCAAAAAAAAAATTAAGAGTCCTCAAACAGATATATAGATATAGAAAGTAGCTGTTGTGCTAAACTTAAGGAGCCATTTTAACTTTTTCACAATATTATATTGGTGATGCATCTAAACTGAATAATTGGACATTTAGGACAAATTTACACAAGTTGTTTTTGTCCAATCTCCAAAAATGCATCAAAAACAGCAACATTTATTACCAAGTTGTTGTGGTTTATGTGAGTCCAGGTGAAATACATCAAATTATTTTACTTGTAATAAACATAGCACGAAACCCCCCAGAAACTTTGGTGAAATTGCTGTGGTTTTTCGTGCAGTTTTTGCCCCTGTGGTCTCCAACTAATGTAAATAAATCTTTTCACATGCGTTTTTGGATGCAGATTTTTCCCACTCATTATTATGGGTGAAATCAGCAGCGGACAGAGTTGACATTCTGCAGATTAAATCTTCCAAATAAGCGACGTGTGCGTGAGACTTTAGGAATCTCATTCACTTTGCTGGAATCAGGAAACCCTTTAGGTTTAGTGAGAAATCTGCAACGTGTGCACAGGCCTTTAGGGCGAAAACCCCATAGTGCTCATGTTACTTAGACAATTCGGACAACTCATTCTGACCATGCGCAAGAGAAGCTTTCGTCACTGGCATAAATTGAAGATTGGGGCCCCAATGAAAAATCTTCAGATTGGCCCCCAAATATCACAGGTGTTTAATAGTAATAGTCTTTTCATATGGGGGAAAAAGGACTTTTTGGGTCCCCCTAGTCTTCAGGGCCCGGGTGCGATTGCAACCACTGCACCTATTCTAGTTACGCCCGTACTTGTTCTCAGTGATGTTGGCGCCATTGCTCTCGGCGGATAACGTGACTTGTTGCATCACGTGAGCGCTGCGGTCAATCACTGGTCACTCGTCAGCTGCAGACTTTGCTGACAAACAATCCCGTGTCGTCTCATTCTCCCATACTCCTAATTCATCCATCACTCGTGTGAGGTGAAAAACTGCAGCTAGGTCGGAACCATAGACAGACATAGGTCTGCATAGGAGCTGTGTACACAAGGGCTTTTTAATCTTTGCCACATTTTTTCCTAAATTTTTAAACAAGAAATACCCTGGCCCAATGGTGATCACACCGAGGGATCACTTTGTGACCAGCCCCTCATGCGCCCCGTGGCTTATACAGGGTCACCAGATTTCTTTTTTATTATAAAGGTTTTTTCTTGCAAAACTGCCAGTCAAAATGAGCACAGACAGTCTGTTCAGATGGTATTTGTGAGGCACAAGAGGGGCGTCGCAGGCCAGCCCCCCAGAGCCACATTTCTGCATACTGAGTAGCAGCTTACAAACAGTCAGTAACTTGCTGCTCCCACGCCGGCTCCGCACAAAAAACAAGTCAAAAGCGAGGCGCACAACACATTCCTGCATGGGCGCTCGGCCTCTTTTTTTTTTTTTTTTTTCCAAGCATCGGTCCTGTCAACATCTGTAAAACGTGTTTTTCTTGGCAGAAAATGGCTAACTGGGAAATCATCAAAATGCCTCAGAATTATATTAAATCTGTTTTCTTTAAGGCCCTAATAAGACAGTGAGAAATCATTAATACCTGACAGCTGAAAGGATAATCTGCTAATTGGCCTGGAGGAATGAGATGAGCGAGGGACAGCGCCCAGACTGTGCAAACCCAGCGCCCAGACTGTGCAAACCCAGCGCCCAGACTGTGCAAACCCAGCGCCCAGACTGTGCAAACCCAGCGCCCAGACTGTGCAAACCCAGCGCCCAGACTGTGCAAACCCAGCGCCCAGACTGTGCAAACCCAGCGCCCAGACTGTGCAAACCCAGCGCCCAGACTGTGCAAACCCAGCGCCCAGACTGTGCAAACCCAGCGCCCAGACTGTGCAAACCCAGCGCCCAGACTGTGCAAACCCAGCGCCCAGACTGTGCAAACCCAGCGCCCAGACTGTGCAAACCCAGCGCCCAGACTGTACAAACCCAGCGCCAAGACTGTACAAACCCAGCGCCAAGACTGTACAAACCCAGCGCCAAGACTGTACAAACCCAGCGCCAAGACTGTACAAACCCAGCGCCAAGACTGTACAAACCCAGCACAATACAAAATGTTCCTACAAGATTTACTCAGAGGCAATATATGGCACCGCATTGCACTAGAGCAGAGATGTCCAACCCCCCCATCGAAAAAAGGAGAGTCGTCTGGAGCCGCATATTAAATACACAAAAACTAATGAAAGTTGATGACTTAATTACGAGGTCCGGGCAGAGATTCTATAATAATTCTAATTATTCAGCATCCTGTTTAAAATCGTTGAGGAGGTGGAAAGCTTGTGATCACTAATATACATATCCAAGTAATAAAATGGGATTGATGATTTTTAAAAAAAAGGTTTTATTATAAAAGAAAAGAAGAGGGCAACAGAAAACTAGCAAGAAGGGGCTATTGGTTTTTAGGGCAGTTGGGGGCCCCAATTGCCAATCCATTTTGTTAGAAGTCGTCATTTTGCCCCTCTCCGCACATCCATCCAGTTTAGCCGTACAGTAATGAAGCTAATGGTAGCGGTGTAGTAACGGCTCGCTGTTTGCCTGGATGGTCCATTACAACTTGTACATGGCTGATGGTCTAGTTTATTATAGCAGTAGACAACCCCTTAAAAGCCCAAGTCACCAGGGTAAATTAGGGAAAGCCTATACTGCTCTTATTACCGGAGCCGTTCTAGTGATCCCAGGGCTCACATGACATTGTGTTATGCGAGCACTGCAGCCGATCAGCATCTGCTGACCGGCTGCAACCATCAATATTTCATCAGGGCAGACGTCTGGTCTCAGACTATTGAGGAGCTACAGATAATCACTGACTACCTGCAGCGCTCACGTGACAACGTCAAGTCATCCACTGGGAATAGCGGAGCCGACATTGCAGGAACAGAACTGATGCAGGAACTCATTATCCATTGTTCTTGTTTTCTATGTTGCACTGAATTAGTTGAGCAGAGGTTGTCCTGCAGTGGACAATCCCTTAAAAAAAAAAAAAAATTAATAACCTGTTGGGTCCTTGTAGCAACCAATAGGGGTGAGAATTAGGAGCTAGCGGGATACTGTTTATTTCAATGTAATCTCTTCACAGGCAGAAATTTAGCAAATACGTGTGATGTCCTGCACCGGGGATACGACGGTCCGGTGAGGAAGACGTCAATCACACCAGGGAAGATTACAAGATCTGAGGCCGGACCGGTCAGGGGGACGAGACGCCCTACTGGACCTAATTAGCATACTCATTAAAGGATCATATCAAGGACTATCTGAACACAGTAATGTCCTTTATCACCAAACGGTGACATGTTCCCTTTAGATTGAGAAACCCCCAAAGGGTGAATATTCACTTTAACCCCCTTCATGCCACCGCCTACTTTTGTTTTTTCGTTTGCTTTTTGCTCCCTTGCTTCCCCAGAGCCGTAACACTTTTATTTTTCTGTCAATACGGCAATGTGAGGGCTTGTTTTTTGCGGCACAAGTTGTACTTTTGAACAACAACATTTGTTTTACCATATTGTGTACTGAAAAACAGGAAAAAAATTCTAAGTGTGGTGAAATTGCCAAAAAAGTGCAATTCCCCAACTGTTTTTTTTTTTTTTAGCCATGTTCACCAAATGCTAAAACTGACCAGCCATTATGATTCTCCAGGTCATTACGAGTTCGCAGATACCAAACATGTCTAGGTTCTCTTTTATCTAAGTGGTGAAACAAAAATTCCAAAGCTTATTAAAAAAAAATCACATTATTTTCTGAGACCTGTAGCATCTTGTGATCTGGGGCTTGGTCAGGGCTGATTTTTTGCGTGCCGAGCTGACGGTTTTAATGATGCCATTTTGGTGCAGGTACGATCTTTTGATCTCCCGTTATTGCATTTTAATGAAATGTTGCGGCGACCAAAAAAAACGTAATTCTGTGGTTCTGACTTTTTTTCTTTGCTACGCCGTTTATCTATCAGATTAATTATTTTGATCTTGATAGATTGGGTGATTCTGAACTCAGATACCAAATATGTGTACTTTTTAAAAAAATGTTTTATTTTGAATGGAGCGAAAGGGGGCGGATTTCAACTTTTATATTTTTTCAGTAATTTTCAAAACATTTTTTTTACTTTACACTTGCTTCAATAGTGTCCATGAGAGACTAGAAGTTGTGATCATCCAACTGCCTCTGCTACACACGGGCGATGATCAGATCGCCTGTGTATAGCAGAAATGCTCACTTGCTAGGAGTGCCAACCAAGGGACGGTGCTCATAGCAATCTGGCAATGACAACCATAGAGGTCTGATGCAGTTGTGATGCCAAACCATTGGTGACCCGCGGTCATGTGACACGGGCAGGATTAGTGACGCGCTTCCAGCACGATCACATTAAATGCAACTGTCAGAGCTTGAGAGCAGCATTTAACAGGTTAACAGCCGTGGGTGGATCGCGATTCCACCCACTGCTGTTAGGGGCACATGTCAGCTGTTCAAAACAGCTGACATGTGCCAAGAAAGATGTGGGCTCAGCGCCAAAGCCCACCTCAAAGGGAGAGTCACGACTTGCGCCGTACATGTAACGCGCATGTGGTGAAGGGTATAAAAGGGGTCATCCTCTTAAAATCGCACTGAAGAACTCCAGGAATTACACATACGAATAGGATGGTCCCATGATGTAGACCTATTTATTGGGTCCATGATCATCACTAAAGAAAGAAAATACCTATTATGGTAAATCGCAAACCATTATGTAATTGAGAAAGGCACGTATCATGCAGATCTCATCGCCTACCTCGATAATATAAAGAACAATATTCTTGTAGAAACAGTACAAAATGCACTTGGCCACTCGGTTATAATTCCAGGCACCGTGGACCAGTAATAAGTTCTTCAGGTACTTAAACTGCAAGAAAAAAAAAACAAAAAAAGAGTAAAAAAGCAAATAAATCTTCATGGTATAACAACCAACTATCGTTTCCTAAACATAAGATTAATTTAATGAAAAGTTTAAAGGAGGACAAGCCGTTTGAGAAATAGGTTTTTATTGAAGCGCTAAGTCCTTCGAGCTGCTACTTTATGCATCCAAACACCATTTACAAGGCAATGGTCTAGCAGAAATAGCAGGACGTGCTCCACCTTACTTATATATTGGGATGCAGGTAGACGAGCAAAAGTGAATGGCTTGGACCCGTTGTGTATCTCGCATACGTAATATACAAAACTTGTGAAATGCTGAAATATTGTATTAAACTTATCCAGAACAGAAAGTAGTCTAAAGAGGCGAAAATATAAGTACAAAATGGGGCACTCGGCACTACCTGTGCTATGGAGTAGTCGGAGGAGTTTGCAGCTTGAAGTCCTTCATTCCCACTTATCCCAACACCAACATGTGCGGTCTGGATCATGCTGACATCATTCGCTCCATCGCCGATGGCCAGGGTGATCACTTTCACCTGCTTCTTCACCATATCTACCACCTCAGATTTCTGAAGAGGAGACACCCTTTATAGAAACCATAAAATATAATAATTCAAAATAAATTCCAGTAGCACATCATCTACATTTATTCTCATCACTTAAGTTTACATTTACAAAATGCAAAGTGAATGAAAAAAAAAAATCTAAAATCAATATTTGGTGTGACCGCCTTTTGCCTTGTACACAGGTTTTGAAGGAACTCAGCAGGGAGGTTGTTCCAAACATCTTGGAGAATTAATCACAGATCTTCGGCGGATATCGCTTGTGAAAAACTTGTCCGGTCACCCCCTTTTAGAGCCATGGCACCAATTGCCCTGAAAAATTGCCATAGCTAGCAAATTACTTAATAAAAGTTATACAATTAACTGCGCTTTATCAAGACCGGCAATTTTCACGCTATACTTGATGACGGGGCGCGTTGGAATAAGATGCTCCGGATTTATTATGAGGCTCACGCCCCTTAATGAATCAGAAGAGTTTTAGTGCCAGGAACGTTTTACTCCAGTCCAGGGACCAAAGTAAGATTTCTGGCGTACAATAGATAAGCTGTGGTGTGATGCCTGCGAGAAATGGTGGTGAAAATACAAAAAGTCATAATTGTTGCACAAAAAAAATGAGACTTTTCAAAGCTTTTTATTCCAGAATTCTTGAGAAACTGCTTTGATGCATCAGAGGCAAAATCTCAACTTCTACTTTAGTAATGATGAGGCAGAGTCTGATGAAAATGGAAACTCTCGTGGTCTGTATGGTCTTAGATAAGACGTATAGCCAGGGAACAAGCACTCCAAGAAAAGACATGAGCAATTACAAAAGTTCAGGAACATTTTGGTAAAGACAGAACTTGCAGATACCTGCAACAAATCACGGCTTTACAGGACAGAGCGAGGTCGAGGAAGTACTGTCTGACGCCAAATGTCAGCGCATACTTCAGGGATTTGCCATCGATAATTAAAGCAAAATCATTCTCCTTCCTGAGCAGGTCTCCAAGATTACTGCAGTGATGGCTCAGAATTTCACGAGTTGTCTACAAGAGGAAAAAAGAATGTAAAATGATACAGATTCTTATATGAGCCAAGTTACCACGCTCCACCAGGAATGTAGTTTTATTTGTAAGAATCCTAAACATTAACGGCGTGGACAACCTCTGCAACTAAATTATTGCAGCAATGCATCAAAAATATAAAAAACTAAGCAAATTTGCCATAAAAAATTCCAGTAACTTTATACAGCTCCTACACAGAATGACTGTCTGCCGCACACCCCACCGGAAGGGCTCCTTCTACTTTAATATTAGTGGTCAATAAAGGGGTACAACCACCTCATCAAGTGATGGACTATAGTTAGGATATGCCACCATGATCAATGGGGGTCCAACCTCTTGGTCCGAAGCAGAGAATGAAAAGGTTGTAACGGATTTAGCACAGCAGCTCCTTTACAGTATTGGTCTACGGCCACCCAACCGTGCCGGGAACTGCCCCGCGAACAATGTTAGCTACAGGCTTGTTCATAGCAAGATAACGGGGGCTGCTGCACGGGGGAGACTGGGAACGAGTCATAGTGCCGAATTATAGTTATGCCTCCATCTTCCTAGTGGTGTCCCCCAATTTCCTTAGGAGACGTGAACACCACTTCACCATGGCCGCTGCCGTTAAGGCACCACTACTTAGACTCCTGCGCTTAGCTGGTAACAAACACCTTACAGATTGCCTTCTTGTATTTCTAAACAAATGCCCTCTGTTCTGCGTCACCCTTAAGTACGATTATGAGAAGTGTGTGTTTGTGCCGAGTAACGCGCCTTTAACATAATCATTTCTGACTTCGTCCTTGAGAACCTGGCAGCCAATCTCTACAAATAAACATAGTACAGGACAAGTGGAAATGAAAAAAGAGTCTACACGCCGGAGACGCTCATCTGTATGCACACGATATTACTACCACCGGCTGCAGAGAAAAGCTCAATCTAAAAGTCATTGAACCTCCCTTGTATTTGTCAGTACCTAAAAGCTACGTAGGCACTCCCGACACTGTACATTCAAGGTCCATGCCTGGAGGAGTCTGCACCCTGCACAGAACGTTACATTTTATATACTGTATGGGTATACGCTCCTTAAAAGGGTCATCGGTAGAGTCCGGAGTTGCTCCTTTTAGCTTGAAAAGAGATCGGTACCAATGATGCTATGTCCCTACACACCTGCCAAAGAGCGTGTGTGACCCCTGATGTGCGTGCTCGTGTCTCGGCAGGTGTGTGAGATCTTAACGTCATAAGAAGGAAGCAGCACTGGACGCCGGATAAGATCTTTGAGTTATGGAAATACTTTGAATTATTTATATGGCATTGGTCCTGGGACGAATCATCTATAATATAACGTTAGGAGCGTCACTCTGTCCGAAGCCTTTATAGACTGCGCAAGCGCGACTCGCCTGCGCAGTCTGGGCCCCAGAGAGTGACGCATCCGGCAGTAGTGCAGCTACCGGAGGGGGCCATCGCCCCAGGCCCAGTGCTCAGAGGAGGCCTACCTGGAGCTATGCTACTGTAAGTGTATTGGCGTGCACCAGGTGCCGATACAGTTACATTCTGCGGCAGAGCAGGGAGAATCGATCTCCCTGCTCTGCCGCTATGGGCCCCTGAGCAGGAGGGGGCGCGGTGCCAGCAGTGGGACCCCCGCCTGTCATCACAGGGTCGGCTGTATCATCCCCATCAGCGTCTGACGTCACCGATGCTGACACTGACAGGGGGCGCGATGACATCACTTCCCGGCGCCCGCGGTCCGGAGGTGAGCAGGAGCAGCGCAGGAACCAGGAAGAAGAGAGGTGAGTATTTATTTATTGCTTTTCTTTATGGGGGCTGCCTTATACTACAGAGTCTGCCTGTGTGGGGGGTGCTGCCTTATACTACAGTCTACCTGTGGGGGGGGGGGGGTGCTGCCTTATACTAGAGTCTGCCTGTGTGTGTGTGTGTGTGTGGGGGGGGGGGGGTGCTGCCTTGTACTACAGTCTACCCATGGGGGATGGGGGTGCTGCCTTATACTACAGAGTCTGCCTGTGGGGGGTGCTGCCTTCCACTACAGAGTCTGCCTGTGGGGGGAGTGCTGCCTTACACTACAGAGTCTGTCTGTGGGGGGGTGCTGCCTTACACTACAGAGTCTGTCTGTGGGGGGGTGCTGCCTTACACTACAGAGTGTGCCTGTGGGGGGGGGGGGGTGCTGCCTTGAACTACAGGGTCTGCCTATGGGGTGCTGCCTTATACTACAGAGTTTGCCTATGGGGTGCTTACACTGAAGAAGAAAAATATACTAATCCAGCTCTAGGATGTAAAATATCAAAAATACTTTATTTAAACAGTACTGAAGACTAAGAACACAGCAGTTGTTCGAAACGCGTTCAGTTGTCCATGGCTGCTCCCTAACTATTTTGTTGGTCATTTGTAAGCCCAATTTTTAGTATTTTTTGATATTTTACATCCTGGAGCTGGATTCCTATATATTTCTTCTTCAATTTTCTACGTCCTGGCAGAGATGTCATTTCCATGCTCGGATGATACCACCACAGCGATTTAACTTCTAATGGGTGAGCTGAATTAACTTTTTTTGTACTTATGCTGCCTTACACTACAGAGTTTGCCCATGGGGTGCTGTATTATACAACAGAGCCTGCCTATGGGGGCTGCCTTATGCTATTGAGTTGACAGGATGGAGGCGCAGGATGGGAGCAGCACATGACAGAATGGGGCACAGCATGGGAGCAGCACATGACAGAATGGGGGCGCAGGATGGGAGCAGCATGACAGGATGGGGACGCAGGATAAGAGCACCACATGACAGGATGGGGGGGTGGAATTGTGAGTAGCACATACCAGGATGGGGGCAGCACATACCAGAACTGGGGCACAGGATGGGAGCACATGACAGGATGAGGGCACAGGAAGAGAGTAGCACATGACAAGATGGAGGCGCACAAAACAGGATGAGGGTGTAGGATGGGGGCTGCATATGACAGGAAGGGGGCGCAGGATGGGGACGCAAGACGGTAGCAGCACATGACAAGATTAGGGCACAGGATGGAAGCAGCACGTACCAGGATGGAGACCATATACCAATATAAATGCTCGCCACCCGGGCGTAGAACGGATTCAATAGCTAGTTTTATATAGTGAGATTAATTCCCAATTCTGATGGGTAATTTTACAATCAGTCGACAGACATGTCCTACAGTGCAGTCCTCTGTGCTAGCGCTATAATCAGCCAATGGACACGTCCTACAGTGCAGTCCTCTGGGCTAGGGCTACAATCAGCCGACGGACACGTCCTACAGTGCAGTCCTCTGTGCTAGGGCTACAACCAGCCGACGGACAAGTCCTACAGTGCAGACCTGTGCTAGGGCTATAATCAGCCGACGGACACGTCCTACAGTGCAGTCCTCTGAGCTAGGGCTGCAATCAGCCGACAGACACGTCCTGCAGTGCAGTCCTCTGTGCTAGGGCTGCAATCAGCTGACGGACACGTCCTACAGTGCAGTCCTCTGTGCTAGGGCTGCAATCAGCTGACGGACACATCCTGCAGTGCAGTCCTCTGTGCTAGGGCTGCAATCAGCCGAAGGACACGTCCTGCAGTGCAGTCCTCTGTGCTAGGGCTGCAATCAGCCGACGGACACGTCCTACAGTGCAGTCCTCTGTGCTAGGGCTATAATCAGCAGACAGACACGTCCTACAGTGTAGTCCTCTATGGTAGGGCTGCAATCAGCCGACTGACACGTCCTACAGTGCAGTCCTCTGTGCTAGGGCTACAATCAGCCGACTGACACTTCCTACAGTGCAGTCCTCTGTGCTAGGGCTACAATCAGCCGACGGACACGTCCTACAGTGCAGTCCTCTGTGCTAGGGCTACAACCAGCCGACGGACAAGTCCTACAGTGCAGTCCTCTGTGCTAGGGCTACAATCAGCCGACGGACACGTCCTACAGTGCAGTCCTCTGTGCTAGGGCTACAATCAGCCGACGGACACATCCTACAGTGCAGACCTCTGTGCTAGGGCTATAATCAGCCGACGGACACGTCCTACAGTGCAGACCTCTGTGCTAGGGCTATAATCAGCCGACGGACACGTCCTACAGTGCAGTCCTCTGTGCTAGGGCTACAACCAGCCGACGGACAAGTCCTACAGTGCAGTCCTCTGTGCTAGGGCTACAATCAGCCGACGGACACGTCCTACAGTGCAGACCTCTGTGCTAGGGCTATAATCAGCCGACGGACACGTCCTACAGTGCAGACCTCTGTGCTAGGGCTACAATCAGCCGACTGACACGTCCTGCAGTGCAGTCCTCTGTGCTAGGGCTATAATCAGCCGACGGACACGTCCTGCAGTGCAGTCCTCTTTGCTAGGGCTGCAATCAGCCGACGGACACGTCCTACAGTGCAGTCCTCTGTGCTAGGGCTGCAATCAGCCGACGGACACGTCCTGCAGTGCAGTCCTCTGTGCTAGGGCTACAATCAGCCGACTGACACGTCCTGCAGTGCAGTCCTCTGTGCTAGGGCTACAATCAGCCGACGGACACGTCCTGCAGTGCAGTCCTCTGTGCTAGGGCTATAATCAGCCGACGGACACGTCCTGCAGTGCAGTCCTCTGTGCTAGGGCTACAATCAGCCGACTGACACGTCCTGCAGTGCAGTCCTCTGTGCTAGGGCTACAATCAGCCGACGGAAACGTCCTACAGTGCAGTCCTCTGGGCTACGGTAGCTTTCCCAATATCAGATCACTGAGCAGGGCAAGGTAAAAATAACTTCTCAAAAGACATACCTAGAGCAAACTCTGCACAGACACAATGAAAAAATGATAAAGGTTAGAAATGCTTGGCACGGCTGGCCATACACATTTTCTGCCAGTTCTTACTCCTAACTTAGCTGAGATTACGAGTGTGCTCAATGGAGAGAGTGGAATAAGCCAATGTCAGACACCTCTGGCATCCGTTTATCCTACAGAAAATAGATGAGGCACGTTGAAATGCTTGGTAATCATTTTCCTCATCCTCTGCCATCAGGGTTGAGCCATGAGAAGCTTATACACAACGGATGGTCAGTCAGTGCCGCCTAAATCGTCAGGTTAATCAGATGTTCCTCTGATGTGTATGGGCACCTTCAGGATCAATACACAAGTAAATTAAGAGATTTCCAAAGATGTACAATTTACAGACATGTCATCAGCTAAAAGGTGGGCAGGTTTTGCTCTATTTCATTCCAACCACTGCCCAGTATTACGTTTTATGTTTGCTTAAAATCCGCCATTCGGGTCCAGAGATATGGGCCTTTTTATTTTGTGCCAATTTTGATAGTCTTTGCTTGATTACATGGGGATGGGTCTCACAAAGTAGAGTAGCCTAAAGACATGCCCCAGAGGATCCTGTGACCAACACCTTCTTGGTAAAGTGCATAAAAATTTGCGCTACATAAAAAGGCCCCATTTCTCTGGATCTCTGTGGCGGATTGTTATAAAAAAAAATAAAAAAAAAAAATAGAATATTCAGGGCACTAGCAGGAATAACATAATAGTAAAAACTGGCCACGATTGACTTGGTGACAGGTCCCCAGTATAACTGAAGTTAACCTACACTTTCCAGGTTGCCCACCTGACGCAATCCCCTTCTATATCATGGCTTTGGCAATACACTGAACAGAACACCCCACTGCAGGGCCGCGAGCATGCAGCTGTAATCTGAGCGGGAATATGGTAAGAAAGGTTTACATTCTCAGCAGCGCCACCGGTGGCCAGATTAAGAATTGCGCAGTGATAATTTAAATGAAAAGGGCTGTCTGTGTATTTCACAGACCATGCAACTCATCCAGAGCAAGACACACTCTGCTTTGGATGAGCTCCTGAATGGGGGGCACCTCCTAGTTATTTCATAATGTCCAGTATTTGATGATGAGCTTGGTACACTAACCAATTTAAGGGTAGTCATAAAAATGTGACTAATTTTGACTGAACGCAGTGATTTGGGTGTGAGCTTTTATCAAGACAATCCATTTTCAAATTAAAGGGTCAGCATTTGATGCAGTAACCTAGCAATAGTATGAACTATCTGAAAATATTAAAAAAATAAAATAAAGAACAGCCTCCTCCAGAGGGATCTGGAAACACTGCACCTTATTATCAGACATATACCGCTGCTACAGATCGCACTGAGAGGACACAACATAAGGTTTCGCCGCGTTTCACTTGAAAGAGCCATGTGAGCTCGAAACAAATAACAAAATTGCCTGAAAGAACAAAAACATTACACGGTGACATGGAAAAGTCTACTTACATCCAGAGACGCCTCATTTATGACAATCAGGCCCATGTTCTTGGTCAGCAGACGGCACGAATGTCCTGATAAAAAGAAAGGATGTTTTTTTATTAAGTCTGCAATCTTTGAAGTAACAGATCTTTATGCTAAAAAAGGTTTTGTTTTTTTCTTTGAAAATCAATGGGATCGATTAAAAGTGTCTTAGTCAAGGGGAGTAAAAAGAGGGGATCATATTTTATTGTGAAAACGGCTCTAGGTCTCAACATAAATCTAAGTAATCAGTAATAAATTATAGGTTTATGATTCCACATTAATAAAGACATAAAACAAAAGTGTCAGTTTGGATTTTTAAAGGGGTAGTCCGGTGAAAGCAAGTTATCACCTATCCAGTGGATGGGATAACTTCTGGATCAGTGGGGTCTGATTGCTAAAATCTCCACCAATCGGCAAAATTTGTAAATTATTTATCCCTAATAGGGCACCAGTTCACAAAATGGAGAGTCAGATTGGATGCCAGGCCCGCACATCATTCATTCTCTATGGAGCTGAGTGCAGCGCTTGGTAGTCTCATAGGGAATGATGGGAGCATCCGTCGCACATGGGCACTGCAGCTCCGGTCTAATGGGGATATAAGTGACGGTTCTGCTCATCGGTGCGTTTCCCGGCGGTCAGATCCTCACTGATCAGTAAGCTATCCTCTCATCCTCCACATAGGTGATAATGGTGTTATCCAGTGAGAACAAGTTAAGGCCATGTTCACACTGTTTTTCCCCCGACAGTCAATAACATCTGGTTTTCAAGCAGAAGATGCTTCAGGAAACACTCCATCTCTGGCGTTCTGTAATCGTGAAGTACCGTATTTTTTTTTTTTTACGGTAATGTTTGTCTCCTGAAGTACTTTGTAAACTTCTTTTTACTAAAATAATAGTGTTTAGAGTAAAAAAAACACATAGAAAATGCTGAAAAAGACAAATGGGGATCTGCTGAGCATTTTTTAGGCCTCCTGTTTGATTTGTAGCCTAATAAAGAATGGATGCGTCATTCTTTTCTTTTAAACATTTTGTGAGCACTTTCTCAGGTGTATTTAGGAGTGGAGCTGCTTAGAAAATGCTGGGGAAAAAACACAGTAAAAACATGCCCCAAGTCATCTTTTGTAGAACACGTCCGCAAATTGTTTCTAGTTTGATTTCTTATCGTCAATATTGACTTTTAAGATTGCTACTTCCAATAGGTGGCGCTAGCGTTGAAGTCCTCTTCCTCTCTGAAGAGACTATTTGTATATTTAAATTCCCAGAGGCGCAGTGCATGGCCTATCAGTCTCATTACGTCGCCTTTATCAGTTATACCCTGTCAGAGGCCTTTCACAAAGCCAAATCAGATCTCCTGATTTGCACTGATGAGGAGCAAATACGCTGGAACAGGTGTCTGCAAATGGAGTTTCTGGTTAAGCTTCTTATACATGTGGCAAAGCTCGTTAAAAGGACATGTTCCACTTCTCTTCCTCTCTTATGAGGTCATTTGCATATTTGCAGAACATTAAAATTTTGATTGAACACTTTTGAACGCTTGTAAGTGGTACACCAGAACTACCAGTAATCTGTGAGTAGGAAATATATCAGACAACTAAGTATCCTCCTAATAAGATATATTTCTACAAATCGTCATCGGGCTCCTTTCATCATGAAATAAGACAGATTTACCCTCTAAATAGCCAAACTGTAATATAACCTGGTAATAATATGAAAGCCGCCTTTTTTGCGCTTTAGTCCAATGTTGCAGTCTTCAATACAGAATTGTGCCCTACTGACATCAGTAATTACTGCGCCTTCATTAAGGGCAAAGGATATCTACAATTTTATAGCCTATCTACTCTTTCAAATAAGCTAGTTTTCCTTAAAAAAAAAAGGGTATTACTAACTTTTAAAATAATGGGTAGGACATGTTGGCACTCAATTTATGGTGGGTACCTCATACTCATGTCTGGGACGCCAACAATCCCAAGAACAAAGGGGTTATTTGGGACTGCAGCACCTTTACTGTTACTTCCCAAGGATGTGCAAAATGGAATAAGAGGTATGGGTCTCATAAAAAACTGTGGTGCACCTTACTCCACTAGGAAACAGTGTCAAGATTGACAAATTACATTCCAGCCTTGATAAATTCCTCCCAAAGTATCAACATATCTGCCCAATCCAAAAGACTCCATAAAAATTCGACACACAATCAATCGGTTTGTCCAACGTTGATGTGTACGCTCATGTGGAGCGATACCCAGCTAGGTAACATGGGTAGGTGGTAAAGCGTGTCAGTGGTGATTTGGCCAGGGGTGTGAAGTCGGAGCCCATTTTGGTGGAGTCGGAGTCCTGGAAATTAAGGAGTTGGAGTCAGAGGTTTGGCTTACCGACTCCACAGCCCTGGATTTGGCCACATTTTCTTTGTGTTTTGCGGTTCAGTTTTGGTCATTTACGCGGTAACTTTAGGTAAGCTTCCAGATCCCAGGAGCCGTATTGCCGTGAATTTTACAGACCGGAGGAATCTTATATAGACCGCTGCGGATGTGATGAAGGCTTTTCTCTGAGCAGTAGCAGGGCTGACATCTCTACCGTACAGGTTTGGAGTTACGACACTACAAACTGTGCAGAAAGTCAACTTTTGTTTGTGTCCAGACGAGAGAACGTTCGGCTGAATGTATCACTTTTATAGCGTTCCAGTAACCATGAAGGTTCATTTCTATGAAAGCTCCCAGCACTTCTAAAGGAAAAATGGAAGGAGAGGTCTGACCAGTGAATCTGATGATTTCTTACCCTTTCCCAGCGTTGCTTTTCAGGCACTACATTAAAGGCTAAGCACAAAACCGATAAATCCTACATGTATCAGACTGAAAGAAAGGCTTCCCGTCCAAGCTGTACTCTCCCCGATACGTCAGTAGGGTCCGTGCGGCTCCGCCAAGTCCTTTACATGAGATTCACAGCAGGACGACAAGAGCTACCTGGCAATGAATGTCTCAGTCACTGGAGGGATCAGTCATTTCTGGAATTACTAATGGCATTCGACTTCTCTTTAAATATTCAGAGGAACATGAGTATCAAAAGTGGACACCTGGATGGTACTCGCCATCGCGGAGGTTATGATCTACAATGAAACAGCTTATTGTACTGAATATTCCTGGCATAGAGCAATCCTGACCGGTCACTAAAGCTGTTCACATGCAGAAGACATTGAGGCACGTGGACTCACTGGTGGGGCTGAGCAGCAATATTGTATAGGCTTGGAAGCAAAGTGGCCCCCCGGCTATGACTCCTAGAATCTGTAATTTGTGAGGAACACTAGACATAAGGCAATCTGTCACCTACAAAGAAGCCATTTGCTTGCAGATATAGTGTTAATAAGCATGTAAATAGCACTTTAGCCACGTTTTGCTGTATTACAGCTGCAGGGGGAAAATGAGGATATATTCTCCCTGCAGCCGCTCGCTTACAGTGATCAGGGCAGTCCAGAGGGCACGGCAGGCATTTAAGAAGGGGTTGTCCAGTAGTGACAACTGCTTTAAGGGCTTTTCCATGAAGATAAGGGAGAGACTTTACAGATGTGGCCATCCTGAACTTTCTGCTTCTTTCGTATGATGTAAAATCAATGCATTATTGCAACTCTCCGGGCTCACAATGACTGGGTGGACAGACACGTGGCCTAAACATAGCTTTACAATAGAGGACTGCAGTATTTTTTCAATGCGCATAATCTTCCATCCACTCATCTTGTCATATGTCAAAGCAAGAAAAAAAGTTGAGGAACGACCATGGACCATGGCTACACAAAGTAACAGGGCATATGAGCAGGGGGTTACTGTGCACTATGCATCATAACTTATCCCTGGATCGCTGGAAATAGGCAGCAGCACCAGACTATATTACAAAGTATGTGCACATCAAATGATCAGTGCAGCCAATAGATCCAGTTTAGGAAACCCCACTTTTATAATCACCATGTCATTGTAGTATATGCTGCATACAGCTTTGCAGTGATTGGGTGCGATCTACACTAGTACGCACTAGAAGCAGCTCACTTTACCATAATCCGAGTATACAGCAGCAGTGCCACCTACTGGCCACTGAATAATACTGCAGAAGTGCAAGGTGCAGAAACATAAAAAAGCGCTAAATATGCATTACAAGATGAATTATCAACTATAAAGGGGACCTATCATATAGAGCAAACAAAATAACCATTAAGAATCATGTAATAAAGCAGGAGACGCTGAGTAGACTGATACATACTATTGTAGGAAAGTATCCAGTATAAGGCAGTCAGCGTATAGCATCTCATGTGATATACTAATGACCCTCGGCGCCTGCTCTGCTGCGTGTGAGCCGAGTGTCAGGCGACTGTGCTCCCATCCTTTCACATAAGAGAATCACAGCATGTCATTGAGAAATTAATCTCTCCATCTCCTCTGCTGCCGGTGGGTATCGCAGTGCACTCGGGTGATATCAGAGTGCAGGGCGAGGATTCACACACACCCATAAATTTATATGGGTGCGAGGGAGCTGAATTTGGCACGCCATCGCTCCATGCTGCGTTTTGTTCCTGTAGATCGCGATCTGATTGGAGCAGGAGAAAAAAAAAAACACCATTGAGAACAGAAGCACGGGATTAAATTGGTAAGAATGCAATCCGACTTTTAATCGAATTGCATTCGTTCAATTTAATCGCAAGTGGGAGCAAGCACCAACTTGTGTCCTGTTCATATAAATCCCTGCTCATTCTCAGCCGAGAGGTCAAATGGGTGGTCCTATCACTTAATGACCCCCAATTGTGTTTGCATGGTCATACAGGGAAAGCAGTGAGTCACAGACTGACTTAGAGGTCCAGTGGGTGGTCCTATCTGTGTGTGCATGCTCATACAGGGAAAGCAGTGAGTCACAGACTGACTTAGAGGTCCAGTGGGTGGTCCTATCTGTGTATGCATGCTCATACAGGGAAAGCGGTGAGTCACAGACTGGTTCAGAGGCCCAGTGAGTGGTCCTATCTGTGTGTGCATGCTCATACAGGGAAAGCGGTGAGTCACAGATTGGCTCAGAGGTCCAGTGGGTGGTCCTAGTGGTGTATGCATGCTCATACAGGGAAAGGGAAAGCGGTGAGTCACAGACTGGCTCAGAGGCCCAGTGAGTGGTCCTAGCTGTGTATGCATGCTCATACAGGGAAAGCGGTGAGTCACAGACTGGCTCAGAGGTCCAGTGGGTGGTCCTAGCTTGACTGACCGCTTTCCCTGTAGGAGCATACATACACAGATACCACCACAGACTGGGCCACCCGCTGAACCTGAGCCAAGAATGAGCAGTGATTAGAACACAAGTTACGGCGGACCGTTTCCCACATTACCATATATCCGTATTCTCCGCTTCTTGTGGTAAGTGCTGCGGCAGAGCAGTGACCATGCGGCTGTCAGCAGGACGGGTCCACATCCATCCAAACGCCTCCTCGCCGCCTCCACTTCTGGTGATGTCTCTGCAGCGGTGCTTTTTCTTTTTTTATTCACCCTCAGGATAGGTTCACACAGTTTGTTTTTTTCGAGAAATTTAGGAGCAGAAGTTGAGTGAAAACTCTCCAAAACTTATAATTCCTCAAACTCAGAATGTCAGCTTATGTAGTAACTGTAACAGTAGGGTACCGTCAGTTTTTTATTAATCTTATTGATTAATTTTATTAATGTACCCTCCAGTCCAAGTCTTGCAGTGTGTGAGAAACGAGCTGCTAAATCACTGGCAAGCGCGTGTTCACACATGAGAGATGATGAATACGCAACAACATGCATCCCATAATCAGAAGGAACGGATATGCTGCAGATATAGAAATGGGGATAACATTTGTGATCGCTCATTCACTTTGCTGCTGCTGTAATTCTTTGTAGATTTTTGTGTCCACAAATCCACATGAAGAGGCGTGAGCAGATCCACGATTGTGTGAGGTCCAGAGCGAATGTTCATAGAGGTCACATTACAGATCTGACATCTGACAAGTATATATTATAGGATTCACAGTAGACAGCTGACCCGTCTCTTGCTAATTATTCTCGCAGATTTTTTTTTCCACGCTTTAACTGAGAAAATATTCTACAGCATGAGGATGGGGTTGCAAGTACCACGTGCATGGGATGAGGATCGTTTGTGGATTGACCCTTTACGGATTCAGGCTACCTTCGAAGCTTCCAACCTGCAGCATTTACTGACCATGGGAACATACTCTTACAGTAAAGCTACAGCCCAGTATAACCGCACCCACACCAATGATTGGACAGAAACTTGCTAATCAGTGCTGAGGACGTGGTTGGACTAGGGGGCACGAGACAACTAGTCCTGCAGTGATAATATTCTGCTGATAAAACACTGATTCTATTGAAACAGCAACACAGCCTAGTAAGTGATACATCCCTGGAATCAGGGTCTCTTCTACATCAGGGTGCTCTCAGATTACATATAAAAAATGCTCTGCACACAGATTCTCGTTAGCCCTGTCTTTCCAGTGCAGTTGAGCTATTTTATTATTGAAGATAACGATCATCGATGAATGATCGATTTGCGCGCTCAGTATAAAGAAATTATTAAACCTGCAATCCTATTCTAAGAGCCATTACATTTTCAGTGTCCTTTATTACGGAAAGAATATACCGTAAGTAAATTAATTATGTGAGGACTGGAAGATTAAGTTATTTTACTATATTTACCCAACACCCTGTGTCACATATTTTAGGAGGATTAGGGTACCGTCACACAGTGCAATTTTGATCGCTACGACGGCACGATTCGTGACGTCGCAGCGTCGTATGATTATCGCTCCAGCGTTGTAGACTGCGGTCACACTGTGCAATCACGGCGCTGGAGCGATGCCGAAGTCCCCGGGTAACCAGGGTAAACATCGGGTTACTAAGCGCAGGGCCGCGCTTAGTAACCCGATGTTTACCCTGGTTACCAGCGTAAACGTAAAAAAAACAAACAGTACATACTTACATTCCAGTGTCTGTCCCCCGGCGTTCTGCTTCTCTGCACTGTGTAAGCACCATAGCCGGAAAGCAGAGCAGTGACGCTGTGCTCGCTTTCCGGCTGGCAGGCACTCACAGTGCAGAGAAGCTAAGACGCAGGAGGACAGACACCGGAATGTGAGTATGTACTGTGTTTTTTTTAAGTTTACGCTGGTAACCAGGGTAAACATCGGGTTACTAAGCGCGGCCCTGCGCTTAGTTACCCGATGTTTACCCTGGTTACAAGCGAACACATCGCTGGATCGGTGTCACACACAACGATCCAGCGATGTCAGCGGGTGATCAAGCGACGAAATAAAGTTCCAAACGATCTGCTACGACGTACGATTCTCAGCAGGGTCCCTGATCGCTGCTGCGTGTCAGACACTGCGATATCGTAACGATATCGCTAGAACGTCACGAATCGTACCGTCGTAGCGATGAAAATGGCACTGTGTGACGGTACCCTAAAGACCATTTAATTAATACATGGCTGCACAGAAGCCTCCAGAGTGAACCGGGATTGTCCTAATGGGACAGCTCATTAAAGTATACTGTGAAAATGCCACTAATTACTACAGAAGACTATAAAAGGCAGAAGAGTGATCAAACATGTGGAGAACAGTTATGACCAGTTACTGCTCTGGGCCCAAAGCCCCATAATGTGTGACCGATTCTAATGACTTCTCCCGTTAATTTTTTAATCACCGATGGGGCACTTATCTCCATTGCAAAATTCAGCGGTGGGTCTGATGACCAACCACTGCTCCAATCATTCTCTATGGAGCTGCCGAATAAAGCAGAGCAAAGTGCTCGACAGCCTCAGAGAATGAATGGAACAGCCTCAGAGAATGAATGGAGCAGCCTCAGAGAATGAATGGAGCGGCCTCAGAGAATGAATGGAGCGGCCTCAGAGAATGAATGGAGCGGCCTCATAGAGAATGAATGGAGCGGCCTCAGAGAATGAATGGAGCAGCCTCATGGAGAATGAATGGAGCGGCCTCAGAGAATGAATGGAGCGGCCTCAGAGAATGAATGGAGCAGCCTCATGGAGAATGAATGGAGCAGCCTCAGAGAATGAATGGAGCAGCCTCAGAGAACGAATGGAGCAGCCTCATGGAGAACGAATGGAGCAGCCTCATAGAGAACGAATGGAGCAGCCTCATAGAGAATGAATGGAGCGGCCTCATAGAGAATGAATGGAGCAGCCTCATGGAGAATGAATGGAGCAGCCTCAGAGAATGAATGGAGCAGCCTCAGAGAACGAATGGAGCAGCCTCATGGAGAACGAATGGAGCAGCCTCATAGAGAACGAATGGAGCAGCCTCATAGAGAATGAATGGAGCAGCCTCAGAGAATGAATGGAGCAGCCTCAGAGAATGAATGGAGCAGCCTCATAGAGAACGAATGGAGCTAAATCTATAAACCTTCACTTTTGCACTATGGAAGCAAGGCACAGGCTATATTATTGTATTTATTCATGTAGATCTCCACAAGACCATACTGCACCTGACATCTCAGAAGGGGATGTATCGCCAGAACAATACACCTCTGTTTGGCAACAGAATTATGATTTATCAAGCGTGTAATCATTATCATAAAAGCGCCCACCAAGCTGTCCCCGACCCCTGTCCTGGCTGAGAATGCGGGTGGGCAGTGCTCTTATCCAGATGTGAAGTGGTGAATACATGCTTTCTGTATAGGCCGACTAGCTGCAAACCTGCACGGTGAGCTCAGGCAGTCTGGCAAGGAATATATTCTTTTTTATAACTGTTTGTTTTTTTTTCTTTTTTCAAGAAGCTCGGCTAAAGTCCTCAAGTCTAAATTAGCTTGGTCCTTAAGGGGTTAAATAACTTTTTTCCCCATGGAAAAAATTATGTTTTTTTTTTTTTTTATCAATCCCACAAGGGACTTGTACATGTGATCCTTTGATCGCGTAGAGAATAGTGTATGCTAAAAGCAGGTGTTTATTCAGAGGGAGCCGCAGGATCACAAACCAGGGTGAAGATTCATTACCTGTCCACGTCCTAAGGGAAAGTGGATCATTCAATTACGGTAGGTTGTGAAAAGGCAGCACTGTAACAGCATGTGGCTAAAGGGGATGTCCAGGCTGGGCGGAATTTTCGGCAACAATTGGAGCTTGCCGAATCCTAGCAGTGTGTACGATTTACAATGTTGGGATTCAGAATATTGCATACTTGTGATGACATCTGGAACCTGCAAGTGGAGCCGAACCCTAACACGGTACATCTTACACACTGTTAGGATCCGGCACACAGCAATGTTTACCGAAAATTCCACCAGGGCTGGGAACCTTGTAAGAAGGAAAAGTACAGAGCTGTGCTGTGCTATTCCTGGTGAAGTCACACATTTGTAGCAATCGGCTTCCAAAATCTGCTTTTCTTTCTGCAAATGTCACCCATCAATCCCATGTCATGCGGTCACGGTAACGGGAAATAAAACAAATAATGGAAGGTCGCGTAGCGCAATGTGCGACGGTGACAGAACTGTACCGATGTTGATGGCGGTTTCCTGCTTATCTCCCGTTAGAATCCAGATTCTGATATCGGCTTTCACCAGGGTCTCAATGGTTTCTGGTACGTTGTCCTGTAGCTTATCTTCTATGGCTGTTGCCCCGAGTAAATGGAGGTTCTAAGGTAAAAGAAAAATACACTGAAGGTTTACACATTACGGTGATTCTAGATGTGAAAAGTCCTGTATGGTTATCGGTCACAATACTGTTTGCTGACATTGGCCCCGACCATGATGGCCAAGAACTAGTGAACATTATGAGGGTGTCCAAACACACACTTTTTGGCCTACAAGGACAGGCACCTTCTGCAAAGGAACGTTTTTTGTTTTTTCTTACAAGTTCTATCACACTTGGAACAAATGACTAATAAAAGGTATGCCATCAATAATCCCACCTGCCAACTTCCATATTGGATGCTGGTACCAGTGGTAAATCAATAGTTCCCGCCACTGGGTGAACTTGTGGACTAGATTTCTAGTTCTTGGCAAAAAATTTTGCCACCTGCATTTTTCTGCATTACATTATTAAAATTTGTAAAATCCTCAACCTTATGACAATTAAATATATCTGAAATAACGGCCATCGCCTAAAATTATTATTATTTAGACCTCCTGATCTGTTTAGGCCACACGGGGTCTGACTGCTAGGATTCGGTGGTTACAGTCAAAACGGCTTGGCCTGATGTGACAATCGGGCTTGATAAAATGAAGAACTCATGGCAGCTTTAACTCACTTATCAGAAAATGTCCTGTATTTAAATCAGGTATTTGTGGGAAATACATTTTTTAATCATTTTTTTTCTCATATCGTGATATGTATTTAAAAAAGAAAACTAAAACTAAAATCAAATCTTGTAATTTTCATACTTGCCAATGGAGATAATTTAGGCTTTAGATGGGTTTTCCCGCAAAGTTCATTTTAATCAAGATTTTAATCAATAGATCTTGGAATAATAATAATAATAATAATTTCCACATTGGATGTGTTAAAAGCATTAAGCTACTTACCGGTAGCAGCATTTTTCGGAGGCCCATGACAGCACCACGAGAGAGGGGATCCGCCCCTTAGGAACAGGAAACCCACAGATACAAAAGGGCGGCACCTCTCCCACGTATCAGTTGTATTACAGAGAGGACTACCGCGGTTAATGAGAAGCATAAACAAATATTATATTCAATCAAAAACAATATCTTTAATAAAGTAACAATCCAGATATCATACGTGAGAAAATCTTTTTTTTTTTTTTTTTTTCCATTTTAAGGAAGTGCAACCCCCACGTGAATAGGGAGGGAACTAAGTGTGCTGTCATGGGCCTCCGAAAAATGCCGCTACCGGTAAGTAGCTTAAAGCTTTATTCGGACTCCCATGACAGCACCACGAGAGATTTACAGAGATGTAAGCCATTTTAGGGCGGGATCACAGCCTGCAGCACCCTTAACCCGAAGGTGGGATCTGAGGAGAACCCCAAGTCCAACCGATAGTGTTTGAAAAAGGTGGAAGGGGATGACCATGTGGCCGCCTTACATATCTGGTCGATTGACACTCCAAATCTTTCTGCCCAGGATGATGCCATGGCTCGGGTGGAATGCGCCCTCAGATTCTGTGGAGCCGGACACCCACCTGCTGTGTAAGCCAGAGAGATAGCCTCCCTAATCCACTTAGCTAGTGTGTATTTTGACGCTCTATCCCCCTTCCTAGGACCTTGGAAGGATAAGAACAGTGCATTATCTTTCTTCCAATCATTAGTAACTGAAATATATTGTAAAAGGCATCTCCTGACATCTAATGTATGGAGTTCACTTTCTTTAGGGTTAGAAGGATTAGGGATAAATGAAGGTAGAACTATCTCCTGTGATCTGTGAAATTGTGATGCTACCTTTGGTAAGTAGGCTGGGTCTGGCCTGAGGATAACTATCCTGTAAGATTTCCGTATATGGGGGAAGTCTACAAAGCGCCTGGATGTCTCCTATTCTGCGAGCCGATGTTATAGCTATCAGAAAAGCTGTTTTGAGAGTTAACATTTTGATTGAGGCTTCATGTAAGGGCTCAAAGGGGTCTTTTGTTAGAGAAGAAATGACTAGATTTAAGTCCCACGGTACTATTTTATTTTTATGTAACGGTCTAGCTCTACCGACTGCCTTAATGAATCTCGACACCCAATAATTGTTTGCAATATTACAGGAGAACAGGGCACCAAGTGCTGACACCTGTACTCAGAGTGCTTGTAGAGAGATTTAACTAACCCCCTCTGCAAAAATTCTAATATTTGGCGTATCGGTACCCCTTCATTGATGTTAAAATCTGAGGAAGTCAGGAACTTTCTCCAGGTTCTGGAGTAGATTCTTGTTGTTATCTGCTTCCTACTTTTTAAAAGGGTGTCTACCAAATTTGGGGAGAAGCCTTTATTTTTTAAAAATGACCGCTCAAACTCCAAGCCCTTCATTTGTGGATGGACTACCGGCCCCTGGAAAAGTAAATCTGGAATGTCTGGTAGCACCCAGGGATCGCCCACCGACATTGTTCTGAGCCATGCGAACCAGTTTCTCCTGGGACAGAAAGGAGCAATCAGAATGACCTTTGCAGGATCTTCTCTGATTTTCCTCACCACTAGAGGTAACAGGTTCAATGGTGGGAAGGCGTAGGCCAGAGTAAAATCCCATTTTATGAGGAATGCATCCACTGCCAGCGGATTTTCCTTGGGATTCAGAGAACAAAAGTTTTTCACTTTTTTGTTGTCTCTTGTAGCAAATAGGTCCACCACTGGCCGACCCCATCAGCGGACAATCTGGTTGAAGACGTCTCCATTTAGAGACTATTCCCCTCGCCTCCTTGGAAAGCTGGGGTTTTGGTTCTGTTATGTCCATTGTTCCTCTGACCGCTTTAACTAACTTATCTATCCTCTCAAGGGGTAGACAGTAGCGAGCGGTGTCTTCATCCGAGGAAGAGGACGATGCAGCTGAACCGGAGAAGACTTCCTCCCTATCCTCATCCGCTGAAGAATCAGAGAACAATGGAGCTTTATATTTAGAACTTCCCGCTTGAGATAGGCACTTTATGGATTGTTTGACTTCCATCCTGACCATCTCTTTCAAGCTTGTGGCCATAGTAAGGGATTCTTCCGCTACCTGAGGGGGCAAGTAAGGCAATCTAATCTATGTAGATATAATGCTCTCACCCCCTCCCCCCTTCCTGAGACCTCACCGTCTGCTGGATACAGAGGGCACATAGTTTTTTAGGGCACGAATCAGGTAAGGGAACCCCGCAGATGCCACATTCTCTGTGTTTCGCCTTACTGATGCATTTCTTCCCCTATAATAAAACATATGAGGGGGAATCGTATCACTGGGTGAACTTTCACGAAGATCACTTACCAGCGGCTGCCCAAAGAAATACCGGAATATGAGGGGGGATTCTTCCTGGCTGATGCTCCAGACCCCTGTCTGGAGGAGCTTTTGCGGCCAGATTCACTACTCCTTCTGTCGCGTTCCTTTCCTTTTGGTTTCTGAGACACCTCTTCCAGCAGCTGAGACTGCTGTTCATGCTCGTCCTCCATACTCACAAAATGAGGCCAGAAGCAAGGACCCACGATCCGGAGTTCTTTATATTACCCCTCCTCCGGTCAGCAGTTATATGCCCAGTGCTCCCCTGATTTGCTGCCTGCCTCCCCCCAGGTGCAGGAGGTCATCTCCAGGGTCTGAATGTCAGCGGCGTGCAATTACCGGTGGGCGCCGCCATGTTGGAAACACTGCGCGTGCGCAGGACCCGAAAACCTGGAAGTGACTGCCGGGTCCGCCCCCTGACGTCACCCCGGCTCCCAGCGCTTCCTGTCGGCGCTTATAGCAGCGTGGGACGCCGGCTAGCCCGCAGCACACCGGGTGGCGCCACCAAATGCGCCGCCGGACACAGAGCCCCCAGCCATACCATCCCACCGGGATGCCCAGGGGACATACTCACCTAGCGCTGGTCACGGAGACAGGACACCACAGGCGACCGCTCCCTGCCGAAATGTCACCGCCGCGCAGCCCTGCCAGGACCACCGTGACATCTCCAGGATCTCCGCATCGGCCGAGGTAGGAGACCCCCCCCCAACCCTGAGTCGGCCGGCCGGCCTGGGATCCTTTTGTAAATTCTGCAGGATCCCGTCCCTTTAGGAATAGGAAACCAACTCATACTTGGGAGAGGTGCTGCCCTTTTGTATCTGTGGGTTTCCTGTTCCTAAGGTGCGGATCCCCTCTCTCGTGGTGCTGTCATGGGAGTCCGAATAAATAAATGTTCCTGTGCTGATATCATCTTATAAATGTGCCCCTGCTGTGTAATGGCTGTGTCTTACCATACAGGAACATGGGCTGATCATACTACAGCTCCTGGGCAGGAGAGGACGCAAGAGAGGATACAGACATTACAGCATGGGATCATAGCTGATTGTTTCTTCAAGGTGATACGTTGCTTAAAAACAGGCAGTGAAATATTTTTCCTCACCCAAAAAATAATTTGTGATCCCGTGCTTTAATGCCTGTATATATTTTTTTGCTTTCCCCCTAGCCCAGGAGATGTGATATGATCGTATCATGTTCCTGCACGGTCAGACACGGCCATTACACAGTACACAGCAGGGACACATTTATAAGATTGTCTCAGCACAGGAACATTTTCTTTTAACACATCCAATAGTGGATCTTATTATTATTCCAAGATCTATTTATTAAAGTGAACTTTGTTCGTGGGAAACACCCTTTAAATTTGTTTCCTTTCAGGAAACGTTTATTATCAGTTTTCTTATCAGTAGAGGCAGAATTACAATGACTGATAACACCCTTATTCACAGCTGATAATACAGGATCCTTCCTTCACACTACACATTGCACACACATTAGATGCTTCAATACAAAAGGTTGCATATGAGTCGGTCTATTGCTGCTAATGTACATGTGTATTTCGAGAAGCAACTGGATGTTACAGTCCAAAAAAGCATTAGATTTTTTTTTTTAATACATTTATCACAAAGATCAAATTTAAATAATAGGTAATTTTCTATTTCTACATTCCCTTTGAAGAAGTGGCCAATCCTAGTTGGTCCCACTCCCTGTGCTAGGAGAACTGTGCAGGAATCCTGTTGAAACAATTTCGCACTTTTTAACCAAGAGTCATAAAATGGGTGTGGAAGACCCAATTTTGACCTTTTCTCTCCTTTGTACTGTAACCCCAACAGTATTAAGATGCCCAAAGTTGGTTACAGAGTCATCTGTAATGTATGATCAGTTCCCAGATGATGAATGACACTGATGTTCTTAACCAACATGTGTAAAGGACAGGCCACCGGCAAGTAATATAAAAGAAGCCTGTATAGTGCCAGGTCCGGCTAGTATACCCAGTCCAGTGACCAGCAAAGTTGTCTGTCTATTCTATGGTGGATGGAAAAGTCCATATCCTATCCAAGTCGACCTGTCATTGGCTACAGCAGAACAAAGTGAAGGTTCTGGAGTGGCCATCTCAGTCTCCTGACCTCAATATCATTGAGCCACTCTGGGGAGATCTCAAGCGCGCAGTTCATGCTAGATAGCCCAGAAATTTACAGGAACTGGAGGCTTTTTGCCAAGAAGAGTGGGCAGCTTTACCATCTGAGAAAATAAAGAACCTCATCCACAACTACCAGAAAAGACTTCAAGCTGCCATTGATGTTAGAGGGGGCAATTCACGGTATTAAGAAATGGGGTATGTGAACTTTTGATCAGGGTCATTTGGAGGTTTCAGGTTGTCATTATGAATTAAAAAGAGAAAACACAGTAGTTTGACAATAAATGGCTTCACCCAACCACGATCCATGAGTGGAGAAAAACGTTTGGTTATCATTCGTATTCTCTGAAAAAAGGCCAAGGCGGCAAACTTTTGAGCACAACTGTATTTCTGCTAGCATAAGCAGCGGGTAGATAGAAGACAGATATTAGGTTTTCCTTGTCAGTGTTAGAGCATATGTAAAGATCTGTGCCCTTTAACTGAATCCCTGAAGGTTCATGTACCAATTTCTTTAAATAAAAAAAGAATATAGTGTGATTTTTAAAAGGTTAAAACCGCAGATCATCACACGGGAAGTCTCGTTAACTCAGCCAAATACATGAAAGTGAGCAAAATGTATTTTTTCCATTTCAGAATGGCAGGTGTTAGCACTTTCGGTGCTGATGAAATGTACGACATAGTGCAGACTCCTGATTAAATTAGGCTTTACAATAACACCAGGTCCGCTGTGGAAGGTGGAAATGAGTAAAGGCGTAAGCTCAGGACATGACAGAGTTCACACTCCGGCATAAATAAACCCAGGTAATAAAGAGGACGCTGTGCCCGGGTTCTGGGTAATTCTAGACTTTTATGGAGTAATAATTGTAGTACGGATCTCATTTATGCAGCTGCTTTATGGTCTCTAAGGTCCGTGTAATGGTGAAATATGGCGAGCATTTCTCATTACTATTATTCTTAATAAAGACTACAAGCAAATAAGGTAATGATAATCTCATATCCAGATTAAAAAAAATATAGGATCCTGCCAGGTCCAGGTAAAAATGAAATATCTCCTCTTGGCATGTCGTTACGAACAAAGACGTTTACAGATCAGATGTGATCCTTGTGTCACGTTCAAGTGATTCTCTGAGACTTATGGAAATGTGTGCACTGCAGTCAAATGTCATCGTGGTAAGTACTGCAGTGCGCAGGCGCCGGGAAAGGTCAGAGAGGACGGGAGCCTGCGCACTGCAGTACTTTACGCTGCCCTTAACAGGACAAAGTACGCCTGCGCCGCGACAGGAAGCAAGGAAAGGACGTCATCGTATGAAGATGGGAGGCGCCGGACCCGGACATGCGACGCCCATCGAACCGGACCGCAGCGGGACCGCCACTGGGGAATATAATCTAACTTGTTTTTCTTATCTTTCAGGATACATCAGGGGGGTTTATCTATGTACAGCATTACAGAAAGCTGTAGACAAGCCCCTGAAGGTGGTGGCTGCAGCTTATAGGTCAAAAATGGGGTGACAGATTCCCTTTAAGGAAGGATTTTAAAAATATAAATCTGAAAACTGACGTTCATTTGTGCTCAGTTCCCGTCTGAGTCAATACTTTGCAATCACTGCTGCAAGTCTTCTGGGGTATGTCTCCACTACCTTTGAACATCTAGAGGCTGAAATTTGTGTCTGTTCTTCTTTACACACTAGCTCTAGCTCAGTGAGATTAGACGGCGAGCGTCTGAACAGCGATTTTCAAGTCTTGCCACAGATTCTCAATGGGATTTAGGTCTGGACTGGCTGGGCCATTCACACACATGGAATATGCTTTGATCTAAACCATCCATTGTAGCTCTGGCAGGTTTATGGTCGTTTACCTCTCAGACTGTGAATCAATGCCCTAATCTCAAGTCTTTAGTAGCCTCTAACAGGTTTTCCTCCAGGATTGCCCTGTGTTAAGCTTCGTTCATCTTCCCATCAATATTAACCAGCTTTCCAGTCTCTGCCGAAGAAAAGCATCCCTAGAACATGATGCTGCTATCACCATGTTTGATGGTGGGGATGGTGTTTTCAGTGCTATGTGCAGTGTTCGTTTTCTGCCACACATCGCGTTTTGCATTTAGACAAAAAACTTCCACTTTAGTCTCATCTGACCAGAGCACCTTATTCCACATGCTAGCTGTGCCCCCTACATGGCTTTTTGCAAGCTGCAAACAGGACTTCTTATGGCTTGCTTTCAGAAATTGTTTTCTTCTTGCCACTTCCATAGAGGCCAAATTTGTGGAGAATACAACTAATAGTTGTCCAGTGGATAGATTTTCCCACCTGAGCTGTGGAGCTCTGCAACTTCTCCAGAGCGACCATGGGCCTATTGGCTGCTTCTCCAATTAGTGCTCTCCTTGCTTGGGTTGTCAGTTTGGGTGGATGGCCATGTCTTAAAAGAAATGTAATAATGCGGGGTGCTGGTGTAACAGATCAAAGGTCCAATATCTGTAGACTAAGATTTACCGCACACCCTTAGTAGAATATCTTTCAGAAATTAACAATTTATTCAATATGCACAAAATCAGTTAGCATATGTACACTGGAAAAATGATATGCGACACAGATTACTGACGTTTCGACCCCTCCCGGGTCTTACTCATAGGTCACTGAATCCAGGTGTAGTATGGGAGCAGAACTCAAAAAAAGGGAAGGGATGTCCCTGTAGTATCCAGGGGCTAATAATCTCAGAAAATCGGTTGTGGTGGTATAGGGTGACTATTTCGGCTGTGGACCTTGTTTGCAGTGTGAATCAGCGGCGTTCCTGCACCTCACAGAAATCTGCCTGCAAATTTGATCGGAGGATGAAACAAGTTGAAACAAAATTCGTGCATCTCAAGAACTGTGATGTTTTCTTTAGTTTTTTTTCCTAGTAGGAAACAAAACTTTGTAGCCCAAAACTGTTTGTGTGAGTCAGCCATTACAAAATAGGCAAAAGTTTGATTGAACAACTAGATAAAAAAAAAAATAATAATAATCCCTGGTGCCAAACGCAACCATCTTCAACCATGTCCGCTGGCATAGTGACTCAGAAGGGTTCTGCAAACATTCACCTAGTGGCGGAAACCAGTACTGCAAGTGTCCCACCCCTTTTATTCCAGAATACAGAAATCATTTAATAAGTCCCAAAGAGGACTGGTGTCCTGCCTTAGGCTATGTGCACACGTTGCGGATTGGGGTGCAGAATTTTCCACACAAAATCCGCATCTCCTGGCAGAAACCACAGGTGCAGATTTGCCGCGGATTTTGTGCGGTTTTGATGCGGATTTTACCCCTGCGGATTTCCATTATGGAAGGGGTGAGAAACGCTGCAGTTCCGCACAAAAGTAGCATGCTACTTCTTTTGTTCCGCAGTGGTTTTCATGCGGATCTTTCCGCACCATTAGCACAGGTTTTTTTTTTCCACTTGACTTACATTGTACTGTTAATCACTGTGCGGAACTGCAGCGTTTCTGCGCGGAAAAATCCGCTGCGGATCCGCACAAATTCCGCATCGTGTGCACACAGCCTTATACTTCGGTATATAAACACAGATACAAGTCTTTCTAATGAAAAGATACAACTTCACAGCTCCCTAAAGCCTCCTATAAAACCACAATAACGTGATTGAACTAATTATATAAAAATCACCTAATTGTAAGACTGACGGCCCAGAGACACACAACAGACAGCATGCAGTGAATTAGGCAGTGGTTGTGAGCATCGGAGGTGTAAATCTGTGAATGACGGCGCCGTCACCATTTACTGTTACACTACTGTTGTTCTAAGACATGGAGAACAAGATGTTAAAACTGCCTGCGCTTCCAGTCCCCGTCCAGGTGAGCACGCATTTACTGTGCAGACTATAGAAGCAAACCTCAAACAGGTGTGAACATGAGGCAAGGGACTAAAAGCACAACGTAACAGGTGCACGTCCTGGAAGAAACAAGGAGCAGAGGGAAAAAAACACGTCATCCAGGAGGATACGGTCCCCGGAATAGGGATCCTGCACAAACTAATCTGGAGGAAAAAAAACTAAGCGAGGATGAAAGCGTTGGTGCTAATTCAGGGCATAAATATTTGATATTAGGGAAATCCAGGACTCACGCTGGGAAGCACAGAGGACGACATCTGACTGAGGAATGGTTTATTTATTCTGCACATTAAATTATTTAGGACACTAAGTTTTGTGGGTCAGAGCCCTGATGTGACGGCATGCCGCCTCTAGATCTGGGAGTACGGATTCCTTATTAATGATGGACCAGCACCATTAACAGGCAGACGGAAAGTATTTGGTGCAGCACTTTATTGTAACTTGGGTCACTAAGTTATAACGGCACATTCTGGATTATAAATAGGTAAGTAATAGGGATGGGCGAACGTTATAAGGTGTTATCTGAGCATGCTCGAGTGCTAACCGAGTGACTTCGGCGTGCTTGGACAGTATGTCCGAGTCCCTGCGGCTGCATGTCTCGCTGCTGTTACACAATCTCTGCATGTCTTGCAGCTAACAAACAGTGGCAAGACATGCAGGCGCGGGGACTCAAACATTGTCCAAGCACGCCGAAGACTCTTGGTTAGCACCCTAGCATGCTCGGATTACACCTTATCCCAGCACACTCGCTCATCACTAGTAAGGAATATTATATTCATTATATAAGTTCTATTAAAAAAAAATAAAAAATGAATATTTGCTATTTACATTTTGAAAAAAATAAAGATTTAGTGACTAGTTATTACATTTACTTCCATAGTAGGGCGCCACCTGGTGTTCAAAGTGTATGGCAATGGTCATGTCCTCCTAATGAGCTGGTGGACACACATGCTCGGTTACTCTCCCCACGGTCAGGTCTCTGCAGAAGCCAATAGAAATCGTTTTATGCCTCACTTGCTATTTCTAGTGGTTGCTTGATGTGCACAGAACTGGTGCGAGGAGAGTTACTGAATGTAAGTGTCCGCCAGCATGTCACCACACAAGTCAAAAAACACTTGGCAGCACTGAGTTTTGTTTTTTTCAATAGCATGCAAATGGGAAACAAAGTTTATTTTTTTTATGATTATGCAATATTTCCAATAATTAATAGAGGATATGTTAATATTAATTTATCGTGCCTTTAGGAGCAGGCCACAATTTATTCCACCATCAATATACTCCCCACCTGTCTATAGCAAGCTATACTTTTTTGCTTCTCTTTATACTCTCTAAATCCCATGATGCATCAGCACATCATAACATGGACAGCTGGAGAATGTAAAATCTCAGTCTCCTTTGGATTCTTCTTCTCTGCATGTTCTAAATGAGCAAATAAGGACCAAGTGAACGGTCATAATTATCATTATAATCATGAGAGGAGATGTATAATCATCATCAGTAACTATGATAGGAGACTCTTTCCCCTTATGAAGAACATCAGTGGTACGTTCTATGCAGACTCATCAGATGAAAAGTTCTGGTAACTTGGATAGTGTGACCTTCTTCATGAAGAATAAAGTAATTTAATCTCAAGACTCAAATGAGGAGAAATCCATGAATTTTGAGATTGAAAGGGGCAAATAAATAACAGTAATATATCTACTCATACTTCATGGCATCCACGGTACTTCTCTTGATTAGCCCGCGAGGAACGATGTTACATGACATCGTGCCAGGACAGATAATCAACAGAGGAGCAGTGAATGCAATCATGGAAGAGGCAGTTCTAAGGGCTCCCATCCAGTGGTACACATAGTTGCAGAATGAATTCATTAAAAGAAAAATAATAACTACTTCAATTCAGCTTAGTACATTGTCAAGGAACTGGCATTTAAACATTAAAGGACATCATCACCTGCTCTGCTGAACATGTAAAAAAAATCTCATTGACTTAAAGACTTTAGCAAGATATCCATTTGGATCCTACTATAGTGCTGCAGACTCAGCACATTTTACCATCAAAAGTAGAAGATCCAGAGCCTAAACCAATTCAACAATATTAATTTTACTCATAACGATGTGACTACTATATCATGCCTGGTAAATACTATAACACTTCTGATCTGCCACTTTTTGGACTTTTATATGAAAAAGCAGTCTTTGTTTATTTTATTATCCACAGGATAGATGATAACTATACGATCGCCGGGGTCCAGGTGTGAGAAATAGAGTTTACTCAGAATGTGTCAGCTCCACTGTTACTGGTCCATAACGTGCTTCATTCACACGGTACTTTGAGACCCCAGTTCTTATGACTGGTGGGTGTCCCAGAGGTCAGACCTGAAGCCATCATACATTTATACCTTCTCCTGATACATGTCAATTACAAGACAACACATTTTAACTTTCAATTTTTTTTTAAAAAGGGTTAACATTTTGTTTCTGTCCATAATTTGTGCCAGAACCAATAAATACTGTAGAGCAGGAGTGGAATACCCTCGCACACAATCATTTACCTTTTCGATCAGTTCATAGCACTCTTCCAGCTTCAGAGCCCTGTTCTGTAGGGAGGTGGAGGCTCGGAGATACACATTGAGCCATTCTTCATAGACACTGTCAGGAATAGCGGCTACAGCGAAACAAAGTGTCCTCAAACCTGAAGGCAAGGCATAAAGAAGCATAATGTCAGCCCAGGGATAATATACAAAGGTTCTTCAAGGTGGCACATTCGGCGCACGTGCCAGGAATATCTCCAGACAAACCGATTCATGCTTCAAGAAATCGTCCAACATCTACCGGAAAAAGAAAACCGGATACTGGTGCTCCTAAAGAATTCCTTCTTGGTATAGGTCAGTCCGTGTACACGTTCAGTGTATACAGTGGATATAAAAAGTCTACACATACCTTCTAAAATGCCAGGCCAAAAAAAAAATCATACCAAGAAGAATTATTTCAGAATTTTTCCACCTTTAATATCACCTATAATCGGTACAAATCCATTGAGAAACAAACTGGAATCAATTTGAGGGTGAAAGAAAATAAGAACCACAAAACTAAATAAAATAAGTGTGAAAAACCTCTTATAATTTGGGATGTGGCTGTGTTCAGAATTAGGCAATCACATTTACACTCATGGTAAATAGACAGGGAACAGATTCCATAATTTCTGGTGATTCTGATTAATTCCATAGCAAGTTTAGCTCTTTAGTTCTTAGTTGCATTTTACAGCAAAAGTAATTTTAAGTAAACAGCTTACAACACAGCAAAGGGATATCATTGATTAAGATATCATTCAGAGAACGGTACAAAAATGTTTCAAAGCATTAGATAAACCTTATACAGCACTGTGAAGATGATCATCAAGAAGTGGTTTAACTGCCTCATGATCGTCCACTGTAAATAAACGTTGGAGCTTGCTGGGCTTTGTGCAGTGGCGACGTTTTTCAATGGTCTGCGGCCTCGCAGGACCCTGCGATTGTGGTAAAGAGCTATAGCTCCGACAGGTGACATCGGGACCCGATTAGATCAGGTGCCAATGATGTTAACCGTTTGTTATCTTCTAGATGCTGCTGCAATCACTGCATTTAGAAGATAGTGAGAAGGAGAGCGCTCTGTCTCTTACCTCACCGGTGCACCCTTAACGTAATCACAGGTGAGCCGAGCGTTATCATGGCAGCCAGAGGTCACATGTTGACCTCCAGGTCTGCCAGGTACAGTGGCCTGTTGGACTCAGCAGCCAGTAAAAATGACAGTTCTCTCGCATTGCAGTACATGTTGCTATGCATCAGAACAGTAATCGTACACACAAAATTTGAAGTCCCATACAGGGGCTAAGTAAAAAAAAAAAGTTATAGAAAAAAAAAAAGTTGAAAATGTTTTTAAAACCATTTAAAAGAAAATAAGTAAAATAAAAAGAGAAAATATAACACCAACAAACATAAATATTTATGTATATGTTATATAGGTTCAAATCGAAAACTGAGCAGCACAAAAAAGAACATGGATGGAACTGAGGCTTTAGTCAAGCTGGAGGAAATTACGAGCAGTTCCAAGTATCAGTCAGTTTTACATCAAAACCTTCAGGCTTCTGCTAAAAAGCTGAAGAGGAATTTCACCTTTCAGCACAACAACCCTAATCATACCTCACTGGCGCAGTGTGCAAGCCTGCAGGGACGTCAGACAGCCAGAGCTTACTGCGTCTGCGCAGGACACCAGTACACAGCGCAGGCGCCGGTTTTGAAACGATAACAGCGCTGAGGGGGCGGCGCCGAAAGCGCAGGAAGATGTGAGTGACGGCAGAGGAGCTGGCCAAGCTGGGGAGTGAGGACCCGCCTACGTGGCTAGAGACAGGAATTGTGGCTAAGTATAAAAACGCTTTATTTGGGGTATACTTGAACCTAAAACTAAAAGAGCCACCTTGTTAGAATGCAGCATTACTGCTGCACAAGGTGGCTCTTAGTTTATAACGGCTGGAGGGGGTGACAGTGGCCCTTTAACATTTCTCAAGAGCGTTGGTAAAAGTCAGAAATATCTGGTGTGAAGATGGAACATCTGACTTTAAGTGCAGTTGGTAAATGTGCACATTTATCACGGCTTCTTGGTAAATGTAGCTGAGAAGGGTGTAATAAAAAGTGTAATCTGCTGGTCAGAGTCAGAATTCTGTGACTCAAAGTTATTTTTACCAACACATACTGGTAAATGTAAAGATTTACCAAATCGCCCAGGTAAAAGTCCAAAATCATTCGTTTCGTTGGAATACATCTGACTTTTACCAACACTGTTGAGAAATGTTCACATTTACCAAGACTTCACGGGTAAAAGTCCAATTTTATTTTTCATTTTGAGCTTTTACCGACGGCCTCGGTGAATGTCCAGATTGACCGGTAAATCCTAGGTTTTACCGGCCTTCTGACTTTTACAGTAACATATATATACATACATAGCATTTTAACAGGAGTGTAGACTTTTTTATATCCGCTGCATGTCCAGATTGCGTCCTGTGGTACACACTTTAAGGTGGTAAAAGGACATCGCGGACAATTACTTTTTAGATTACGATATTTGTGCGAAGCCCAGGAAGTTGCTCTGCAGCACTTATGACCGATGCATTAGTTTAGTAATATCACAATACATTGCACTGCATCCAGTGACCAATAGACGCTCGTGTAAAGCCATTACTAACTGATTATCACCATAAAATAAGCGAATGTTCATTTACATTCCAGGTTGTTCTAGTGACAACCAGGGGACACGCTGACCTGAAACGGCCCATCAAGTATTCACCAAGTCGGCGGATTTGCTCCACAGAGGAACTGTAATTCCTCATCTTACCTTCTGTAGCAAACTGTTCCAGATGTTTTAATGTAATTTCTTTGTACTTGGAGGTTTCAGCCAGGCGGTCATAAATGACTGTGTCCTACCACAGAAGAAGAGATAATGGCAGAAAATAGAACTTCAGTTACATGTAGTGCATCAGAAGGTGGGAGCATCCTAGGAGATGGACATTTATTCACACAGGCAACTTTGGTTTAAATAATGGATGACATCAGACGTGCACATAGAAAGAGGACATCAGTGTAAAAATAAGGGGGAAATTAGTAATTTGCAGGTTTTATTTTTTAGATTTTAGATCTGTGAATGTCGGTGAATTAAAAGGAACCTTACAACTTGCCCGGGTCCCCAAGCCTCCAGCATGTATTTATTTCTATGTTAATACCCTTCCTAACGAGCCCAATTTATTGACTAATTGACTGTTCTATACTACAAAAAACAATGTTATAACTGTATGGCTGATATGCTAATTAGTGGGTGACTAGTCATAGGAGCGTGGTTTTCCCCAGACCAGTCATCCCACTAATCATGTTATCATGTCCCTGTGGGCATGAGTAATATGATTAGCAAGAGCGACGTCACCGAACCTCTGCCTCCCTGACAATATACAGAAAATCAGTAATATTGTTATGCCAAGCCAGTGTCCTAACCACACACACTGGCCTCTGCCACGTGCACACTCAATAGCCCATACGCACACGTCCACCTATGACACACACTCATCTCTGTCCCACACACACACACACTCACTTCTGGCACCCAAGCGCCCATTTCTGGCACACGCACGCACCCACCTATGACACACTCACCTCTGTCCCACACACACACTCACTTTAAAACTTTAATACACTCACCTCTTACCAGTGTCCTGCACTTCTCCACTGCTAGTCATGTAACCATAGACTGTCACGTGGCCCTAAGGTCCTGGCAGGACTTTCAGTCTATACATACAGTTGTTATTAAGTTTTCAGACTGACGCAAATTTTGGTTTTCACAAAGTGTGCTACCTTAGTTTTATTAGTTCTTGTAGGAAGAGGTTTATATAGTCACTGAAGTACGATCATCAGCATTTCATAAGTTTTCAAACTTTTGACAAATGAATCAAGTTTATAGAAAGACTCAATATTTTCCTAGGCCAAATCCTGACTGATGACCGCCCATTCTTACCTAATCAGTCCTGGGAGTTTATCGCAATTTTTGTGTTTTTGTTTGTCCACCCACTTTTTAAGGATTGACAATAAGTTCTGAATTTTGCCTAAGAACACTACCATAAATAAAGAACTGCACCTAAACAACATCCAAGAGCAACTTCTCCCAATGATCCAGGAGTAATTTGGTGATGATCAATACTTTTTCCAGAATAATGGAGACCATGTCACAAGGCAAAAGTTATAACCAACTGGAGTGGTCACTCCTCAAAAAGTGGGTAGGCAAACAAAGACACAGAAAATGTGATAAAAAAGCAGCACTGATGAGAAAAGTCTTGAAGACGGAGTCACCTTTGTGTATATTGAGTCTTTACATATACATGATGTATTTGCCAAAAAAAAAGTATGAAAAAAAATTATGAAATTCTGATAATCGTACTTCAGTAACCATCGAAACATCTGCCTTAAAGATCTAAAAACACAAGCAGCAAATTTTGGGAAAACAAAATTTGTGTCAAGTCTCAAAACTTTTGGCCATAACTGTAGACTAAACAATGGAGGAAGGACATATCAACTCCCTGATCCACCGTTGTATCTGTGACCTTAGGAAACAGCTGAAGTTGGACATATTTCCGACATTCAAGGACAGATCCTCAATTCGGTATTGTTGCGCTAAATCTGGGAGGTATGCATAGGGTGATAGAGTGTATTGTAAGTGTAGAATTCGCTCTATTCTTCTGTGCATTGCATGTTTCTGTACAACTGTCTGTTTAGTCCAATTTCATCTTCAGTTATTAAAGTAAGTCTAGCTGCATATGTGTTTTTACATCATTGATTTGTTAGCTGGTTTCTATCAGAGATCAACAGGCCAGCACTCCACTTCGCCTCCACCACCCTGCACTGCAGAGGTGAGAAGCAAGGATGGAGATCCCTCAAAGCTGCAGATCCCTCTACTGTGCGATCGTGACTAGCCCCACATCTCTGAACTGATGACTATGCCGTAATGAGTGTAAAAATAGCAGAGGCTTCCACCACAGCTCTTCTATACTGTGCTCATCAGCATCCACCGCAGATATTTGGCACCAGGTTCATTTATGTTCTGTATACACTCTATTCTCCTGTGCACTGTATGGTCTTGTGCACAACTCTGCCAGAGTCATTTTATAATCTACCATACACATCAATATAGCTGCATGCATGTGTTTTTAGATCACTGATCTGTCAGCTGGTTTCCAGCAAAGATCAACAGTCCTGCATGGAACCCTGCCCGACCCGACGGAATGCTGCCCGACAAAACCCTGCCCGACCCGACGGAACGCTGCTTGATGGAACCTTGCCCCGACGGAACCCTGCCCCGACGGAACCTTGCCCCGACGGAACCTTGCCCCGACGGAACCCTGCCCCGACGGAACCCTGCCCCGACGGAACCCTGCCCGACCCGACGGAACTCTGCCCGACGGAACCCTGCCCGACCCGACGGAACTCTGCCCGACGGAACCCTGACCGCCCCGACGGAACTCTGCCCGACGGAACTCTGCCCGACCTGACGGAACTCTGCCCGACGGAACCCTGACCGACCCGACGGAACTCTGCCCGACAGAACGCTGCCCTGACCCGACGGAACCCTGACCCGACGGAACGCTGCCCGACGGAACGCTGCCCTGCCCGACGGAACGCTGCCCTGCCCGACGGAACGCTGCCCTGCCCGACGGAACCCTGCCCAACGGAATGCTATCCGAAGGAACTCTGCCCTGCCCGACGGAACCCTGACCCGACGGAATGCTGCCCGACGGAACTCTGCCCCGCCCGACGGAACCCTGACCCGACGGAACTCTGCCCTGCCCGACGGAACTCTGCCCTGCCCGACGGAACCCTGCCCTGCCCGACGGAACCCTGACCTGACGGAATGCTGCCCGACGGAACTCTGCCCTGCGCGACGGAACCCTGACCCGACGGAACTCTGCCCTGACCGACGGAACTCTGACCCGACGGAACGCTGCCCTGTCCGACGGAACGCTGCCCTGCCCGACGGAACGCTGACCCGACAGAACTCTGCCCTGCCCGACGGAACTCTGCCCTGCCCGACGGAACCCTGACCCGACGGAACCCTGACCTGTCCAACGGAACGCTGCCCAGCCTGACGGAACGCAGCCATGACCGATGGAACGCTGACCCGACAGAACTCTGCCCTGCCCCGACGGAACCCTGACCCGACGGAAACCTGCAGAGAAGCAGGGTGCTGATGGGAAATACTGTTTTAACATTGTAGGAATAGGACTGCCCATTCAGTTATGTGCAGGTGGAAGCATAGAGGGGCAGATGGAGGTGAAAAATGACAAGGAGATATAAAAAAATAACCTTTATCTTGGGGTAACGCTACATTCACTTATATGAATGCCAGAATTAGTCTTAGTCTGTATATTAATATTAAACGGGTTGTCTGGGAGTTTTACACTGATAGCCTCTCTCTAGAATCAATCAATATCCGATCAATGGGGGTGGGATACCCAGCACCCCCTTGGATCAGCCGTTACTGATGCTGGCGCTGGATTCGAATAGGCGGTGGATGTGCAGTACCCGGCCTTGGTCAGTATACCATTTACAGAGTTCCGGAGCTGGGACAGGGAACCACTGATTGTCGGAGGTGCTGGGTATTGCATACTCACTGATCAGCTGTTGATGACCTACCCTAAGGATAGGTCATCAATGTAAAAGTCCTGGACAGCCAACTTAAGGTACCACTGCAGTGTTTCTTTTTATTTCAGCTCTAGAATAGTGTTATAAGTATTAAAAAATTAATAAATTAAAAAAAAAAAAAAAAAAAAAAAGAGGGGGGGGGGGGGGTGGATGTTCCTCAACCCTAGTGTAATATTCAGAGCCACTGTCTTCAGCTGATCGGAGAGGCACAGAGAACAGATGGAGACTATGTCTGGTGAATATACTACTGGAGGCAGGGAACTTACATTAGTGACGCCACTCCAAATACCAAAAAACCCCGCTGGAGTGGCGATTTAAGGAAGCTTTAACACATGTGCGCAGAATTATTATTAGGCAAGTGAATATTTTGACCGTATTATTTTATGCAGATTTTACAACTCTAGCTGTGTAACCTGGAATGCTTATTGGATGAAGCAGGTGATGTTCTTTTGTGTAATGAGGAGGGCGAGGTCTAAGGATGCAACATCCTTTATCAAGGTGTGCAGAATTATTAGACAACTTGTTTTCCTCAGGCAAAATGGGCAAAAAAACGTTTCTGGCTCTGAAAAATAAAAAAATGGCTAAAAGTCATACAGAGGGATGCAATACTCTTGAAATTGTTAAGCTATTTGGGCATGATCACGTAACTATCAAAAGTCTTGTTGCAAATAGTCAACAGGAATGCAAAAAACATGTCGAGAACAAAAAAAAGACGCACATTAGAGGGTATCTGTCTTTAGGCTACAAGTCCTGCAGTCGTTCTGTGAGCGCTGTGAGAATTCCCGGATGTCAGGAGGGGCATGACCGCGGTTATGCAATTTGCATACATGCAGTCACATGCCGACTAGCCGTGTGCAGCCTCACTCAATGCAAGTATATTCCGGACACGTCTAGTCGGAATGTGGCCTCAAGTGTGCAAATCATATACTTGCAGTCACATGATTGTCTGCCCCTGGCGTCAAAGAATGCTCACAGAGTGACTGCAGACTTGTATCCTCAGGCTGAACAAACCCTCTAAATGCCAAAAATGTGAGCGGAATCTATGCGGGAATTGTAAATCTCTCTTACAATATATGCCTATAGAGCTTCTTTCTAATACTCCATACTTAACATTGTATAAGAGACTTCCAGGTCACACAGAGCGTTGTGTGACTGACAATCTGCAGAGCAGTGACGTCACTGAGGAGCAGAATGGCGCGTGATACTGGGGAAGACGGCGGTAGGCGAGTATATTACCGCACTCACACGACACTACATTATACACACAGACTAGGAAGTGCATGTACATTACTTACAGCCCCTTTGCAGTACAGTCTCAGTTTTCCTGATGAGTTACGGACAATCACTGACATGCGTTTTCGATTACTGCAACAGAGGAATTTTGAGTCAAAATGTTTCCAGGCAGCTCGGAGGATTCATATTAAAAACACATAGAAAATTATTTAGCTTACGCAAAACTTATGAGGGATTTCCCACTACAGACATTTCCAGACGTAGCAAAGATGAAATGATTGATAAGTATCGGCGCTCACTCCAATACTGAGTAAGCGATGGCACTACGCAGTACAGTGACATGTGCCCCTGACAGTGGCCAAACTGCTCATAACATGTGCTACACCTGGAAGGAAAAGTCATCAGTGTCCGACTGCAGCCTTGGACAGAAATGGCAATGGCAGCTCTATGTGAGATGAGGAATTTCAGAGGCGAAAACCCAAGATCCCCCAACAGGTGGTGATCCCACAGGTAGGTCCCCACTGCGCAGTGTGATGTTGTGCATGTCTATACTAGGGATAACCCTTTAACTGCCAAAGATAGTCTTCTCCTTACAGAAATCTGCCCATATTTATTTTTTACTTTTAATTATCCTTACTTATATAGCGCCATCATATTCCACAGCTCTTTGCAGATATTTTCATAGCGGTCCTCATTTGGGCTCAGAATATAAATTCCCTATCAGTATGTTTTTGGTGGGATTTGAACCCAGGACCCCAGAGCTTCAAAGCAACTGTGCTAACCACTGAGCCACCATACGGCCCATGACATAAGGCCACGCATTATCCTATCACAATTACTATGCACAGTAGGGGTCAGTGTGCGGCTGTCACTTAGTTAAAGGCGCAGTGGCTTTCTTCTGCATTTTTAAGATGTTAGCAATTTACTTGCTGCACAGTTTTGCAGAAACTATTTGGCCATTAACAATAAGAATTTTGTTAATGATTTTCTAGTAACAAAAGAAAACCAATACGCCATACCTACACCTTGGCTGGGTGCTCACCTCCACATGGGGCCCCAGCTTTACTGTGAAGCACCAAACTCCTCCCTGTAAAAACATGTCATTCTACGGAAATACAAGGCTTGAAGCGCTTTTTTTTTTTTCTTTAGCCCTTTATGCTTCAGCATCCCTCTGTACTTTTCTGGGAAATTCATGAATAAATTGATAACCAAGTCTGAATATTCCTCCTTTTGATATCACTATTTATCTACATAGAGAACATGCTCAGCACCATCGCCTACCGGTTCCCCTTAAGCATTATTAAACCTTTAAAAGCCAAAACAGAAGAATATTACCTTGTAAATTCCAGCACATGTAGTAGCTGAAACCTTTCCTCCTGGCCAAGCTGCAAGAGATTGCAGAAAAAGTTACTGCTTGAATAATACAGATACATGGGAATGTTGTGGTTCACTTGATACCCACCCGACAAGTCTTAGAGATCTACGCTGTTCCCAGCTGTCTTATCTCAACACAAGATTTCCTGAGTGAAATGGTCCCTGTAATGGAGGCCATACAACTTACCTTATTTTCTATTCTCAGGAAGAAATACGCTTTCTGTCTATACTATGCCAAGTCAATAATATGCCCCCAAATCCAGGAGGGTGGCTGTGGGCTGGAGGAGAGGACCTCTACATAACTGGCCAATATACACTATATGCACATTGCAGGGTGGTCATATGCATGTAACAGGTTTATACAGAAAGGCCAGGCCATGTATGCTCCTCACAAGCAGAAATGGTCATACCTGGAAGGCATCTGACCCACTATAGTATGGAGTCACACAGTAACAAAATCATATGTTTCTATAATAGGAGATACGATCTTCACACCATCACGGTGTACATAGATATCACACTGATCAAGAGATAAAAGACAGTAGACAAACATACACGAAATAGTATAACAACAGATAAGATAGTAGACATTATGTAGATAGCATACAGTATATAGATCGTATTTACACCACGTTCCAAATTATTGTGCAAATTGGATTTAAGTGTCAAAGATGTAATTTTTTGTTTTTCACATGAACTCCTTGATGGTATTGGGTCTTAGGGCTCACTGGATCACTGAAATTAATCTCAAGCACCTGTGATAATTAGCACGTCAGGTGAGCCCAATTCAGGGAAAAGACGGACTTAAGACAGACGTTCCATACTGTTATGCAGGCCACAGGTTTTAAGCAATACAGAAAGAAAAATGATCTCTCTGCTACTGAAAAGTGTCGAATAGTGCAGTGCCTTCGACAAGGTATGAAAACATTAGATATTTCACAAAGATATAAGAGAGTGATCATCAAAGATTTGTGGATTATACAATGCACAGATGGCTTTGTGCAGATAAAGGCATAATGAGCAAGGTTTCTGCCAGACAAATTAAATGGATTCAGAGAGCAGCTGCTAAAATACCATTACAAAGCAGCAAACAGATATTTGAAGCTGCTGGTGGCTCTGGAGTCCTGTGAACCTCAAGATGTAGTATCCTTCAAAAGCTTGCATTTGTGCATAAACCTACTATTCGGCCACCCCTAAATGGTGCTCACAAGTAAAATGACTGCAGTAGGCCCAGACATACATGAAGACTAGTTCTAAAACAGTCTTGTTTACTGATGAGTGTCGTGCAGCCATGGATGGTCCAATGGATGGAGTAGTGGATGGGTGATGGATAACACCATGTCCCAAGAAGGCTGCAACATCAGCAAGGAGGCGGTGGAGTTGTATTTTGTGCCACACTTATGGGGACAGAGCTGGTAGGCCCCTTTAGAGTCCATGAAGGTGTGATAATGACCTCAGCAAAGCATATAGAGTTTCTGACTAACCACTTGCTTCTGTGGTACAAAAAGAAGAAACCGTAGCAAAATCATCTTCATGCTGACAATGCACCGTCTCATGCTGCAAAGAATCCCTCCGAGTCATTGGCAGCTATGGGCATAAAAGGAGATAAACTCATGGTGTGGCCACCATCCTCCCCTGACCTTAAACCTATTCAGAACTCTTGGTGTATCTTCAAGCAAAAGATTTATGAGGCCGTTCACATCAAAACAGCAGCTCTGGGAGGTTATTCTGACATCCTGCAAAGAAATACAAGCCCAAACTATCCAAATACTCACAAATTCAATGGATGCAAGAACTGTGGATGTGATACCAAATAAGAGGTCTTATTATAACTTGGCCTGTTAAGATGTTTTTGATGGAAAAACACCAAGGTTACTTACGGGTAGCCGGTTTTTCCGGAGCCCATGACGGCACACCTGAGAGAGGGGATCCGCCCAGTCAGGACAGGAACCCTACTGAAAATAAAAGGGCGGTACCTCTCCCTCGCTTCAGTTGGTTTTCAGAGCATGAGAGGCCCCCCTGGTTAGTATACATGGCAATCCAACACCACATTATATTAACTAAACACACCCAAAACAATAGTGCACACCGAAAGGGTGAAAAAAAGGGGGGGAATATACGGGTGCCGTCATGGGCTCCGGAAAAACCGGCTACCCGTAAGTAACCTTGGTGTTTTCCCTTCCCCCATGACGGCACACCTGAGAGAATTTTGTAGAATGAAACCTTAGGGAGGGACCACCGCTTGGAGCACCCTTCTACCAAAGGTTAGGTCAGCAGAGAAGGAAAGGTCTAGCCGGTAGTGTTTGAAAAAAGTTGAGGGTGAGGACCAGGTAGCAGCCTTGCAAATTTGGTCAATTGATACCTCAGCTTTCTCTGCCCAGGAGGTAGCCACGGCTCTGGTGGAGTGAGCCTTGATGCCGTCAGGAACCGGAGTGCCACTTGCAGAATAGGATAAACTAATGGCCTCCCTGATCCATCTAGCAATGGTACTTTTAGCTACCCCGCACCCTCTTTTGCTACCCTGAAAGGCTACGAATAGGGTTTGGTCTTTCCTCCACTGATTAGTCACAGACATGTATTGTAACATAGATCTTCTCACATCTAACATGTGGAACCTTTGTTTCCCTGGATTTTTAGGATTACTACAGAAAGATGGTAAAGTAATCTCCTGACTCCTATGGAACTTTTGAACCACCTTGGGGAGATAAGCCGGGTCTGGTCTTAGAACAATCCTGTCATCAAAAACCTGAGTATAAGGAGGGCATATTGACAGGGCCTGTAAATCACTTACCCTACGTGCCGATGTTAAGGCTACTAGTAAAACTGTTTTAAGGGTAAGTAACTTAGGTGATAACTCCTGCAAAGGCTCAAAGGGCTGTTTAGTCAGGGCTTCTAAGACCAAATTTAGATCCCAAGGAGGGATTTTTGGGATAATAACTGGCCGAGATCTACTACAAGATTTTATGAATCGTGAGACCCATTTATTTGAGGCAAGATTACAATTATATAGGGCCCCCAAGGCAGAAACCTGAACTTTAAGGGTGCTGGTTGCTAACCCAAGATGTAATCCTGCTTGCAGAAACTCTAGGATAGGACCTATTGGAGCCACCTCCCCCAATGGTTCCCCCAGGAAGTCGAGAAATTTTTTCCATGTCCTACCATAGATTCTAGAGGTTATGGGTTTTCTGCTTTTCAACAGGGTGGAGACTAACCCTGGAGAGAATCCTTGGCGACTTAGTAACGCCCTCTCAAATTCCAGGCTGCGAGATGGAAGCCCTTCACCTGAGAGTGGGTCACTGGGCCCTGGGTTAGCAGGTCCGGAACCTCTGGCAGGATCCATGGGTCTGTTACCGACATCTGCCTTAGAAGGGAGAACCAAGGTCTCCTTGGCCAAAAAGGAGCTATGAAGATGATATTCGCCTGATCCTCTCTGATCTTCCGGATCACAGCTGGAATCATCACTATCGGGGGGAATGCGTAGGCCAGAGAAAACTTCCAAGGTATCAGTAGGGCATCTACTGCGAAGGGATGTTCTCTCGGATTCAAGGAGCAGAACCTCCTGACTTTTCTGTTGTGGGAGTTGGCGAACAAGTCTATCTCTGGTGTGCCCCAGGCTTGGACTATTTGTTGAAATATCTGGGGGTTTAATGACCATTCCCCCTGCCTTAAGCCTCTGCGACTCAGGAAGTCCGCTTGAGTGTTTTCTGTGCCTTTGATGTGCAATGCCGACAGAGATGACAGGTGTTGTTCTGCTAGTTGAAAGAGTATGTTTGATGCCTGCATGAGGCCTTTGGACCTCGTTCCCCCCTGATGATTGACATACGCCACCACTGCTCGATTGTCCGTCAGGATTCGAGTATGGCGACCCCGGAGTAAAGGAAGAAAATGTCTTAGGGATTTCTCCACTGCCCACAGCTCTTTTTCGTTTGATCCATAGTTCTTTTCTCGTATGGACCAGGTCCCTTGTACAGAGTGAGACCTCAGGTGAGCCCCCCAACCTGTACCGCTTGCGTCGGTCGTGATAATGTCTATGACCGGATTTTGCCACCGGACCCCCATTGTCAGGTGGTTTCTCACAGTCCACCAAACTAGGGAATCCCTTACGCCCAGGGAGAGACATAGATTTCCTTCTAAATGCCCTTTTAGCAGTCTTTGGGCTGAGAGAACTTCCCACTGTAGTTGTCTTAGGTGGAATTGTGCCCATTCTACTGCCGGAATACACGATGTTAACGAGCCTAGAAGGGACATTGCCTTTCTCAGAGTCATTGTCGGCTGGCGTATTGCTGTACCGGTCAGATTTATTATTTTGTCTACCTTGTTATCTGGAAGAAGGCAGAGCTGACGTTCGGAGTCCAGTATTAACCCCAGGAAGGACTGTAATTTTACTGGCAGCAGTCTGGACTTGGGGATATTTATTATCCAACCCAGCTCCCTTAGAGTTGATGTTACCACTGATACTTGATGAGTGCAGTGGGACTCTGATCTTCCTATTACCAGGAAATCGTCCAGATATGGGACAATGACTACATCCCGGGACCGGAGGTATGACATTACTTCCACCATCACCTTGGTGAACACCCTGGGAGCTGTAGACAGACCGAACGGAAGGGCTGTGTATTGATAATGTTTCATCTGGTTCTGGACATAGAGAGCTACTCTCAAGTATTTCTGATATTCCGGATGCATTGGTATGTGATAATACGCATCTTTCAAGTCTATTACTGCCATGAAGCAGTGTTGGAAAAGGAGTTTTATGGTCGTATTTATAGACTCCATCTTGAAAGAGTAGTTCTCTATGGATTGGTTGAGTTTTTTTAAGTTTATAATAGTTCTCCAAGAACCATCCGGTTTTTGGATTAAGAAGAGGGGGGAGTAAAACCCGTCTCCCTCCTCCTGAACCGGAACCTCCAGAAGAACCTTTTTGTGGATAAGTCCCAGGACTTCGGCTTCTAGGGCAGATTGTTCCTGCTGGGACTTTCTTCGGGGAGTTATAATAAAGTTTCGTCTGGGTGGACAGGTGAATTTTATTTTGAGGCCGTCTCTGATTATATTTATGACCCAGGTACTGGGGGAGATGTTTACCCAGGCCGGAAAGAAGAGGGAGAGTCTTCCTCCCACTTCTGGCGTAATGTCATTGGGGGGATTTCTTTGCCGATGTAGAGGGCCCTTTGAACATGTAGCCTGAGCCTCTCTTATCCCTAAAGTCCCAGTTTTTTCTTTCTCCTGGGGGGCGACCTCTATTAAATCTTCTCCTCCGAAAAAAGGGTTTTTTGGACTCTTTAGGGATATTGGGAAAGCCTTTCTTTTTATCTCCTGCATGTTCCAGGATTTCTTCAAGTTTTTTCCCAAAGAGGAGTTGGCCATCACATGGGATGGAGCACAGCTTGTGTTTAGATGGTAAATCCCCCGGACAACCTTTGAGCCAGAGGGCTCTTCTTGCCGCATTAGACAAGCTCGCTGCTCTGGCCGTTAGTCTTGCGGAATCCGCAGAAGAGTCTGCTAAAAAGGCTGCTGCCCCTTGCACCAAGGATATATTGGCAAGGATGTCGGATCTGGGTACCTTGTCCCTTAGCTGATCCTCTATCTGCTGTAGCCAGACCATCAGAGCGCGGGCCGTACAAGTTCCAGCGATTGCTGGCTTCAGGCCCCCCGCTGAGGCTTCCCAGATATGTCTGAGAAAACCATCTGCTTTTTTGTCAAGCGGGTCTTTAAGAACACCCGAGTCTTCTAATGGAAGGGATGATTTTTTTAAGCATTTGGCTACCGCTCCGTCAATTTTGGGGATCTTTTCCCAAGGTTCAGAGTCTTTATTTTCAAAGGGATATCTCCTTTTGGATGAAGAGGGCAAAGAACCCATTTTTTCAGGTCTTTTCCACTCTTTCTCAATTAATGCTTTTATTTTTGCATTAACTGGAAACGTGCGTTTCCTCCTCTCTTCTAAGCCACCAAACATAACATCCTCTAGTGACCTAGGTGTCTTCTCCTCTTTAAGGCCCATTGCAGACCTAACTGCTTTGACTAATTTGTCCACGTCCTCCGTGGGAAGGCACGGACGACCTCCTGAATCACTGTCCGAGGAGGAATCTGAAGAGTGGACCGAGGCTGGGGAAGTAGCGGGAGATCGGGATGTTTTATGACTCCCTTGTCTCTGAGAGGTATCCGACTCTGTAGACGCCCTACGGCTTCCCCCTCTTGGTTCGCTAAGGGCCAATTTTAAGGAGTCTTTTATTTCAGCCTGTATTATGGCTTTAAGGCTAGTGGTGAAATTAGGGGTTTCTTCTTGAATAGTCTTATTTATGCAGTCAGCACAGAGATCCTTCCGATACTGCACTGCGAGCGGGTTTTTACAAAGGGCACACTCTCGGTTCTTTGTTTTACCGGTAGCTTTCCTGGACCCCTAGTGATCAAAACAGAAAAATGGACCCTGTTACCATAAGGGATACATTCACGTAGATCACTCACCACCGCCGACAATCAAGGGTACCGATTTTTGAGGCTGGACAGATGCACGTGAAGCGTCCCTCCTGGACGTTGACGAATCTTGCCGGACGGAACGACCACTGTTTTTACCACTTGAGCGGCTGCTCCTGGTATGTTGGTGGCTCGGCAAGGCATCTGGTGAGAGCTCCGGCTGCTGCTGCTGTGAAGAAGACTGCTGCAGCTGCTCTTGTTGTCCTACCTCCATGGCGAAGTATTTGGACATGAGCGCGTCTTCTGTGGTCCAGCACCCTTTTATGGGGCGACCACTGCACTCCCCGCCTCTCCGGTGCCCAATAGTGATCCCTCCCCCTCTCTGCCATGCCGCCGGAGTCTTCATTCACCGGCCGGCGTTTTCTTCATGGGCGCCGCCATCTTGGATCCGGCGCCTGCCTCCGACATCACACGGGCACGCCCATTCACAGCGGGCCTGACGTGCGACGCCAGAAGAGCGACCCGGAAGCGGCCGCCGCGCCGGCAGAGAGGGGTGGGCGGCGTGGCAGCCATGGAAGGAACCTGGTCCTCCAACCATGCTGCACAACGCCCGCACGGACGCAGTGACCCGGGGGGACCTGCGGACGGCGCCTCCAGGACCCGAACCTCCGACGCACAGGCGCTGCCTGTTCTTCCACGCCGGGACGGGACCTGGGTAAGTCGAACCGCCGTGTTCAGTACAAGGGTCCCTGTCAGGACAGGAAACCCAACTGAAGCGAGGGAGAGGTACCGCCCTTTTATTTTCAGTAGGGTTCCTGTCCTGACTGGGCGGATCCCCTCTCTCAGGTGTGCCGTCATGGGGGAAGGGAAAATCAACTGATTTCAGTAAATGTGACCTCTTAATTCCACAAATTCAACAAATGACCATTTTCAGTCCTTTACAGCCTATAAAATGATTGAAAACGGTTGTGCAGAATAATTTTGAAGAGCGCATTTTGAGTATTTCTAGTTTTGAAATAAATCCTGTTATCATTGGGAGGTTTGTCTAATAAAATGTCTAATGGATGATGATTTGTACATTACACTGACTCATTTCCATCGACCATTTAGGAAAATCTGAGAAAAATAGAATTTGTATAATATAGTAATTGGGAACGTGATGTAGATAGACAGTATGTAGATAGTAGACAGTGTATAGATTGTAGTATATAGATAGAATACAGACAGGATATAGTACATATATAGATATATTGTAGACAGTACATAGATAGCAGATCGAATATACCTAGTACAGACAATAGATAGAATATCCAGATTGCAGACTGTATATAGATAAACCTACTGATTCTATAATGACGGAATCTGGGGTCCTTCCTGTAAACACAAATCGCAGTTGCGTTGCCGCTCTTACTAGGGCTCCTTCATCTACAAAATAAAAATAAATTATCAAATATTTATTAAATCAGTTTCATAGATGCTAAGGAAGGAATTAATAATCATAAATAAAGGAGGACATAATTCATCATATATAAAAGGAGGCTATTATTCATCATCTATAAAGGAGGCTATTATTCATCATATATAAAGGAGACTATTATTCATCATCTATAAAGGAGGCTATTATTCATCATCTACACAGTTAGATCCTGTCGCACAGCACCTCCTTAGAAATGATTAGATGCCGCTGCTCTAAATGATACTTTCCGCTATTACACCCCGTCATAACCACAGACTGCACACAAGGCTGACTGATGGTAGGAGTGATACTCCAGGACTTCAAGGACACACAGTATAAAGCATGAAGTGCAGCTTTCTGGAACTGAGATGCCGGATGTTTAAAGAATAATCAATCATTTTATTTTGTTTTCTTACAGCGGCCTCAGTGACTAAACTTCACTGAATTTTCCCCTATAGTGTTTAATGTGAGCTATCAAAAAGAAAAAAATTCTATGTAAATGTTCAAATACATTTTTCTATGCCAGTATGTAAATGAGCACTCCCCCAGGAGGAAGAAACACTCCCCCCCCCCCCAGGAGGAAGCAACACTCCCCCCCCCCCCAGGAGGAAGCAACACTCCCCCCCCCCCCCCCCCAGGAGGAAGCAACACTCCCCCCAGGAGGAAGCAACACTCCCCCCAGGAAGAAGCAACACTCCCCCCAGGAGTCCAAGCCAGACACACACCAAACTGGCGATATCCAGATGTCAATTCATAAAACTTTAGGCGGAATATCAGGGGTGGTGTCAGCCATGCCCCTGGTGGGCAGCAGAAACCTCCCTGATACCTACAAAAAATTAGTGACGCGTTTGGCTGACAAAATGTGCATCTGCAGACAGCTGTGTCAGGGCTTCTGCCCCTCAGCAGCAGCGAGCGGGGCACGGGTTCGCTGGATGAGATGCTTCAGCGCAGTCCTGGGTGATCCACTGTTACACTGCTACCATTAGCTACATTGCTGTATACATGAAATTGAACAGACGTGCTGAGGAGTAATTGACAATTAAAGAGCCCCATTTAGTAAATCAGCTTGTGTCCCCTAGATCCACTGTAATAGTATATTCTACAATAAAGACTGTATGTATACATTACTAAATGGATCTTTTACCAGATGAGGCTTGTGTGTTAACTTTAAAAATCAATGTCAGATTGGCTGTGCAATTCTCACATTAAAACAATCATTTTTAAGTGCAGCTAAAAAATGAGTTGTCTCAGGAGTCAAAGTATATTCAAACTACTCCCACCCAGACTGACTGACTTCTGCAACTTGTACTGAGCGGTGTGGGATCTCATCAGGGAGGAGGGACACTGAGAAGCTGTCAATCAGGCTATGTGGTAGAAGATTCAGCAGCATCACCAGTGTCTTAGAGGAGCTGCTAATCAGGCTAGGAGGACAGAAATGGAGTTAAAATTTCATAAAGTTTATGCAGTCATTTTACCATGTAGTGTATTTATAGAGCAAGTTCTCCACTGAACAGGTTTGAGAGCTCTATTTTAGAATGTATATAGTAGGCAGTGTTACATCTGGCGCCAGATCCAATTTAAGCCAGATTCAGACATCAGTAATGTCATAATCGGTGTAAGATCAGCAAACCAAACTCTCAGACTCTTAGGTGTATACGGACCACCAAAGCAGTCATTTGAATGTTGTCTTAAGCGAGTGGTCCAAGACTATTTTTATTTTTTACTATTGGCCTAAAAACTAATAGGCAGGTATTAGCTAACAGAGGCAATTACTTGCCTGTTCTATATAGAACATAGGGAATCGACTAAGAATTTTGAAAAAAACAGATCCGTCGCAAATTGTGAAAAACTATTTGCTCTTGGATTACAAATAATAGTGGCCTAAATATCAGTCTGTTGAGACTTATCAATACATGTAGCCACCTTGACCACAGGTACATATATCATTACTGGGCCTCTTACCATCGACCCAGATGTGAATGCAAAATTGAACCTGTAGTCACTTGAATAATGGAACAGTGAAGATACCAAATCGATTGCCAACACATAGTAGCTATCAATATCCTCAGTGGATATACAGAATAATTCTAAAGGTAGGCGTACATAAGTTATCTATGATCGTCAATACAGATTATGGTATACTAGCTATTGAACCCGTTCTACGCCCGGGTGGTGAGCATTTATATTGGTGTATGGTCTCCATCCTGGTATGTGCTGCTCCCATCTAGCTCTCCCATCCTGTCATGTGCTGCTCCCATCTAGCTCTCCCATCCTGTCATGTGCTGCTCCCATCCTGCGTCCCCATCCTGTCATGTGCTGCTCCCATCCTGCGTCCCCATCCTGTCATGTGCTGCTCCCATCCTGCGTCCCCATCCTGTCATGTGCTGCTCCCATCCTGCGTCCCCATCCTGCGTCCCCATCCTGTCGTGCTGCTCCCATCCTGCGTCCCCATCCTGTCATGTGCTCCCATCCTGCGCCCCCATCCTGTCATGTGCTCCCATCCTGCGCCCCCATCCTGTCATGTGCTGCTCCCATCCTGCGTCCCCATCCTGTCATGTGCTGCTCCCATCCTGCGTCCCCATCCTGTCATGTGCTGCTCCCATCCTGCGTCCCCATCCTGTCATGTGCTGCTCCCATCCTGCGTCCCCATCCTGTCATGTGCTCCCATCCTGCGTCCCCATCCTGTCATGTGCTCCCATCCTGCGCCCCCATCCTGTCATATGCTGCTCCATCCTACACCCCCATCCTGTCATGTGTGTGCCCCCATTCTGTCATGTGCTGCTCCCATCCTGCGCCCCATTCTGTCATGTGCTGCTCCCATTCTGTGCCCCCATTCTGTTGTAATGTGCTGCACCCATTCTGCCTGTTCCTGTTTCCATTCTGCCATATGTTGCTCCCATCTTTCTCTCTCCAGCTCTACTGCCCGCGGGCGGCTGTGCTCTGAGTGCGGGCGGGCGGCTGTGCTCTGAGTGCGGGCGGGCGGCTGTGCTCTGAGTGCGGGCGGGCGGCTGTGCTCTGAGTGCGGGCGGGCGGCTGTGCTCTGAGTGCGGGCGGGCGGCTGTGCTCTGAGTGCGGGCGGGCGGCTGTGCTCTGAGTGCGGGCGGGCGGCTGTGCTCTGAGTGCGGGCGGGCGGCTGTGCTCTGAGTTGCTGAGTGCCGGGGGGCCTGAGCAGGCGGGGACACCGGCGCGCTGTGAGGGTAAGGTGCCGGAGTCGCCGCTGGCTCAGGCCCCCGGCACTTGCTATATTCACCTGTCCCCCCGTTCCACCGATGCACCTTCCGGGTCCTCTGGCTGTGACTGTTCAGTCAGAGGGTGGCGCGCATTAAGCGCGTCATCGCGCCCTCTGAACTGAACGTCGCAGGCAGAGGATGTGGAGGACAGCGGCGTGCAGCGATGGAACGGGACAGGTAAATATAGCATACTCACCCTCGTCCCTGCTTCTCCGTTGGAGATTGCGGTGTGCGTTCAGTGCTTACGCATACCGCGATTTCCTGGGAGCGTCACTCTGTGGGGTCCAGACTGCGCCGGCGCTTGCGGTGTTCACCTTACAAGGACCCGGATACAGAAGATCCCGCATCAACCACAGTCCCTGGCTCTATAGCGGTGTTAACATTACAAGGACCGGAATACAGAAGATCCCGCAACAACCACAGTCCCTGGCTCTATAGCGGTGTTCACCTTACAAGGACCCGGATACAGAAGATCTCGCAACAACCACAGTCCCTGGCTCTATAGCGGTGTTCACATTACAGGACCCGGATACAGAAGATCCCGCATCAACCACAGTCCCTGGCTCTATAGCGGTGTTCACATTCCAGGAACCCGGATACAGAAGATCCTGCAACAACCACAGTCCCTGGCTCTATAGCGGTGTTCACATTCCAGGAACCCGGATACAGAAGATCCTGCAACAACCACAGTCCCTGGCTCTATAGCGGTGTTCACATTACAAGGACCGGAATACAGAAGATCCCGCAACAACCACAGTCCCTGGCTCTATAGCGGTGTTCACATTCCAGGAACCCGGATACAGAAGATCCTGCAACAACCACAGTCCCTGGCTCTATAGCGGTGTTCACATTACAAGGACCGGAATACAGAAGATCCCGCAACAACCACAGTCCCTGGCTCTATAGCGGTGTTCACATTACAAGGACCGGAATACAGAAGATCCCGCAACAACCACAGTCCCTGGCTCTATAGCGGTGTTCACATTACAAGGACCGGAATACAGAAGATCCCGCAACAACCACAGTCACTGGCTCTATAGCGGTGTTCACATTACAGGAACCCGGATACAAAAGATCCCGCAACAACCACAGTCCCTGGCTCTATAGCGGTGTTCACATTACAGGACCCGGATACAGAAGATCCCGCATCAACCACAGTCCCTGGCTCTATAGCGGTGTTCACATTCCAGGAACCCGGATACAGAAGATCCTGCAACAACCACAGTCCCTGGCTCTATAGCGGTGTTCACATTACAAGGACCGGAATACAGAAGATCCCGCAACAACCACAGTCCCTGGCTCTATAGCGGTGTTCACATTACAAGGACCGGAATACAGAAGATCCCGCAACAACCACAGTCCCTGGCTCTATAGCGGTGTTCACATTACAAGGACCGGAATACAGAAGATCCCGCAACAACCACAGTCACTGGCTCTATAGCGGTGTTCACATTACAGGAACCCGGATACAAAAGATCCCGCAACAACCACAGTCCCTGGCTCTATAGCGGTGTTCACATTCCAGGAACCCGGATACAGAAGATCCTGCAACAACCACAGTCCCTGGCTCTATAGCGGTGTTCACATTCCAGGAACCCGGATACAGAAGATCCTGCAACAACCACAGTCCCTGGCTCTATAGCGGTGTTCACATTACAAGGACCGGAATACAGAAGATCCCGCAACAACCACAGTCACTGGCTCTATAGCGGTGTTCACATTACAGGAACCCGGATACAAAAGATCCCGCAACAACCACAGTCCCTGGCTCTATAGCGGTGTTCACATTACAAGGACCGGAATACAGAAGATCCCGCAACAACCACAGTCACTGGCTCTATAGCGGTGTTCACATTACAGGAACCCGGATACAAAAGATCCCGCAACAACCACAGTCCCTGGCTCTATAGCGGTGTTCACATTACAAGGACCGGAATACAGAAGATCCCGCAACAACCACAGTCCCTGGCTCTATAGCGGTGTTCACATTACAAGGACCCGGATACAGCCAATCCCGCAGTGCACACAGTGATTGGGCATGGATATGGTGTATCTGTAGAGTGAGTACAGAGGAGGATCTGATAAACCAATCCAGACACTAGAGATGGCAGGGTGATGATATTTCAGAGGAAAATAAATCATCCTATGATACAATGAACATATGCTTCATAAACAAGATGCTTCAATTATCAAAACAAATTGCAGCAATAGAAACCAGGATTATGGTGGAACAATATCCACATCATATCCCCTATTATGTGAGATAAATTACTCCATTTAATTACTGTATTATGGTCATCCTCAACATACATAAAGAAAAAGGAACATTCTCACCGCTATCCATAGGGCTGTATCTTTTAATACATACAGAATGCCGTGTCAGCATTCAAGATCAATGGTCCCCCATTTTGTATATGCACCATGACTCTTTTAGATTATGTTTATTAAAAGTTAAATTTTAGATCCCAATTTGCTATATCTGTTACTTGCCTGTTCTACCCGGCACCGGCTCAGAGCAGTCTCCTGCCAGCGATCCAGCTGCTCCATGTCAACAGGGAAGCTCTTCTTCCATTCTGCTCTGTCGACGGGTGTGATTGCTAGTGCCATGCTGATTGACAGGCGGCTCCTTGCAGTTAGGTAGCGAGGAGGCAAACTGTCAATCAGCATCAAGTCAGCAGTCACGCCGTATCAACAGAGCAGAAGAGAAGCCGCTGCTCTGTCAACACGACGTCAGTGGATGCCGCTGAATCGCTGGCAGGAGAGGACGGTAACCGACCTGTGTCAGGCACAACATGCCGGTAGTTATCACGCTAACTGCCTGTTGATTCTTAAGCCTGTAATAAAAAAAATTATATAGTCCTGGATAACCCCTTTAAGCACATCTCAGCCCAACCCATGTCCATTGGTGCTAATCTGACCAATGAGAAGCCAGACAGATGTGGTCCCTGGGATTTGCACCAAATGCACATAACCTTGTTTATTCTCACAGAGTCTGTTCTCTTTGTATTACGGTGAATTTTACATCGTGGAACATTTAGAAATGAATAATATGACAGACTGCAGCTTAATTTACATCACTGTGAAAGCCGGACTGATTGGGAAAAGAAGAGAACGGCTTGTTTAATGAGACAAAATCTATACAGTCTGCTCCTTTTTCTTACCGGGAGATGAAGCCTGATAAATAATCTGGTCTCCGTCACGCTCTGGAACGGCGGTATGACAGATTGCCATCATTGTGAGAAACTCGCAGATGACAGGGGCAGTGGGCTGAAAAACAGATGTGACACGAAAATTAAATCAGCCGACAGTTACTCATACACTATAAACCTTATTCCCCCACCATACAGCCAACATTCATTATTAATACTGGTTAACGGAGGGATATTGCTTTCTCGCTGCAACGACATCCAGCCAAGATTTCATTTCTACCGTGTTATAAACGTCGGCCCGACAATCTGCAATTTTCAATTTGTAAAGGGTTATTTTCATGACAAAGTAATAAAAAGAGGGGGCCACAGCACTAATTCAATGCAGCTGACCCTTCAGTCATTCCCTGCACCTCACCGGCAGCACCGCTACCTCCCAAGAGAATGTGCTAGGCTGCAGATCCCTAAACAAACCGGTAGTAAGGATTTTCTAGGCAGGAAAAAAAGCCGTGAAAGGCCAAAGAACTGATATAGGATCAGTAAAGGCTCCAAATGTCAGACCCGGATTGAACATACGTCAGAAGTAATCCATTAACTGCAAGTGGTGGCATAATGGCAATTTAAAGACGACCTATTCATTCTAGGAATACCGGAACTCTCCCATAAAACTATTCTGGAGCATTTTTCCGGTGTTGTGCCGTTCTTTTGATATTCCTGATAGAAAGTTCTGAGTAAACTGACATTACCGGTTTTACCGTTACATTTATGAAGGGGGTGCACTCCTACATGGTTGAATACTAGCAGCACTGATTGGGTAATGTTAGAGTTGGGACAAACCCCTAATTGGTGACATCCAAACGTCAATTTATTCATACATTTCTACAAGCAGTAACAGGAATGGCTGAAAATCCGTGGTAGAATCTGAATTCCAGATTGGGACATGCATTTCCCTTCACTACATTACAAAATATTGAATATGGTGAAATATGCAGTGAAAATAATAATCAGCATGTAACATATTTGAAAGTCTGCAGTATGTTTTGCTCTTATATAGACATTTTCCACTACATGTATACGTAGTTTTTAAAATCCTATTTATTTGTATTGTACTGTAAAATGATGCAAACTCAAAGCAAATCCTAGGTGCAAATATGGTCTAACCGATTAGAAGCAGCTATGTCCTCCTCCTGTAGATTAACCCATCAGAAGCAGCTATGTTCTCCTCCTGTAGATTAACCCATTAGAAGCAGCTATGTTGTCATCTTGCAAATTAACCCAGCAGAAACAGCCATCTCATCCTGTTGCACATTAATCCACTAAAAGCAGCTGTGTCCTCTTGTAGATTATCCCATTAGAAGAAACTCATCTTCTTGCAAAGTAACCCTTTAAAAACAGCTGTATCCTCCTTTTAGCTGGGCTGCATAATACAGCTTCATACAAGGTTAAGGAATAAAACTACCGTATACAATCTAAGGTAAAATTCATCATTCTAAAAAGAGGTGAAGAAAATTGCCAGATTTGAGCTTTGCCTGTCCATTGCATGCATTAGTGAGCTAATTTACCACATTTGTACTTCACTTTTCTCAAATTTATGAGAAACTTAGGTGAACCAATTCTTCCATTGTATTCAATGGACCACTGACTTGACTAAACCGCAAAACAGGCACATAATCCTGCCCAGATCTGAGCACAAATCTCCACTTACCATTCAGATAAAGTAAAGAGTCCCTCCCTCCCACCCCTACAGTTTATCTCCCAGAGAATAAACTCTCACTATACCCTGCACATAGCCTGGTGAAATAAAAGTAAAACCTGCATCTGTTATACTGTAATAGAGAAATCATATGATTTACTAACGTTATCTATTTGAAAAAAAAGTTTTATAATTTCACCTTCTGTCACTTGCCGTTTCTCAGACCCTATAGGTCCTCTTTAACTAAAAGCTTTTATGTTTGGAGTCAAAAACCACAAGAAAATGACCACAGTATGTGAATATGCAATTATTGTAATTATACTTGCACCTTATAAATAACTTCTATAAGTAATTCTTAAAGGGAATCTGTCAGGAGGTTTTTGCTATGTAATCTCAAGACAGCATGCTGTAGGGGTTAAAACACAGATTTCAGCAATGCCTGTCTTATCAATCTCCTTGGTTTTGTTTGCTTGCAATGATTGTTTTAGCACCAGTAACTTATCACTTCTCAGACTTAGCAGCTCTCCTGGACTGACACGCCCCTTCCTGCGATAGGCAGCTCCCTGACTATGGACATTGTATATACAGAGCCTCGTGTGGGCGGGGTTACCTATCTTAGCTCTGCTTCATTGCTAAATCTAAAAACTCTAGATTGTGTAAGAACCACTGCACCCAGTAATCTAAGTGATACAGCGTTAGATTCAGCTTCTCTTTGCCTACATCACGCTGCTCTCAGATGAGGTAGCAAGAACCTGCTGACACATTCCTTTAAGTTTTTACATGTTATTTACATATGGGTCATTTTTAGGACTACTGATTTTATAATAGGCATATAGCGCCCACCATCCGCCAGTTACAGCGTTAGCAGAACCATAACCGGTTACTTTATTGATGAAATGATTATTCTCATAACAGTGTATTCCTCAGCCAGTTAAGACTGTTCCCAGATGTACTGACACTGAGGTCTATTTTATAACAATTAATTATATCCTTCCCTGACAGCCCTGTGCACCTCGTCCCTCTGCGCCCAATTTAATTTGCACCTACACAAAGCTCCAATGTATTCATAGTTCAGCCCAGCACAGAGCAGTGCTAACCCAGGATGATCTGTTATATATGCCACAAGGACAATAGGTTATCGTACATTGGTATGAGACCACAAGTGTTAGAAATTAAATAAATGTATTATGAATTAACAAAAGATCAGGAACGTTGAGTTGCTAAGACTAGAGATGATTAAAAAGAAAAAATTATCTGTCCTCTGAAAAATGCATGCACTGAACTTTGACATATACACGCAATAAAATTTAAAGGCATGTGATGAGCACTGGAAGAGGGCTAATAAAGTGTGATTTTATGAGGCCAGTAACAGGTAGTGACCAGACGACGGATTCAAAGGTTGGTGATCTGGATTATGTTGCTTCATAGTGATGCGCGAGTGTACTCGTTACTCGCGTTTTCCGAGCATACTTGGGTGTTCTCTGAGTATTTTGTCAACAGATACCACTGATTCTGAGACGGTTTTGTTCTGACATGTTGTACTTCACATTAGTGGTAAATTTAGGTTGACGTGATTTGCATTTATTGATGAATATATCAAAAATTTGACTGACAATTTTGCCATTTTCAAACTTTTAATTTTATGCCCTTAAACCATATAGTTATTCCACACAAAATAGACAACATTCCCCACATGTCCACTTCATATTTGTATCATTTTTAAACCATAATTTTTTTGGTTAGGAAGTTAAAAGGGTTAAAAGTTTATCAGCATTATCTCATTTTTCCAACAAAGTTTACAAATTTTTTTTTTTTTTTGGGACCACATCACATTTGAAGTGGATTTGAGGGGTCTACATGACAAAAAATACAGAAAAAGTGACACCATTTTATAAACTACACCCCTCAACGCGCTCTAAAACCATTACGGGTTTCATCAAAATTAGAGCCATGTGTAAGGAAAAAATTAAAATTGGACATTTTCCCAACAATATTGGTCTTAGCCCCAAATTTTGCATTTTCAAAAGGGTACTAGGATAAAATGGACCATACAATTTATTGTGCAGTTTCTCCAGAGTTTGGCAATACTTCATATATGGTGGAACACTACTGTTTGGGTGCACAGCAGGACTTGGAAGGGAAGGAGCACTCCAACTTTTGGAGCGCAAAATTGGCTAGAATAGATAGCAGATGCCATGTCGCGGTGCACAGCCCCTGATGTCCCTAAACAGTGTAAGCCCCCCATAAATGTCCCCATTTTGGAAATTACACGCCTCAAGGAACTTATCTAGAGGTGTGATGAGCACCTTGAAATTGCAGGTGCTTCTCAGGATTTTATAACATTGAGCAGAGAAAAAAATAAAAAATAAATTTTTCCCGCAAAAATGTTGCTTCAACCCCAAATTTTGCATTTTCACAAGGTAACAGGTGAAAATAGACAAAGCAATTTGTTTTGTAGTTTCTCCTGAGTACATCAATTCTTCATATGTGGTGGAAAACTACTGTTTGAGCGTATGGCAGCACTAAGAAGGGAAGGAGAATCATTTCACTTTTAGAGTGCAAAATTGGCTGGAATAGAAAGCAAATGCCATGTCAGATTTGCAGACGCCCTGATGTGCCTAAACAGTGGAAACCCCACAAGTGACCCCACTTTTGAAACTACACACCTCAAGGAACTCATTTACAGGTGTGGTGAGCACCTTGAACCCACAGGTGCGTCACACAATTTTATAACTGAGCCATGAAAATGAAATCCATTTGGAATAATAAAAAAAAAATTAGTTGTAAAGGTGAACAATGAAAGTTTATAATATGTTCACTTTTACAAAAGAGTGAGCAGAGAAAAAAAAAAAATGACAATGGGATCACACAATACAATGGTTGGCTGTTAAAAATATAAAGTATAAATGGATTCTACATTTCAATGCAACCAATGTTGTGTTATGTGGTCTCATAGATCCCAAGATTTGTTAGACCCAATTACAGCAATTTATGGTCCACAGAACTTACATGATTATTTTCGAGATTTTCCAATAAAGTTGTGTCCTGAAAGCCCTCGCCATCGCTGCTTGGTGGTTCATGCCTGAAATGAAAAAATACAGAAGTCTGTATCACAACTCTCCGGTACAAGTAACTAATAACTAACAGTTAATATAGTGCATAGTCCCTAGGGTATGTTCCCACGGTCAGGAAACGCTGCGGGTTGGACGTCGTGTACATCCGCAGGGTCCAACCTGCAGCAGCCAGATGTTACAGCACAGTGGATGGGAAATGAAGAAATCCCATCTGTATTATGCGTGCTGGGATGCCTCCGGCTTCCCTACGGAGACAGACATGCGGTGCGTCTTTCCAGACTGCAGCATGTTAATTTATCTTGTGGAGACACTCAGTCTCCGCAAGATAAATGTCCACGTACAATGTATAGGGTGTGGTGATAGTGCACGGTTCAATGAACACATGCGGAATCACCTGCGTTCAAAAGCCGGCAGCATTTTGGACAGAGCGGACATGTGCTGGGTCCAAAGCGCTGCCGGTTTCTGACCGTGGGAACATACCCTTAGTGGTGACCACTTCTATTACACAACCCAACATGCATGCACTTACTAACACAAAAGGTGTACATGTTCTTCAGAGGAGAGCAAATAGCCTCTACAAAGAGGAAGAGAATAGGATTTTCTAATGTCACCATTTGGAGGTAGTAATCCAAAAAGGCAATGATTCTTTTAATGACTTAGGATATAAATCCAAAACAGAATCTTCACCAAAATGAAAAGAACTCCCTTTGTATGCAGCTATTTTGTGGGACAAAGTGGCAGATTTGCATATACCACATAGTGATGGGCCGTTCTTGATCAATCAGGCGGAAAGAGCCGGCTCAATTCTGCAAACAATGGGATCGCTTGCAGTTTCCGAGTGGCTTTCAACCAGGGTTTTCGAACACATTGGACTGCAGTGATTTTACCTTATATACGGGATGTTTTCACCTGCGTGTGGACACATTTACTAGGAATCCATCTTAGATTTAAAGGTGCCAACTCTTTTCGGTGAGTGGAGCCAAATGATCTAGCTCACCAAAGAGTCTGACCACCCATCACAAGAGTAAGAGGTCTTTGACAGAGGTCTAATCATAGAGCACCAAGCTTGCGTAGGGAGGCTTATAGGACTGGTAATGCTCCCTGGGAAAAAAAAAAGCTATCCAAATAGCCTTATTCAAAGAAGGAGAACAAGTGGCACTAGAGAGACCCTCAATAACCCTGAACGGAAAGTAGATAAGCAGAAACGTTCATTCTAGTAAGACTCAGAGTGTTCATGTTTGGCATAGATGGCCATTCATCTCAATGGCCAATCATTTAAAGGGAATCTGTCACCTCATTTTTCGCATATAAGCTGCGGCCACCGTCATTAGAGGCTTATCTACAGCATTCTATAATGCTGTAGATAAGCCCCCGATGTAACCTGAAAGATAAGAAAAATAAGTTCGATTATACTCACCGATGGGCGGTCCGGGGTCCGATGGGCGGTCCGGGGTCCGATGGGCGGTCCGGCCCCTCCCATCTTCATGCGATGATGTCCTCTTCCTTGCTTCTGTCGCGGCTCCTGCGCAGGCGTACTGATTTGCCCTGTTGAGGGCAGCGCAAAGTACTGCAGTGCGCAGGGCCTCTCTGACCTTTCCCGGCGCCTGCGCACTGCAGTACTTTGCTCTGAACTTAACAGGGCAGAGAAGTACACCTGCGCAGGAGCCGCGACAGGAAGCAAGGAAGAGGAAGTCATCGCATGAAGATGGGAGGTGCCAGACCCGGACCTGCAACGCCCATCGGACCCGGACTGCCTCTGGGTTAGTATAATCTAACTTGTTTTTCTTATCTTTCAAGTTACATCGGGGGCTTATCAACAGCATTACAGAATGCTGTAGGTAAGCCTCTAAAGGCGGTGGCTGCAGCTTATATGTGAAAAATTAGGTGACAGATTCCCTTTAATGCTACAACTTGAGTTGTTTGTTGGAGGTGATTGGAGTGGAACGTGATGGCTATGGCAGTGGTTAGGTAATCCCTTTAATGCTCTTTAACTTCAAGCTGCCTGACCCTCATCTCCCTTGACATCACTTGCTAGGGAGGATCGGGAGGTCCCCATACAAATTAGCCTTAGCCTTTGTTGCCCCAGCTGTTGGGAGGCCTCAGCTCCTAGAATGTCCTGACAATCTGCTGACGTGTTTTGGGGCTTCTCACTCTTACAAGTGCGGGGTTCAGCAGACAAGCTGAAGTGGCAATGCTGCTCCCCGTATTAGTCCTGTCAGTAAAGGGACTGTTCCTATGATTACTGAGTTGCTATGTGTGCGAGCCTTGATAGACCAAAATAAGCTGAAATTCAGACAAACGTGTCAACAGAGGAGAATTTTACAGTTCAAAATGTTATTTTTGTTATCAAAAATATCTGAACCATGATGGAAAACTTATGGACTACAGGTACAGAGGCCTGTAAAAGTATTCACCCCATTGGCTTTTTACTTAACTTGTTATAGTACAACCTGTGTTTCAATATTATTATAACTTGTGTGTGATTCATCAATAGTCTAAGTTGGTCAAGTGAAGTGAATAGACGTGAATTTAAGTTATGGGATCAAATAACTAAAAATTGTCATGTGCATATGTATTCACCCCTTTTGCTGTGTAGCCTCAAAAGTTCTGGTGCAAGCAATTACCTTGATAAGTCACATTTTTAGTGAAAGGAGTGAAAGAGTCACATGGTCTGTCAGCACAACTTTTCTGAAAGGCCACAGAGGATGAAACACCATTAACAAGAGGAACCACTAACCAAACACCATGAAGACCGAGGAGATCTGACAAGTCAGGGACAAACTTGTTGAGAAGTACAAGTCTAGGATATTTTTTTTTATAACCCAACTCCATATCTGATGATGGAAAGAACATGGCACCACAACAAACCTGCTAGGAGAGGGCTGCCCACCAAAAGTCTCTGCCCGGGTAAGGAGGTCATTAGTCAGAGAAGCAGCACAGAGACCAAAAGGTAACCCTGAAGGAGCAGAAGAAATCCCAAGCAGAGACTGGAGTGTCTGTCCATATGACCACAATAAGCCGCACACTTCATAGAGGTGGTCTTTATGGAGGCGTAGGCAAAAAAAGCCTTTACTTACACACAAACTGTAAGGCTTATTTTCAGTTTGCCGAAAGACATGTGGAAGATTCCCCAAACATATGGAGGAAGGTGCTATGGTCAGATGAGAGCAAAATTTAACTTTTTGGCCACTAAGGTAACTGCTGTGTCGCGAAACCAACACACTGCTGTGTGGCGAAACCAACACAGATCATCCCCACAGTGAAACATGGTGGTGGCAGTGTCATGCTGTGGGGATGTTTATCGGCAGCAAGGACCGGGAAAATGGTCAGAGTCGAGGGGAAGATGGATGGTGCAAAAAACAGGGATATTCTTGAGCAAAACCTGTTTCAGTCTGTTAGCTATTTAAGACTGGGATGGAGGTTCACCTTCCAACAAGACAATGACCCAAAGCATACTGCTAAAGAAACACTTGAGAGGTTTGGGGGGAAATATGTAAATGTTTTGAAGTGGCATAGTCACAGCCCAGATCTTAATCCAATTGAGAATCTGTGGTCAGACTTGAAGATAGATGGTTTCCTCTGGAGAACAGCAAACTTGAAGGAGTTGGAGCAGTTTTGCCTCGAGGAATGAGCAAAAATTCCTGTGGCAAGATATGGAAAGATCAGATTTATCCAAAACGACTTGAATATGCAATTGCTGAAAAAAGGAGGCTCTATAAAGTACTGAGTTTAGGGGGTGAAAAATTATGCACACTGCAGTTTTCAGTTATTTTGTCCTATTTATTGTTTGCTTCACAATAAAAAGAAAACCAAATGTTCACAGTTGTAGGCATGTTCTTTATCTGAACGGACGCAAACCCTCAAAAAAACTGTGAAATTCCAGGTTGTGCGGTAGCAAAACATGCCAAAGGGGTGAATACTTTCGCAAGTCACTGCAAATAAATGTAGTCTGTATTGATTGGCCAGGAATGTTATATAATACATTAGTCATAGTCGTTATAGTTCTGGTATGAAGGAGGCCATGACACTGAAGTGGTCTGAAAAGTTAACCCATTAATGATGCACTTCAAGTAAATTGACAAGCCCCCAAATGCTCTTTCATGCTATTTTGCATCCGACTTGAAAGCTTTATTTCTCAGCGCTTGGATGTAAGACTACTACTAGAATGGAGTAAAGATTTGCAGGACCCTGGTTCGGTGGTCATGGACTACAGATGTGGCCAGTGGACCAGGGCCCTGAAAATCTACCTGCTGGCATTCCTGGCGTCTTCTGATCAGTGAGACCGGTGTGACGTTGTGCAGGTCTCTCGCCCTAATGTCACGTTAGGCTGATTAATCAGAAGCAGCCCTGTGGAGAAGGTTCTGGTCCGGGGCCAGACACTCCAGCCAGAGTCTTGGCAATCTTTTTGCTCAACTCTAATGACTAAAAAAACAGGGATTTTTATTGCAATTTTCTTAGCACCTATAAGAGAGGAGCGCATATATGTAGTAACATGCGTATACAAACTGTTCATGTGCATGTGTGGCACATAATGCCTTTTAAAAAAAGAGTTTTTATTTGACATTTTGATAACCGATACAATTTAAATTAGGGAATGTTTGTTGTAACTAATATTTTTTTGCCCCCACACATTTGTTTTTTAGGTTTCCCTTAAAGTGAACCTATGAACTGGTAATTAATTTTTTTCATGTATTTAACCCAATTTTAATGGAGACACCTGCAGTTGTAAAAAAAAAAAAAAAGTTAATATCTCAAGAACGGCTGAAAATTTTAACAAGCAGCAAGTTACAAAATCGCTTGGATTTACCAGACCTATCCAGCAATGCCCATAAATGAATATTAGAGTAACCCATTAAAAATTGATAGGAAAAATCGACACCAAACGAACAGCACAGAAAACCACGGGTATCACAATTTAGGCTGTTCTCATACTGATTTTGGGGCTGAAAAATGTGTCAGAATCAGTGTTTAAAGAAATGTCAACATGTCCTCGTTCGATAAAATGAGCATTAAACCTCCTAAACGTTACGGGCACAAGCAGATCCTACACAAAGTGCCACCAACACCATATAATATATTCTACATGTGCGTCGTTTATGTAATCATGCCGTGAAAAGCAAAGAGGCGGTAACTGAACAGATTGGACTCGTACACCAGAGAGTCCCCGCACACGGCTCAGGGATAATTACACTCTGAAGAGCCCACAAGGGTCAGATGTTATAAAATCACTTTAATGTGCGCAGCGACCTCCGGAACGCTTGTTTTTAAGAAACATACAAATTTTTCCACATTCACTTTTGACGAAAGGATTAAAGAAGTGTAGCCATCTTCTAGGTGGACTCCGAAATCGAGTGGCACAGAGACAGGTCCAGAAATATTTCTACAGTGACCGAAGCTTTGTGATTTCAGCTCTGCAGGCCATTATTTTATTAATTAAAATGAAACAACTGAGATGTAAATGAAGTGCAGACTTTCAGGTTTAATTAAAAGGATTGAACAAAAATATCCTGTGAGACATTTAGGAATTGCAGCCATTTTTCTACAAAGCCTCTTCAATTCAGAGGCTCAAAAGTAATCGGACAAATTAACTTTACGATCAATAAAATGTTCATTTTTAATACTTTGTAGAGAATCCTTTGCAGGCAATGACAGCCTGATGTCCGTATCCATTAACATCACCAAATGCTGGGCTTCCTCCTTGGTGAGGCTTTGTCAGGCCTTTACTGCAGCTGACTTCAGTGGTTGCTTGTTTGTGGGTCTTTCTGCCTTAAGTTTTGTCTTAAAGGGGTTGTCTGGTCTAAACTGATAATTCTGCAGACTTATGAATCCTCCCAGTGCACACACTGTGTGCTGGGGGGGATTCGCTGGTTTTGATTAGAGACCGGAAGGTATGTATGTGTTACACACACTCCCGGCCAGAACCTGTCCAGTTCCTCAGTTCCGACACTTATACGGGGGGTTCATAAGTCTGCAGTCACACAGAGTGACTGCACACTAAACGATTTGGACCGGACAACCCCTTTATGTGAAATGCTGCTTCATGGGGCTGAGATCTAGTGATTGTCTCAGCCATTGCAAAATATTCCACTTCTTTGCCTTGAAAAACCTCCTGGCTGGCTTTCACAGTTTTGAGTCATTGTCCATCTGTACTGTGAAGCGCCGCACAATAAACCTTGCTGCGTTTGGTTGAGTCTGAGCAGAAAGTCTCGCCCTGTACACTTCAAAATTCATCCGGCTGCTTCTGTCTTCAGTCACATCATCATTAAACATTAGTGACCCAGCGCCATTGTAAGCCATGCACACCTGCGCCATCACATGGCCTCCACCATGTTTTACAGAGGATGTGGTGTGCTGTGGACCATGAGCTGTTCCAAGCCTTCTCCATGCTTTCTTGTTCCCATCATTCAGGTACAGGTTGATTTTAGCTTAATCTGTCCAAAGAATGATTTTCCAGACCTGGCCTGGCTTCTTTAGATTTTTTTTTTCTTTAAATGTCTAATCTAGCCTTATTTTTAAGGCTGATTAATGGTTTGCACCTTGTGGTGAACCCTCTGAATTTTCTCTCATAAAGTCTTCTCTTTTTGCTAGACTTAGATACTGAAGGACCTACTTCCTGGAGAGCGTTCTTCACTTGAGTGGATGTTGTGAAGGGGTTTTGCTTCACCATAGAAAGGATTTTGAGATCATTCACCACTGTTGTCTTCCATGGATGTCCCAGTCTTTTTGAGTTCCCCAGCTCACCACTGCGCTCTTTTTTGCAGTGTGTACCAAACTGTTGATTTGGCCACTCCTAACATTTCAGCTCTCTCTGATGGATTTTTTTTTTTTTTTTCAGCCTAATGGTCTGTTTCACTTCCATTGAGGACTGCATATTGTGGGTTCACAGCAACAGCTTCCAAATGCAAATGCCATACCTGAAATCATCTCCAGACCTTTTACCTGCTTAATTGATCAACGACTAACGAGGGAATAGCCCATGCAGCCCCCATAGCAAGCACTTTAGATAATTGTCCAATTAAAATTGCTTCCTTTAAAAAAAGGCAGCTACATACTAAAGAACTATTTCCTAAACCCTTACTCCATTTAGGATGTGAATACCCTCAAACTAAAGTGGAGAGTCTGCACTTTAAGCCCATATTGATAATATCACTGTATCTTGAACATATTTTGGAAAAAGGCTAAAATATCAAAACTGTTAACTATAAAAGAGCACTTCAGTATTGCATCTATAAAAAAAAATAACTTTATTCCCCATTCACATGACTCGTAACATGCTGGAGAGGACAAGCACAATGCACGCATGCAACGGAGGGAGGCCTGCCCGCTTACCAGTCATCTTCACAATACCTATTGTCCTCGGGTTCTGGACAGTGACTGCACAAGAAGGAAAGAGGAAAAGCATTGTCCGGGGGAATTAAACTCACCGAGCAGCATTACACAGAAAAAGCGTGAGGTCGCAATCAAACTTACAATTTTTACATTGTGTTCTATCTATATTTTTTTCATGGATAGAAAACATACCCATTATAATCTAAGAAGCGGTTCATATGTCTGGTTTTTCAGACCGCGTGTCCTCAAAAGAACAAAAACAGGAGACATTGCAGTTTTGATCTGAATCATGGATCAAACTCGCTAATTCAAATCAGTGGAATGCTGATGGATGTCGGTTTTCTTTTTTTTAATGATTAATGGATTGGAAATTGTATTTTTTTTTGCACACTGGAAAAATAAAACAGATGTCACAATTATGATAAAACAGGCACTGGGGCCAAAATGGATGAAAATTGATCCAGTACACTGATGAAAAACGGTCCGTATTATGTGTTACACAAAAACAGACATCAGAATGAGGCCTTGGTCTGGATTTTCTCTCTTTTGCCACCAATCGGTCATATATATCAGCGATTTACTCTATTCCACTGTTGCAGCTCACTAAGGCTACAGCCCAAACAGGAGAGGATTACTGATCACTTATCAATGGTCAAAAAGACTAAAACATAGGAAAGACTAACATTAAAAGGAGAAATGGTTACCAATCAGAGAATTATTATATCTATCCAGTATATTGCGGTATTATTATCCGTGGTATTACTGCGACTTCTGACGTAGATCCGACAGTACAGTCTCCTAATAGGCGCCCTGTACCTCAATGGCCACTCAACTTAAAAGCCACCATTTAATGGGAACCTGTTACTTTGAAAATGCTGTGCAATCTGTGGGCAGCTTGTTACAGGAGGAGAGGAGTACAATGACATCAAGATGTGGGAAGAGATTCAGTATAACGTAATTTATTTAAATCCCAGCTCTCTTGATGCTTAGGTGTCCAACAGGAGGTCCTAATCTGTAACAAGAGGTCCTAATCTGTAACGAGAGGTCCTAATCTGTAACGAGAGGTCCTAATCTGTAACGGGGGGTCCTAATCTGTAACGAGAGGTCCTAACCTGTAACGGGGGGTCCTAATCTGTAACGGGAGGTCCTAATCTGTAACGCGAGGTCCTAATCTGTAACGGGAGGTCCTAATCTGTAACGAGAGGTCCTAATCTGTAACGCGAGGTCCTAATCTGTAACGCGAGGTCCTAATCTGTAACGGGAGGTCCTAATCTGTAACGAGAGGTCCTAATCTGTAACGAGAGGTCCTAATCTGTAACGGGGGGTCCTAATCTGTAACGGGGGGTCCTAATCTGTAACGCGAGGTCCTAATCTGTAACGGGAGGTCCTAATCTGTAATGGGGGGTCCTAATCTGTAACGGGGGGTCCTAATCTGTAACGCGAGGTCCTAACCTGTAACGGGAGGTCCTAATCTGTAACGGGAGGTCCTAATCTGTAACGGGAGGTCCTAATCTGTAACGGGAGGTCCTAATCTGTAACGAGAGGTCCTAATCTGTAACGGGGGGTCCTAATCTGTAACGGGGGGTCCTAATCTGTAACGCGAGGTCCTAATCTGTAACGGGAGGTCCTAATCTGTAACGGGAGGTCCTAATCTGTAACGGGGGGTCCTAATCTGTAACGGGGGGTCCTAATCTGTAACGGGGGTCCTAATCTGTAATGGGGGGGTCCTAATCTGGAACAGGAAGTCATTCATGTACTCAAGTGTATACAAAGATTGCTGTCAATCACTAACTAGGACCGCCCATTGGACTCCAAAGTATAGAAAGAGCGAGGGTTAAAAAAAAAAAAAAAAAAACAGAGGCGTTATTGAATGTTTCCCACTTGGTGTGGAGCTGGATGATTTGATAAATACAGTGCACCAATGACAAGCTGAATGTACTTCAGAGCTGTAATCCCTATTCTGCAAACTTCAGGGCTTTAATCCCAATTCTGCAAACTTCAGAGCATGGCTTCCCGATTCAACATCTGCCCACGAGTTTGAGCCAGTTATTGGCATTTTGCAATTATGTATTAACGAGTTAAATGGAGTACACAAGAGACAACCCCTTGTATAAAGTGGCTGCTGGCATGATCGGCTAATTCTTATGGGTTCCGTTTCCAAAAACACCCAGAAACTAGGGTCATCTGGGAAAACCAGGGAGTCCGCCACTGTGGAGGAATCAGTCAGGGGTGCACTGTACACCTGATCACAAATGTGCCCCAAATCCATAGCTAAGTGAAGTACAATGCAAGTCAGGGGGCTGTGTAAATCCCATTTAATGCACTGTAGGAAAAAAAATCTGTGCAGGTGTTATGGGAAGAAGTGACTTTACAAAGCATCTTGTCACATTAACCATTTTCTAAGAATTTCTACTTACCCATAGGCAATTCCTGCGATGCTACACTTCTTGAATTGCATGACATTGCAGGTCAGAGTCCCAGTCTTATCGGAAAATATATATTTTACCTATAAATATATACGAAAAAAGGAAATTCGTGTCTGGAAAAAAATTTATATAAAGGGAAAGTTCCAAACGGACTGATTTTGGGTAGACGTACCTGCCCCAGTTCTTCATTGAGGTTGGATGTTCGGGCCATGGCGGAGGTATCTGTTGCTTCATAGTGCATGTCCATATCCTACAGGGAAGAACAGGACAAGGAGCGGACATTAACATAACATATCGAATGACCCTAATGCTTTCATATGTCGGAGGGATGAATGGACAGACAAGTTATAGGGGTGGTACAGGCTTACAAAGACATGACGGCTCTCATCCAAAACAGCACAACTGTCCACATGTGGTAATGCCGCTCATCTCCTGACAACCTGTCGACAGTTGTGGCGTACCGAGCACAGCGGTGACACAGGAATGGCAGCGGTCTGCTGGGTTTCCCCAGTCATTTGCTTTTGCTATTCTAATTCCTAATTGAATTAAAAAAAGGGAGTCTCCTTCCCCCCAGAACAACCAGCTTTAAAGAAAACAAAAACACAGACATGACCTTGCCCAGAGACTATAATGATATGTGTTTTATCCATGAAAAACAAGGGTAGAAGACGGACATGTGAATGGGACTTAAGTGAGGAAGACTTGGTTTCAGAAACTATTTCCACACAATGCCTTCTGCACATGCGCACTACAGATAAACACATTGTTATTGATATCTGTCCATAAATATGTAATCTCTAATTAAAGAGAATCTGCCACCAGGTTTTTTCTATCCCATTTGAGAGCAGCATGATGTAGGGACAGAGACCCTGATTCCGGCAATGTCTCACTTAGCTTACTATTGTGCTGTAGTCATCACAAAATCACAGTTTTCTCTGCTGCAGATTTAGCAGTGCTCTGAGTTCTGAGCTCTGTATAACCCCACCTCCATTACTGATTGGCAGCTTTCTTTGTACACACTGCATAGGCAGAAAGCTGTTAATCATTGGTGGGAGAGTGGTTGGACTACATGGCATGAGACACCTAGACCTCTAGTGAGAAGCTCTTAATGATATGATTTTATTGAAGCAGCAGCACAAAGCCGAGTAACTGATACATCACTCGAATCAGGGTCTCAGTCACTACATAATGCTGCTCACAGAAAAAACTTCTGACAGATTGCCTTTAAGACGGTCTTTAAATATGACATCATTTTCTAGTTTATATGGCAATTAGGATAAAGCAGGGACTTCTCTGATTCAGTCGTTCTCAAGCATTCATGTAGAAGACTCATGAGTGAGAAAGTTAGGAGAGAGTAAATTAAAAGGGTTGTCAGGGCAAAGCTATTTCATGACCAATCTATAGGATATTTGCAGATCGGTGAGGGTCCAACACCTGGCACCCCCACCAATCAGCTGTTTCTTCCTCCAGTGGCTGCCACAATACAGCTTCTATACAAAAGAACAGAACAGGAGTTGGGCAATTCAAAGCAGTTATATACACTCACCGGCCACTTTATTAGGTACACCTGTCCAACTTCTTGTTAACACTTAATTTCTAATCAGCCAATCACATGGCGGCAACTCAGTGCATTTAGGCATGTAGACATGGTCAAGACAATCTCCTGCAGTTCAAACCGAGCATCAGTATGGGGAAGAAAGGTGATTTGAGTGCCTTTGAACGTGGCATGGTTGTTGGTGCCAGAAGGGCTGGTCTGAGTATTTCAGAAACTGCTGATCTACTGGGATTTTCACGCACAACCATCTCTAGGGTTTACAGAGAATGGTCCGAAAAAGAAAAAAAATCCAGTGAGCGGCAGTTCTGTGGGCGGAAATGCCTTGTTGATGCCAGAGGTCAGAGGAGAATGGGCAGACTGGTTCGAGCTGATAGAAAGGCAACAGTGACTCAAATCGCCACCCGTTACAACCAAGGTAGGCCTAAGAGCATCTCTGAACGCACAGTGCGTCGAACTTTGAGGCAGATGGGCTACAGCAGCAGAAGACCACACCGGGTACCACTCCTTTCAGCTAAGAACAGGAAACTGAGGCTACAATTTGTACAAGCTCATCGAAATTGGACAGTAGAAGATTGGAAAAACGTTGCTTGGTCTGATGAGTCTCGATTTCTGCTGCGACATTCGGATGGTAGGGTCAGAATTTGGCGTAAACAACATGAAAGCATGGATCCATCCTGCCTTGTATGGAGCATCTTTGGGATGTGCAGCCGACAAATCTGCGGCAACTGTGTGATGCCATCATGTCAATATGGACCAAAATCTCTGAGGAATGCTTCCAGCACCTTGTTGAATCTATGCCATGAAGAATTGAGGCAGTTCTGAAGGCAAAAGGGGGTCCAACCCGTTACTAGCATGGTGTACCTAATAAAGTGGCCGGTGAGTGTGTGTATATATATGTATATATATGTATATATATGTATATATATGTATATATATATGTATATATATATATATATATATATATATATATATATATATATATATATATATATATATTTATATTTATTATATATACACACACATATATATATACACACACAAAATATATATAGATATATAGATAGATGAAAAAAAGAAAGACAGCGCAAAAAAAAATTGAAAAAAGGGCTTTAATGCCTGACTCAGGCATTAAAGCCCTTTTTTCATTTTTTTTTTTGTGCTGTCTTTCCTTTTTTCATCTATTGCCAAAGACCATTTCAACAGTGGTTGGGAAGACGCTGCACTACAGTTTGGTAATATAAGATGCTGTTCCGATTTTGAACATATATATATATATATATATATATATATATATATATATATATATATATATATATATATATATATATATATATATATATATATATATATATATATATATATATATATATATAGTGTGTATGTATATATATATATATATATATATATATATATATATATATATATATATATATATATATATATACACATATATATATACACATACATACATACAATTTTTATTATTATTATTTTTATTATTATACATTTCAGGGTCGTCCTAGTAAATTTGATGTCTGTAGATGGTAAATTTACATTATTAAATGGCATGCTAAAAACTCGCACAGCATATGTAAATAATCAGTACATAATGAGACACTAAACTGATCGCCGACTCACCCAGTTAATGAAATACGCTTGTATAAACTTCACCACTTCCAAAGTCACCAGCAGACTGATGGGTATGAGATTGTTGAACAGAATGATAAATGTTAAAAAATTCAGTCCAAAGTTGTTCGCTCCACCATCTGTTCAGTGATCACAGAGAAAGGGATAGGTTACAATTGCTTCCAGACAAGCGCCTCCAACAAAATAATGTGCCAAACATTACCCAGACGCGCGCCTACCGCCAATATTAACTCTTCGACGAGCGGGGTTTCTGCTTGGAAGCTTGTGTGGAATTGATCACACATTGCCCCCTTTGCAATATTTGGGGTAAAATCAACCACAACTTGCAAAATAAAACTATCTGCATGTTACAGTTATCGATTCATTACGATTTAGTAATGAAGATCCAGCACAATTTAGTAATGAAGATCCAGCAGATCTGGAGCAGCCAGACCCGTCCTATTAGTGCAGAAAGCCAAAGAGCAAGTGTGATCTCTGCGTTACACGGGAAGGTGCAAGTAACGCTCCTCCAGAACTAGCTATCTTTTCAGATTTTGCAGAGTTGCGACCCATTTATATGAGCCGATCACGTCAGGTAGTTTAATTCCATTTAGACGGGACTAGGAGAATTCTATGTAAAGAAAATTATTATTAATACAATTATTCTCTGTGCATACAATATCAAATTATCGGCAGCACGTCTCCTGTTTACACAGGACAATGTGCTGCCGAGGACGATTATTTTTTTACTGCCTTAAAAACCACCGCATCCAAAAGAATAAGCATTTGTCTAATTGGGTTCTAAGGGTGCCAACCCCAGTCCTGAAGTCCTAGCAGGGTGTTCCTGCTGTCTTTGAGGACCCTCATGTCCTGGAGCAATTATCATAGCCCACCCAGGAACCTGTATGAGCCATCCTAATCCTGATTTGATGTCAAGACTTGATCAGTGAAGCTGACAGATCTGAGCCGTCAACCATTTATTGCTTACAGGCAGCCACACAGTTTCTTGTGCGGGAAAGTATATGTGTGGCGGACATATAGTATACAGGAGATGGAGGCCTGGGGGCTTCAACGGGATCCACATGTGGCACCAAATGGGTAGAGCCAAATCAGAAGGCAGGTGGGTGCTCGCAAGGCTGGGGAGCACAGCCAAACAGGAAAAACAGAGGATAGCGGCACACCCCTGATGAAAAAATGGAAATAAACTTTATTCAGCCATATTAAAAACATGAAAAGCCTTAGGTGTTTCAAGGTGTGGATGCAAACACAGCAGCAAGGAAAAAAACCACACAAATCAATAAATCTAAAATAAATCCTTTCTTGAGTTCCTGCCCATCGGATATCTCGTGTCCAGCTTTAGAATCCAGAATACCTCCCTTGAAGTCAATAGTTTGTTTGTTTCCACCCAGAATAGGATTAAAAATCTTTTCAAATGCATAAAAAGCAAAATGTGTGACGTAACCGGTGAATATTCAGAAAGTGTGTGGAGGCACCGGAGTAAGCGGCATTTTTATTTTGAATATTGGCTAAATGTTTCTTAACATTTCGTGTCGTGCAACCAACATTTTGCATTTTGCACGACAAACAACAGATGCAATAGATTACATATTGTGTGTCAAGAGATCTAGGTTGTCTGCAAACCTGAATCTGATATCATGACGATTATAACCTCTATCAAACGTTCAGTGACAACATGAATATGAATATGAATATCCTGATTGCAGCATAAACGTTTGATTCTGTTAAACTCACCATGTGGGATCGCTTTAATAGTATGTTTCCAATGAGAGGAGGAAGAAAGTAGTAAGAGTTTCCTGAATTACCTTTTCTGCATGCCGAAGTATGTATCTTATGTGAAATGGAATCACCCGTTAACAATACATCCAAAAAAAGGAACTTTTGTGCCTACACCGCTGATCGTAAAAAATAAATTTAAATCAAATCCTTAGTATTAAGATACATATGACATTTTTCCAGATCTGCTGTAGAAGCCTGCCATATATAAAGATCAGTTTATCCACATATCTGCCAAACCAATATATCAGAAAAAGGATTAGAATAATTGAAAAGAAAAAGTTCCTCCCACCAAGCCATGTACAAAATTGCAAGCGAAGGTGAAAATTTCGAGCCCATAGGAGCACCAAGATTTTGTAAAAAACTAAATAAATAAAAAAATTTCAAAAATAAAAAAAATATATACAGGTCCTTCTCAAAAAATTAGCATATAGTGTTAAATTTCATTATTTACCATAATGTAATGATTACAATTAAACTTTCATATACTATAGATTCATTATCCACCAACTGAAATTTGTCAGGTCTTTTATTGTTTTAATACTGATGATTTTGGCATACAACTCCTGATAACCCAAAAAACCTGTCTCAATAAATTAGCATATTTCACCCGTCCAATCAAATAAAAGTGTTTTTTAATAACAAACAAAAAAACCATCAAATAATAATGTTCAGTTATGCACTCAATACTTGGTCGGGAATCCTTTGGCAGAAATGACTGCTTCAATGCGGCGTGGCATGGAGGCAATCAGCCTGTGACACTGCTGAGATGTTATGGAGGCCCAGGATGCTTCAATAGCGGCCTTAAGCTCATCCAGAGTGTTGGGTCTTGCGTCTCTCAACTTTCTCTTCACAATATCCCACAGATTCTCTATGGGGTTCAGGTCAGGAGAGTTGGCAGGCCAATTGAGCACAGTAATACCATGGTCAGTAAACCATTTACCAGTGGTTTTGGCACTGTGAGCAGGTGCCAGGTCGTGCTGAAAAATGAAATCTTCATCTCCATAAAGCATTTCAGCCGATGGAAGCATGAAGTGCTCCAAAATCTCCTGATAGCTAGCTGCATTGACCCTGCCCTTGATGAAACACAGTGGACCAACACCAGCAGCTGACATGGCACCCCACACCACTGACTGTGGGTACTTGACACTGGACTTCAGGCATTTTGGCATTTCCTTCTCCCCAGTCTTCCTCCAGACTCTGGCACCTTGATTTCCAAATGACATGCAAAATTTGCTTTCATCAGAAAAAAGTACTTGGGACCACTTAGCAACAGTCCAGTGCTGCTTCTCTGTAGCCCAGGTCAGGCGCTTCTGCCGCTGTTTATGGTTCAAAAGTGGCTTTACCTGGGGAATGCGGCACCTGTAGCCCATTTCCTGCACACGCCTGTGCACGGTGGCTCTGGATGTTTCCACACCAGACTCAGTCCACTGCTTCCTCAGGTTCCCCAAGGTCTGGAATCGGTCCTTCTCCACAATCTTCCTCAGGGTCCGGTCACCTCTTCTCGTTGTACAGCGATTTCTGCCACATTGTTTCCTTCCAACAGACTTACCATTGAGGTGCCTTGATACAGCACTCTGGGAACAGCCTATTTGTTGAGAAATTTCTTTCTGGGTCTTACCCTCTTGCTTGAGGGTGTAAATGATGGCCTTCTTGACATCTGTCAGGTCGCTAGTCTTACCCATGATGGGGGTTTTGAGTAATGAACCAGGCAGGGAGTTTTTAAAAGCCTCAAGTATCTTTTGCATGTGTTTAGAGTTAATTAGTTGATTCAGAAGATTAGGGTAATAGGTCGTTTAGAGAACCTTTTCTTGATATGCTAATTTATTGAGACAGGTTTTTTGGGTTATCAGGAGTTGTATGCCAAAATCATCAGTATTAAAACAATAAAAGACCTGACAAATTTCAGTTGGTGGATAATGAATCTATAATATATGAAAGTTTAATTGTAATCATTACATTATGGTAAATAATGAAATTTAACACTATATGCTAATTTTTTGAGAAGGACCTGTACTTGAGCAGATATGTGAGCGATCTGATAAATAAAGTGCAGAATAATCGCTGTAACGATCCAAATGATAACGGACAGCCTGAATAGCCAAAGAATGAGGGAGAGGTGAATAAAGATTCACTACGTCACATGTGAAAAAGCCATAATTTTCTTCCCAATACAGATCATTAAATGCCTGTCAAAATTGAAGACGTATCCTTAAGGTACCCTGGAATTCTGACAACCAATGGATACAAATGACTATCGACCAATGAACCCAAATTTTCGTTTAAAGATCCGATGCTAGATATAATAGGAGACACTTTGTGAATATTCACCAAGCAGACGTCACATTTTGCTTTTTATGCATTTGAAAAGATCCTGTTCGGGGTGGAAACAAAAACTATTGACTTCAAGGGAGGCATTCTGGATCCTAAAGCTGGACACGAGATATCCGATGGGCAGGAACTCAAGAAAGGATTTATTTTAGATTTATTGATTTGTGTTTTTGCTTTCCTTGCTGCTGTGTTTGCATCCACACCTTGTGCATATGTAATTATTTGTCATCTGTGATTGGTTGTTCAGTGATATTTATTCTGGCTGTGATTTTAATTGAATATCCTATAACTAAGGGTGCTGCGTGCACCTGAAACGCGTAAGGCTTTTCATGTTTTTAATATGGCTTGCTATGCCTGAGTAAAGTTGTCTTCATTTTTTCATCAGTGGTGTGCCGCTATCCTCTCGACATCTACTATATAATTGTCTAAGGGTCACTTCCATCTGTCTGTCCTTCTGTCTGTCTTTCTGTCACGGAGATTCATTGGTCGCGGCCTCTGTCATGGAATCCAAGTCGCTGATTGGTCGTGGCAAAACGCCCACGACCATTGCCACGACCAATCAGCGACGCGCACAGTCCGGAAGAAAATGGCCGCTCCTTACTCCCCGCACTCAGTGCCCGGCGCCCGCATACACCCCTCCGGTCACCACTCACACAGGGTTAATGCCGGCGGTAACGGACCGCGTTATGCTGCGGGTAACCCTGTGTGACCAAGTTTTTACTATTGACGCAGCCTATGCAGCGTCAATAGTAAAAACATCTAATGTTAAAAATAAAAAAAATTAAAAATCATTATATACTCACCTTCCGCCGCCTTTCCCGCTCCTCGCGATGCTCCGGCCGGTCCATGCAAGTGGCACGTTCCGGTGGCAAGGATGGTCTGGGAGAAGGACCTGCCATGACGTCACGGTCATGTGACCGCGACGGCATCACAAGTCCTGTGTGAAAAGGACCTGCCGCGACGTCACGGTCACGTGACCGCGATGTCACGGTCACGTGACCGCGACGTCATCACATCCTGGGACCGAAAGCTGCACCCCACACAAGCGACAGAACTACAACGCGCCTGCGGAAGGTGAGTATATGTTGGGCAATATAATACGTGGCTGGGCAATATACTACGTGGCTGGGCAATATACTACGTGGCTGGGCAATATACTACGTGGCTGGGCAATATACTTCGTGGCTCTGTGCTGTATACTACGTCACTTGGCAATATACTACGTCACTGGGCAATATACTACGTCGCTAGGCAATATACTACGTCGCTAGGCAATATACTACGTGACTGGGCAATATACTACGTCGCTTGGCAATATACTACGTGGCTGGGCAATATACTACGTGGCTGGGCAATATACTACGTGGCTGGGCAATATACTACGTGGCTGGGCAATATACTACGTGGCTGGGCAATATACTACGTGGCTCTGTGCTGTATACTACGTCACTTGGCAATATACTACGTCACTGGGCAATATACTACGTCGCTGGGCAATATACTACGTCGCTAGGCAATATACTACGTCGCTAGGCAATATACTACGTGGCTGGGCAATATACTACGTGGCTGGGCAATATACTACGTGGCTGGGCAATATACTACGTGGCTGGGCAATATACTACGTGGCTGGGCAATATACTACGTGGCTGGGCAATATACTACGTGGCTGGGCAATATACTACGTGGCTGGGCAATATACTACGTGGCTGGGCAATATACTACGTGGCTGGGCAATATACTACGTGGCTGGGCAATATACTACGTGGCTGGGCAATATACTACGTGGCTGGGCAATATACTACGTGGCTGGGCAATATACTACGTGGCTGGGCAATATACTACGTGGCTGGGCAATATACTACGTGGCTGGGCAATATACTACGTGGCTGGGCAATATACTACGTGGCTGGGCAATATACTACGTGGCTGGGCAATATACTACGTGGCTGGGCAATATACTACGTGGCTGGGCAATATACTACGTGGCTGGGCAATATACTACGTGGCTGGGCAATATACTACGTCACTGGGCAATATACTACATAACTGGGCAATATACTATGTGGGCTGGTCAATATACTACGTCACTGGGCAATACACTACGTGGACATACATATTCTAGAATACCCAATGCGTTAGATCTAGTATAGTATAGTAGACTAGTGGATACCGGCGTTGGATGAGCCAGTACATTTACATAGGCAGAGCGCAACCCATAAAAAACATTGAATAACTTTCTTCAAGTTAACGGTACTTGGCGAGTGTTTTAAGGCCCATTCACACCACTAATATCAGGTTCTGTACCCATTTAGCGTGCGTATATATTGGCAGCACATTTGCCTGTGTAAATATCGGATGTGCTGCCTACAACATACATGTGTATGGGGACAGACCATTATATTAAGGCTATGTGCACAAGTTGCGGATTGTATGTGTTTTTGACACGAAAACGCATACACAACACAGCCCATGGAATTCAATGGGATTCCGCAATGCAGTGCTAATGCTGCGTATTTTTCCACGGCGGAATCGCATCGCGGAAAAATCCGCAGCATGCTCATTCTTTGTGCAGAATCGCGGCGATTCCGCACACATAGGAATGCATTGATCCGCTTACTTTCCGCATAGGGCTATGTCCATCATGCGCAGAGTGAGCAGATCATGTGCAGTTGGTACCCAGGTGTGGAGGAGAGGAGACTCTCCTCCAGGCCCTGGGAACCATACACCTGTATGTATGGATACACTAACTAACTAACTATATATATATATATATATATGTATATATATACACACAGTGCCTACAAGTAGTATTCAACCCCCTGCAGATTTAGCAGGTTTACACATTTGGAATTAACTTGGCATTGTGACATTTGGACTGTAGATCAGCCTGGAAGTGTGAAATGCACTGCAGCAAAAAAGAATGTTATTTCTTTGTTTATTTTTTTTTTAAATTGTGAAAGTCTTTTCAGAGGGTCATTTATTATTCAACCCCTCAACCCACCAGAATTCTGTTTGGTTCCCCTAAAGTATTAAGAAGTAGTTCAGGCACAAAGAACAATGAGCTTCACATGTTTGGATTAATTATCTCTTTTTCCAGCCTTTTCTGACTATTTAAGACCCTCCCCAAACTTGTGAACAGCACTCAAACATGGTCAACATGGGAAAGACAAAGGAGCATTCCAAGGCCATCAGAGACAAGATCGTGGAGGGTCACAAGGCTGGCAAGGGGTACAAAACCCTTTCCAAGGAGTTGGGCCTACCTGTCTCCACTGTTGGGAGCATCATCCGGAAGTGGAAGGCTTATGGAACTACTGTTAGCCTTCCATGGCCTGGACAGCCTTTGAAAGTTTCCTCCCGTGCCGAGGCCAGGCTTGTCCGAAGAGTCAAGGCTAACCCAAGGACAACAAGGAAGGAGCTCCGGGAAGATCTCATGGCAGTGGGGACATTGGTTTCAGTCAATACCATAAGTAACGTACTCCACCGCAATGGTCTCCGTTCCAGACGAGCCCGTAAGGTACCTTTACTTTCAAAGCGTCATGTCAAGGCTCGTCTACAGTTTGCTCATGATCACTTGGAGGACTCTGAGACTGACTGGTTCAAGGTTCTCTGGTCTGATGAGACCAAGATCGAGATCTTTGGTGCCAACCACACACGTGACGTTTGGAGACTGGATGGCACTGCATACGACCCCAAGAATACCATCCCTACAGTCAAGCATGGTGGTGGCAGCATCATGCTGTGGGGCTGTTTCTCAGCCAAGGGGCCTGGCCATCTGGTCCGCATCCATGGGAAGACGGATAGCACGGCCTACCTGGAGATTTTGGCCAAGAACCTCCGCTCCTCCATCAAGGATCTTAAGATGGGTCGTCATTTCATCTTCCAACAAGACAACGACCCAAAGCACACAGCCAAGAAAACCAAGGCCTGGTTCAAGAGGCAAAAAATCAAGGTGTTGCAGTGGCCTAGTCAGTCTCCTGACCTTAACCCAATTGAAAACTTGTGGAAGGAGCTCAAGATTAAAGTCCACATGAGACACCCAAAGAACCTAGATAACTTGGAGAAGATCTGCATGGAGGAGTGGGCCAAGATAACTCCAGAGACCTGTGCCGGCCTGATCAGGTCTTATAAAAGACGATTATTAGCTTTAATTGCAAACAAAGGTTATTCCACAAAATATTAAACCTAGGGGTTGAATAATAATTGACCCACACTTTTATGTTTAAAATTTATAAAAATTTAACTGCGCAACAAAACTTTTTGGTTTGTAAGATTTATGCATCTGGTAATAAATCCTGCTCTTGTTTGAAGTTTGAAGGCTCTAACTTATTTGCATCTTATTAAACCTGCTAAATCTGCAGGGGGTTGAATACTACTTGTAGGCACTGATTATATATATATATATATATATTAAAATAAATAATAGTTATATTCTCACCTTCCGGCGGCCCCCGCAGCCTTCCGGCTCCTCATGATGCTTCCGTTCCCCATGATGCTTTGCGACAATGACCTGTGATGATGTGCAGTCTCACGTGATGCTACATCTTCTGGGGTCACTGTTGCGAGGCATCATTGGGAACGGGAGCATCGCAAGGAGCAGGAAGGCTGCGGGGGCCGCCGGAAGGTGGGAATATCATGATTTTTTTTTATTATTATTTTTAACATTATATCTTTTTACTATTGATGCTGCATAGGCAGCATCAATGGTAAAAAGTTGGAAAACGCTAGCATCCTGCAAGCTAATGTTCATTCTGCAACCTAGTGTTTAGCGGGAATACGCATGCCAATGCATGCGTTATACCCGCGGCAGGGAGTTGCAGAATTGCCGTGGAAATTTCTGCTGCAATTCTGCAATGTGTGCACATAGCCTAAAGGTGCGTTTTGTATGTAAGACTCGCTGGGCCCCAGCACTCACACATACAGGTGCTTCTCACAAAATTAGAATATCATCAAAAATTGATTGTGGAAACTTCACACTAGACCTGGGAAATCAAGGTCCCAGAGTCTGGAGGAAGAGTGGAGAGACCACAATCCAAGCTGATTGAGGTCTAGTGTGAAGTTTCCACAATCAGTGATGGTTTGGGGAGTCATGTCATCTGCTGGTGTAGGTCCGCTGTGTTTTATCAAGACCAAAGTAAGCTCAGCCGTCTACCAGACATTTTAGAGCACTTCATGCTTCCCTCTGCCGACAAGCTTTTAGGAGATGGAAATTTCATTCTCCAGCAGGACTTGGCACCTGTCCACACTGCCAAAAGTACCAATACCTGGTGTAAAAACAACAGTATCACTGTGCTTGATTGGCCTGCAAACTCGTCTGACCTTAACCCCGTAGAGAATATATGGGGTATTGTCAAGAAGATGAGAGACACCAGAGGGGTCCTCCGAGTATTTTTTAGTGCTTGGAGTTTTCGTTTTTCTTGCCGCAGCTGAATGATTTACATCTGTTAACCAGCAAAAGTACATGTGGGGATTCCCTAGCAACCAGGCAACCCCCACATGTACTTATGCTGGCTAACAGATGTAAATCATTCAGCTGCGGCAAGAAAAACGAAAACTCCGAGCACTAAAAAAATACTTGGAGGACCCTTGAGCATGCTCGAGAAATCTCAAGTAATGAGTATATTCGCTCATCACTAATCAGGGTCGTTTGGATGTTTTGGGTTGTCATTATGATTTAAAATGAGAAACCCCAGTAGTTTGACAATAAAAGGCTTCACCCAACCACTATCCACGAGTGGAGAAAAAGTTTTGGCGTTATCATTCATATTCTCTGAAAAAAAGGCCAAGAAAGCAAAAATTCTGCCAGGGTATGTAAACTTTTGCGCATAACTGTCAATTCCAGTAGGCCAACATTTCGGATTTTAAAATCATTTTTCAAGCTGGTGTTATAAAGTATTCTAATTTACTGAGATAATGTTAGCCCTCCCCCGTCAATAATAAGAAATTATAGGGGGCGTCCCATGGCCTCACAAGCCCTGAATAATATTTTAATTGTTATTTTAATTATATTTATTAAAATGGCTTAAGTAAGCTTTGGCTGTTTATCTGCCAGAAGCAAGGTTTTTCTGGTTAGCAACAGTGTTTTTGGCGCTCAAAAGGAGCATTTTGATTGGATAACGCTGGTTGGCGGGCTTTTAGAGAATCTATATAAAGCCCTGCAATTTGAATTTCACCTCAGCCGTCGGTGAAACGAAGGAACAGAAGATCCTGCATAGAAATGGAAGCCCTGTTTCAGCAACTACTTGCAAGAGCCGGTAAAGAAGATGGGATAGAATGGTTAAAACGATGTTTGGCCACTAACTCCCTACCTACAACTTCGGAGGATGTTTCAAATCCTCCGGTGACGAGCCCCCGCGAACAGCTGTCCGCTCCTGAAGAAAACATGGCGGTAATACCGCCTAGCCGTTCCAGAAGGAAGACGCCGCAGAGGTGCCTGTCACCGCCCCTTCCGCTGCAGGGTTCCATAGACCGGGTACCGGATGTCCGGAAGAGACCACGCCGCTCGGCTGCTAGCAAGTCTCGGAGCCCGGTACGTGAGGCTTGGAGTCAGGATCGGGCGGCTCCAGGTACCTCGGGCTTATCCGCCGGGAGGTCCGTTAGCAGCCGTAAAAGCGCTGCGGCGGCATCCTCTCGCCGGGAACCGGCGGCTGCGTCAGCAAGTGTGCCTGGCGTCCAAAAAACAACGCCGAGGCGCTGCACTCAGGCAGATGAAGAGTCAGAAGAGGAACGCACTGAACCAACGCTTGAAGACTCTCAGCTGCGTTCGCCTGCTGTGCAAGGCTCGAGCGCTGGCTTCACAGAGGACCAGACAAGAAGAAAAGGACCTTCAAAAAAGGGTGAGATAAGCAATGTACCCCTGTCTGTTCATCCCACTCAACTTAGGGATATGATTAAGAGTGTTTTGTGTGAGTCACTGGGGGAGCCTTTTATTACCAATGCCATGTCTGCCTCACATAATAGTCCTGAGGTTATTTAAGTTCCTCACAACACTTATAAAGAGGCGTTAACATGTGAGGTAACACCTTTAGGATTCCACTTGAGCTCAGGGGTTAAAGAGCTCATTTTGAATAATGAATATGTGGACTTATTCTCTCTACTTCCCCGTAAAGAACATTCATTAAGATCTGAAAAAGACACAAAAATGGAGGATGAATCTAAGCGTGCCCCTTTAAGATCATTTAATAATTGGCTACAAGCATTTTGTATTTATTCAGCTGTGTTGGGAGAAAAGTCTCCCAATCTTTGCAGTAAGCTGTTTCAGCACGTAGATATTATTTTAGAGGCCTTTCGCAATTTTGGGGGCACTGCATGGCTACACTATGACGAAGCGTTTAGGCAGAAATTAGCAGTTCACCCCAATATTTCTTGGGGCGTTAAAGACGTAGGGTTGTGGATTAACCTCATGCTTCCACAAAGACAGCACCCTATCAAACAAGCAGTTTCTGTTTTTCAAAGGAAAGGGGTATGTTTCGCATTTAATGAGAACTCATGCAAATGGGGCAATTCTTGCAGGTTTCGACATGAATGCTCCTTTTGCGGGAACCAACACCCTGGGTCCAAGTGCTTCCGTAAACAGACATCTCAGTCAGCTGCCAGAGAGGCAGTTCCAAAAAGCTCAGACTCCGGTGAGACTATCAGAAATGCTATGGTGGTTAAACATATACCCAAATCAAGCGACCAGTAAGTTAATTTTCGACGGTTTTTGCTACGGTTTTGAAGTTCCACAATTCAAAGGCCCAGGGTGTGTGGTAGTAAGGAATTTATTATCTCTAAATTTGCATCAAGAAGTGGCTAGGAAGAAAATTTTGGAAGAATTGAGTTTGGGTAGAATCGCGGGCCCCTTTTCTTCCCCCCCGTTCAAGAATTTTCGAATCTCTCCTCTAGGGATCGTGCCAAAAAAAGAAAGTGGCAGTTTTCGTATGATTCATCATTTATCATACCCTCCAGGTTCCTCATTGAATGATGAAGTGGACAAATCCCTTTGTTTGGTTTCCTACTCTTCTTTCGATTCGGCGATTGAGCTTCTTAAAAAATTTGGTAGATTTTCACTTATGGCTAAGTCAGACTTCAAGTCTGCCTTCCGCTTACTTCCGGTTCACCCCTCAGGATTCAATTCTTTGGGTTTCTGCTTTGATGATCAATTTTTCTTTGATATGTGTTTACCTATGGGTTTTTCACTATCATGCTTTTACTTCGAAAGTTTTTCTACTTTTCTTCACTGGGTAGTTGAATCCAACTCTCATCAGGCTGGGATACTTCACTACCTTGACGATTTTCTTTTTGTCGGCCCTTCTTTTTCCAATTCGTGTCAGGTCACTTTAGATTGTTTCATAGCCATCTGCAAAAAATTTGGGGTTCCCCTAGCCCAAGAAAAAACATTCTTACCCGCGAATGTGATTGAATTCCTTGGTATTACACTCGACTCAATAAAAATGGAATGTAGGCTCCCAGATGATAAAATTTCAAAATTATTCAAAGCTTTGGATAAATTCCTGGCTAAAAAGAAGATAACTCTGAAAGACATGCAATCCCTATTGGGCCTATTAAACTTCGCTTTACGTGTGATCCCGATGGGTAGAATTTTTTCTAGGCGACTTTATAACTCCACGATAGGGATTTCATCTCCAGAATCGCATATTAGAATATCAGCAGATTTGAAGGAGGACGCTAGAATTTGGCGTTCATTTTTGGAAGGCTTCAATGGTAAAGCTTGCTGGCAATCTGATTTTGTTTTAGCAGATACCCTTAAATTTTCTTTTTCTTTTGACGCCAAGTTTGGCATGGGGATCCTATTTTCCCCTCATTGGGTGTCTCTTGTATGGCCAGAAGATTTTATCAACAATAATTTAGTCGGTAATTCCATGTTAATGGAACTTTTTTGTATTTATTTAGGCCTATATTTATGGGGTCACCTAATGAGTAATAATAGGATTTTAATTCTATCTAACAATGAAGGTGTTCTGTTAGGGATCAACACACTCTCTTCTAAGAACTTGTGGGCGATGAAAATCCTTAGGCAAGTCGTATTGCTATGCCTAAAGAGAAATATTTGGCTAAAAGCGAAAGTTGGAAAAAATGGTCTAGAGTCAATTTCGGATTCTCTGTGCTATCAAAAATGGGATATTTTTCGCCAACAGGTACCTACAGCAGACTTGGATCCAACACCATGCCCACAGGAGCTTTGGGACTTGATTTTGAGTTAATTCCTCACTTCATCGAAAATTCGTTGTCAGCGCGATCATGGGCTGAGTATTCAGCCGCATGGCAGCAATGGATTAAATTTTGTGAGTTGAACTGTTTTGAGTACAATCGCTCCAGTCCCATTCCTGGTTTGAAATTCGCTGAATTTTTGTGTAAAAAAGGTTTGTCTTACTCGGCAGTCGCGAAATCCTTATCAGGGGTGTCATTTTTTCTAAAATTATTCGGTGAGGTCCCACTGACGGGTTTGTTTCCTATCAAACAGTTTTTGAAGGGGTTTAGACGTACCAATTTCAAACCAGACGATAGACGCCCGATTTCCCTTCCGCTTCTAAGGGATCTATGTTTATCCCTTCAGAACGTTTGTTCCAATTATTTTGAGGCAGCTTTACTTTCTTCGGCATTTTCATTAGCCTTTTTCGGTGCTCTACGAGTCGGTGAAATTGTTTCAACAAAGAAAGGCATTGTATCTGGTTTATTGTTTTCAGACGTTTCGGTTCTGGACTCTCATTTAATTTTATTTATAAGGAGATCCAAAACTGACCAGTTGGGCAGGGGTTTCAGATTGAAACTTGATGCTATGTCGGGCAAAAATTTTTGCCCTGTCAAAAATCTTAAAGATTGGTTAAAGGTTAGGCCTAATATTACAGGTCCTTTGTTTGTTCACTCTGATGGTAGTCCAACAACTATCTTTCAGTTCAATGCAGTTTTAAAAAAGTGTCTAAAAGCTTTAAATAAAGATCATTTAAGAATTACCTCCCACTCATTCCGCATAGGTGCGGCGACAGAGGCGTCTAGGGCGGGTTTACAGGATTCTCAAATTATGCGTTTGGGAAGATGGGAATCGGGACGGTTCAGGCTGTATGTAAGGCATGAATTATATGATAATCAAATTTGATTTTATTTCAGGTTCCAAGATTATTTGGATAATTGGACACTCATATGTTTTTTGGGCTCAGAAGAGAGCTAGGCTTCGCTTTTATTCTGAGAATCTTTCTTTCAACCAGGATATTGCTCAAGTTTTTTGGCATAGCGCAAGAGGGATGTCATGGTATAACCTTCATACAGAGTTTAAAAAATGTTTTGCTAAATTTCCTCATCCAGATTTAGTAATTTTTCATGTAGGAGGGAATGATATTGGAAAAAACAAAACTTTGGAACTTTTAGCTCTTTTTAGATCGGATTTGGTTCATTTTAAGCAGTTTTCTCCTGGTTCCGATTTTGTTTTTTCGGAAATCATTCCTAGGTTGCTATGGAACACTGTTGAATTGTCCTTCATAGAAAAAATCCGAAAACGAGTTAACCGAACAATGTCGAAATTTCTCCCTATATTGAATGGTTTCTCTTTTAGACACGAAGACTTGGAAGGTTTTTTACCAGGTCTTTATGGTCATGATTCGGTCCACCTTTCAGATATTGGTTTGGACATTTTTAACCTGAACCTTCAAACGATGGTAGAAAAATGGCTGTGTCTTAGTGGAGGGGCCAGGTTTCTTTGAAACATGGCGCGTGGATAATCGCCCTTTCGGGTGGATTGGTTATGGTGATGTGGTAAACATCAGGTTAATTTATGAGTTTAAATTTAAAGATCAAAATAGATGTTATGGATTCTTTGAGTAACTCTAAAATAAATAACACGGCCATTTTTTCCCATACTTTGGTGTCAAGTGTCATTTATTGTATGAATGGGCTTTGTGTGGCCATGACTTTTGGGTTTTCATTGGCTGTAAGCCATAATCATCAACATTAACAGTAAAACACGTAAAATAGATCATTCTGTTTGTAATTACTCTATATAATATACGAGTTTCACTTTTTGTATTGAAGAACAGAAATAAATTAACTTTTTGACGATATTCTAATTCAGTGAGAAGCAGCTGTATGTCCGAGTACGTCTATGCCTATTACAGCCGCGGTTTGTCACGTCTCGAACATTTACTTTTTGCTCATTTTAGCAGCTTCTCATCTACAGTTATTTCAAGAAACAGAATTTTTTTTCTCTTACAATTCAGACGGAGATACCAGTCTTTCTGTTCATGTCTGGAGTTCCAGATGGAAGAGCCGATGGAGCAAACTAAGGAGATTGTGATGAGGGTCCCGAACAGGAGCAGGATCTGGATGTTGGTTATACGCTCCACATTGGACAACTTCAGGGGAGGGCGGGTTGAATTCTACATCGATAGATAAAATGGAGGATATTCAACTAAATCGCTTTAAACAATAACACAGTGGGTTATAACACTGTATTTAATGACTTTGTTATACATAGGATTTACAGATGTAGCAAAGGTTTCCCAGACACTGCAGCTAAGCTCCTACTGCAGTGAACGGGAGCTGAACTATAGTTCCGGAGAGCGGCCACAATATAGTAAGTTGCTAAAAGCGTATTGTGTGCAGGTGCCGACCTCCCATCTCATACTGAAGACCTACCATAAAGAAAGACCATCACTACCCAAGTCCTGGACAAGCCCCTCAAAGTGACAGTGCCAATGCTTTGTGCTCTGTTAACTGTCAGGTTACAGCTTGCAGCCTCATGGTATGTAAAGTGTTAATTGTCGAGTTAACATTTGCTACATAATAGACATGTGGGTGGGGCTAGATTTAGGAGAATAGAGAGGTGCAAGGAAAAAGTTACCAAACAATTACAGTTTTCTCTAGCAATTGTTTTGACACCTTTCACCCATTGATCTCAAATTCTTTTATAAAGGGGTTTCCGAAAATACATACATATAGATGGTTCATTATGTATTATAATCAGACATGCACATCGACCATATACAAATTATAGAAGCCCACCTCCTTCTCTTCCTCCAAAGTTTATATCCTCTTAATATATTGCAGTCATCATAATATACAGCCCTGTGTACTAACAGTTGCTCATTTTGCCTTTCTACCCAGCTAATTCTCCTCTTCTATTTGCTCTATGTAGAAACAGGAAGTCTCTTGTCCCTGCATATATCATTCCTCTCTTCGTCTTCTGTCCCAGCTGCTCCCTCCTCCCTGACAGGGACTTTTGCAGTAAATTATGACTCATGCAAGGAAAAGAGACCTTCTGCTTCTACATAGAGCTTAGAGGGATTCAGATAGTTATTAATCATGTGATGTCATAGGCCTAATGGAAAAAAGTCGTGTTAGCTGGGTAGAAAGGCAAAATGAGCAATTGTAAGTCCACAGTGCTATATACTATGATGACTGCAATATATGAAGAGGATTAAAACTTTGATGGGAGTGCTTATATAAAATTATAGAAAAATGTCCTGCGACCTAGAAAAAAGGTGTTTAAGGGTTGTCCGGTCCACACTATGTGACTGCAGACTTATGAATCCCCCAAAGTACACACTGAGGATTCACCGGTTTCTGAGCCAACACCAGAGGGTACGTATGTGTTATACATACTCCCGGCCAGTGGGCGTGGCCTCGCTCCATACACTTGTATGGACTAGGAACTCCGCAATCCAGTGGGCGTGGCAGACCAGAGGGCGTGGCTTCTCTACATACAAGTGTATTGAGAGCGAGGCCACGCCCACTGGACGGACTCTGGCCAGGAGTATGCATAACTCATACATGCCCTCCGGACCTGGCTCAGAAATCGGCAAATCCCTGCAGCACACAGTGCTCTGGGGGATTCATACGTCTGCAGTGACACAGAGTGGGACTACAGGAGATTACGGCATGACCAGCAGCTACCTGACCACTGTGGCCACTGGATGGCTGAAAAGTCAGGTGGTTGGGACATCTCCTCCTCCAGACCGGCAGAAGGACATAAGCAAGCCCTCTTTGTTCCAGGCACCATTTGCACAGCTAGCTTTAAAAAAAAAAAAAGACGCTAAGATAATGGGTCTCACCTGCACAAGCTTTGTGTCGTGACCGGTGTAGACAACGATGCCATGAACCCACTGAGTGTTCCTCAGCTGAGCTCCTCTCAGAAGAATTTGGTCTGGACCTAATGGGACGGTGCTAAAAGACGACAAGACAAACATGGTTAGACCCAAGTCTTCATACAAGGCAAGTCCACAGCGCCTCACCAATGAGGTTTAGACTGATGACCAGGTTTCTAGAGAGGATGCTGTATGTATCGCTACCATTGCTAAGGCATGGTATTGTCACAGTCAAACAAAAGTGAAAAATCAATAACTTCCTCCTGGGCTCAATGGCCAGATAAAAAAAATTGGAACTTTAAATCTCCATTAAAAACACAAGTCTAAAAACAGGATATTCTGTAAAAAATTTCCTTCGAACCTGAAAATGTAACCGATTCTTAATCATGGCATGCCGGTGATGGACGAAGGTTAGATTTTTCACATGCTCATCATCCATCCCAACCTGGATCCACAGTCTGCACACATTTGAGAGTTCGTGCTTTTCCATGAGGGGAGCGGAACAATCCCTATTTTCCATTTGGTGAATAAACACAAAGCACAGCTATAGAGCCAGTCGGCACTCGGGAAGGTGGTGGTTCTCGTGTCTAGGGAAGACATCCCATGTATAACCAAAAGTAGGAAGACCGACGCTCGTGCAGTTGTAGAATTTTCAAAGCTTCATTCCACCAGTGGCATCGAATATAGCGTCAATGACGCGTTTCAGCTCTAAGCCTTTTTCATACACAATGTTTGAAACGTTAGAGCTGAAACGCATCATGGATGCCATATTCGATGCCACAGATAGAATGAAGCTTTGAACATTCTACAGCTAGGTGACCGCCAGTATTTCTACTTTTAAAATCATAAATACAATTTACAACATATTAAAGTCAAACAGGTCCTCCTAAGACTATGTGCACACGCTACGGACTGGTGTGTGGATTTTTCTGCACTGATTTTGATAAATCCGCAGGGCAAAAACACTGCGTTTTTCCTGCGGATTTATAGCGATTTTACCGCAGCTTTACCGCGGTTTTTGTGCGGATTCTACTGCGGTTTTACACCTGCGGTTTAATATGGAGCAGGTGTCAAACCGCTGCGGATTCCGCACAAAGAATTGACATGCTGCGGAAAATTAACCGCAGCGTTTCCGCGCGTTTTTTTCCGCACCACGGGCACAGCGGTTTTTATTTTCCATAGGTTAACATGGTACTGTACACCGCATGGAAAACTGCTGGGGATCTGCAGCGTCAAAAACGCTGCGGATCCGCAGTAAAAACCGCAACATGCGCACATGGCCTAAACCTGCCTGCTGGATGATGTTGGGACAGGGAAGGAGCAGGCATTTTTAGAAGATTGACCAGGAGATAAGCCGTCGGCGGAGATGTCTGCTAATGGATTACTCCACTTTTGCCATATAAAACACATGCATGCTCTGCTGAGTTGATAGAGCATGTGTTTTAAGGATAAGGGAAGATCTAGCTGATGTGTTTAGCCACATGAAGGACCCGTTGCTCCCCATCTTTGAAGAGAGACAATGCACAGTGAAGAGTTTATCCAGGAAGATCAAAATATACAATGTGTCATTAATATTAATAGGATTGTATCAACAGGACAACCAGAGATCACATGGATGGCCCCCCATCTACAGATCGGATGGCCCCCCCCTACAGATCGGATGGCCCCCCCCCTACAGATCGGATGCCCCCCCCCTACAGATCGGATGCCCACCCCCCCCATCTACAGATCGGATGCCCCCCCCCATCTACAGATGGGATGCCCTCCTCCCGCCCCCCCCATCTACAGATGGGATGCCCTCCTCCCCCCCCCCCCCATCTACAGATCGGATGCCCCCCCCCCCCATCTACAGATCGGATGGCCCCCCCCCCATCTACAGATCGGATGGCCCCCCCCCCATCTACAGATCGGATGCCCCCCCCCCCCCATCTACAGATCGGATGGCCCCCCCCCCCCCATCTACAGATCGGATGGCCCCCCCATCTACAGATCGGATGCCCCCCCCCCCCCCATCTACAGATCGGATGCCCCCCCCCCATCTACAGATCGGATGGCCCCCCCATCTACAGATCGGATGGCCCCCCCATCTACAGATCGGATGGCCCCCCCATCTACAGATCGGATGGCCCCCCCATCTACAGATCGGATGGCCCCCCCATCTACAGATCGGATGGCCCCCCCATCTACAGATCGGATGGCCCCCCCATCTACAGATCGGATGGCCCCCCCCATCTACAGATCGGATGGCCCCCCCATCTACAGATCGGATGGCCCCCCCATCTACAGATCGGATGCCCCCCCCCCCCATCTACAGATTGGATGGCCCCCCCATCTACAGATCGGATGCCCCCCCCCCCCCCCATCTACAGATTGGATGGCCCCCCCATCTACAGATCGGATAGCCTATAGCAAGGAATTCTCTATTTGTAATCTCTAACTGAGGCAGGGAGTAAGTCTACTTCCCAATGGAAGCTACATATAGCCCATCGTGTCACAAAGCAGATCCCCTATATACAGTATGTCACAAAGCAGATCCCCTACATACAGTATACACAGCAGATACCCTATATACAGTATACACAGCATGTCACAGCAGATTATATACAGTATACACAGCATGTCACAGCAGATCCCCTATATACAGTATACACAGCATGTCACAGCAGATCCCCTATATACAGTATACACAGCATGTCACACAGCAGATCCCCTATATACAGTATACACAGCATGTCACAGCAGATTATATACAGTATACACAGCATGTCACAGCAGATCCCCTATATACAGTATACACAGCATGTCACAGCAGATCCCCTATATACAGTATACACAGCATGTCACACAGCAGATCCCCTATATACAGTATACACAGCATGTCACAGCAGATCCCCTACATACAGTATACACAGCATGTCACAGCAGATCCCCTACATACAGTATACACAGCATGTCACAGCAGATCCCCTACATACAGTATACACAGCATGTCACACAGCAGATCCCCTACATACAGTATACAGAGCAGATCCCCTATATACAGTATACACAGCATGTCACACAGCAGATCCCCTATATACAGTATACACAGCATGTCACTGCAGATCCCCTATATACAGTATACAGAGCAGATCCCCTATATACAGTATACACAGCATGTCACAGCAGATCCCCTACATACAGAATACACAAAGTCACAACATTGTAGAAAAATATACAAGAAGCGCGTACAACGATGTGCAGGGCTGTCCTCCATGTCACCACTAGAGGTCACGATGAGGAAACCTGCTGGAGACCCAACAGCCGCAGAAGACGGGCAGATCAATATGTCACCAGCGCGTTCTTTCTATTTCCCAAATGCCTCGTGATCCCCACACTGCCTCATTACACAATGCCGATACATTATTAATAGATTACTGGATGAGTGATCATCCACATCCAGGCCATCTACCTGGGAGAGCAATGAAGTCTCCTGACCTTTGGACAAACCAAGCGTGCGTAATCCCTATATTAAGTTGCGGTGTTGAAAACAATTATTTTCTTTCGGTGATCGACCAACTATTCAAACCATTGATGCAAGAACGACTAACACATTATCACCATTGCACCCACCTCAGCCCCATTAAAATGTAAAGTTGTCATCATTCAGGGAGATTAGTGCTGCGCCGTCGGCTGAATTTCTACATCCATTATTACCTTGTGTAGTCAGATATTCTCCAATATTCATACACTTGTTGGCCGGTTTATTTAGAACACAGGACATTATGTAACTGCATGGGTAGATGGTGCCGTCTGGAGCCCAGGTAAGCGCTAATCACAACAATGTGGATATTACAGCACTTAATGACACTTCCACTGACGTACACAGCAAAATACAATGTACCAAACCGTCCATGCCACTGACTGACAGCTCTGTGTACACTGTGCATTAACAGTGAGCTGCTAATCTGTGGTGGAGGCGGGGCTGGACCAGGAGGCACGAGACACCTAGTCCTGCAGTGATAATACCCTGCTGATAAAACACGGATTTTAGTTAAACAGCAACACAAAACCCAGTAAGTGACACATTATTGGAATCAGGGTCTCAGTCCCTACATCATGTTGCTCTCAGATTACATAGCAAAAACCTGCTGTGAGAGTCCCTTTAAATGGAATATGTCAGCAGGCTTTTGTTACCTAATCTAAGAGCAGCAAGATGTAGTCAAAGAGACTAGAAAACCAACAACGTATCACTTCGTTTACTGGGTGCAGTGGTTCCGACAATTTATTTAGTATGCCTTGCTTATATAATGCTAACATATTCCACAGCCCTTTACATACATTATCATCACTGTTCCCTATCAGTGTTTTTGGAGTGTTGGAGGAAACCGGAGACACTGGAGAAAAGCCAGGCAAACTCTAGGACATACAAACTCCTTGCAGATGTTGTCCTTGGTGGGATTTGAATCCAGGACCCCAGTGCTGCAAAGCAACAGTGCTAACCACTGAGCCACCATACAGTACTAACTACTGGGCCAGCATACAGCGCTAATCACTGAGCCACCATGCAGCACTAGTCACTGAGCCACCATACAGTGCTAACCACTCAGCCACCATACAGTGCTAACCACTGAACCACCATACAGCACTAATCACTGAGCCACCATACAGTGCTAACTACTGAGCCACCATGCTGCCCATAAACACAATCAGGATTCTTATATTTAGCAACGCAGCAGAGCAGAGGAAGCTTCCCCTGCCCACACCAGGCTCTGCATATACATTAATACAGCACTTATTAAACCATTAGTGTCTTATTACTAGTATATTGCTATCTTGTATGTCACGCAGGTGACGTCTGGCAGGAATTACACAAGTAATATCAGCCCATGACTATAGGAAAGGACAGAGGAGGTTGGAGAAAATGCATCATGTCTGTAAATAGTTCAATGCTAGTATAACGCTGTTTTGTATATAGTGCAGGTAAAATCCGGCAGTAATGTATACAAGCAATGTTGAATTGTGACTATAAGTAGAAGTATAAAGCACGCGTTCGACAAGGTGTACAAGTACTTACAACTGAACTCTGGTAAGGTGCCTGTCTTGACGCGCCAACGCGCGTTTCCCCCTTTCTTCGTGAGGGGGGCAAATATATATTGTATATACACTGTCTTATTGACAGTGAGCTGCTTATCACAGAAGGGGCATGGAGTTGGACTAGCATGCACATAATGCTCTAGTCCGCACAATCATAATCACCAGGTGATAAAACCTTCACTGCAAGTAAACAGCAAAAGGCCTGACATGTGACATATTGCTGAAATCTGTTTTAACCACTACCTCCATTCTATCCCCAAAACCTGCTGCCTGATTCCCTTTAAATGCTGTATAGTGAGCCAACTGCGATGGTTTTTGTCTATGTCACGCTCACGCCCTGACTGGTAGGCGTGAGCTCAGGGGGTTTGTGACCCCACTGTGCCACAAACCAGACTACCCTGGAAGGGGCGTGACTATGACCGCTGCCTGGGTTTTCACTGGAGCCCCTGATGGTGAGATCAGGCTTGTGCAGCAGGCAGCTGCCAGGTGCTACTCCAGGGTGGTGTGTCTGGCTGTGGCTGCTGATCCCACTTGGGAGACAGAAACACCAGGATTGGTGCGGGCATCAGGCAGGACTGGTAGAAGAGCACGAATGAAACTCAGACGAGTAGGCTGGCACGGCTGAGACACAGGGCTGGCAGAGACAGCAGAGAACACAGGGCTGGCAGAGACACGGCAGAGAACACAGGACTGGCAGGGACGGCAGGAAAAACAGGACTGGCTAGGACGGCAGGAACGGCTATGAAATATGAAGGAACAGGTAGGGACCTGTTCACACAGGAAGAGAACCGCAAGGCTGTGGATAGGAATGGTAGAGCAGCAAGAAATAGTGTAGCAACAGAAGCTAAGCAGAGCGGAACCGCAAGGAATGCGGAGAGGAGCTGCAGCGAGAGGTTTCTGCAGCAAAGCAATCGGAGTCACAAGGAATGTGGAGAGGAGCTGCAGCAAGGGATAACTGCAGCAGCAGAAGATAAGCAGAGTAGAAAGGAGCAGAACCGCAGGAGTGCGGAGCAGAACAAAAGGTACAGGGCAGGCAGAGCCGCAAGAGTGCGGAGTGTAAGCAGACTAAGAACACGAGGAAAGACAGCAGGGAAGGAAGCCACAGACAAGGTGACCAAGATAAGACTAAGTTCAGACAAGGAAATGGAACAAGACAAGAAACAAAGACAAAGACACAGGGACCAGGATATTCTGCCTCCTGGAGGGCGGACAACAAGACCAAGGCAATAAGACAGAGAAAAGCCTCCAGAGAGGGAGTAACAGAGCAAGGCCTGGCAAACTCAGAAGCTAACCACAAACTGAGCTAACACATTGCACAGGCCCAGACCACTGGGTGGAGCTGCACTAAAATACTGGAGGCCTCCTGGCAATTGGTCAGGAACAGATTAGACAGATGCACCTGATTCCTATAAGAACCAGAGAGTTCAGGCGCCGCCCCCCTATACACACAGCAATGAAGCATGCAGAGAGCAGAGACACAGAATATGGAGCTGGCATGAAACAGAAACCACATCATGACCTGGAGCAGTGGGTAAGATAGTGTGAGAGATGCGAGGCCATGCCGTGATGCCAGCAGAGTTGTTACAGTCTATATACACGAATGGGGTTTTAAATGGGTAGGCTTTCCATTTAGAGACACCCCAGACAAAGCCTAAAAGCTGAAACATGTCGAGGGTTACTTGAATTATTATTTTGACCTACTCATATATGGACTGCATTGATGTTTTATCTGCACTTGCACTTTATATTGTTACTATATATAACAACATTGCTATTTCCAGGCTTTTTGTCAATCCGGCTGTTTACCTCTAGTCATTAACTCTAGGATCTCGGGAGAATGTCTATTACTTTTTGGGTGAATGCATTTTTAATTATTGGAGACCTAATAATAGCTATGCACGCTGGCTCGGCTATTTCCAGAGCGGACGTGAACGGAGATGATCTTCATTCAGAGGCACACGAGACCTTGCTCTTTAGACATTTATGGCATACCTGTCGGTATACTGGAAGTTCAATAAGAAGATCCTTTTAACTACTATAAAAAGCACTTTGTGTGATCTTCTGCTGTGGTCTGACACGTGGGGCCCCACAGAACTGGACAAGCACGAATCTAACAAGGGTGGCATAGACTTTTAAAGGGAACTTGACAGCAGGTTTTTGCTTTATATAAAAATATTAGAACAAATGGAGTCAGAAAATTTGTAATTAAAGCACAAAGTCATTTTTATTTTTACATTAACCATAGGTATAAGCATACAATAAAACCATTATACTCCAATAAAAACATTAATATTCCATGATTGACAGGTGAAATATATATACAGTGGGGCAAAAAAGTATTTAGTCAGTCAGCAATAGTGCAAGTTCCACCACTTAAAAAGATGAGAGGCGTCTGTCATTTACATCATAGGTAGACCTCAACTATGGGAGACAAATTGAGAAAAAAAAATCCAGAAAATCACATTGTCTGTTTTGTTATCATTTTATTTGCATATTATGGTGGAAAATAAGTATTTGGTCAGAAACAAACAATCAAGATTTCTGGCTCTCACAGACCTGTAACTTCTTCTTTAAGAGTCTCCTCTTTCCTCCACTCATTACCTGTAGTAATGGCACCTGTTTAAACTTGTTATCAGTATAAAAAGACACCAGTGCACACCCTCAAACAGTCTGACTCCAAACTCCACTATGGTGAAGACTAGAGTTGAGCGACTTTCATTTTTTTAAGATCGAGTCGGGTTTTGTGAAACCCGATTTTGTCCAGAGTCGAGTCGAGTGCAGTCGGCCGATTATCGCTAAAAGTCGGGGATCGACCGAAACACGAAACCCAATGCAAGTCAATGGGGAAGCATAGTCGGCAGTGAGTGGAGGCCAGGAAAACACCTACAGTGCCCATTTTAATGCCAAAAACATCCATTCTTGTTTCTGAAGCTTGTCAATCTTAATTAACTTTATAATAATAGTTGGGCATAGGGAATTGGGGGTCATTTGGCAAAAGTTGTGGGGGGAGTAGGGCCGGCTCAAGTTTTTCGTGGGCCCAGGAAATGCGGACTACGTCACGGCGGTGTTGCAGGGAAAGGTAAGTATTTCAACGTTGCAAGTGCTGTGATCCTGAGCAAGCAGGGGGGGCCCACTCGTTCGCATTGGCACTGGCACAGGGCCCCTCAAAGTACAGCGGTGTGTTTGCATGGCGGGGGCGCCTCCCACCAGCAGCGACACTTTTGCGTACTCTGAGGGGCCCTGTGCCAGTGACGTCGCCAACGAGTATGCCCCCCCACCTGATGAAGGAACCTGCACTTTCATCTGCACCTTCCTCTCTGTCCCCTGTGTAAGGTGGTATAACATGCGGGAAGGGGAACCTTACTTTCAGCAGGGTCAGATTCTGGCTGTGTAGAGTATAAGGGGAATGTAGTGGTCTAGGTCAATGTACCAGCAGACTCATCTAGCAGTGGCTGGGCAATGGGCAGGATGAGGAGGAAACAGATATAGGGCCAAAGAATAAAGTAGGCTAAATGCAGTTCAAAATTGGTAACAGGACTAAACAGGTGGCATTGCTTTGTTCAGTGGAGTAGCAAACCCAAGAGCAGCAGACACTGTTTCAAGGGCCTAACCACACTAGTAGGCCAAATGCAGTTTAATATCTGATAGTATAGGGCGAAAGCCAGAATGTGGAAGCTCAGCTTTGTTCAGTTGAGGACAACACCAGGCAGGGGCAGACAGACACCTTTAGTAGGCCGGAACAGCCAATTGCATTTTTAAAAATGGTAATTTGGAACTGAAGGTTGAAGGTCAGCTTTATTCAGTTGAGGACAACACCAGGCAGGGGCAGACAGACACCTTTAGTAGGCCGGAACAGCCAATGGCATTTTTAAAAATGGTAATTTGGAACAGAAGGTTGAAGCACAGCTTTATTCAGTTGCAGCTTCTTGGCAATAATATAAAGAAGACGCGACAGGACAACACTCGGTGGATGCCATATCTGTGTTTTCAATGGAAAAAAACCTTTCAGTTAACTACTTGCAGGAGAAAGTTTTTGTAGCTGGTGGCCAATTTTTGTACTGTACCAGTTTTTTGTTGTATGTGTTTTTGTTTTTAATGTTAAAATGTCTGCATTTGATATCTCTCCAGTATTTTCTTTTTTATAAGCAAAATACTGCAGTTTTACATCGGTTACATGGATACACAGGCAGCTTGGTGGTCAGTGGAGGAGTATTTAAAGTAGGGACCGCAGACAGGCTATCAAAGGCCTAAAATAACAAACAATAGGCTCATGGCAGTTTTACATCGGTTACATGGATACACAGGCAGCTTGGTGGTGAGTGGAGGAGTATTTAAAGTAGGGACCGCAGACAGGCTATCAAAGGCCTAAAATAACAAACAATAGGCTCATGGCAGTTTTACAGCGGTTACATGGATACACGGGCAGGCAGCTGGTGATGAGTGGAGGAGTATTTAAAGTAGGGACCGCAGACAGGCTATCAAAGGCCTAAAAATAACAAACAATAGGCTTATGGCAGTTTTACATCGGTTACATGGATACACGGGCAGGCAGCTTGGTGGTCAGTGGAGGAGTATTTAAAGTAGGGACCGCAGACAGGCTATCAAAGGCCTAAAAATAACAAACAATAGGCTTATGGCAGTTTTACATCGGTTACATGGATACACGGGCAGGCAGCTTGGTGGTCAGTGGAGGAGTATTTAAAGTAGGGACCGCAGACAGGCTATCAAGGGCCTAAAATAACAAACAATAGGCTCATGGCTGTTTTACATCGGTTACATGGATACACGGGCAGGCAGCTTGGTGGTCAGTGGAGGAGTATTGCAAGGAGTGTCTGTCCCAGTACTCCCAAAATATAAATAGATGTTAATGTCTCGCAAAACAACCAAAAAAAAAAAAAAGGTGGCATACTTAGGTACAGGGGTGGGCTCATCTGCTGAGTTTCTGACATAGTAATTTGGCAGTAACTATTTAATGGTGCCAATATAGGACACAGACACAGACTACTTTAAGTTGCATCATAGATGTCTACAAATTTGTATTGTCAGTGCCAGACATTGAATGATGTCAGCGAATAGACTAAAGATTGGTGGAGCTGTGCGACATAATTTTGCACGTGGTAGAGAACAGTTTGAGCTGGGGGAGGGGGGAACTCTCTTGAGGCCGGCGGGACCGCCCCAGGGCCCCTCATGTTACAACGGTGTGTCTGACGTTGGGTGCGCACCACCACCGCCAGAGACACTACATTGTACTATGAGGGACCCAGTAGCAATGCCGTCAACCAAAAGCGAGCACACCCACCTCTTCAGACAAACAGCAGTCTCACGGGTGCTTGCGCCAAGTCGTGATACCACGGCCCCGTGTGGGGAGTTTGGCCATTTAGGGAGGTGTAAACATGTCGTATGCTGTACAATCAGCTGCAGCAAATTAGACATTAGAAAAGTAATTCACAGGCAAGAGCTTTTCATAGGAAAGCTAGGTGTCGGCCGGGCAAGGTGGGGCAAAAGATTTCGAAATCCAGTTGTGGTTCATTTTAATGAATGTTAGATCGTCAACATTTTGGGTAGCCAGACGAGTCCTTTTTTCGGTTAATATTGAACCTGCAGCACTGAATACTCTTTCTGATAGGACACTTGCTGCCGGGCAAGCAAGCTCCTGCAATGCATATTCTGCCAATTCTGGCCAGGTGTCTAATTTTGATGTCCAGTAATCAAATGGGAATGACGGTTGAGGGAGAACATCGATAAGGGATGAAAAATAGTTAGTAACCATACTGGACAAATGTTGTCTCCTGTCACTTTCAATTGATGCAGCAGTACCTGTCCTGTCTGCGGTCATAGCAAAATCACTCCACAACCTGGTCAGAAAACCCCTCTGTCCAACGCCACTTCTGATGTGTGCACCCCTAACACTCCTAGTCTGTTGCCCCCTTGAGCTCGTGTGAGAACGATCACGTGCGCTGTGTGCTGGGAATGCCTGAAGCAAACGGTCAACAAGAGTTGATTGTTTGGTTGCTAATATTAGTTCCAAGTTCTCATGTGGCATAATATTTTGCAATTTGCCTTTATAGCGTGGATCAAGGAGGCAGGCCAACCAGTAATCGTCATCGTTCATCATTTTCGTAATGCGTGTGTCCCTTTTTAGGATACGTAAGGCATAATCCGCCATGTGGCCAAAGTTCCAGTTGTCAAATCTCCGGTTGTGATTGGGTGAGGGGCAGTTGCAGGCAAATCTACGTCACTTGTGTCCCTCAAAAAACCAGAACCCGGCCTTGACACGCAACCAATTTCCAGTGCCCCCGGGAAAGGTTCCGCATTAAAAATATACTCATCCCCATCATCCTCCTCGTCCTCCACCTCCTCTTCGCCCGCTACCTCGTCCTGTACACTGCCCTGACCAGACAATGGCTGACTGTCATCAAGGCTTTCCTCTTCCTCTGGTGCAGACGCCTGCTCCTTTATGTGCGTCAAACTTTGCATCAGCAGACGCATTAGGGGGATGCTCATGCTTATTATGGCGTTGTCTGCACTAACCAGCCGTGTACATTCCTCAAAACACTGAAGGACTTGACACATGTCTTGTATCTTCGACCACTGCACACCTGACAACTCCATGTCTGCCATCCTACTGCCTGCCCGTGTATGTGTATCCTCCCACAAAAACATAACAGCCCGCCTCTGTTGGCACAGTCTCTGAAGCATGTGCAGTGTTGAGTTCCACCTTGTTGCAACGTCTATGATTAGGCGATGCTGGGGAAGGTTCAAAGACCGCTGATAGGTCTGCATACGGCTGGCGTGTACAGGCGAACGTCGGATATGTGAGCAAAGTCCACGCACTTTGAGGAGCAGGTCGGAGAACCCAGGATAAGTTTTCAATAAGCACTGCACCACCAGGTTTAAGGTGTGAGCCAGGCAAGGAATGTGTTTCAGTTGGGAAAGGGAGATGGCAGCCATGAAATTCCTTCCGTTATCACTAACTACCTTGCCTGCCTCAAGATCTACTGTGCCCAGCCACGACTGCGTTTCTTGTTGCAAGAACTCGGACAGAACTTCCGCGGTGTGTCTGTTGTCGCCCAAACACTTCATAGCCAATACAGCCTGCTGACGCTTGCCAGTAGCTGGCCCATAATGGGACAACTGGTGTGCAACAGTGTCATCTGCCGATGGAGTGGTTGGCCGACTGCGGTCTGTGGAAGAGCTGTAGCTTCTGCAGGAGGACGAGGAGGAGGAGGAGGAGGGGGTGCGAACGCCTACAGCCAACTGTTTCCTAGACCGTGGGCTAGGCACAACTGTCCCGAAATTGATGTCCCCTGTGGACCCTGCATCCACCACATTCACCCAGTGTGCCGTGATGGAAACATAACGTCCCTGGCCATGCCTACTGGTCCATGCATCTGTAGTCAGGTGCACCTTTGTACTCACAGATTGCCTGAGTGCATGGACGATGCGCTGTTTAACATGCTGGTGCAGGGCTGGGATGGCTTTTCTGGAAAAAAAGTGTCGACTGGGTAGCTCGTATCGGGGTTCAGCGTACTCCATCAGGGCTTTGAAAGCTTCGCTTTCAACTAACCGGTAGGGCATCATCTCTAACGAGATTAGTCTAGCTATGTGGGCGTTAAAACCCTGTGTACGCGGATGCGAGGATAAGTACTTCCTTTTTCTAACCAGAGTCTCATGTAGTGTGAGCTGAACTGGAGAGATGGAGATCGTGGAACTTGCGGGTGTGCCGGTGGACATGGCAGACTGAGAGACGGTTGGAGACGGTATTGTTTCCGCCGGTGCCCTAGATGCAATATTTCCGCCTACAAAACTGGTGATTCCCTGACCCTGACTGCTTTTGGCTGGCAAAGAAACCTGCACAGATACTGCCGGTGGTGCGGAAAATGGTGGCCTTACAGTGACGGAAGGGATGTTGCGTTGATGACTAGCTTCATTGGCCGAGGGTGCTACAACCTTAAGGGACGTTTGGTAGTTAGTCCAGGCTTGAAAATGCATGGTGGTTAAGTGTCTATGCATGCAACTAGTATTGAGACTTTTCAGATTCTGACCTCTGCTTAAGCTAGTAGAACATTTTTGACAGATGACTTTGCGCTGATCAATTGGATGTTGTTTAAAAAAATGCCAGACTGCACTCTTCCTAGCATCGGATCCCTTTTCAGGGATTGCAGACTGAGCTTTAACCGGATGGCAACGCTGTGCTCCAACAGGTTTTGGCTTTGACACGCGTTTTGGGCCAGATAGGGGCCCGGCAGATGGAACCTGTTGCGATGTTGATGCCTGCTGCGGCCCCTCCTCCACCTCTGCTTCTGAACTACTGCTGCCTGCACCCTGTTCCCTCAATGGCTGCCAATTGGGGTCAACAACCGGGTCATCTATTACCTCCTCTTCGAGCTCGTGTGCAACTTCGTCTGTGTCACTGTGTCGGTCTGTGGTATAGCGTTCGTGGCGGGGCAACATAGTCTCATCAGGGTCTGATTGTGGATCTGTACCCTGAGAGGGCAATGTGGTGGTCTGAGTCAAAGGAGCAGCATAGTACTCTGGCTGTGGCTGTGCATCAGTGCACTCCATGTCAGAATCTACTTGTAATGGGCATGGCCTGTTAAGTGTTTCACTTTCTAAGCCAGGGACGGTATGTGTAAAGAGCTCCATGGAGTGACCCGTTGTGTCGCCTGCTGCATCCTTCTCTCTTGTTGTAGTTTTTGCTGAGGAGGACAAGGAAGCGACTTGTCCCTGACCGTGAACATCCACAAGCGACGCGCTGCTTTTACATTTACCAGTTTCAGAAGAGGAGGCAAAAGAGCTAGAGGCTGAGTCTGCAATGTAAGCCAAAACTTGCTGTTGCTGCTCCGGCTTTAATAGTGTTTTTCCTACTCCCAGAAAAGAGAGCGTTCGAGGCCTTGTGTAGCCAGACGACGAAACTGGCTCCACAGCTCCAGACTTAGGTGGAATATTTTTATCCCCACGACCACCTGATGCTCCACTACCACCACCATCATTACCAGCTGACAATGAACGCCCACGGCCACGACCTCTTGCACCAGACTTCCTCATTGTTTTAAAAAATTAACCAAAGTAACTTTATTTGTTGCTGTCAAACAACTTACACGGTGAGCTATAACTTCAGTATGATTTCTATATCCCTTAACAGGTTGGTGAGACCACAAGGAAAATCAGGCACAATGTTACACACTCTGTTTTCTGTGGCACAAAATCACAGAGATGACACACACGCAGGACTGTCACTCAAGCACTAATGTCAATATTATTCTCCCACCTAATTTTTTTTTTTTTTTTCTCAGGGACAATTTAGAAACCAAATACTAATAAAAAAAATAAATAAATAAAATAGCCTTTCTATGGCCCACAATTAGAGAGAGAGAGGTGGCACACCCAGGAGTCAAGACTGGCACACAAGCTGAAAGGGCAATATTACTCTCCCACTGTTTTTTTATATATTTTTTTTTTTTCAGGGAGACTTTAGAAACCAAATAATATTAAAAAAAGCAAAAAAAAATAAATAGGCTTTCTATGGCCCACAATTAGAGAGAGAGAGGTGGCACACCCAGGAGTCAAGACTGGCACACAAGCTGAAAGGGCAATATTACTCTCCCACTGTTTTTTTATGTATTTTTTTTTTTCAGGGAGACTTTAGAAACCAAATAATATTAAACAAAGCAAAAAAATAAATAGGCTTTCTATGGCCCACAATTAGAGAGAGAGAGGTGGCACACCCAGGAGTCAAGACTGGCACACAAGCTGAAAGGGCAATATTACTCTCCCACTGTTTTTTTATGTATTTTTTTTTTTCAGGGAGACTTTAGAAACCAAATAATATTAAACAAAGCAAAAAAATAAATAGGCTTTCTATGGCCCACAATTAGAGAGAGAGGTGGCACACCCAGGAGTCAAGACTGGCACACAAGCTGAAAGGGCAATATTACTCTCCCACTGTTTTTTTATGTTTTTTTTTTTTTTTTTTTACGGAGACTTTAGAAACCCAATAATATTAAAAAAAACAAAAAAATAAATAGGCTTTGTATGGCCCACTGAATGAGAGATGGCACACACAGGAGTGGCACACAAGCCCTGACTGAGGCCAATATTTTTCTCCCACTGATTGATGTAGTGTTTTTGTGTTGAGGTAGATTTTAGAACACAAATCAAGAAAAAAAATAAATAGGCTTTCTATGGCCCACTCAGTGAGAGATGGCACACACAGGGATGGCACTGTAGCAGAAATGCCAATCTTAATCTTCCACAAAAAAAAAAAAAAAAACAGGGACTGTCCTACAATTACTATCTCCCTGCAGTAATGTAAGCCAGGTATGGCAGGCAGCAATAGGAGTGGACTGCTGCACAAATTAAATAAAAAGTGTGGACAAACAAAAAAGATAGCTGTGCAGAAAGGAAGGAACAAGAGGATATGTGCTTTGAAAAAAGCAGTTGGTTTGCACAGTGGCGTACACACAGCAATACAGCTATCACGGAGCCTTCTAGGGCAGCCCAATGAGCTACAGCGCTGAGAGAAAAAAAAAAAAAATGTAGCTTCCAGTGTCCCTGCACACCGAAGGTGGTGTTGGACAGTGGAAATCGCTACAGCACAAGCGGTTTGGTGGTTAGTGGACCCTGCCTAACGCTCTCCCTGCTTCTGACGAAGCGGCAGCAACCTCTCCCTAAGCTCAGATCAGCAGCAGTAAGATGGCGGTCGGCGGGAACGCCCCTTTATAGCCCCTGTGACGCCGCAGACAGCAAGCCAATCACTGCAATGCCCTTCTCTAAGATGGTGGGGACCAGGATCTATGTCATCACGCTGCCCACACTCTGCGTTCACCTTCATTGGCTGAGAAATGGCGCTTTTCGCGTCATTGAAACGCGACTTTGGCGCGAAAGTCGCGTACCGCATGGCCGACAAGCACAGGGGTCGGATCGGGTTTCATGAGACGCCGACTTAGCCAAAAGTCGGCGACTTTTGAAAATGAACGACCCGTTTCGCTCAACCCTAGTGAAGACCAAAGAGCTGTCAAAGGACACCAGAAACAAAATTGTAGCCCTGCACCAGGCTGGGAACACTGAATCTGCAATAGCCAACCAGGTTGGAGTGAGGAAATCAACAGTGGGAGCAATAATTACAAAATGGAAGACATTCAAGACCACTGATAATCTCCCTCGATCTGGGGCTCCACGCAAAATCCCACCCCGTGGGGTCAGAATGATCACAAGAACGGTGAGCAAAAATCCCAGAACCACGCGGGGGGACCTAGTGAATGAACTGCAGAGAGCTGGGACCAATGTAACAAGGCCTACCATAAGTAACACTACGCCACCATGGACTCAGATCCTGCAGTGCCAGACGTGTCCCACTGCTTAAGCCAGTACATGTCCGGGCCCGTCTGAAGTTTGCTAGAGAGCATTTGGATGATCCAGAGGAGTTTTGGGAGAATGTCCTATGGTCTGATGAAACCAAACTGGAACTGTTTGGTAGAAACACAACTTGTCGTGTTTGGAGGAAAAAGAATACTGAGTTGCATCCACCAAACACCATACCTACTGTAAAGCATGGTGGTGGAAACATCATGCTTTGGGGCTGTTTCTCTGCAAAGGGGCCAGGACGACTGATCCAGGTACATGAAAGAATGAATGGGGCCATGTATCGTGAGATTTTGAGTGCAAACCTCCTTCCATCAGCAAGGGCATTGAAGATGAAACGTGGCTGGGTCTTTCAACATGACAATGATCCAAAGCACACCGCCAGGGCAACGAAGGAGTGGCTTCGTAAGAAGCATTTCAAGGTCCTGGAGTGGCCTAGCCAGTCTCCAGATCTCAACCCTATAGAAAACCTTTGGAGGGAGTTGAAAGTCCGTGTTGCCAAGCGAAAAGCCAAAAACATCACTGCTCTAGAGGAGATCTGCATGGAGGAATGGGCCAACATACCAACAACAGTGTGTGGCAACCTTGTGAAGACTTACAGAAAATGTTTGACCTCTGTCATTGCCAACAAAGGATATATTACAAAGTATTGAGATGAAATTTTGTTTCTGACCAAATACTTATTTTCCACCATAATATGCAAATAAAATGATAAAAAAACAGAGAATGATTTTCTGGATTTTTTTTTTCCTCAGTGTCTCCCATAGTTGAGGTCTACCTATGATGTAAATTACAGACGCCTCTCATCTTTTTAAGTGGTGAAACTTGCACTATTGCTGACTGACTAAATACTTTTTTGCCCCACTGTATGAAGGATACAGGTAGAAAAGGTCTGGAAGTCAATGCTAAGCTGGAAGGTATAAGACAGGTAGGATCAAGTCCCTCCTGAGGAAGTCTATGCGAAACGCGTGTAGGGGCTGGCAAGTCGGGTGTCACACTGATATGGGTAAGGATCAATCCTCAGCTAGCCATTATACGTTTTGCTTCTTAAAGGCATATGAATACATTATATTATGGTCTACTTCTCATGAACTTGATTCTACCAGTCTTATACCTTTCAGCATACTGTCCTTCATATATATTTCACCTGTCCATTACGGAATATTAATTTTTTCTATTAGAGTATAATTATTTTATTGTATGCTTATACCTATGGTTAATGTAGAAATAAAAGTGACTTTGTATGTACTTTAAAGACAGATTTCCTGACTCCATTTGTTCTAATATTTTTATGTATATCTATGGGAGTTTTCTGCTGCATTGTGGCAGTTCTGAGAAGGCCCCTCTGACTCCGTTATATTTTATATACCCATAATATTGCTCTAATCTATTTGTTCAGGTTTTTGCTTTATGCGAGAGGGGCAGAGACCCGGATTCCAGCAATCTGTAACTTACTAGACTGCGTGATTTTGTTTTAATAGAATTAGTGATAATCTCCTGCTGATAAAACACTGAAGGACTAGAGGTCTTGTGCCTGCCCTCACCACTGACTAATAGCCTGTCAATACACAGCGTACACAGAAATCCCCCTGTCAGTGGTGTGGGGTTATACGCAGCTTAACAACTCGGCACACTGCTAGATCAGAAGAGTAAACTGTAGTTCTGCTGCACCCAGTAAACTAAGTGATACATCAATAGAATCAGGGTCTCTGTCCACACAGAAAAAAATTGCTGACAAAATCCCTTCAAAGAATTGGTTAGATTCTTTAAAATGAAAGCAAGGGCAGACAAACATAGGAAATCAAAGCATATGATAGAAAACCGCTGAAATGTAACTGGATGACATGAGTATCATGTAGAGTTTGTTGCCATTAGCTTGTATACACTGGGTCCATAGTCTTTAGAATTCATTATCTGATAAAATGAAGTCCTTGCATCAGACCTCAGGTGTATTTCATATTTCTCTTTAATATGTGGCATTAGGTAGATTTAATAAGACTTTTTATATTCTGGACAAGCCGACCTTTATTCATTCATGTTTTTTCAGACATATAATATAACCTAATCGAAACAACGCCAAACTTTCTTCAAGAAAAAAAAAAAAAAAATTTATATATATATATATATATATATATATATATATATATATATATATATATATATATATATATATTATATCTTTTGGACTATAAGATGCCCTTTTTAGTAAGAAAAATCAGGATGTGGTTTCCGATGATAGAAGAGAATGCAGATTATTAAGAGAACTGCGCTTTCTCCTCCAACCTGACACCGATGTAACTGATCAGCGCACAGCAGGAAAGGAAGCTACCAAAGCTGAAGGATTTGTTACAGGTCTATGAACACTTCAGACTGTGGTGATATTTAGTGTGTATGTTGATGTAGCAGACCTGTGTGTGTGTATATATTGATGTAGCAGACCTGTGTGTGTGTTGATGTAGCAGACCTGTGTGTGTATTGATGTAGCAGACCTGTGTGTGTATTGATGTAGCAGACCTGTGTGTGTGTATTGATGTAGCAGACCTGTGTGTGTGTATTGATGTAGCAGACCTGTGTGTGTGTTGATGTAGCAGACCTGTGTGTATATTGATGTAGCAGACCTGTGTGTGTGTGTGTGTGTGTGTGTGTGTGTGTGTGTGTGTGTGTGTGTGTGTGTATATATTGATGTAGCAGACCTGTGTGAGCGTTGATGTAGCAGACGTGTATATTGATGTAGCAGACGTGTATATTGATGTAGCAGACCTGTGTGTGTGTGATGATGTAGCAGACCCGTGTGCATGAATGTCCATGTTGCAGGGCTGTGTGCGTCCGTGTAGCAGAGTTCTGTGTTTTTGTAGCAGAGTTGAGTGTGCATTTACTGTGAAAGCAGGAGTGTTATGTATAAATGTGCACTGCAGGATACATAATGCTCATGCTGTAAAGCTATATGTGTGTAATACACAAGCTGCGGATAAACACTAATAGCAGCCATTTCACTTTCCCAGTGCATTGGTGATATTGATCCCTCCCTTTCTTTACACTGTCAGGGAAGTTTTAATCAGTAGGAACTTTTTCCTATATTCCACTGCCTAAACCTAGGGTGCGCCTTATAGTAAGGTGCGTCCCATAGTCCGGAAAATATGGACATGTATTTTTTCTCTTCTGTCCCCTGCAGGAGGAGGAGTGTGAGGAGCATTATTGTGCTGGGATGCATCATTGTGTATGCATAGAAAAAGAATAAGGATAAAACTAAATCTTAGTTACATAACATTAGAAATTATTCTGCATCAGAAAAAAAAAAACAAATATGTAATTAAAATTTTATTTCCCAATAGGCAGTTAATATAATTACAATATACATTTTCACAATTTACATATTTACACACATTTCCGCTTCTTCTGTATGTAATATTCAATATCTAGTAATATCATTATACTCCAGTTTCATTAGACTTTGTGCTCAATTACACATTTTAATAGCAAACTGTTAAAAAAAAAAAAAAAAAATTTAAAAAACAAAACATTGGCCATTTCTTTTACAATTCTCATGACCCTATAATATCATCACAGGGGTAATAATGGCGTCATTTTTACTTGCTCCATACTCACACTTTGCCATCCAGCCGGAGGTTTCCATTGAAATCGTACAGATGCCTGTTAGGGCTTTCACATTCGATCCTGCCGGACAAGCCCATCAAGGTGTCAATGTCTTTCATGTCAGCCGTCAGGGAAAGACCCTGGAAAAGAAATCCAGAAAGACAAGAGAGGTGTTAAAGAGCGGTATATACACAGTGTCAGCCTGGGGTGGCAAGAGCCCACCAGTAACCCTGACTTGGGGGGCCATGCAAATATTACATTACCGCTTTCACAAATTTACTTCTGCTTCTATAGAAAACACACGGTAGATTGTTGAATGAATGACGAGATCCTTCTTTTGTCTGTCCATAGTGACTGCATGTACTGGCCAACTACTGCTCATGTTGGGGTAAGTGGCTTGCTCTTGTTTCGGGGCCCACCGGGGAATTTACCCGTTCTCCTGTGGCCAGACCGAGCCTGCACTTACACCTCTAGGCGCCATCGGTTAGTTTTCTTGCTACACTATTAGTTAAGATATTTTCTAACATTTTGAACTTGATTTTTTTTTTTAAACCACCAGAAAACCTCTCGATGTGATCGCTATTTTAGCCATGTTGCTTCTTGAATGGATTAGTGTAGCGGCTCCCGCCACCATGACGTATCCCGGGAATATAATGTAATACTATGTGACGAGAATAACCTATTAAACTGGCAAGAGAATGTCTCCATAAATTCAGGGTTGGTGAAACATAATTTGTAATTAGTAATCACCTCTAAGAATATTCCCATATGATAGTAACACTGTATCATTTGATATCTATACACAACCCGGACTTATAAAAGCACCAAGTCAACTTAGCGTGGCGTACCAGCGTGGCATACCAGCGTGGCGAAACAAGACAGGATGGCTAAATGTTTGAAAAGAAAGACTGAAGGATCTGACAAAGTAGAAACGCAGCACTTGCGATGATGGACTGCAGCGGTCTCAGAAAACATGGCTGTCATATACACTATGAATGCCTTATGGTGCTTGGCTTATACACACACATGGATGCATGAGAGGCAGCGGAGGAATAAAATGGACAAATAAGTGTTCGCAGGAGAGAGTACACAATGTCTGGAGAGCGCCATTTTATAGACCTCGGCATCTTCAGGTTATAAAGTCTGGACGGTGTCTAGACATCAAGTGGTTTGTTCTCAGTATTACATAGCATTAGTATAAGCGTTTAATAAAATTTACATTGTTACCTTATCAGCCCCTAATTAGGGGGATACATTCTTTTGACAATCTGTCAGTTGAATCACTTATGATGAACCTCATCAGGGCTGTTGGGTAAATTTATTGTTTTGAAAAAAAACTTAATAAAAGCACAAAAATCATTGAGCGAAACGGGTCGTTCATTTTCATAAGTCGCCGACTTTTGGCAAAGTCGGCGTCTCATGAAACCCGACCCGATCCCTGTGCGGGGTCGGCCATGCGGTACGCGATCCTGGCGCCAAAGTCGCGTTTCGTATGACGCCAATGAATGAGCGTGGGCAGAGTGATGACATAGGTCTTAGGGGAGTGAACGCCTATCGTCATGTTATCGCTTGTGAGAGAGACAGACAGAGAGAGACAGACAGAGAGAGAGACAGACAGAGAGAGAGAGAGAAAGAGAGAGAGAGAGAGAGAGAGAGAGAAAAAAAAAAATTTCCTTCATTGGGTTTTCGTGTTTCGGCCGAAACCCGACTTTTAACGGTGGTCGGCCGATTTCACTCGACTCGACTTTTAAGACAGTCGGGTTTCACAAAACCCGCCTCGACCCTAAAAAACTAAAGGTCGCTCAACCCTACTTATCAGCACTATAGGTGCTAGAACTCCCTTTGCTTCATTTCTGGAACTGAAAGGCTGCCCCTCTGTTAAACCTGTGAGACGTTTGTCAGACAGGAGAGCAGGAGCAGAGAACAAAGAACTACATAATTTCCTGTCATCCGTCTCTGCTCATAAAAAGGGGTTACAATTCACCCCAAGCACTATGACTTATACAGAAGACAGCAATGCTTTGGAGTGATATATTTGGGGAGGGTAAGACATCATTGTTTAATGATTTGCAGATTTTCTATTTATATATCCTTTCATCTATCAAATGAGATCAAGTAGTCTGAAAGTAAATAATTTACATTTAAATGGTTCTAGCTTCTTTAAAAAAAGAACAATAAAGAAGCCGAACCCAATGTTAAAGTTACATTTGTGTAAAGCAACTTCATTTAATTACTGTATCTTTTTGACTATAAAACTTTCCTATAGCTCTGAGAAAGCTTCCTGTGCTCGAGGAGAATACTGACACTATGCATTGGTAGTTCTCTCTCCTACAGCCAGACACTGATCAGTGTGATCAGTGCAGGCCATGGGAGAAAGTGACCAAGATCTGCCTCACAGGTCATGTGATCAGTAAGATGCTGGTGTGTGGTAATGTAGCTGAACTGTGTCGATGTAGCAGAGTTGTGTGGCTGAACTCTGCTGATGTAGCAGAGTTGTGTGCTTTTATATCAGAGTTGTATGTGTAGAATATACACAGCAGAGCTGAATGTGCTTGTACTGTGTGGACAGCAGTGTTGTGTATGTGTAAATTACACTGCCGAGAAAAAAAATATCAAAAGATCCACCTACTTATACAAACTCATTGTCACATACCTGGCGGATTTTCAGATTGGTTTCCCCATCAAGGTTTGAGGTCTCAATGTAGCACATGGCTTGCGGCTCACTGGGGTAAAATAAAATACGGTATGAGGAACAATAAATGACACAGGAAAAGCAAAGGTAGAAGAAAAAAAAAAGTTTATTTTTTTGTTTTTCACTTGAAAAGTAGAACACACTGCACAAATTACAAAGGAAAAAGCACTAATTTACAAAATGCGTTGGAAGCCAAATGATAAGCTTAGACAGCCGCCAGCTAAGCTGCAGACATCACTAAAAACTATAAAGTTTGCTTGATTTGTCCTAATGGATTTCTGCAACAGTGTATCAGACTAAAATAAGAAAAAAAAAGGAAATAAGATAAATGGTGACAAATGCTAAAAGGTTTTGCTACTTTAAAGGTGATCCTAAGTGTCCAATGTACAGATGAATGTGGGTAATAGTAATAAGGGGCAATTAGATTTGCATTACTTTAAAACCAGGGGAATAGCGTCATAAGTATTCCCCCTCTACATTTTAGGCCGTATTCCCTGGTTCCTTTCAAAAGTCCTATTTTTTTTTTTTTAGAGCCATTGATTTGATTGTAATGATATAAATACATCTCCTGCATGGAGCCATAGTACGCTTGTGTAGATCGAGCCCTTCTCGAACACGTGCGTGTATTGTGCCATCTCACAGATAAATTCTACGTGAAAAACCCTAGAAATGCTGTACATAACCATAGTAAAAGTCATTTACAGTTTGTAAAGCAAATATAAACATGTTTTTAGCCTTTTTTTTGCTTGCATTTTGTTATAATTGGGGCAGCTGCTCACCAATGCTTTTGGAGCAGGTTGTGAGCAGAGTCAATCTCCTTCCCCCTCTGGCAGCTGACAATCTTTCCAAAAAGGTGAGCATTGTGGGAAAATTTATAATATACATTTGTATTTCCCTAGTCTATAAAAATAAGATTTTTAATGGTAATACAAATGCAAATAAATTTATACAATGTGACTTTCTGGATTTTATTTGATATTCCATCTCTCAATGTTAAAATTAACCTACCCTTAAAATTATAGACTGTTCATGTCTAGAAACTTACAGAATCAGCAAGGGATCTAATACTTATTTCCCCCACTGTGTGTGTATATGTGTATGCATATATGTATATTTTTTTTATTAAAAAAAAGTGACATACTTTATTGGGTTATATATATTTGGGGGTTCTGGACTTTTCAGTCACCCTAAAGAGTTTAAAGGAACCATAAAATAAAGCAGGTAGCGTATGGTTTTAAGCAGATAAGAACCACCATGCTTTCAAATACAGCATGACGCGATAACTGCATGCCCCCTAAGAAAAAGTGGTCCATGCATCCCCGCAAAAAATGACATTATCATATGCAAATATAATACATTTCTTTTATCAACACAAAGTCAGAATAAAACATGAAATCACATACAAAGATAGAAAAGGGAAAAAAGGGCAATCCTAGTAAATAACCATGAGTGTGGATTAGTGAGAGCCAAAGAGCGAAGCCTTACACGTAACATGCAGTCAGCGCCAGGCAGAACATGCGACACGTGATCCAGCCGGCATCTGCTCTGTGCAAGGGATCCTCTAGGTTGTGGACTGAACATTTTGGAAACCATCAGAATGGTTTTCATTCCAAAAGAAATAAATGAAAAACATTTTAATGGGTTTCCTAACCAGTATGGGACCACTTGAATATACATGTATCCAGGGGTGTAACTACGACAGGTGCAGGGGTTGCAATCGCACCCGGGCCCTGGAGCCTAGGGGGCCCTAAAAGTCCCTTTGGCCTATAGAAAAAGACTATTGCTATTAAAGATTTAAAATATTTGGGGGCCCCGTTGGAGCTTTCGCATCGGGGCCCATGAGTTTCAAGTTACGCCACTGCATGTAGGTACATTTATATACATATTAAATAAAGGATATATACCGGTATATAGGCCTGGTTTGAGAAGTGGTATCCGATGAATAGTCAAATTTAAAAGGAATTTGTCACCAGGTTTTTTTCCCCCTGGAAACATTAATGTGGACATTAACGCTTTCAAAGACCAGTCCAGCAATACCGTCACATGGGCAGTCCTCTCCTTTGTTACTTGGAAATCAGCGTTTATATTGATATGAAGATGAGGCTAAAGGACTATGGTAGATCTGAAGCCTCTGTTACTCCAGCTCTATTCCCTGCCCAGTGTCGTCCCCTCTTGCTTGCCTGAAGACACATAGCATAGAGGCTGTCAGTCAAGCAGGAGGAGGTGGCGCTGGGCAGGGAATAGAGCTGGAGTGACCGAGGCTTCAGATCTACCAGTCAAGCAGGAGGAGGTGGCGCTGGGCAGGGAATAGAGCTGGAGTGACAGATGTTTCAGATCTACCAGTCAAGCAGGAGGCGGTGGCGCTGGGCAGGGAATAGAGCTGGAGTGACAGAGGCTTCAAATCTACCAGTCAAGCAGGAGGCGGCGGCGCTGGGCAGGAAATAAAGCTGGAGTGAGAGGCTTCAGATCTACCAGTCAAGCAGGAGGTGGTGGTGCTGGGCAGGGAATAGAGCTGGAGTGACAGATGCTTCAAATCTACCAGTCAAGCAGGAGGCGGCCGCGCTGGGCAGGAAATAAAGCTGGAGTGAGAGGCTTCAGATCTACCAGTCAAGCAGGAAGTGGTGGTGGTGCTGGGCAGGGAATAGAGCTGGAGTTGCAGAGGCTTCAGATCTACCAGTCAAGCAGGAGGCGGCGGCGCTGGGCAGGAAATAAAGCTGGAGTGAGAGGCTTCAGATCTACCAGTCAAGCAGGAGGTGGTGGTGGTGCTGGGCAGGGAATAGAGCTGGAGTTGCAGAGGCTTCAGATCTACCAGTCAAGCAGGAGGCGGCGGCGCTGGGCAGGAAATAAAGCTGGAATGACAGAGGCTTCAGATCTACCATAGTCATTCAGCCTCATTTACATATGAATGCAAACATGGATTTCTCAGTAACGGAGATACGGATCGACAATGTAAAGGTATTGCTGGACTTGTCTTTGAAATGGCTACGTGCGTATAATAGTTTGTGGGATTTAATCCTGCTGACATTCCCTTTAACAGGGTTGTCTGGGACATAAGAAGTGATCAGGACAGCAGCCCCCACATAGCTGCTCAGTATATAAGTGAGTGGGAGGTAAAGTGCAGAACTGGGCAGCCACCATCGTGTACCGGGCTGCGGTGGTCAGCCCCATACACTGCTTTCATCAATCCGCTGGTGAAGCAGATTTCACCGATCTGATATTGATGACACATCTAATAAAATCTGTCATTAATTATTAAGTCCCAGAAAACCCCTTTAAAGTGAATATTCCATTTCTCCAGTCATGTCCGTGTTAGCAATTACTAGCATTCCCCATGAAACGATCCGGTCTTCTTCTAACTCTGCATTGTGTCGGTTTGTCATTTCTCCTACAAATTTATGAATAAATTGCCAACTGGGCGTTACCAGAGTGCGTCTTTCCATCGTCTCCAATCTCAGAGTATACAGGGGCACACCCCAAACTATTAACACTCAGTTTTCAATTTATACACACATTTACAGGAGGAATAAATGAGGATCACCATAATTAGGAATTGTAAAATAGACTTGTATCATCAGGAACACTGATCTACTAGCACAGCCATGTCAGCAGGGCAGACGGGGCCATTTCTTTTTTCCATAGGCATGCTGTCTGGACTGCGTGTGCTCTTTGGTGGGCATGGCGTGTAAACACAAGAGGACCCCCTTGTACAGAGCCGACTCCGCTACTCCTCTGACCTTGAAGACAGACTGATGAGATCAGCCGGGAGATGCTCCCCATTGGTCACTCTCACTATCTCGCCTATAGTCACCTATGTGTCCCAGTATGGACATGACCACAATGGAGGAACGATGGAAAACATGAAGGAGACGACACCAACAAAGACAGAAGAAAAAAAAGAGTAAAGTAGAACATTTGTCATTAAGAAAAGACTGATGTTTCCATCTTCTATTCCTAACTGGGTCTGAAATATACTGTACATGAAACGGATAGAATATATTCCATGCCATTGCTTTACATCTGTCAGCAGAAAATGACTGTTCAAACCAAGCCCAGGCGCTCAGTGCGCCACCTACTGGTCTCCCTTTTGTTTAACAACTTGAACTTCAGAGGAGCCAGAAGAGGATGGAGATCGATGGAAAACAAGGCAATGGGACTGAGCCGCTTGGACACGCCAAGTGTATACTGAGCGCCTGTGCTTGGTTTGAACAGTCACTTTGTACTGATAGACTCCCTTTAACTTCACATGGTTGATAGGAAATCATTAATGTAAAGTACAGGACCAGACAACCACTTAAAAAAAAAAAAAAGTGGTGGCTCGAGACTAGGAAATAATGGCCTCTAGAATAATGTTCCACTAGAGACCGCATCACTTTAGGGTTCCATGTTGCAGCTCGCCATGTAAGAACTTTTTCATGAATAAAAACAGTTAAAGCAACTTGCATCACTGGAATCTTACCATACTTGCTCAGGTCCGGAGTTCCTGCCTCTGTGCTTCTGCTAATTGGCCTCTATCTCCATTATACAGATAGAAGGGGTCTGGCTCCGGTATTAAAGTGGATCTGTCAGCAGGTTTGTGTTATGTAATCTGAGAGCAGCATGCCATAGGGCATAATAATACAGAGCAGGAGTCTGATTTCAGAGATGTACCACTTACTAGGCTGCTTGGTGTAGTATTCTGTGCTGTAGATGTAGTAGCGGTGTGTAGAACCCCGCTCATACCCCTGATTGACAGCTTTCTGTGTGCATTATACACTATATACATCAAGATGCCAATCACTAGTGCGTGCGGGGTTACACAAATCTGCTGGACTGCCTGGCATAAAACACCTAGTCCTGTAGTGATAATCTGCTAAGAAAACACAGATTTCATTGAAACTTCAAAACTGCCTAGCAACTGACATCCCTAGAGTCAGGCTCACTTGTCACTTATTATGTTGCTATCAGATTACGGTAAATATCAAAAACCTGCTGACAGAATCCCTTTAAAATAAGTAGTCAGGCAGCCACCATTAAACATTGTTCTGGTCACAGGGAAATTTGTTGTGTGTGAACACTGGATTAAAAGCACAGCAGCATTCAAAAGTAGAGCAAGTACATGATACAGTATATAAAATTGGGTACAGTAGTACAACGTATGTGCTGTAAATGTTTTCATAATAATTTGCGAAAGTTATGAAATGTCCTATAAATGTCTGTTTTGTTCCTGATCTAAGGATCTCAGCTTTTAGTTGACATGAATCTGTGCTGCACTTTATGTACATGCTCAGTAGTGACCAGAGATGTGGGATCGGAGTTGAGATGAATCTGTGCTGCACTTTAGGGTCATTCCACGTCAAGTGGACCAGTTTTAAAAATGGTCCCCACTCGACCTTCTCCGATTTTGCTGAAAATTTATAAGGATGTACATGTATGTTTGAAAAGAGGTTCTGTACATTTTTAGGGCCAGATCTCAAATACATTGGGCACTGTTGACCTTTCACTGGAGGTTCCACCAAGCCTGCGGCTTCAGCCAAGAGGAATTTGCAAACTTTGGCACGTAGCCATTAGAGTTCTATACTGGCTATGATGCTGAAATTTGGCATACTAGCTGAACTTTTGCTGCTAAACACGATAAAATTATTATCGGCTATGACAAAACAATATTTCGGCCGCAATTTTATGTCAAAGTAGCTTGAAAAACGCGTCGCATAAAATTTATGCCAAACTTTGCCCATATATAACTCAAGACCAAAAACCAATAGTAACTGGTGCTTTGCCCTGTACACCAAACATCTACATGACTTTGCATTGCTGCAATATCACGGTCAAAGCATATGTATTTGTGGAAATATTCACACCCACATATGATGAAAAACTTAAAAACGAATTTTACCTATTTTTAGGTCAAATTTCTCAAAAAGGGTACCCCTAAAATATATTAATTCTGATATCATTAGAAAGAGCACATTTTTCTCTACAAGGATCATTGTTTGTTTTTTTGGAGTCTCTCAGTTTAAGAAATGAAAAATGCCACTGAACATGGTGTTATTTATTAATACGCAATGAATGGTAACTGCACTATTCAAACCCTTGCGTTGGTCCATGGTGGTTATACCACAACCAATTCCCTAAGAAATGGTATTATAATCCTATTAAGAATTGTAATAATGCTGTCTTTCGAGAATTGGCAGCCCCATCGCCTAGGAGCCATGGCCGATAGCCGTGCAAGGCGAGCCTCGGGCGGTCTATCGCAGGTTCCGAAGCCTGAGGGTGGGTGTCTTTGCCTAGGATCCCAAGCCTAATATTGGGTATCTTTTGTTGGTTCCCAAGCCATAATGTTCAGTCTAAGGGTACTGTCACACAGTGCAACTTTCCAACGATCACGACCAGCGATACGACCTGGCCGTGATAGTTGGAAAGTCGTTGTGTGGTCGCTGGGGAGCTGTCACACAGACAGCTCTCCAGCGACCAACGATGCCGAAGGTCCCGGGTAACCAGGGTAAACATCGGGTTACTAAGCGCAGGGCCGCGCTTAGTAACCCGATGTTTACCCTGGTTACCAGCGTAAAAGTAAAAAAAAATAAAAAATGTACATACTCACATTCCGGTGTCCTTCAGGTCCCTTGCCGTCTGCTTCCGCTCTGACTGAGTGCCGCCGTAAAGTGAAAGCAGATCACAGCGGTGACGTCACCGCTGTGCTCTGCTCCGGCAGTCAGTCAGAGCGGGAAGCAGACGGCAAGGCACCTGAAGGACACCGGAATGTGAGTATGTACGTAATTTTTTTTTTTTTTACTTTTACGCTGGTAACCACGGTAAACATCGGGTTACTAAGCGCGGCCCTGCGCTTAGTAACCCGATGTTTACCCTGGTTACAAGCGAACGCATCGCTGGATCGCTGTCACACACAACGATCCAGCGATGACAGCAGGAGATCCAGCGACGAAAGAAAGTTCCAAACGATCTGCTACGACGTACGATTCTCAGCAGGGTCCCTGATCGCTGCTGCGTGTCAGACACAGCGATATCGTATGGATATCGCTGGAACGTCACGGATCGTACAGTCGTAGCGATCAAAGTGCCACTGTGTGACAGTACCCTAAGTGGTCTGGAATTGTTGCTGAATTTGCAACATAATCGGTTCAGAGAAGCTGTATTGTCGGCCCATTGCTGTCCAAAAAGGTCCAAATCTTGACATTGGCACCTAAAAGTTGGTCCATTAAGGCTATATCAGACGAATTCGGTGTCTCTGAACGAATGGTCAAACAAGCTCGAAAGCTTAAATGTGAACATGGGATCTTAGCCTTACCTAGAATCAAGTGTGGCAAGAAAGTTTCTGAGGAAGTGAAGAAAAAGGTGCAGGCATTTTTTGAGGCTGATGAATTCAGTCGAATGTGCCCTGGTAAAAAAGACTATGTATCAGTGCGAATAGCAGGAGAAAAAAAGCAGATGCAAAAGCGACTATTACTGAGCAATATGAGGGAAATGTTTGTTGCCTATCGGAATGGCTCTGAAATTAGATTTTCCAAGTTTTGTGAGCTTCGGCCAAAGTGGTGCGTAACCGTTGGATCTGCTGGAACACATTCCGATTGTGTGTACCATTCACCAAAATGTCAAACTAATGCTTGCAGCATGCCCAATCAATGATGACTACAAAGAGCTCATATGCAAAATGGTCTGTGGAATTGAATCCAAGGACTGTATGCTTGGCCGTTGTGATAAATGCCTGGGTCCTGAAGTTTTAAAAGAATTTCTAGTCAATGTGTTTGTCAACAGTGACCCTGAAGATATTATTGAGTTCAAACAATGGATTCCCACTGACCGAGACACGCTTGATACGAAACAACTGACTATAGAAGATTTCATTGAAGAATTGGTTTTGAAAATTTCTAAACTTTGTAGCCATCACTACATCGCCAAGCATCAAAGTTGCTATCTGAAATCGTTGAAGGAAAATCTGAGACCTGGAGCGCTTGTGATCCTTATGGACTTTGCTGAAAATTACTCATTTATTGTTCAAGATGCCATTCAAGGTTTCCACTGGGAAAATAGTCAAGCTACAGTACACCCATTTGTAATTTACTTCAAGGAGTTAAATGGTGAAGCTGCGCAGAACATCAGCTTGTGCATAATCAGTGATTGCTCAGACATGACACAGTTGCAGTCCACACTTTCTTAACAGTAATTGTGGAGTATCTCAAGACTCATCTATGGGATTCGTCATATCCACTACTTCAGCGATGGATCTGCAGCCCAGTACAAAAATTTCAAAAATTTTCTCAACTTGTGCTACCACAATGCTGATTTCAATATCAGCGCTGATTGGAATTTTTTTGGTACCAGTCATGGAAAGTTGCCCTGTGATGGGATTGGAGGGACAGCAAAGAGGTTGGCAGCTCGTGCCAGTCTTCAACGCCCAACTGAAAACCAAATACTGACCCCGGTGGATTTATTCAACTTTTGCAACAAGCAACTGCATGGAATCAAGTTTTTTTTTGTTCCAAAAGAAAAAATTGACGAAATACGGGTAGTTCAAGAGGAAAGGTTCAAAGATGGACATACGATTGCTGGAACAAGAGAAAATTACCAGTTTGTGCCAATTGATGACAAAAAGATTCTCATTTCAAGGGTGTCAAATGACCCATCATCTTTCATTGCCCATGTAGATAGATCGGTCAGATCAGAAATGCCTTTTGTGCCAATTGCAAACCTCCAGCCAGGGCAATACATTGCCTGCATTTACGATAGGAACTGGTGGATTGGAAATATTTCTGAAATTTTAGTCCACGAGCATGATGCATTAATAAATTTCATGCATCCTCATGGACCAGCTAGCTTCTTTCACTGGCCTGTGAGAAATGATACATGCTGGATTCCCGAGCTGTCAATCATTGCAATAATTCCAGCACCAGCTGCAACAGCAATGGACCGACAATACAGCTTCTCTGAACCGATCATGTTGCAAATTCAGCAACAATTCCAGACCACTTAGACTGAACATTATGGCTTGGGAACCAACAAAAGATACCCAATATTAAGCTTGGGATCCTAGGCAAAGACACCCACCCTCAGGCTTCGGAACCTGCGATAAAGAGACCGCCCGAGGCTCGCCTTGCACGGCTATCGGCCATGGCTCCTAGGCGATGGGGCTGCCAATTCTCGAAAGACAGCATTATTACAATTCTTAATAGGATTATAATACCATTTCTTAGGGAATTGGTTGTGGTATAACCACCATGGACCAACGCAAGGGTTTGAATAGTGCAGTTACCATTCATTGCGTATTAATAAATAACACCATGTTCAGTGGCATTTTTCATTTCTTAAACTGAGAGACTCCAAAAAAACAAACAATGATCCTTGTAGAGAAAAATGTGCTCTTTCTAATGATATCAGAATTAATATATTTTAGGGGTACCCTTTTTGAGAAATTTGACCTAAAAATAGGTAAAATTCGTTTTTAAGTTTTTCATCATATGTGGGTGTGAATATTTCCATAACTACATATGCTTTGACCGTGATATTACAGCAATGCAAAGTCATGTAGATGTTTGGTGTACAGGGCAAAGCACCAGTTACTATTGGTTTTTGGTCTTGAGTTATATATGGGCAAAGTTTGGCATAAATTTTATGCGATGTGTTTTTCAAGCTACTTTGACACAAAATTGCGGCCAAAATATTGTTTTGTCATAGCCGGTAATAATTTTATCGTGTTTAGCAGCAAAAGTTGAGCTAGTATGCCAAATTTCAGCATCATAGCCAGTATAGAACTCTAATGGCTGTGTGCCAAAGTTTGCAAAATCCTCTTAGCTGAAGCCGCAGGCTTGGTGGAACCTCCAGTGAAAGGTCAACAGTGCCCAATGTATTTGAGATCTGGCCCTAAAAATTTACAGAACCTCTTTTCAAACATACATGTACATCCTTATAAATTTTCAGCAAAATCGGAGAAGGTCGAGTGGGGACCACTGGTCCACTTGACATGGAATGACCCTTTATGTACATGCTCAGTAGTGACCAGTGCTGTGGGGTCGGAGTTGAGATGAATCTGTGCTGCACGTTATGTACATGCTCAGTAGTGACCAGTGCTGTGGGGTCGGAGTGGAGATGAATCTGTGCTGCACATTATGTACATGCTCAGTAGTGACCAGAGCTGTTGGGTCGGAGTGGAGATGAATCTGTGCTGCACTTTATGTACATGCTCAGTAGTGACCAGAGCTGTGGAGTTGTAGTTGAGATGAATCTGTACTGCACGTTATGTACATGCTCAGTAGTGACCAGTGCTGTGGGGTCGGAGTGGAGATGAATCTGTGCTGCATATTATGTACATGCTCAGTAGTGACCAGAGCTGTTGGGTCGGAGTGGAGATGAATCTGTGCTGCACTTTACGTACATGCTCAGTAGGGACCAGAGCTGTGGGGTTGTAGTTGAGATGAATCTGTGCTGCACGTTATGTACATGCTCAGTAGTGATCAGTGCTGTGGGGTTGTAGTTGAGATGAATCTGTGCTGCACTTTATGCACATGCTCAGTAGTGACCGATGCTGTGGGGTTGTAGTTGAGATGAATCTGTGCTGCACTTTATGCACATGCTCAGTAGTGACCAGTGCTGTGAGGTCGGAGTTAGGGAAATTGAGGAGTCGGAGTCAGAGGTTTGGCTTACTGACTTCCACAGCCTTGGCTGCAATACCAGACTCAGACCATGGACAAGAGTGATGCTTTTTCTGGGAACAAAAATAATCTTTTTTTTTTTCTTATCTGAGACAACTCCATTAAAGCTTTTCCCAATTTATATTTTACTCCAAGCTTGACATCTGGCCAACTTCCAATGGTCAAACATTTTTGGTAATCTGGCACACGAAAAACACAAGCTGCATGAGATTCCATGAGTTCTATTCATACATGGTGACCCGGAGAGGTCAGACCCCATACACATGCTATAGAGACCCAGTTACGGAGCAGATTCTGAAACACACATCAGTTTATGAATGGACTCACTTGGACCATGACAAGGAAATAACGACAAACATCTGCCGGATGGCTGGCTGTCCCAGCATGGCGGCAAGAGGCGGACTTATATACATTCAGATTTGGTTCTATAATTGCGTTGGGCAGAGCCGTCCGTGTACAGAGTTCATCTTTATTTCCTTGTAGTAATGGAGGTCGTAACAGAGGAGAGAAACCAGACTACATATTGTTAGCAACAGGAGGCACATCTACCTTGTGGAGAGAAGGATAATGTCTGCGGGTAAATACTCTGTGCCATTTATTTTAACTATATCGCCAACATTTACCTGAAAGAGACTGGCAACCGGTTAATAATCTGCAAATTCATGTTAATAGCGAGAGCATTACATATACATAAAACACATGCGCCCTAAGGACCCGTGAAGGCACCGGTATAGGCAAGTAAAGCAGTTTAGGGCATCGCACCATAAAATATGAATTTTCTAGTTTATATTTATATGTGTTATAAGGAAAATACAAGAATCTGCCGCCAGGAGCATTTTACACCAAATATATATTAAAAAAAAAAAAAAAACCACGACCTAGTTCTGTGTCCTTCTACATTCAACTTTAGCTTCTGACACCACCATAATGAAGGCCACCCAGGATTCAGGGGACCCAACACCGGTCTGAAGCTATAATGCGGAGGTGGTATCTGGCCACACACCGATTTTGTAATGCAAGCCTCGGTAACCATTCTGGCAGCTCCATTTTATTCGGAGCCCTTAACATAGGGAATTGTTCACTGGGTCAAGAGGGGGCTGGCTTGGCTATTAAGACAAGATGACGGGAAGACTTGTTCAACTCTTGTGAGGTTGTGGATCAGGGCACCCCTGTATGTAAAAGTACCTTAGTAACTTCTTTATAACCATATTCCGACCACATGTAATTGTGTCTACATTTTTAGAACTGGACAGCATTAGTGAGTTATCCGTGAACACACCTGTGCTGCAAGTTTTGAAATTCTCATAGACATTAATACAGATGGCTAAACATCGCAGCCACTTCCAAGACAGTCTGCTGAGGTCAGAAGAGGTGGGACCTCAATTTATCAGTCATTAATGGTATAACTTACACATTTTAGGACACTTGACAAATGGTAAGGTTTTGATACTAGATCTAAAGACCATCCGAATATGGTCACCTCGACGCAATCGGATGGTTTCTACGTTTTCTTGTTGTTTTTTTTTTTAAATCAAAATCATGTTAACTTAGCTACCTACCGGTATATCATTACTCAATTCCAAAAGTACAAAATAGGCAGGCTGGGAGAACCTCTGAATGAGATAAGAGGTGAGTGAATAAGCACTTATGAATGAATTGAGTAATGATATAGCTCGTATTATATGTGGCATGACATTGGAGAGTTTCCTGGAAGAATTTGGCCAGAAAAGGGCAGGGTGTGGCTTCTCACATTATGTAGTTATTTGCCCTCTCAGTGAAGTTCCGTGGTTTCCAGCCCCAGAGGAGGATGAGGGTTTTGATGAGACAGAGTCCGATTCTGATTGAAATCTAAGAACTGCTGCATGCTGTTACTGTATAAGAGACACAAAAAAAAAAAAAAAAAAAAATTCAGATTAAGTCTGAAAACTGCTGCGATTCCGTTTCTGTGTGTGACTCACCAAGCTCTTATCAGCGCGAAATACCTGATGGGAGGGGCGAGTCGAGCCCCTGCGCTAATTGCTTGTAATTTCTCCTCTCGGTGCTGTGGGCCAGAGGAAGGGGGGCCATGTATTGCATTCTAAGTTTCTCTGTCCTTGGTTTAGTACACGCTGAGAGATTTGTGTTTAAAGCAATAAGTACTGTATGAAATTGAAAGTGAAAAAGAACTGTGCCTATTTTAGAGGAAAATTTGTAAGTGCTTGAAAGACTGGTAAAAGATTCTCCTGCTTCAAGTTGAGTGATTGATATAGCGAATTGAAGATCAACAGAGGAGGTAGCCAACTGCACGGCTGATGTAGTGTACGGAGGAACCTGCTACAGTCAGTCTACGGAATTAGGTGGTGTAACCTTGCCGTCCATGGAGCTGTGCTAGCCAGCTGATTTACCGAGTGGTAGGTAGTGAACCTGCTTGGTAAAATCCTTTAAGTCCACCGAGTGGTAGGTAGGGCACCTGCTCGGTGCCACCAAGTGGTAGGTAGTGAACCTGCTTGGTGTTGTTGAGCGGATAAGTTGAAGCCATGGGCAACTTATTCTGTGTGCAGTCAGGGCCCCCAATGGGATCCAAAACCGCTATACAGATTGTGAAAAACAGAGAAGGAAAGGAAGCAGTGAAAGATATGAGACCAATATTGAAAAAGGCAAAAATGCCAGAGTGTGGATGTTTGAATGTACAAAAATGGCACAGATTCAGAGAAGAGAATAGAGGTTGGATAAAAGACAAGGGGAGAGAGCAACAAGTGAATAAATGGTGTCGTGTTGCAGAGGAAATACAACAGTATGGAAGTAGGGAGACTACAGTGGGGCACAAGGTGTATTATGACTGTTTTGATGCACAGAAAATTATGACTGTTAGCGCCCCACCTCTGTGTAACCAGAGACCGAGACAAGAGAGATGGACATGTAAACATTGTGGTCAGCCAAATCCAGACTGGAGAAACACGTATGACCTGTGCTGCAACCCGACCTAAGCCAATTGCATTAAATCCTGTCCGAACAAGGTCACATGTAGTGACAGAGGAAGCTGACTCAGTAGCGGGAGCATTGACCTTTAGGGAGGAAGCTGACAGTGTTTCTGAGGGAGAGGAAAATGTGGAACAACATGTCACCCCCATAGATCATCATCCAGTCATCTCCTCCACTAGACCCAACACCAGAGAAGCATCCACATCAAGACCTAGGAGGGTGACTAGAGTGAGACAGATACAGGAATATTATCCCTGGAGCCCCTCTGACCAGCTGGCTATGTTAAAACAGTTGCCTAATCCTGAGACCCAACCTTTCCCATTTTACAGACAAATAAAGGAAATACAGCGGGCATATAAGTGCACCTGGGCAGACCTAGAGAGCTTGGTGAGTTCAAAAGCAGGTGACGTCCTAGGACACATAATTAAGACACATACAGATGTGGCAAAAGATCAAGCATGGTGCATGGATGATAAATCTGCATGGTCTGGAGAGACATACTGTGAATCGGAAAAACAATGGGCGACTGTAAAGCAATCAGAACAATCTGTACTCCTGACTGATGTAACACAGCAAAAAGGAGAGAGTGTAGAGATGTACTTTGGACGGTTACAGCTAAAATGGGCAGACATGGGGTACAGTCCAATAAATCCACTTGATGTTAAAATACTGGTAAATGCATTCATTGACGGTATGACCAAAGGCTTATGAGACGCAGTACAGACAGCCAGACCTGAATGGAGGAATGTAGATCCAAAAGACCTCCTGAAAGTAGCTAAAGGAGTTGAACAAACCCGTACCACAAAACGACCTGTCATGTATGCTGGAGCACAGGGAAAACAGGGGGGATATAGGAAAGGACCCAGGGACTTAGAAACAGTAAAATGTTACAACTGTGGAGAATTGGGGTACTATGCCACCCGTTGTAGAAACCCTACAAAGGAGACTAAACAGACCGATAATCCTTCCCCCTCCAACCCTCCACCTTCTTCAGACTAGGAAACTGGCAACCCAGTTACAAATGTGTGCCCTGTACTTGTCCCCTCCGGACCTGGTCCTGCCTTAATGACCACCATAACAATGCCGGGAGGGAAGGAGGCAGAATTTTTGATTGACACTGGGGCAGCCGGGACTGTGGTACACAAGAACTTGATAATGCCAGACATGATTACTAACGAGACTGTGGAATGCGTGGGGGTGGAAGGACAAGTGACAGAAGCCCTAATGACTAAACAAATGAGACTAAAATTACGGGACAGCCAAGAGGTGCTTACAAAACTTATTGTTAGTGACAATACCCCTATGAACCTGCTGGGAGCAGATGTACTGAACGCTATCCAGGCCACCATACAGTACTCACCTGAGGGTATTACAGTCACAAGTCCCCTCTCAGATAAGCACTTATGTAAGACTGCAGCAATGGTGTATATGACAAAAACAGTGAAAGTGGCACCTGACACCAAAATGTCTGAGGATGGGGAAATGAATCCGGTACCAGAAACAGTTTGGGCAAAAGGGAAAACTGATGTGGGTCGGCTGCCCATTCCACCTGTCATGATTAAATTGAAAGAAGGAACCACTCCTCCTTGCTTAAAGCAATACCCCTTAAGCCTGGCCAAATCAATGGCCCTGAGCAGGGATATTGAAGAATACATTAAGGCAGGGGTTCTGGTGCAAAAATCTCCCCCCTGCAACACCCCGTTGTATCCCATTAAGAAAAAAGGACCCAAGGGTTCCCCCAGTGCTTACAGAATGGTTCATGACTTAAGGGCCATTAATGAGGTTACAGAGAGTATGACCTCAATTGTCCCTAATCCACACACCTTACTGTCACAGATTCCAGCGACGTCAAAATGTTTCACAGTTATTGATTTGGCAAATGCATTCTTCTCTGTACCGCTGCACTCTGACTGTCAGTACCTTTTTTCTTTCACTCATGATGGTAAACAATACTGTTGGACGGTCCTTCCACAAGGGGGAAAGAACTCCCCAACCATCTATTCAACAGCGATGGCAGGGATTCTTGAGCAGTGGCAACCACCTCATCCACAGACTGTACTATTGCAGTATGTGGATGACCTCTTGCTCTGCTGCCCAGACCTGCAAGGAAGCTACTGTTTCCTTACTGTGTTTTTTGGCAGAGAAGGGTTGCAAGGTCTCACATGACAAATTACAGTATTGTAAACAAAAGGTGACATTTTTAGGACATTGTATTGCTGAAGGTACAAGACACCTGACTGAAGACAGAAAACAGGCAATACAAAATCTCCCTTTACCCAGGTCACACCATCATTTACGCACCTTCCTAGGGTTGGTGACCTACTGTAGACCTTGGATAAGGTCTGCTTCACAAATGATGCAACCACTTTATGACTGTTTGCCATCAGACCCCTACAATCTCACTCAAGAAGCAATTGATTCCTTCTATTCTCTCAAGTTACTCATTGTGTCAGCCCCGGCCCTAGGCATTCCCAACTATGATCAGCCATTTTTCTTGTTTTGTACAGAGCAGGGGGGACATGCTACCGCAGTACTGACACAACAACATGGAGAGAAACAAAGACCAATAGCTTACTACTCAGCACAATTAGACCCAGTGATCAAAGGGTCTCCTACGTGTGTCCGTGCAGTAGCTGCACTACTACTAGGAAAAGCATGTGAGATCACGCTGACTTTTCCTTTGACAATCTATTCCCTGCATGACATCCATGCCATTCTTGTACAAGTTCAACCAAAACACTTGTCGATGGCTAGACAACTCAGACTTGAATGTGCTCTACTGATTCCTGAATATGTCACCCTAAAAAGATGCAATGTTCTGAATCCAGCCACTCTCCTGCCTGTGGATTCAGAAAAGGGGGAATTGGTGAGTCTTAGCAAGTGAAGAAGAGTACTTTGACATGACGCATGAACATGACTGCATAGAACTGATGAGTCAGGAGACAGTGGGGTTTGCACATGTTCATGAGAGACCTGTTTCTAATGCAGATTTTGAGTTTTTTGTAGATGGCTCCAGATACCACCAGGATGGGCGATTCTACACTGGATATGCAGTAGTATCCTCACATGAGGTAATCCGAGCTGAACCACTCCCTCCTCACATGTCGGCACAGGAGGCAGAGTTGAAGGCACTCACTGAGGCGTGTAGAGCTGCTACAGGTAAAGTCGCTAATATTTACACAGATTCGAATTATGCATGGGGAATAGCCCATGATTATGGCCCTATCTGGAGAAGCAGAGCATTCCTAACATCAGCCGGTAAGCCCATTAAAAATGCAGAACTGGTGAAACAATTGATGGAGGCATTGATGTTACCAGTCCAGGTTGGCATCGTCAAGGTAAAAGCACACACGAACGGTAATTCTGTGGAGGTGGAGGGCAACAGAAGAGCGGACGAGGCTGCTAAAGTAGCAGCACGGCGGCCTAGGGAGCAGTGGACGGTGGCGGGGAGTCAACGTATTCCAGCCACACTGAGCCTGGATGTCCTGAAATCCCTCCAGCAACAAGCCTCCCCCTCAGAGAAGGAACAATGGGGGAGAGCAGGAGCTGAGTTGAACTCAAATGGAGTATGGGAGAATAAGGATAAATTGTGTCTACCAAGATCCCTGTTCCCAATCATGACGCAAGCAACACATGGCCCCACTCACGCCTCCAAAAGTCACGTGTGTGCCATAGTAAACGCCTTCTGGATCGCTCCTGGTTTCAGTTACGCAGCCACAAAGCTCGTACGATCATGCCTCATCTGTGCACAGCACAACCCTGGAAAAACAGTAAAAGTCCCTAAGAAAGCGACACCCAGGCCTCTCTACCCGTTTCAGAGACTGCAGATTGACTACATACAGCTACCCAAGGTAGGAGTGTATGAATACGTCCTAGTATGTGTAGATCTCTTCTCTGGTTGGCCGGAAGCCTATCCGGTAAAATCTGCAAATGCTAAAACTACTGCAGACAAACTGATGAAAGAGCTGATCTGCAGGTATGGTGTCCCAGAAACCATAGAGAGCGATAGGGGCACACACTTCACGGGAGAAATAATGAGGGAAGTTATGCAGGCCCTGGGAGTACAGCAAGCATTTCACACACCATACAGGCCACAAAGTAGTGGGAAAGTGGAGAGACTAAATGGGACACTTAAGTTAAAAATTCAAAAGGCCATGGCAGACACAGGAAAGAACTGGGTAGAGTGCTTGTCTCTTGCACTCTTTTCAGTTAGACACACTCCAAATAGAAAGACAGGTTTGTCTCCTTTTGAAATCCTGTTTGGTAGTGCCCCAAAGACTGGTCTGTACTTCCCACAGGTGTTACAAATGCAACACGGTGCTATGACAGCCTATGTCCAGGCCTTGCAGGAGAGACTTAGCGTGGTGCATAAACACGTGTTTTCATCCATTCCAGATCCTAATGAAAGTGCAGATGTGCATCAGCTGAATCCGGGTGATTGGGTGGTTATACGCAGACACGTGAGAAGGAGCCTGGACCCACGATTTGATGGCCCCTTCCAAGTCCAGCTGACCACATCCACCTCAGTAAAACTCGAGGGAAAGCCCACCTGGATCCACGCCAGTCACTGCAAGAAGGTCCTGTTACCAGCAGAATGACTGTTCTCCTAATCACCTTGCTGGCAGTGACAGGATTACTGCACTTTACAAAGACACGATAAACTTTTAAATGTTGACTGGGACAACAAGCTTATTCGACATCATGCTCTGCTTATAAAGGACATGGAAGGGCAGAAACCAAAAGACTGTTGGATCTGCACACACAGCCCAGTATCTGCAAGGACTATGCCATATTTAGCCTTACCTCTGGAGCCATGGCAGGTACTAACCCCACACTGCATACACAATGAGACATGGACTCAATCTAGGTTTTGGGGAAAAGATGTGCCCCGTGATATATCTGCCTCATTGGCTATAATCGGATGGACTGCTAATCCCTGGTTCCAGTTTAATATAACACGGCCTAAAGTACAAATGTGGTGGCGGGAGTATGATTCAGATGTTGGAGATGTGGTCGCCAGGAGGAGGACTGAAATCCCTCGTTCCGACCCCATTCCCAACGATGGATTATGGTTCAGCCTTCAAAACGCTGGAACAAATACCTGTGGTGAGGACAATAATTGTTTCCGTATATATACTCATGATCAAGCACGAGTTAACAAGACAATATACCAAGATGGTGTTGAAGGCTGTAAAGCAGCTATGAGTGAAACACTAAGGAAAGAAAGGGGTAAATGTACATATGGTATAAGCAGAAAACAAATGAATAATACTTGGTGTGCCCATAAACCTATGATGGGACTTTTGAATTTATACCAATGTATACAGACCCCTGGTCACGTTTGTGTTCTCCCAGAAGGAGTATTCTAAAGGCCCCGTCACACACAGCGACGCTGCAGCGATACAGACAACGATGCTGATCGCTGCAGCGTCGCTGTTTTGTCGCTGTGTGGTCGCTGGGGAGCTGTCACACAGACAGCTCTCTCCAGCGACCAACGATCAGGGGAACGACTTCGGCATCGTTGAAACTGTCTTCAACGATGCCGAAGTCCCCCTGCAGCACCCGGGTAACCAGGGTAAACATCGGGTTACTAAGTGCAGGGCCGCGCTTAGTAACCCGATGTTTACCCTGGTTACCAAAAAAAACAAACAGTACATACTCGCCATCTGATGTCCATCAGGTCCCTTGCCGTCTGCTTCCTGCTCTCACTGAGTGCCGCCGTACAGTGAGAGCAGAGCGCAGCGGTGACGTCACTGCTGTGATCTGCTCTCACTGCCATTCCGACACGACCAGCGATCTCACAGCAGGGGCCTGATCGCTGGTACGTGTCACACATAGCGAGATCGCTACTGAGGTCGCTGTTGCGTCACAAAAATTGTGACTCAGCAGCGATCTCGCTATGTGAGACGGGGCCTTTAGTGTGCGGACATCATGCATACAGGTGGGTGAGCCCGGACATAAGAGGGGTTTGCACTCTTGTCAAACTAACACCAGCCACCTTCATAGTTCCGCATAGTAAAATAGACACAGCAGCAGTCCCAATTCACACTTTGTACAGAAGGGCTGCAGACAATAAACCCCGCTCAAGCGGTAGACCACATTTAGTAGAAATGGGAATAACAAATAAGATATTCAGTAGTATACTAATATACCCCTTCATAACACAAATGTGGGATAAATTAGTGGAGGCTACTGACTACCTGGACGATCAGATTTTTCAGATTCTTGAGGTTCTTAATGAAACTAATACAATACAGAGGCAGTTAATCATAGTTACTAACCAACATACTATAGTACTCGATTACCTGACAGCAAAGGAAGGAGGAATGTGTCAAATAATTGGTCCCACTTGTTGCAATAATATTGACCCTGCTGGCAATCTCCAGATCAAGGCCAGTATAGATAAAATAGGTGAACTTAGGGTACCGTCACACAATGCCATTTTCATCGCTACGACGGCACGATCCGTGACGTCGCAGCGTCGTATGATTATCGCTCCAGCGTCGTAGACTGCGGTCACACTTTGCAATCACGGCGCTGGAGCGATGCCGAAGTCCCCGGGTAACCAGGGTAAACATCGGGTTACTAAGCGCAGGGCCGCGCTTAGTAACCCGATGTTTACCCTGGTTACCAGCGTAAACGTAAAAAAAACAAACAGTACATACTTACATTCCGGTGTCTGTCCCCCGGCGTTCTGCTTCTCTCCACTGTGTAAGCACCATAGCCGGTAAGCAGAGTGGTGACGTCACCGCTGTGCTCGCTTTCCGGCCGGCAGGCGCTCACAGTGCAGAGAAGCTGAGACGCCGGAGGACAGACACCGGAATGTAAGTATGTACTGTTTGTTTTTTTTACGTTTACGCTGGTAACCAGGGTAAACATCGGGTTACTAAGCGCGGCCCTGCGCTTAGTTACCCGATGTTTACCCTGGTTACAAGCGAACACATCGCTGGATCGGTGTCACACACAACGATCCAGCGATGTCAGCGGGTGATCAAGCGACGAAAGAAAGTTCCAAACGATCTGCTACGACGTACGATTCTCAGCAGGGTCCCTGATCGCTGCTGCGTGTCAGACACTGCGATATCGTAACGATATCGCTAGAACGTCACGAATCGTACCGTCGTAGCGATGAAAATGGCACTGTGTGACGGTACCCTTAGAGACCGATGGTTAACCCAACACAGTGCAAACAGAGACTCGTGGTGGGGGAACACATTCTCCTTTTTAAATCCAGCAAATTGGTTTAATGGCCTAGCAGGATGGATTTCTGGCATTATACAGACTTGTATGCAAATTTTGTTGCTTTGCTTATTGTTTTATGTAGCCGTAAAAGCGCTAATATATGTATTACCTAAGCTATGGAATAATGTATGTGCAAAAAAAATATCTAAGACTGAGCCCTCTGTAGTGTATCATAGGCCCCGTATGGCCACTGCTGATGGGGAAGTTGAGTGTCCACATTGAGGGTGGATGGGCGAAGCAGGTAGGTAGTCCCCTTGTGGGTACTAGACCCATGAGACAGTAGCTCCTTTGTGGACATCAGCGGACCCCGTAGCAGAGGTTATACCACTTACAAAAGGGGGAAATTTCTTATAGAAGGGTTAATAGTTTGCCTTTAACTGCCTTGCCTTTAAGTGCCTTTTACCTTTAAGTGTTAGAATTACTAGAATCTGTTGACTCAGTAGTCTGACGGTCTCTTCTTCAAGGAGACTGCACTTCTTATCATGTATGTTCTCAATAGTCAGTACAACATATTCTGGGTTATGGTAAATAGAATATGACCCTGGGTGATGGTGGGGGCTACATGAGTTACATTGAAATGCATTATGTGTAAATGGTATAAAACATTGCTTGGCTTTTCATATATCAGATAAAAGTGACTGCTCACAGGATACGTGTGAGGTGTCTTTTGTCTCCAAGCGCTTGTCAACTAAGGGCGTAAACCCACAATTAGGACTCACTGGTGATCTGTCAGCTGACACTGGGTCAGAACAAAAACAGCTACGACAAGGTGGGACCTCAATTTATCAGTCATTAATGGTATAACTTACACATTTTATGACACTTGACAAATGGTAAGGTTTTGATACTAGATCTAAAGACCATCCGAATATGGTCACCTCGACGCGATCGGATGGTTTCTACGTTTTTTTTGTTGTTTTTTTTTTTTAAATCAAAATCATGTTAACTTAGCTACCTACCGGTATATTATTTTCATGCACTATTGCTATTCATTTACTGCAGGAACTACAAACATGTCCAAAGACATATTAATTATGAAGGAACCTTCACCATAATAGTGATTTCCCAAATTAAACTACACCTGGGGTGTGTTGAAAATTCATAGCCAAAAGGTTGGATCACAAGTATCCATACACACCACTCAAAAGGAGGTATAATATAAAAATATAAATTTTATTGAAAAAAAAAAAAAATATAGCACAAAAATTGATTAAAATATTAAATGACATACACAGAGTAAGAGGAAAAGAGCACACTCAAGTAAACCACACACGGTAGAGTGGAAAAATAACGGGTTATGGGATAGTACAGACACTAAGTAACACATCTCTCTCAGAGATATTATATATAACATCTTGCTAATGCTGTGTATAACAGATCATAAAGTACAAAAAGTGCAGCGCAAGATATTACATGTAACGTCTAAGACATACCCATATCAGAATCAGATACCCGTCCACAGTACCACTAACGCCCCGACGCGCGTTTCGCAGAATGCTTTCTCAAGGGGAGGTTATTTACTGCAGGGTATTTGCTTATTTTGATTTTATCTTTTTGGCAGTGCCCAGTGTGAACATGCGTCTACACGATATACTCCAGTTCATCTCTTTAGGCTTTGTCCATCAGTATCTGGATATTATGTACAATTTACTTTATGGAACCACTTTGTAGGTTACTGTATCTATAGGATAGCTTGTGGATATGCCATAAATGTCCACATGGGAATCGATTTGCCTTTGACCAATATTATTATTTTGCTTTCATATCAGAAAACTCATGTGACACAGAAATAAATGAAGGGGCACATCCTCGTATTTCGGTACAACAGACCTGTACACCAGTGCCTTGCCTCCACCTCACCTGAATGGATCGGTTATCGGAAAGCAGTCTTCCACCTACCTGAACTTCAGATGTTTTGTTTAAATTTGATACAAAAAATACTACATTGCCGAAATCTCGACAACCGGGTTTATGAGAACAGAGGCATTTCACAGTTCCCCATTACACAGCACAAGAACCAAGACCAAATCTTTCCAAGTGGAACATAAAAGCAGCAAGCCTATTATTTTATAAGGCGAGAAGACTGCATCCGCTCAAGTTACAAAACTCAATTACATCCCCTTGTCCTCAGGCTGTGATGTTCTGGGGAGGACACTGTGTCAACGTGACTAAGCGCCATCGCCTCCTTCCCATCACACAGCAGCATTTGCCTCCTTGATGGGATTTTGCCAGTGAAGCACTGATCATCTCACAAAGGCTCAACACTTTTTTTTTTGTAGACGGTTTAATAAGGAATAGAAGAGAAAAAGTAAGAAAGGAAATGTCAGCACAGATACAAGAGGATATGCTGGAACATGACATCGTCTCGTCCAGATTCTCTCAATTATACAAACCAATGAATACTTTGAGCTGGCACGGTCTGCTCGCAGGAGGAAGGAAATCTGGAAAGTAAATTCTCATCCATCAGAAATGTGGAATTTTTTCACCTGCTGTTGTTCTCCCGATTCTGGCAATGTCTATTTTCTCTTATGACCCCCACCTCCTCCGTGTAAGTACCGTAATTCTGGACTTTTTAGTGAAATGGGCTTATTCCGCAACTCATAGGTGGGCATCTTCACGAGTACCACACCTCCTTGGCTAAAAAGACTTGATTTGCATATAAGGAAGAAGGGGCCATAACTGAGGAACAGTGAGGAGAACAAAAAAAACAAAAAAAACAATACCACCAGATTTAGGAGAACAGCGGCACCCCACTTTATATGTTGCCTCCAGAAGGAAAGTGGAACAGCGGAAAGAGGTGTTACGAAGAGTCACCGTGTCCCATACATTGTGCAGAAGAAGAAATTCGCAGTATAAAGCCATTTGTCAAATAAATGGAACCCTTTGGGTGATGTATGAGATTGTATGTCGTACAGTAGCAGACATCAGAGCTTTCTATTGGGAGTTCAGAGGTCAGGAACGGCTGAAATTCATCGGGCTCTGACCCTAGCCTAATATGTTAATCAAGTACATTAATCAATATGCTCTAACCAAGGATGGATTGCCCAAAACATGTCAGCCCATACACAGGTTGTGATTTTTAACTGGTCAATTAAAGGGAATCTGTCACCAGGTTGTTGCTATATAATCTAAGAGCAGCATGACTAAGGAACAGAAGACCAATCCCCAGCAATGTGTCACTTACTGGGCTGCTTGCTGTCATTTTGATACAATCACTATTTTCTCTGACTCAGATCTAGCAGAGCTCTGAATGCTGAGCCCTGTATAGCCACAGAGGAACCAGAAAGTTGCCAATCAAAGGTGGGGTTAGACATAACAGTTGACTAGGAGGCAGGAGACACCCAGTCCTGTAGTGATAAGATCTTGCTCATAAAACACTGAAAACTGGTCTTGGCCTCAACATCATGCTGCTCTCAGATTACAGAACAAAAACCTGCTGACAGATTTCCCTTCTTGTTTTATCAGATAACAGGAAAATAACAATTGGTCTGCATTGCAGAAGGATATATCACTTTACAGGAGAATAATATATCATATATACCAGTACATATATTTTTTTATATTTTTTTCAGCCAGTACCGTGTTCGTACAGACGGCCATAAATACGCAGTCCAATTGATGGTTACCGGAAGCGGTTGGTCGCAGATATTTTGGCTAAAGGTTGTGCAACCAAGTATTAGGCTGAGGGTGCCAATACTTTTGTCTGGCCCATTTCTGGAGTTTTGTGTGAAATGATCAATGTTTTGCTTTTTGCTTCATTCTCTTTTGTGGTTTTTCATTTAAGACAAATTAAATGAAGATAATAATACCAAAGAATTTGTGTTTGCAATCATTTTCAGGAAGAAACTGAGTATTATCTGACAGAATTGCAGGGGTGTCAATACTTTTGGCCATGACTGTATATCTATCTACTGCATGATTCTTATGGGACCACTGAGCTTTACCGCAACCTTTCGGCTATCTCTGTTTTAAAGACACAGTACAATTCATACTGCGCACAACTGGTCACAGCAGAATGTCACATGCAGCTCAAGAACATTATCATGGACAACGCTGAGTATTCTGGTTCTTATGCATGAGAACTGCTATCAGAGTGGAAAAAAAAAAGCAAACTTTATACCGTTACATTCAACTATTCCAGAAAAAAAAAAAAATCACCAAGACTAGGGGTCCTGTAACTTCTAGTCAACCGTTCCCTATAACCCCACCCCCAGCATGAGTTAGCCACTTTCTGCTAATGTACAATATACACAGAGAGGCCAACCAGCTGCCAATCATTGGTGTGTGCGGCTATACAGGGCTTCGGCATTCAAGCTCTGCTAGATCAGCAGCAGAAAAAACAAAATAACCGCATGCAGACCAACAAGTGACACATTGCTGGAATCAGGGTCTCAGTAACTATCATGCTGCGCCCGGATTACATAGCAAAAACCTGATGACAGATTCTCTAACCCAAATTAGGTTATTTCAGCAAAGGTTTCATTCAAAAGCAGACATTTCTTGAAAAGGGGTATTCCTATCATCATCAGTCCGATCGGCGAGACTCGGATTTCCACCAATCCCGAGATCAGCCATCAGTGGCTTGTCCTGGAGTGTATACTGCCATCATGATATTTACATGCAGAGATAACAGGGCTTTTGAACAAGCACACAGCTCCAGACACTGAGATCCATGATAAGGAGACCTGCTCTGACTGAAAGCTGCAGGGCTGGTCATTTTGCAAGATTATAACAACAGCTAGTCAGAAGCTGAGACAGAGGTGAGCAGATAAATACTATATAGAAATTAGCAGCCTGGAGAGAGAATGCTGGGATATTAGGCATTAAAGTCTCTCCTGGAATGTAACTACTGGGCATTGCAATCATGGCCAGCGTCTAGGAAGGCCCTAGAAGCCGAGCTCCATGGAACAAGCTGTACATCATGTAAGATAAAAGCTCACAGTGCAGGCAAATGACAGGAGATAGAAAAAGCAACTAAGGTGCAAACATGCTTACTTTTCATGCTGTCTAACTAAAACAATTTAATAAGTTCAGAATAGCCCTTTAAAGATAAATGGGCTATGATGTCAGGACCTTTGTGCCTAAAGCTGATGATGACCTGTCCGTGTAAAACTTTTTGAAAGCATGAGAAATCCATTAGGTCAGTGAAAATAAAATGCTTGGTATGTAAATATAGAAATGTCAGTATACAAGAAATACTAATTAATTCCAAAGTAAATGACGTTTTCAATGTTGTTTATTAATAAGGACTGCGGTTCTCTATTTGAAAAAGACACAGAAAAAAAAGAAGTGAATCGAAGCAAGGAAGGAGCTACAATACTCTGCCCTAATGAATATCAATTATTTCCAGTTAGTGAACTCAGAAGAACACATTAAAGATTTATCTGCGCTGCCATTAACATAACGGCATTACCATCCGTCCTCCTGCTCAATGCGTCTCTTGGCGCTTCCATTGTAGCAGTGAACAAGCAGCCGTCCACACAGTAACGTCTCAGTCACTGGACCATTATAGCTCACATCCTCGGAACAAATTATTTTCATTTAAAAGATTCTCAACATTTTTATTGGAATATGGGACAGTTTCCAGAAAAAAAAAAAAGTCCAAAAACATTGTTCACCAGGATTTGCAAGTTGATATTTAGACTGGGATAATCTAAAAGGCTATAGACATTTTTCTCAAACAATATAATAACTAAGTTTCTGTATTTATAATTGAAAAAATAAAACACTTTTAAAAAGGGGGTGTGCACTTTGGACAATTCCTGCTGGTTAGAACGACCCAGGCCAAAATTTCTCCCTTGTTTAGAAGGACCAAGGCTAAAATTGCCCTCCTGCTTAGAAGGATCCATGCCAAAAATGTCCCCCTGATTAGAAAGACCCACGTAAAAAACGTTTTTCTGCATCTCCCTATCTAAATCTTTATGATACAAGATCGGACAGGTTCTCCAGAACGAGGAGCGCTCCTTGTAAATGCTCTCCTATCTGGCTCATTCTCTAAATTCCCTGTTTCTGTAAAACATATATGAAAATGGGTTAGAAGGACCCAGGCCAAAATTGTTCTCCTGTGTAGGAGGACCCAGGCCAAAATTGTTCTCCTGCTTAGAAGGACCCAGGCCAAAATTGCCATCCTGCTTAGAAGGACCCAGGCGAAAATTGCCCTCCTGCTTAGAAGGACCCAGGCCAAAATTGTTCTCCTGCGTAGGAGGACCCAGGCCAAAATTGTTCTCCTGCTTAGAAGGACCCAGGCCAAAATTGCCATCCTGCTTAGAAGGACCCAGGCGAAAATTGCCCTCCTGCTTAGAAGGACCCAGGCCAAAATTGCCCTCCTGCTTAGAAGGACCCAGGCCAAAATTGCTCTCCTGCTTAGAAGGACCCAGGCCAAAATTGTCCTCCTTAGACGGATCCATGTCAAATTGTCCTTCTTAGACGGATCCATGTTAAAATTGTCCTTCTTAGACGGATCCATGCCAAAATTGTCCTCCTGATTAGAACGACCCACATCAAAATTGTCCTTCTGCTTCTGTCTATCTAAATCTGTGTGACACAGGATCGGACAGGTGCTCCAGAACGAGGGGCGCTACTTGTAAATGGTCTCCTGTCTGGCTCATTCTCTAAATTCCCTATTTCTGTAAAACATATGAAAATGGGTTTTCTAAATTGGAAAACCCAAATACCAAACCGGGCACTCATTTCACAGGAAATAATGGACAAAGCCACATAAAAGGTCAAATGAAGAGGTATTCGAGTTCACTTCGCATCCTTTAGTTCAGTCATCTATACAGCCATAAACAAGTATTGAGGCCACGCACTGAATGTGTCGGCACGGGAGAAAGTAGGCCCAACGTTAACGCGGATTGTCTACAGAACTAAATCAATCCGCATTCCTAAAATCAGCACAAAGGGTTAACTCAAACCCGCTACTGGTAAGTGGACGCTGTTTACACCACCAAGACCAATGAATAATATGGTATTCAAGAGGCTTCTAGAGAAGAACACAGGCCGCAAGCTTCTAAAGACAAAGTGTAAAAAACATTCCCAAAATGTATGTCGTCTTTGTAAAATATCCCACCGCTTCGTATTTAGCAGCCCACGATTCGCAGCAGAACCTTCTGACAAAGGGGAAACAGCGGCATCTTCCACAAGGATGGAAGTGTACATTCACAATGAGTACAGAATTTTTTACCAACTTTTTTTTGCCTATAAGGCTCTGTTCACAGATCATTTTTGGATACATTGGAGGTATAAAAATCAGAAGTATTCACAGATTTATATCTCCTACGCATCCACAGGCCACCATGCACCAGAAGAATATGGCTTGACATTATGTGGACCAGGATCCCTTAGTCCCTCGTCCTCATCTCTCCTTTTGACTTGAAATATATCCAAAGAGGAACCGCACCAGATCACCGGCTTTGAGAAGAAAAAACATAACGTATTTTGCATTACTCTGTCGATGTTCTGACTCTTCTTAGGATATCTCAATCCAAGGAGACATAAGTGAGGACACATCTGTGCCATGGTATGTGAACACCATGGTATATGTCGGAGGTATGATACGGGACAATATTACCAATTCATACCTCAGACTTTGCCATTGCTGTTGTCTTGCGACCTGTGGCTTGTTTTACATGACAGAATCCTAACTACACAGAGCATGGTATTTTCCCATCACTTCTGTGCAGGCTTTCATGCCTCCTTGATACTATGGGTTTAGGAATCTCTACGAGGGGTCATTAGGGAGTCACTGAAAGCATACAATCTCCTCCTCTCCAGATAACAATGCATTTCTAACATTACAAATATGTCGCTCATGTCATTTGTCATTTACTGTCAGAAATTTCTAATGGCTCCATAGAGACAATGAAACTATTGAAACAGGTAGAATGTTCTCTAATTAACAAAGAAAGCAAGTGAAACAAACCTTTTCCCAGTGCACAATCTCCCACGCTCCGTTCCGTAAGACTGAAAAGGAAAATAGAGCGGTTCTTAAGAAACACATGAAGTGGACGTCATAAATGGGAGCACAGGTATGTACAACCTAAGAAAACTCCAGGTGTAGTACAATCATTTATGACACTTTATATTAAAGTCAATAAATTAACGCCTAGCCATCCCCTGCCTACGCCCAGCCATCCCCTGCCTACGCCCAGCCATCCCCTGCCTACGCCCAGCCATCCCCTGCCTACGCCCAGCCATCCCCTGCCTACGCCCAGCCATCCCCTGCCTACGCCCAGCCATCCCCTGCCTACGCCCAGCCATCCCCTGCCCTGCCTACGCCTAGCCATCCCCTGCCCTGCCTACGCCTAGCCATCCCCTGCCTACGCCCAGCCATCCCCTGCCTACGCCCAGCCATCCCCTGCCTACGCCCAGCCATCCCCTGCCTACGCCCAGCCATCCCCTGCCTACGCCCAGCCATCCCCTGCCTACGCCCAGCCATCCCCTGCCTACGCCCAGCCATCCCCTGCCTACGCCCAGCCATCCCCTGCCTACGCCCAGCCATCCCCTGCCTACGCCCAGCCATCCCCTGCCTACGCCCAGCCATCCCCTGCCTACGCCCAGCCATCCCCTGCCTACGCCCAGCCATCCCCTGCCCATCTCATTATGGAAACCCATTGTGTATCTGAGAAGAATTTGTGTATGATTGTGTACTGCAGGGAGAACACAGGATTAGGTTATCCTCTGAACCCTTCAGGGAACATGGAGTCTTCGAAAAATATATGCTGTATGCCAGCTAAAGCTTTCAAACTAAGCACAACACTGTGGACGGGCATGCTCGAAAAATATGTTCAAGTCCCCACGGCTGCATGTCTTGCGGCTGTTGAATAGTTTCCTCGTCCAAAAACTGGCTCCAAAACTCTAGTACAATGATATGATATATACATATAATCCAATTAAAAAAAAATACTCCAGAACTTACCTTGGGTGATTTTCTTGTTCACAAAATTGTCAGCTTTGTGCCGCTTCTGTAAAACATAAAAATTATGCCATTAAATATTAAGTGGAGGCGGAACAATAGGATAAGTAGCGAGTGTCTGGAGGGCTCAACCTCCATACATTTTTACTGACACTGGGCAAAGGAAGGTTAATTTTAAGGGGAAAGTTATTTCAAGAAAGTGATCTTTTCACATTTATGGACTAGCAGCTATTGGATGGAAATTCTGAACAGGCCTGATTTTTGCAGGAGTTTTATCAGTTGAAAAAAAGCAACCATTCCTTTTTACATCTGACAACAGGCAATCATTTTGGTTGAAATCTTCTACTTTGAATAACAGATGTATAGCGGGGTCCAGTCATCTATAGGGACCATAGTAATGTCGCCGCAGATGGATTAGGAACTACTACACGGAGAGGCACGACGTACAAAACTGGCGCTAACAAAGTAAAAATCTACAGATGTTACAATGAAAGCAGCTATAAGACAAATAATGGTTGGGTTCCTTGCTCCTCATTTGACATGTAAGAAGTCAGGTGGACACTTGCCTAATGCAATCCACAGATATGGGCATGCAAGTCTTTAAAATGTAAATCAACCCACACCTTTATATCTGATATTCTAGAGAAATCAGCATTATAATTCATATGCAAATGAGGTGTTCAGTGCTCTGGGCATGACAGAGCACTTCCCAAGCCTCTGGCTTCTGAAAATTTCCCAGCCCAGCACCTACTTCTAACTTGATGGAAAGCCCACTGATTTCCTTGCCTAAGGTCACACAGAGAAGTGAGACACCAATCAAGCTGAAGAGGCTTGTGCAGGGCAGGGAACAACCATAAAAGGCTATGTCACGCCTTGAGCACTTAACGGCTCATTTGTGTATGAATTACAACACAAACTTCTCTGGAATGCAGCAACGCATGAAATGCATAAAGGGGTCTATGGATTTTCATTTCAAAGACCTGCCTGCCCATATACGCAGTTTGGGGTCCGGGAAGGGGAGGGGGGGAGGAGGTTGATCTTACTGACTGATTGCCTTTAATATTAGATGGGAACACTGATAATACAACCATTAGGACAGGATTTTTAAAAGTAAGTATAATGTCCTCATCAGATCTAACAGTTATTTCTTATTGTATTAAGCTTGTAGTATGAAATTGAAAATGGTTGTGCCACTACTTAGTGTAGATACTGACAGACAACCCTTAGGGTAGATCATCAATATCAGATAAATGCTTCCAGCTCCATACCCTACCATCGTGGCCTAAACTTTTGAGACCAATAAAAGTATTGGTTTTAACAAATTTTGAGGCTTTACTTTTTAAAGTGGCAAAATCCATTAACTCTAGACTTATGAAGAGTCATCAAAAGTGAATTACTTCATTTCAGTTACCTCCTTGGTAGCTCAGGAGAAAGTGTTAATGCGGACAAGGCATGTGATATCACACTGATTGAATTCTCAAAGCAGACCGATTGCCTTAACAATGGTTACCTACACGGAAATACGTGCAGCCTTCATTGCCTTGCATCAAAAGAGCTTTACAGGCCAGGACATTGATGCTTGTAAGATTACCCCTAAATTAACCATTTATCAGATCATCAGGAACTTAAAAAAAAAAAGAAGTTCAATTGCAGTGAAGGCTTCAGGTTGCCCAAGAAAGTCCAGCAATTTCCCGGACTGTTTACTAAAGAGGATTCAGTTACGAGTTCGTTTCCACAGCAGTGCAGAGCTTGGCCTGGAATGGCAGCAGGCAGGACTCTGCATGCACAGTGAGGCAAAGGCTTTTGGAGGCTGTGCTGGGGTCAAGATGGGCAGCAAAGAAGCCCCTTCTCTCCAAGGAAAACATCAAGAGTAGATGGATATTCTGCCAAAAGAACAGATTGGACTGCACAGGACTGGGGTAAAGTGATTTTCTCTGATGAAGGCCCTCTCAGACTGTTTGGGACAATAAGAATGATTGGCTGGAGAAGAAAAGGTGAGTGCTACAATGAGTCCTGTGTCATGCCGACAGAAAGGCATCCTGAGATCCTTCACGCGTGGGGGCTTTCCATTCATGGAGGGGGCTCACTCACAATTTTAGCTAAGAACACTGCCATGGATAAGCATTGCTTATATAAAGATCATCCAAAGTAAAAGTGATAACGAAGTGGGGCTTGGTGAACACAACATTGAAATTATGAGGAAGAATCCAGCGTAGAAGCAGGTAAATAAGATGTCCAATTTTATTGAAGAAATAAATCACATCCATAAAAACATGGCAAGTGCGGTTCTGGTCACAGTGGACACAACCGACGCATTTCAGCTGGTTTAGAAAACCACAAATAAAGCTCATCAGAGGAACAGAGGGTCTTTTTCTCCCTCTAAAATAGGTTTATGGCTCACAGGCAATGTTATAATGTGGTGGGACCCAAAGTTCCTCAGTTCCTTTGGTTAGATGCCATATGACACAATCTTACATATACATCTCTAAATCAATAACCAAGGTCGGTAGATGAGATCCTTCTATCAATGAGATGCGACTCCACAAAAATCCATACAATAATTGGAAGGTCATCTTCTAAACTAACTGTGCTATGTTCACGCACAACCGGACTTGGCAAACATAGCGGCAAATAGCAACGTGCAACTCTCATCGGGTATTGATCTGGGAGTAATACCGGCTAATAATCACCACAATGGGGAAAATGACAGAACGGCTGCATGGAATAAACATGACAAGTGCCGGCTACGTCACACAACTACATAAAGCGTCACATCGGGAACCATATAGGAGGGAGATAATAAAAGGGTATATGTGATACTGATATGTATGTAAAGTGCTGCGGAATATGATAGCACTATATAAGCAAAGCATAATAAATAACAGAGGCTTTATAGATGTGCAGGCATGTAGGAGAACTTCCCCTGGCAGCCAGCGGTAGAGGAAAAAAGTTTTTTTTTTTCTGTACAATAGAATTAAAAAAGGCATTCCTGTGGTCTAAAAGGGGTCCTCTGTGTACAGTGGAAATATCCCTAGCATGGATGCAGAATAACCAGAGCCTTGAAGGATCTATCAAGAAATAAATTAGCAAAAACAATTATAAAAAAAAAAATCATTAGCAATGGAGCGGGGAGACTTAATGGGGCCTCCAGGGACATATACTGTGCACTGTATTTTATCCTTTTGGATCGCCGGCACGAGACTAAAAAAAAAAAAAAAGTTTTCCAGCGCTAAAACATCTGTTAGGTCGGATTCACACACGGCAGAGTCTGCAGATTCTCTTTATACTTTTTATAGGAAATCACTTAAGAGCCTTCATGCGCTGGGGTTTCATTTTTACTGTTAAGGTACCTTCACACTGAACAACTTAACAACGATAACAATAGCGATCCGTGACGCTGCAGCGTCCTGGCTAGCGATATCGTTGAGTTTGACACGCAGCAGCGATCAGGATCCTGCTGTGACATCGTTGGTCGGAGCTAGAAGTCCAGCACCTTATTTCGTCGCTGGATCACCCGCTGACATCGCTGAGTCGGCGTGTGTGACGCCGATTCAGCGATGTCTTCACTGGTAACCAGGGTAAACATCGGGTTACTAAGCGCAGGGCCGCGCTTAGTAACCTGATATTTACCCTAGTTACCATTGTAAATGTAAAAAAAAAAAACAAACACTACATACTTACATTCCGGTGTCTGTCGCGTCCCCCGGCGTCCGCTTCCCTGCACTGTGTCAGCGCCGGCCGGCCGTAAAGCAGAGCACAGCTCTGCTTTACGGCCGGCGCTTACACAGTGCAGGGAAGCGGACGCCGGGGGACGCGATAGACACTGGAATGTAAGTATGTAGTGTTTGGGTTTTTTTTACATTTACACTGGTAACCAGGGTAAACATCGTGTTACTAAGCGCGGCCCTGCGCTTAGTAACCCGATGTTTACCCTGGTTACCCGGGGACTTCGGCATCGGTGGTCGCTGGAGAACTGTCTGTGTGACAGCTCTCCAGCGACCACACAGCGACGAAACAGCGACGCTGCAGCGATCGGCATCATTGTCTATATCGCTGCAGTGTCGCTTAATGTGACGGTACCTTTAGTAGCATTTGTCATCCAGTTGTTCCAGCTGTGTTTTTATTTATTTATTTTTATCTCCGTTGTTTTTTTTCTGCCATCATGCAAAATAAAAAAAATGTTTGTATGTAATGCAGTGAAAAAAGCAGTGGTGTTATTGTACAGCACGCATGTACGCCGTTCCTATACATAGACATATTGTTGATTAGAGATGACGGAGGGGACATCTGGGCCGTCCGGGTTCTGTCGGGCGCGGAGCTGTTATTCACCCTCTGCAGGCTGGCACCCTGCCGGATGTCGGGCTGCAGCACCATGATGTCACTGTTTGCAGTCCTGATTAGGTTACTGGCTAATTGTACAATTTGATGGAGTAAGCATTCAGGAGCAGAGCTGGAATCGCAGCGCCCGGCCTCTCCGCACCCTTTACATGCCGATTAGAAAGTTGGAATCTCTGCAGACAAACCAAGGCCACGCATGGTAAAGGACTACTATCTCGTACCATGTCTGCCATAAATCATGTGGAGTAATGAGCATGCAAAATGGAGAAAATCAAGCAGGTAGATAAGGAAAAAAAAAAAGCTAAAAATTAGCAGCACATCACCCATCCCCTGCTTGATCCCCCGCCTGGGCCCTACTCCCTGCACAGTGATGCCATCCGATGTGACCGCTGCTTGCCACTAAATATAAAGAGGATGAGAATGGAGCAGGATATCCCCCTTTTTTCTTATTTGTAGCCTCTTGCAAATAACCACAAGATTGCAACCGGAAGACAGTGTATATCAAGCTACAGTCTTCTCCTGTGCACTCTTGTAAGGGCTTAAATCATTTTTTCCGTTTTATTGTCACAATAAATCCGAAATAAAATAAAAATTTAGGCTACTCTGCAATTGGTCTTCATTAAATATTTCCTATTGGTTTGTGTCTACAGCTGATATGTGCTCAATGTGTCTCCATGGAAACAGACAACAAACGGCATAGTATAATCTTGCAGGGAATGTTCACATACAACTTTAAAGATTCTTTTTTTTTTTTTGCTAAATGCAGTCTATGGCTAGAAAACCACAGTCGTAAATTGCGCTCGGGTGCATTTTTTTTTTTTTTTTTTTTATTTGTTATGCGTACTTTTTTATGTCTATTTAATGTTTAGCCAATTTGATCTGAGTGGGGAGGGAAACTGCGGTAAAAATGCTGAAAGAATTCACAGGCTGTATGTCTCCGCAAGACAATAACTGAAGACAAAGGGCCTATGAAGATTGTAGAGATCTATTGCAGTTACTGTAAAATAAGCAGTGAAGACGCATCAAGCACACGTGACCAAGCGCTTAAACTTATGCATTGGTCTCATACCTTATACTAACAAAGGGGGGCTGAACACAAATGCACGCCACAAATATCAGATTTATATATTTTTTTTAAATTATAAGATCATGTACCTTTTCCTTTACACATCACAAACACTTGGTACTTTGTGTTGGTATATCACATAAGATCCAAATAAAATACATATAAGTATGTGGGCGTAATGGGAAAAAGTTCACAAGGTATGAATACTTTTTCAAGCACTGCACAAAATACATTGTTAACAGGGAAATCTGAATGCAATCAATACTGGACCGCCCTTTGCCTTCACAACATCAATTCTAGGTACAGCTGGACACAGTTTTTGAAGGAGCTCAGCAGGGAGGTTGCTCCAAACATCTGGAGGACTAACCACAGATCATCTTTGATGATCCCAGACAGACTTAATGTTGAGACTAGGTCTCTTTGGGGGTCATCACTTCCAGGACTCCATGTTCTTACTTACACTGAAAATAGTTCTTAATGACATTGTCTGCATTTTTGGGGTCATTGGGCTGCTGCAGAATCAATTTGGAGCCAATCGGATGCCTCCCTGATGGTATTGCGACAAGCAGCGTTTCCCAAACTCCAGTCCTCAGGGCCTCCAGTACGTCATGTTTTTAGGATTTCTTTAATTTTGCACAGGTGATGGAATTATTATTAAGGCATCAGAAACTGCCATGGATTCGCTCACCTGTGCAATCCTGAAAACCTGAAGTGCTAGGGGATGGGATTCTCTCACCTGTGGAATCCTGAAAATCTGAAGTGCTGGGGGATGGGGTTTTGGGAAACCGCGGCATAAAGGATAAGTATCGGTCTGTATTTTTCTGCACTGATGAACCCAAGGAATGGGCAATGCTGAGAACCGCAGACGCAGCGATCAGCCAAGTAAACTTAGTGCAGAAGCTGTCCAATGTCAGCAGATGTCCAGCAGTGCCATCAGCTCAGCAACCAGTGGGACACCCATCTACTGTTTAGAAATAATTGGCAAGATATGGTTTTGATGGAAAAATTGTGGCCAAAAAGCTATACCTTCGCCATGGGAATAAAATCAAGAACTATGCAGGAAAACGTAGGAACAATGGTGCAGAAAATGTCAGCAGGGAGTCAAAATGTGAAATATTTGGCTGTAACAAAAGGCAGTTTGTTCGCCAAAGGCCTGAAGATTGGCCCAATGAGTGTCTGAACAACAGCGAAGCATGAGAGATATTTCTTGCAAGTTTGGGGATAAATTACAGCAAGTTGGGGATTTATTGAAAATTAATGGTGTGTTCATTGTTGAGAAAGAAAGGAAAATACTTATCCATCTTGCAATACCATCAGGGAGGCGTCTGTCGGGCCTTAACCTTATTCTGCGGCAGGACCACCCCAAACATACAGCCAATGTCATCATCATCATCATCAGTGTCCTGGAAGTAATGACGTGGTCTCTATGGTTTATAGTATTGTCTAGGCTTTACACACAATAATCGAAGAATTATTCTATTGTTTTTTTTCTTTTTTAATCCTCAGAGCGGAGAACTTCTCGAAAAACAACAGTCAGACAATGATAGACTTGGAAACCTGCCCAAATAAAAACAAACAAATTGTGGACTGAGTGCGTGAGCGGCACGGCATTGTCAGGGGAACGCATAGAAGATGACAAAGGTCTCCCAAGCGGACCAGGCAAGGTTCTCATCTTCCGAGCTCCCTAAAGAATGTCTGTGCTGCCGCTACCTGAGCGGAATACAGTATAGGCTGCTACAAGGCAACATTCCCAACATAATATCAGAGGATTGCAGCAGTGAATTCAGCACCGACGCTCGAGAACAGCTCAAACGCACAAGACATCAATGGCAGAGCTCGAATCGGGAAAATCCACCCTCTTCATAAAGTCACGGTATAAAGTCAAGTAGTGTTTGGGGAGACATTGTGGGATCATGTGGATAAGATCCATATTTATTCACAAATTGACTAAGTATAAAGTTTTATAGTAGCAAGGTTGGAAGAAGACAAGAGTCCATCAAGTTTAACCTTTAACCCATCGTATCAATCCAGAGGAAAGCAAAACCCCATCAGGCGGAACCAATTGCTCCATATTAGGGGAAAAAGCACCTCATATGGCAATTATACTAAACTGATGGAGTGTGTCGTGTGCAAAGGGGTCGGCCCACCATGACAATAGCTAATTGCTTATGGTCCCATGGCTGGGAACAGCACTGAGCCCAAAGAGCGGAGGCTATGGGCTCTGCAGTGTGAATGGAGCAGTACTCCTGCATTCACAATCTATGGGACTGCCGGAGGTAGCTGAACGCCATCCCCTAGTAGGGCCATCCTACTACTCCGTACGTTTAGTGTAACAAGTTAGGAAAAGACATTGGATCCAAAACAAAGAAAATGAAGCGACTCGGCACTATCATGGAGTTCAGGTGGAGATTACAATGTTGCGCCATTGCACATCCAAAAAAGGTCCGTGAACCAGAGCGGTGCTGAGCTTAATAGACCCCAGACTGGGGAAACGACTGAGGTCCAAAGTAGAGAAAAGCATCACTGAACGTATAAAATTACTTCTTTACTGTCCTTTAAAACACTGTCCTTTTCTTTAATTGTCCTTTAAAACCTATCAGCAGGGAGAGGGAAGGAGCAGGTGCGACTGGTCAGACGCGTATAGAGATGCTTCCACCGGTCTGATCAGAAGGGATTTTATACAGTGAGTGCCACTTGTCTTTTGGAAGGAAGAGAAGTTACTTTCTAAAGAAGTGCATGATTAAAGGAGTATTCCCACCATATAAAGTGATAGCTTTCAGTGACGTCACCTTACGATCAGGTGGAGCACAACCTCTGGCCATGCCACCATTCATGTCAATGAAGACTCAGAATTATTTCTCCTTTACTTTTTGGTGGACTGGGAGAGACTCTGTAAAGGGAACATTTATAAGGAGACATATTGCTAAATTATTTCTGTGGCCACCTACTTGTCAGGATTGGTGGGGGTCCTAGCAATATGCCATCACTTTATAAGATTGGAACCCCCCCCTTCCCCGATGACAATATTTTTGCAACATATTTCTCCAGTTATATGTCAGCTATAAGGTGGATAAGTGATCCCAAGTGGACTGTCATGGAGATTTGCCCAAGGTTCTCACCCTTGTCCCACTCCCAGCTGACAGCACAGATAAGGTAAAGTGTGACATAAAAGGAAGATGCAACATGCCAGGGACCAGACAGCCCATGGAGAGGGAACACTGCTCCATAAAGTACTCTAAAAGTAAGAATTTACTACCTGCTAACTCAGTGGTTAGCACTGTAGCCTGGCCAAGGACAACATCTACAAGGAGTGTGTATGTTCTTCCGGAATTGGCGAGAAAGTTTCCTCCAGGTTCTCTAGTTTCCCACACTCCAAAGACATACTGATCGGAAGTTTAGATTGTGAGCCCCAATGGGGACAGTGATGACATCTATGAAGCGTAATGCCATATGCAAGTAAAATAAAAACTATTATAATTCTGAAAGTTATAGCAATTCAACTAGTAATCTTCATCTGGACTAAATAGACATATTTCTTGCTTCTATATCTTGGCAGTGTCAATCCAGAGGGCAACAAAATATCCATCACGTTACATTATATGCCAGTAAGAATAAACTGTCTCCAGCCAAGTACCTCCAATAGCCAAAAGTATAGAAATGTTTATTACTTACAACATCTTCTATGATCTCCTTCACAGCAGCCACAGCCAAAATGAACAGCAGAGGAACCAGAGTTGTATATCGCCCAGTTGGGGACACGTCGGGAATTTGCTAAAAGACAAAACACATGATGTAAAGTGATATTCCAATATTTGGATTATATTCTTTTTTTTCCACTGCAAACTTTTTGCTTAATTTTGATATTCAATAGCCCAGACCTCCTTTCCAGGCAAAGATCCTAAAAAAGAAGATGGGAAGGAAGGGAGGTGGCGGCGCGGCAGGGAAGGGAGGTGGCGGCGCGGCAGGGAAGGGAGGTGGCGGCGCGGCAGGGAAGGGAGGTGGCGGCGCGGCAGGAAAGGGAGGTGGCGGCGCGGCAGGGAAGGGAGGTGGCGGCCTATGTGGGGAAAGGGCGTGGCTTACAATGCTACAACAAATTGCAGGAAAGTGAAATTTCATTGTTTGTCATTAGCTACTGTGATTAGTTTGACAGCTAATAATAATAACTTTATTGCCCAAATATTAGACAGGATTAATAGATCCTTCTTATGGAGTAGCCAGAATTGATTTGCACTTTACGCCTGGACAAGTCTGTTCTGTCAATCCTAGTTGTGCAATAGTCCGTGCTGTGAACTGGCTGCCATCAGCAGGACCGGTTACTGAAATTCGACGTCTTTTTTATTCACCAGTTCTAAGGATGGAGGAAACGTTTCCGGCTCCCGTGGCAGCAGATCCTGGAATTGCAATTTTAATGGTCTGTACAATCAGATTAAGATGTCATCTCTTACAGCCGTCTAGTTTTGAAGACTGAAAAAAATGCCTACCTATGTTATACCTGTGAGATGCCAGGACATAAACCCAGGAATAACGCAAGGTGATGAAGTGCGGCCCGCGTAGACATTCTAATCCTACACCATCATCGTAGAAGATCCGCCATAGACAGACCTCCTTACTAGATGCATTAGTAACATGAAGCAAGAAGAAGCATCACTGGACATTCAGGCATTAAAGGGGTTCTACCTTTTCATAAAATCATGTTCCCCGGGCACAGTTGAACTAAACTCACCCTCCCCAGGTCCAACTCTGAGTCCGGTACTTGCATTGACATGTTAATAGCGCTGCACACAATCAGGGAGCTCAGCAGCTAAGGAAGGCGATCCATCTTCATGGGTTGAGCCTCCAAGTTCACTGCAACGGCGCGGGGTGCGCCAGCATTGCCAGTATACCCAGACAAACGGATAATCTAAGCAATCCACAAATAAAAAAACGCCTATTCTTCCACACCCTGCATTAGTGATTCAGATATTCTGCTCACCTTGACAAAGACCCAGGACAGGTCGCTAATGTACCCAATCTGATTCACATTATGTACATATATGCTAATCAATAAAATTACCTTGCAAAATATCAATTTGAAGCTGTGTGTGTACGTTGAGTTTTTGCTTGCAGAAATTTCTGCAAGGTTTCCGCATCTCTTGGTAGGAAAAACGCTGCAGCAAAAACGCGCGTTTTGCCGCATTTTTGGTGCATACATTTTCGTACAGCAATGAAGGCTTTTTTGAGCTAAATAAAGATATTTAAACAAAAAAGTTTTGTGATGTAATCTCTTGGTTGGACACCACCTTTTTCAAGCTGATGCAGTGGCATCAGGGTAATGGGATTAGGGCTTGGTGTCAGGAGCTGTCATTGACACTAAGGGTACTGTCACACTCTGCAACTTTCCAAGGATAACGACCAGCGATACGACCTGGCCGTGATCGTTGGAAAGTCATTGTGTGGTCGCTGGAGAGCTGTCACACAGACCGCTCTCCAGCGACCAACGATGCCGAAGGCCCCGGGTAACCAGGGTAAACATCGGGTTACTAAGCGCAGGGCCGCGCTTAGTAACCCGATGTTTACCCTGGTTACCATCGTAAAAGTAAAAAAAAAACAAACAGTACATACTCACATTCCGGTGTCCGTCAGGTCCCTTGCCGTCTGCTTCCCGCTCTGACTGAGTGCCGCCGTAAAGTGAAAGCAGATCACAGCGGTGACGTCACCGCTGTGCTCTGCTCTTACTTTCCGGCCGGGAGTCAGTCAGAGCGGGAAGCAGACTGCAAGGGACCTGACGGACACCGGAATGTGAGTATGTACTGTTTGTTTTTTTTTTACTTTTACGATGGTAACCAGGGTAAACATCGGGTTACTAAGCGCGGCCCTGCGCTTAGTAACCCGATGTTTACCCTGGTTACAAGCGAACGCATCATTGGATCGGTGTCACACACCGATCCAACGATGACAGCGGGAGATCCAGCGACGAAATAAAGTTCCAAACGATCTGCTACGACGTACGATTCTCAGCAGGGTCCCTGATCGCTGCTGCGTGTCAGACACAGCGATATCGTATGGATATCGCTGGAACGTCACGGATCGTACCGTCGTAGCGATCAAAGTGCCACTGTGTGACAGTACCCTTAGCCCTAGGCTTAATAATGAAAAGGTGTCCGCCCAACACCCTTATTTCTAAGCTGATAAGTAAACACTAGTGATGAGCGAATATACTCCTTAAGGCTGAGTCACACAACGATATCGTTAACTATATCGTTGCAACGTCACGCTTTTGGTGACGTAAGCAACGATCCCGCTAACGATCTCGTTATGTGTGACAGCGACCAACGATCAGGCCCCTGCTGGGAGATCGTTGGTCGTTGGGGAATGATCAGGACCATTTTTTGGTCGATGATCACCCGCTGTCATCGCTGTGTGACGCCGATCCAGCGATGTGTTCACTTGTAACCAGGGTAAATATCGGGTTACCAAGCGCAGGGCCGCGCTTAGTAACCCGATATTTACCCTGGTTACCATTGTAAAAGTTAAAAAAAAAAAAAAAACAGCACATACTCACATTCTGATGTCTGTCACGTCCCCCGGCGTCCACAGGGTTAAAACTGCTTTCGGCAGGAGCGCTGGTAATGCACGCGCTGCCGAGAGCTTCCCTGCACTGAATGTGTCAGCGCCGGCCGTAAAGCAGAGCACAGCGGTGACGTCACCGCTGTTACTGCCGGCGCTGACACATTCAGTGCAGGGAAGCTCTCGGCAGCAGCGCGTGCATTAGCAGCACTCCTGCCGAAAGCAGTTTTAACCCTGTGGACGCCGGGGGACGTGACAGACATCAGAATGTGAGTATGTACTGTTTTTTTTTGTTTGTTTTTTTTTTAACTTTTACAATGGTAACCAGGGTAAATATCGGGTTACTAAGCGGGGCCATGCACTTAGTAACCCGATGTTTACCCTGGTTACCCGGGTGCTGCAGGGGGACTTCGGCAGCGTTGAAGACAGTTTCAATGATGCCGAAGTCGTTCCCCTGATCGTTGGTCGCTGGAGAGAGCGGTCTGTGTGACAGCTCCCCAGCGACCACACAACGACTTACCAACGATCACGGCCAGGTCGTATCGCTGGTCGTGATCGTTGGTAAGTCGTTTAGTGTAACAGCACCTTTACTCGAGATTTCCCGAGCACGCTCGGGTGACCTCCGAGTATTTTTCAGTGCTCGGAGATTTAGTTTTCATCGCCGCAGCTGAATGATGTACTTATGGTGGCTATCAGATGTAAATGTGGGGGTTGCCTGGTTGCTAGGGAATCCCACATGTACTTATGCTAATTAACAGATGTAAATCATTCAGCTGCGGCAATAATAATCTCCGAACACTAAAAAATACTCGGAGGTCACCCGAGCGTGCTCAGGAAATCTCGAGTAACGAGTATATTCACTCATCATTACTGGTGACCTCTCTCACAGCAGCTCAGTGATAGACTGCGGGAGTGATTACCTCTTGCCAGCTTATCGCCGGCGGCCGGTTAGAGCAGTCACATCTCCTGACGTGACTGTTCTATATGTGAGATACTGTAGCTGTAGGACACTCGGGATTACATGGACTACGGCGGACAGGTGAGTATATTAGTAGACAAAAGGTTGATTCCAGCTCCAAAAAGATGTCTTGAATAAAATTAAATCCTTTATTGGTGCATATTTAAAAAGACACAGGCTGTATTACTCTCCATAATAAAGACGGGAAACGAGCTACGCGTTTCGATCTATTACAGATCTTTGTCAGAGCTACATAGACACAGACATACCAACATTTTAAAACTACCACCAACCAATCAGCGTAGAGTGCAAAAGCATGTGACTTAAGGTCCTTCTAATGCAATACAAAATTATTTTAAAAACAACATTTCTATACAAAATTTATCAAAATATAAATATAAATAAAAAAGATAGAAAACAGAAAAATAAACAGCTCATAAATATGATGTTAATAATGGTACATTAACTCGTTGCGTTTATTAAGACCAGCTGGAAACCGGGTGTTCAAGTAATAAATCCAAAAGGCTTCACGTGTGTGAAGACAGTGTTTGAAATTCCCACCTCGCTGGGATTTATTAACACGTTCAATACCGTATGCCAAAAGATATTTGGTGCTGCAAGCATGTTGAGTAATAAAATGTTTGGATGCAGCTGAAACCGATCGAGAAGAGTTACCCCCATTTTCAATGTCATATAAGTGTTCATTGATCCGTACTTTCAACTTGCGTGAAGTACAGCCAACATATGACAGTTGACACATAGTGCAGTCAATTTTGTATACCACAAAAGCAGTATTACAATTGATATATTGTTTGATAATAAAGTTTTTTGATTTATCCGAATTTGTAAATGACTTATTGACTGACGTGTGAGCACACATCTTGCATCTAGTGATGGTGAGTATATGGTGGTTTATTATTTTACATTTTTTCTAGGAGACGAGGGAGTCAGGGATTTGGTGTTAGGAGAGTAATTTTAACATTTTCATTTGAATATGTATCTAATTATTTTACTTTTGTGAACACAGGTGCTGGCTGATGAGACTACGTTCTCCCATCAGTGACAGCAGAAGTAGCCCGATGGGAGCAGTAGTCTCATCAGCCCACGTCTGCTGACCTGCGGTAAGCTTTTTACCGCAGGTCACCGCTGCGGGGCGCTGTGACTGATGGTCTTACCGGCAGTAGAGTTCCCGGGGATCACGCTGACATTTGACAACATGACCCCATAGCGCTCAGACTGACGGTCTTACTGGCGCTAGCGTTAGAGCGGGTCACGCTAACATCAGACAGCATAACCCCCACAGCGCTCCGACCGACGGTCTTACCGCGGTAGCGTTACCACCAATAAGAACCACCGCGCCGGTGTTTCCCACACAGTCACACATATTCTAGTGTGGGAAACATTATAGGAAGCTGGTAAAAAACGCAAACAAAAACTCAGCTAATCCGCAAACATTTTATAAGCTCACCGTAAACTCGTTTTAGTTAAAATATACCTTTTATTCCAATTCCTTAAAATTCATCAAATTACCAAAATGTGAACACAGCACCATCACCAAACCAAATAAAAGAGAATACCACAGGGAGATGCCTGACCCTGTAATGGACGGAGCCTCCTTTCCTACCAGCGGAGGCTGGCACCCTAAAAACCTGTGCAATGCCGCCCCCGCTCGCTGACGGCTCTCCCTATTAGCCCAGTAAGGCCCTATTGATGAATAGGGAGTGAAAAGATATTCAGCAGGTGGGACAGAAATAAATGATGTACTGTAATAGGTAAATGTCTTGGTACCAAAAAATTAATATAGTCAAAGAATGTATTTCTTGTTCAAGCTTAAACAAGAAAAGAACCAGTAGAAAAGAGCTATCCCTAGATATCAATAATCCTTTCTTGCACTCTATCTGCCCGACTGCGGGAGTTGGCACCCTGGAACCAGTATATGAAAAGTATATGGAAAGCAGTGTATGATATTAAGAATAGTCATATGCTACTAAAAATATATTCCATTAGCATGGTCAGTTGGTCATAGATACAATCAAATGGTTCATATGCCACAAAGATGGCTCTTTCAATCAACTATAGATCCAAAAATTAAATTCACCCTTGTAATTGACATAAAAAATATACATGCCACAACCACCCATCAAGGTCAAATGAAATAATTGAACACCAAGCCAGACTGCAGCTCACTTTTCCAAGGTTCATATGGAGTATAATAAAGAGCATGACCATGCTAATGGAATATATCTATATCTATCTATATATATATATATATATATATATATATATATATATATATATATATATATATATACACACCATATAATGCTTTCCACTAATTGAAAGAGAATTTGGAAACCTGCACTAGATGTGGTCTGTTGGTCCATTTACTTATGGGATAGGTGTCCATAAATGGAGGGGTTTTTTTCACCATGGCGTCAATTACCACTGTATGGACTTGCATATGCGCTTTCCTCTATAACCACCCTACTCTCTACTCAGTAATTATCAGACACTGGCTATTTCTTTTTTACTGCGCCTCCTTGTGAAAGTGCTCTTAACGTCGCTATAACACTAAGCACTTCATTTTATTTTATAAGCCGACCCGAGTATAAGCCGACCCCCCTAATTTTGCCACAAAAAACTAGGAAAACTTATTCACTCGGTATAAGCCTAGGGTGGAAAATGCAGCAGCTAACTGTGAATTTCAAAAATAAAAATAGATGCTCCATACCATTCATTATTGCCCCATAAGATGCTCCATATAAAGCTGTGCCACATATATAATGCTCTGCACCATTCATTATGGCCCCATAGATGCTCCACATAAAGCTGTGCCATATATAATGCTCTGCACCGTTCATTATGGTCCCATAGATGCTCCACATAAAGCTGTGCCATATATAAAGCTCTGCATCGTTCATTATGGTCCCATAGATGCTCCACATAAAGCTGTGCCATATATAATGCTCTGCACCGTTCAGTATGGCCCCATAGATGCTCCATAGAAAGCTGTGCCATATATAATGCTCTGCACCGTTCATTATGGCCCCATAGATGCTCCACATAAAGCTGCCCCATATATAATGCTCTGCACCGTTCATTATGGCCCCATAGATGCTCCACATAAAGCTGTGCCATATATAATGCTCTGCACCGTTCATTATGGTCCCATAGATGCTCCACAGAAAGCTGTGCCATATATAATGCTCTGCACCGTTCAGTATGGCCCCATAGATGCTCCTTATAAAGCTGTGCCATATATAATGCTCTGCACCGTTCATTGTTGCCCCATAGATGTGCCATAGAAAGCTGTGCCCCATATATAATGCTCTGCACCGTTCAGTATAGCCCCATAGATGCTCCATACAAAGCTGTGCCATATATAATGCTCTGCACCGTTCAGTATGGCCCCATAGATGCTCCATAGAAAGCTGTGCCATATATAATGCTCTGCACCATTCAGTATGGCCCCATAGATGCTCCACAGAAAGCTGTGCCATATATAATGCTCTGCACCGTTCAGTATTGCCCCATAGATGCTCCATATAAATCTGTACAATATATAATGCTACTGCTGCAATAAAAAGAAAAAATGACATACTCACCTCTCTTGCTGCCCGCAGCTCCTCAGCGTCCCGTCTCGGCGCCTCTCCGCACTGACTGTTCAGGCAGAGGGCGGCGCGCACACTAGTACGTCATCGCGCCCTCTGACCTGAACAGTCAGAGCAAGAGGACGGGAAGACGGAGCGGCGCCCGGCGTGTGGAACAGGGACAGGTAACTGACATACTTACCTGCTCCCGGCGTCCCTGGCTCCTTATCCCGGACAGCTGGTCTCCGGGTGCCGCAGCCTCTTCCTCTGTCAGCGGTCACCGTTACCGCTCATTAGAGAAATGAATATGCGGCTCCACCCCTATGGGGGTGGAGTCCATATTCATAACTTTAATGAGCGGTCCCACGTGACCGCTGAACAGGGGACGAGCTGCGGCACCGAAGACAGTGGGACGGGCAGGGGGAGCGCCAGGAGAGCCGGGACTAGGTGAGTATGCGACAGTCCCCTCTCCCCCTCATCCGCCGACCCCACCGCCGATCATGACTCGAGTATAAGCCGAGAGGGGCATTTTCAGCCCAAAAATTTGGGCTGAAAATCTCAGCTTATACTCGAGTATATACGGTATATCCCTGAAGTAGCGGGGACACCAGCTTTTAGGTTCCAGGGTGCCAACTCCCGCAGTCGGGCAGAAAGAGCGCAAGAAAGGATTATTGATATCTAGGGATAGCTCTTTTCTACTGCTTCTTTTCTTATTTAAGCATGAACAAGAAATACATTCTTTGACTATATTAATTTATTGATACCAAAACATTTATATATTACAGTACATCATTTCACTCCCCATTCATCAATAGGGCCTTATAGGGAGAGCCGTCAATGAGCGGGGGCGCCATTGCGCAGGTTTTTAGGGTGCCAGCCTCCGCTGGTAGGTAGGGAGGCTCAGTCCATTATAGGATCAGGCACCTCCCTGTGGTATTCTCTTAATTGGTTTGGTGATGGTGCGGTGTTCACGTTTGGTAATTTGATGAATTTTAATTAATTGCAATAAAAGGTACCGTATATTTTAACTAAAATATTAAGAGTTTACGTTGAGCTTATTGATTTTTTTCCTCTTACGTTCATCTTTTCTTTTTTTAAACAATGATAGGTATTGGATTAAACACTTTTATACCTGCTTTTTTGCTATGGATTTCACGGACTCAATTGAAGTCAATGGGTGCAGAAACGCACAAAGAATTGACAAGCTGCATAAAAAAAAAAAAAACGCACTGCAAATACTCAGGAAATTTACTGATCATGTGCACAACACTTATTATTTATTATTATTTATTTATTGTTATAGCGCCATTTATTCCATGGCGCTTTACAAGTGAGGAGGGGTATACATAATAAAAACAAGTACAATAATCTTGAACAATACAAGTCATAACTGGTACAGTAGGAGAGAGGACCCTGCCCGCGAGGGCTCACAATCTACAAGGGATGGGTGAGAATACAGTAGGTGAGGGTAGAGCTGGTCATGCAGCGGTTTGGTCGATCGGTGGTTACTGCAGGTTGTAGGCTTGTCGGAAGAGGTGAGTATTCAGATTCTTTTTGAAGGTTTCGATGGTGGGCGAGAGTCTGATGTGTTGTGGTAGAGGGTTCCAGAGTAGGGGTGATACGCGAGAGAAATCTTGTATATGATTGTGGGAAGAGGAGATAAGAGGGGAGTAGAGAAGGAGATCTTGTGAGGATCGGAGGTTGCGTGTAGGAAAGTACCGGGAGATGAGGTCACAGATGTAAGGAGGAGACAGGTTGTGGATGGCTTTGTACGTCATGGTTAGGGTTTTGTACTGGAGTCTCTGGGCAATGGGGAGCCAGTGAAGGGATTGACAGAGGGGAGAGGCCGGAGAATAGCGGGGGGACAGGTGGATTAGTCGGGCAGCAGAGTTTAGAATAGATTGGAGGGGGGCGAGAGTGTTTGAGGGGAGGCCACAGAGCAGGAGGTTGCAGTAGTCAAGGCGAGAGATGATGAGGGCATGGACTAGGGTTTTTGCAGATTCTTGGTTGAGGAATGAACGGTTTCGTGCAATATTTTTGAGTTGAAGTCGGCAGGAAGTGGAAAGGGCTTAGATATGTGGTTTGAAGGAGAGATCAGCATCAAGGATAACCCCGAGGCAGCGAGCTTGTGGGACTGGGGAGAGTGGGCAGCCATTTACTGTAATGGTTAGGTTCGTTGGGGGGGGGGGGGGGGTCACGTGAGATGGGGGAAAGATGATGAATTCTGTTTTGTCCATGTTAAGTTTCAGAAATTTAGCGGAGAAGAAGGATGAAATAGTGGACAGACATTGAGTGATTCTGGTTAGTAGGGAGGTGATATCTGGTCCAGAGATGTAGATCTGTGTGTCTTCAGCATAGAGGGGATACTGTAAGCCATGAGATTCTATGAGCTGTCCCAGGCCAAAGGTGTAAATGGAGAAGAGCAGGGGCCCAAGGACTGAACCTTGTGGGACTCCGACAGATAGGGGGCGAGGTGAGGAGGTGGTGTGTGAGTGGGAGACGCTGAATGTCCGGTCTGTAAGGTATGATGAGATCCAGGATAGGGCCAAGTCTGTGATGCCAAGGGATGAGAGGGTCTGTAATAATAGGGAATGGTCCATTGTGTCAAAGGCAGCCGACAGGTCGAGGAGGAGGAGAACAGAGTAGTGTCGCTTGCTCTTGGCGGTTAAGAGGTCATTGGTGACCTTAGTTAGCGCAGTTTCAGTGGAATGGTGTGACCGGAAGCCAGATTGTAAGCGGTCAAAGAGGGAGCAAGAAGAGAGATGGGAGGACAGTTCAAGGTAGACGTGTTGTTCCAGTAGTTTTGAGGCATAGGGGAGAAGTGATATAGGGCGATAGCTAGATACAGAGGATGGGTCAAGAGAGGGCTTTTTGAGGATAGGTGTGATGGAGGCATGTTTAAAGCTTGAGGGGAAAACACTAGTTGTTAGTGATAGGTTGAAGAGATGGGTTAGGGTTGGGATGAAGATTGTGGTGAGGTTTGGGATGAGGTGGGATGGGAGCGGGTCAAGTGCACAGGTGGTGAGATGCGATCTTGAGAGTAGAGTGGCGAGTTGATCTGCTGTAATGGTGGAGTAGTTGGTTTTGGAGGTGGAGGGTAGGGGTTGGGAGGAAGGGCTCTGGAGCTTGTTGACCAAAACTGTCTCTGATGTTATCAATCTTCTGCTTGAAGAATGAGGCAAAGTCTTCAGCAGAGATAAGTGAGGAGGGAGGAGGTGCTGGGGGACGGAGGAGAGAATTGAAGGTGTTGAATAACTGTTTAGGGTTGTGAGACAGGGAGGATATGAGAGATGAGAAGTAGGTTTGTTTAGCTGTGGCGAGGGCGGTCTTGAAAGTAGTGAGGGACTGTTTGAATGCGATTAAGTGGTTGTTGGAGTGGGATTTTTTCCATCTGCGCTCAGCAGCCCTGGAAGCTCGCCACAGTTCTTTGGTCAGGCTGGTGTGCCAGGGCTGTCTGTTGATTTTGCGAGCTTTGGTATGTGTAAGTGGGGCACTTCTGGATTGTCATTGAATTAGCTTGCATAAGGATTCCATAGCATTTTTTGGCCCATTTCCACGCGGAAAAAAACACATCAAAAACACACAGTGTGCACACAGCCCGAGAGTCCAGCGGATGTTCCTTCCTGTATGCAGTGGGACCACGACCCACTCCTGCACCTCTCCTTTAAATTTTCAGTGCAGACCATTTTTTCTATTTTGACTTTTCATTTTAGACCTGACAGCACCTCTAAGCGCTTCGTAAAGGATGCGGCACAGCTGGGTTAGTGCAAAGTGTGAGACCTTAGGATAACACAGGAGATATCCGGCCCTACACGCTGGAATCTCACAATCCAGAAGATCAAGCCCAACTGTCACTAGAAGGTCAGGACTTTTAGGGAGAAATTAGACCCACTAGTGACCAGTTTTGTTAATCGGTGATAATTAGAAAAATCACCATTCTGGAATTAACCACTATTTTCTTAAATAAAAAGGGCAGCCCCAGACTGGTGATAGGTGGTCTTTAAGTCCACCAAAACTAAAGGAATTCTATCCAAAGAAAAGAAGAAAAGAAAATTCAGCAGCTGGACAGCTCCCAGAACTCTATTCCCATAACATCTCTGGAAAACTAATGTTATTGCCCAAACCATCCAAATATGTATCCAGATCATTACAAAGCAGCAGCAAAAAACACAAAAACACAATAAACACCAAGTCAGTAACATACAAGTGCTTCTCACTAATTAGAATATCATCAAAAAGTTAATTTTTCAGTTCATCGATACAAAAAGTGAAACTCATTATATAGTCATTACAGAGTGATCTATTTCAAGTGTTTATTTCTGTTAATGTTGATGATTATGGCTTACAGCCAATGAAAACCCAAAAGTCATTATCTCAGTAAATTAGAATACTTTATAACACCAGCTTGAAAAATGATTTTAAAATCTGAAATGTTTGCCTACTGAAATGTATGATCAGTAAATGCACTCAATACTTGGTCGGGGCTCTGAAATAAATGAACTTTTTGATGATATTCTAATTTTGTGAGAAGCACCTGAATATGATAAATCAGCAAAGCATGGGAACAGCTCAAATAAAGTTTTATGATGTCTACATAGAAAATAATTGAATGGGGGGTATTCACAACCTTTGAAAAGTAAAGCGCCATGGAATAAATGGCGCTATAACAATAAATAATAATAATAATAATAATAATAAATAGAATTTCATAGGAGCCACCGTAGAATAATACATTAAAATCCTCAAAAAATTAGGATGAATATACTAATTTGATCAGATAGACACCATTGTGTCCCTGATAGCCTGTGAAACCGTTGATAGTCAAGGTAAAAAAAAAAAATTGCCCATGTCTGCCGATTGCTGGTGTTGCCCAGGATATAAATATAAGACAGGAAACATGTACAGTGCCTAAAAGTAGTATTCAACCCCCTGCAGATTTAGCAGGTTTAATAAGATGCAAATAAGTTAGAGCCTTCAAACTTCAAACAAGAGCAGGATTTATTAACAGATGCATAAATCTTACAAACCAAAAAGTTTTGTTGCTCAGTTAAATTTTTATAAATTTTAAACATAAAAGTGTGGGTCAATTATTCTTCAACCCCTAGGTTTAATATTTTGTGGAATAACCTTTGTTTGCAATTACAGCTAATAATCGCCTTTTATAAGACCTGATCAGGCCGGCACAGGTCTCTGGAGTTATCTTGGCCCACTCCTCCATGCAGATCTTCTCCAAGTTATCTAGGTTCTTTGGGTGTCTCATGTGGACTATAATCTTGAGCTCCTTCCACAAGTTTTCAATTGGGTTAAGGTCAGGAGACTGACTAGGCCACTGCAACACCTTGATTTTTTGCCTCTTGAACCAGGCCTTGGTTTTCTTGGCTGTGTGCTTTGGGTCGTTGTCTTGTTGGAAGATGAAATGACGACCCATCTTAAGATCCTTGATAGAGGAGCGGAGGTTCTTGGCCAAAATCTCCAGGTAGGCCGTGCTATCCATCTTCCCATGGATGCGGACCAGATGGCCAGGCCCCTTGGCTGAGAAACAGCCCCACAGCATGATGCTGCCACCACCATGCTTGACTGTAGGGGTGGTATTCTTGGAATCGTATGCAGTGCCATCCAGTCTCCAAACGTCACGTGTGTGGTTGGCACCAAAGATCTCGATCTTGGTCTCATCAGACCAGAGAACCTTGAACCAGTCAGTCTCAGAGTCCTCCTAGTGATCATGAGCAAACTGTAGACGAGCCTTGACATGACGCTTTGAAAGTAAAGGTACCTTACGGGCTCGTCTGGAACGGAGACCATTGCGGTGGAGTACGTTACTTATGGTATTGACTGAAACCAATGTCCCCACTGCCATGAGATCTTCCCGGAGCTCCTTCCTTGTTGTCCTTGGGTTAGCCTTGACTCTTCGGACAAGCCTGGCCTCGGCAAGGGAGGAAACTTTCAAAGGCTGTCCAGGCCGTGGAAGGCTAACAGTAGTTCCATAAGCCTTCCACTTCCGGATGATGCTCCCAACAGTGGAGACAGGTAGGCCCAACTCCTTGGAAAGGGTTTTGTACCCCTTGCCAGCCTTGTGACCCTCCACGATCTTGTCTCTGATGGCCTTGGAATGCTCCTTTGTCTTTCCCATGTTGACCATGTTTGAGTGCTGTTCACAAGTTTGGGGAGGGTCTTAAATAGTCAGAAAAGGCTGGAAAAAGATAATTAATCCAAACATGTGAAGCTCATTGTTCTTTGTGCCTGAACTACTTCTTAATACTTTAGGGGAACCAAACAGAATTCTGGTGGGTTGAGGGGTTGAATAATAAATGACCCTCTGAAAAGACTTTCACAATTTAAAAAAAAAATAAACAAAGAAATAACATTCTTTTTTGCTGCAGTGCATTTCACACTTCCAGGCTGATCTACAGTCCAAATGTCACAATGCCAAGTTAATTCCAAATGTGTAAACCTGCTAAATCTGCAGGGGGTTGAATACTACTTGTAGGCACTGTATATAGCAGCAAATGGTAATTAGAGGAAAATTCCCCTTCATACACGGTTTCTATCTGAATAGTACTCTGATGTAACATCTAGTACTATAGTGTACTTCATACACTATTTCTAACTGAATAGTGCTCCAATCCAACATCTAGTAGAAGATTGCACTCTATGAAAAGAATTAGACAAATTGTCAGCACTTCACAAGCTAAGAACACTACATATTGCCCGTGGATGGAAATCACTGCTGACATATGAATGGTGGCTGGACGCAGTCTCCCCACACTCCGACGCACGTTTCACTGATGCTTCTTCAAAGATATGTTATTGTGAACAGTTAAAGTTGAAGATGAAATGATCTCTAAAAGGCCTAAAGTTAAAGATGACATTTTCCTCGTATTTTAGGCAAAAAAATATGTTTTCATCTTTTACATTTTTAAAATTATTAAAAGAAAAATTAGCTGATGCAAAACTTTGGGCACCCTGCATGGTTAGTATCCCCTTTGAAAGTATCACAGCTTGTAAATGCTTTTTTTAGCCACACAAGTGTCTTTCAATTCTTGTTTGAGAGATTTTCATCCATTCTTTCTTGAAAAATTCTTCCAGTTCTATGAGATTCCTGGGTCGTCTTGCATTCACTGCTAGTTTGAGGTCTAGCCACAGATTTTCAATGATGTTCAGATCAGGGGACAGTGAGGGCCATTGTAAAACCTTCAGCTTGCACCTTTTGAGGTTGTCTATTGTGGATTTTGACGTATATTTGGGATCATTATTCATTTATACAAGACATCCTCTTTTCAACTTCAGCTTTTTTACAGATGGGGTTGTTTGCATCAAGAATTTGTTGAAATTTCATTGAATTCCTTCTTCTCTCTAGATGTGAAATGATCCCTGTACGATTGTACATGTTCCCTGTACCACTTGTTTCCAAAATGCATCAGGCTTGTTTAAATATTCTTTTGCATACTTCTGATGGTGAAATTTATGGTGATGAAGCAGGAGAGGTTTTCTTCTGATGACTTCCAATAAGGCAATATTTGTGCAGGTGTCTCTGAACAGTAGAACAATGTAGCACAACTCCAGTCTGCTAAATCTTTCTGAAGGTCTTTTGCAGTCAAGCAAGGTTTCTGATTTGCCTCTGTAGCAATCCTGTGAGCAGTTCTCACTGAAATTTTGCTTGGTCTTCCAGACCTTATCTTGACCTCCACTGTTCCTCCTGTTAACTGCCATTTCTTAATTACATCTCGAACTGAGGATAGGGCAACTTGAAAACGCTATGCGATTTTCTTATAACCTTCTGCTGCTTTATGTGCCTCCTCCATTTTCATTTTCAGAGTGCTAGGCAATTGATTAGAAGAACCCGTGGCTGCCGTTTCTGGCACAAAGTTAGAGGAGGCTGGGTTTTTTATAAAGCTGGGAAATTTGCATCTCCTGGCCTTTCCTAATGATGGTGGTGAACAAGCCATAACCCTAACAGGTTAACTAAGGTGTGAAACCTTGGTCAAAGTTATCTGAGCACACAAATCTCCAAAGGTGCCCAAACTTTTGCATCGGCACAGTTTCCTTTAGGTAATTTTAAAAATGTAAAAGATATATATATATATATATATATATATATATATATATATATATATATATATATATATATATATATATATATATATATATATATATATATATATATATATATATATATATATATATATATATATATATATATATTTCCTACAATACAACGGAAATGTATCATCTTTAACTTTAAAACCATTTAGAGATCATTTCATCTTTAACTTACCGTACTTAATTTCTTACAACAACAGTAATTTTGACTAGGGGTGCCCTAACTTTTACATGCCACTGTATAATCACGGTATGTAGACCTCGACCCACAGCGTATCATTGCTTTCTAGCTCCACATCCAAATTTGGTGAAGACACACCAATATAACAACCCCGCTTGACATCTCACCCGTTATTAGAAAACCTTAGCATGTGCGTAAAACTAGGCTTTGTGTAGTAGGTTAAAGAGCCGCAAGCTACAGTCACTACATCATCGGCTTTACTATAAAGGATCGCTCCATAGAAGCCCAAGATTGTATGCCCTTATTATAAATCATCCTTGTGTGCTGCAGTGATCGCCACGTGGAATATTACCGAGTACAGAAAGCCCTTGGACGTTGCTGACACAAAAGTGCCCAGTGTGAATAAAGGCATACAGCATTATTATTCACACTAACAATGGTCCAATCAATAAGCAAAGAGAAAAACCTACACACTGGCCCTGTTATAGCATCACCGTAGGAGCTCCAGTAAGGGGCTGTCATGTGCTACAAGTTATAGCTGGGCACAACAACGATTCAGAGCGATTTGTGTATTTCTTACATTTCTGTGGATCTGCAGCACAAGTACGGTATATAGAATTGAGCATAATGGTGCACCCCTTAGGAGGGTACTAGTTTGAATAAACATACTTATTGTTACATGTCCATTGTTCCTATATGTCCCACAGTTGGATATTCAGACATATAAGGGTGAAATGAGAATTGGGGCTCATATGCCCCTGTCACCGAAAATGGGGGGGGGGGGGGACTTCCAATGAGGGAATGCTATGCCTACCAGAGGTAAGGCCTCGGGTTCTCCAACCTTCCCCTTGAGTACTAATCCACGCAGGTGGAAAGGGCACGACTAAGGGTGACCTGTACAGTCAGACAGGAGATGGAGCAAGTTTTGAAGCAAATAGTAATGAGCCAACGCGCTGTGATAAGGTGTTATCTGAGAATGCTCGAGTAACAACTGCGTGTCATCGGCGTGCTCGAAAAATATGTTCAAGTCCTCGCGGCTCCATGTCACACGGCTGTTCAACAGCCACAACACATGCAGGGATTGTCTAACAAACAGGCTGTCTAACAGCCACAACACATGCAGGGATTACCTAACAGGCTGTCTAACAGCCGCGAGACATGGAGGGATTGTCTAACAAACAGGCTGTCGAACAGCCACAACACATGGAGGGATTACCTAACAAACAGGCTCTCTAACAACCGCGAGACATGCAGGCACGGGGATTTGAACATATTTTTCAAAGCACACCGAAGACACTAGGTTAGCACACGAGCATGCTCGGAGAGCACCTTATGCAAGAACGCTTGCTCATCACTAATGACCACTGGTATGCAGATTATGACTGGGTGACCAAAGGCAGTCCTCAATAGCCTCCAAAATGACTGACATTTTTTGTAATTTAATTTCTCTAGTAAAAATTGAAGTAGAAGCTAGATCTAAAATACTGTGGGCACAAAAAGCATTCAGGAGCTAAAGTTCAATTACGGTAAGTGAGTGGAGAAGCAAGAATATGGTAATGTCGGCCAAATTTGCCGATCAGGTATGCTGAATTCAATATGCCTAATCTGTTCTCCCAGGAGATAAACTGCAAGCTCAGTAGACCCATCATGTCTGTGTACGTGGCGTTAATAAGAAAGCTGCCAGGAGAGCAAGAATTCAGCCAACGGCTATTTTAGGCATATATTCATCTTAAAGGGAACCTGTCACCCCCAAAAATCGAAGGTGAGCTAAGCCCACCGTCATCAGGGGCTTATCTACAGCAATCTGGAATGTCCCCGGATGTGTCCTGAAAGATGAGAAAAAGAGGTTAGATTATACTCACCCAGGGGCGGTCCCGGTCCGATGGGCGTCGCGGTCCGGTCCGATGGGCGTCACATCTTCTTACGATGACGTCCTCTTCTTGTCTTCACGCTGTGGCAACGGCGCAGGCGTACTGATTTGCCCTGTTGAGGCAGAGCAAAGTACTGCAGTGCGCAGGTTCAGGGAAAGGTCAGAGAGGCCCAGCGCCTGCGCACTGCAGTACTTTGCTCTGCCCTCAACAGGACAAATCAGTACGCCTGCGCCGGAGCCACAGCGTGAAGACAAGAAGAGAACGTCATCTGATGAAGATAGGAGGCCCCGGACCAGACCGCGACGCCCATCGGACGCGGACCGCAGCGGGACCACCCCTGGGTGAGTATAATCTAACCTCTTTTTCTCATCTTTTAGGATACATCGGAGGCTTATCTACTGCATTACAGAATGCTGTAGTTAAGCCCCTGATGCCGGTGGGCTTAGCTCACCTTCAATTTTGGGGGTGACAGGTTCCCTATAAGGGGAAATGGTCTCCACCATACATGCTATATACTTGAAGATAGAGGGGTAATCCTGCAGATAACTAGTGTTTAAATCATGCTGTGCTGGCTTACTGAACCGGGGGCTCTAGGGAGAAAATTAAGCTTTATTCTCCCTGCAGCCACTCACTTCCAGTCATCAAGGCGGAGCAGGGAGGTTTAACAGTCACCACTCACAACATAGTGACCATCCGGTAATCAGTCTCTGTACTGACTGCTATCCTGCAGTACAGTGTACGAGTGCAGAGCAGGCCGTCAACCAAGCGCTGGGGAGTGAGTACAGTACAATCACTGTAGTGAGTGGTGGTAACTTACTGCTCCCTGCATCGGATCAATGATTGGAAACAACCAGCTGCAGGGAAAATATAACTTAATTTTCTCCCTGTTGCCACTGATCCAGTAAGGCAGGCTTTAAAGGATATTTACCTGCAGATAGCGCATATATGTGAAGGTAAATAACGCTTTGGAGGTAATTGGTTCCCTACAGGACTACCAGTAATTTACATCCTGCAAACCAGTTCTCCCCAGAAGGCCTCTCAGTAGCGGCATCGCTTGCCAAGCACACAGGTCATAAGCAAACAAAGAAAAGGCTGACAAAAGAGAAAGCACCTAAATAGATTATTGCATAGCTAAACACCAGGTAAACCTGTTTGGTTAGTGCGTTTTGCCAAAACAGAGCAGTCCGTGCAGAAGGAGCAAACACTGACTGGTGCCACAAGCCAAGGAGATCACAAAGTGAAACATGACACAAAGATTAATTGTTTTCAAAGTGATCGATTACAACTCAGTGACATTAAATAATATCCTTAAAATAATATTAAAAACAAACTCGCTAGGCTGGCCGGCATGTGATACGCTGGATATTCTCTTGCAGGTAAAATGCCTGCTCCACTCCTGTAGGGTAACAGCCGATGGCGAGGAGACGTGCGACGTCCAGCTGCCCGACAATAACAGAGCGCTGCCCGCAGCCTGTCCTCTGCCAGACATTCCCCATATCTCCTCACACCTAATCTCTGGTTCTCACAAGTTCTCATTCTGGGTTCTCCTCTTGTCTGCTCCTCACATAACCAACACTGATATTTCTCCCTTAACTAGCCCCATAATTTGGAACTCGCTACTCCACCCGGTCAGACTACATATTCTTCAAAAGCAACAGGAACATCCCGTCTCTCCAGAAAAAGCTTACACCCTACAGTATCGGTGTATCGGCAGCACGGTGGCTCAGTGGTTAGCATTGCAGCGCTGGGGTCCTGGGTTCTAATCCCACCAAGGACAACATCTGCAAGGAGTTTGTATGTTCTCCGTGTTTGCGTGGGTTTCCTCCGGGTTCTCCGGTTTCCTCCCACATTCCAAAGACATACTGATAGGGAATTTAGATAATGTGTGCAAACTGTAAAGCGCTGCGGAATATGTTAGCGCTATATAAAAAGATTATTATTATTATTTTATCCCTGCCACCACCATGCCGCCATGCGCTCAAGCTTGTACCCTCATCTGTCTCTTTAGCCTTTACAGTGCAGTCTGCGATCCCTCGGGGGCAGGGTCAACCCTCTACTCCATTTTGTCAGGAAGCTCATATTTATTATACGTTCTTCCCGCATTTAAATCCCTTTTCACCATGGGATGTACTGGTAAGGTTGTACGGAGGGGTGTATTGAGTGGGCTAGGGAGCTGTGTTATACCACCAGCACTTGCTTCTAGCAGCGGTCATTTCTTCTACGAACTGCAATAGTATAGAAGCATATTCAACAATCGCAAATTCAAGTCCCCTGACAAAACTTTAAAAAAATAAAAAAAAAAGTAAATCATGCCCTCTTTTCCAGTTCTAAAAATAATGAAAAAATATTGTTAATCTGCTAAGAAAATACAGAATTAACCCATGAAATAAATATTGTTAAAAACCAAAAAAATGCCAAAATTGTCATATTTGGGGGCTGCTGCTATTCACTCAAAAAATGTGTAGTATACTCCAAAATTGTGTACAGACAAAAAAACAAAAAAAAAACAAATACAAGTTACTTAACGGAACAATAAAAAGAAAAGCAATAATTGGCTTAAAAAAATTGACTCACAAACAAACAAAAAAAATTGAATTGTTTAGGTCCATAAAAAAACCTCTATAAAGTTTGATATTGCTGTAATCAGACTGATCTGCTGAATTATTTTCAATAATAATTTTTAAAAATGAAACCGAAGAAATAATGGCGGATTTGCGTTTAATTTCACCAGATCACTTCATTTGCAATTATTTTCCCGGTTTTGCAGTACATTATATCGTAAAATTAATGACAAAAAAAGCTATCCCTTACATGGCTAGGCTGAAAGGAAAAAAAGTGAAGAAACGAAGGAAAGAATGAAAAGGGAAAAATGAGAAATCTGGAAGGGGCTCACATGGCGGCACAGGGCATCATCCAGTGATATGAGAGTATACAGCCACTTTACAGATGAAGACGAGACACTCCTTTGACTTCTTGGTGACTACTTCAGGGCAGAAGTGCCTCCAGAATATTAGAGGACAGTCCCTGGCATGAGCATACAGCCATAGAAGCAGCATGCAGGCGGGAGGGAGCGTACGGTGCACTCCGTTAACTGCTCACATCATGCAGCATGAGCATACAGCCATAGCAGCATCACGCAGGCAGGAGGGAGCGTACGGTGCGCTCAGTTGATAGCTCACATTATGCAGCATGCGCACACAGCCATAGCAGCATCACGCAGGCAGGAGGGAGCGTACGGTGCGCTCAGTTGACGGCTCACATTATGCAGCATGAGCATACAGCCATAGCAGCAGCACGCAGGCAGAGGGGAGCGTACGGTGCGCTCAGTTGACGGCTCACATCATGCAGCTTACCTGGAGCAAGGCAATGAACAGGAAAAACGAGTTGGCTGCTCTTCTGAACTGTGAGTAGAGAAATCTTGGGAGAAATGTGAACGGGTTGTATTTTGCAGTGCTGGAAAACAAAGCAGAATTTCAGCATCAATGCAGATATTTTCTCTTTCCATTATTTATTATTTCACACTAGTTCTTGCCTTGGAAAAACACCGCTGGTACATTACAGAGCTTGATTTATCAGCCTGTCTGCGAGGAGCTAACCCATGAGACTACGCTCATATACAGCACTAAATTAGAATGTACCTCTGCCCATGGGGAAAGAAGTCGGCGAGGAAACATTAGAAATAGTCATTATGACAGCCACTGCATCACCGACGATTCCTCCCACAGCATGGACCTGGCCATGCTGTAAGCAAGCACCAGAAGATCTAAGTGGAGATGCCTTCATGAAGAATAGCGTTGTGCTTTTCATTTAAGGTCAAACAATCCCTACATTTCATAATATACATTGCATACTTTGCTCAATGGCCCTGAGGGGGCAGGTGTACTCATCCAGCTAAAGCCCATGAGCCCACGTGTATTCAGTGCACGCCCAGCCAGGTTGACGGCTGAAGCTTGTACTGAGCAGTGAGAGAATTCAGCAGCAGCAGGGACATTGAGGAGCAGTCAATCGGACATAAAGTTAAAATTTTCAAAAGGATTGTACAGCCATTATAACAAGGATTTCCAGAGCAAGTACACCGACATCATCAGGTTTAATTATATAATAATGTATGCATTTTTATAGTCACATTTCGTAACAAATGAAGTATACTTTAAAGGGAACCTGTCACCCCCCCAGGGCCTATTAAGGTAAAAGAGCCACCTTCAGCAGCACTAAGGCTGCATTCTGTGTGGTGGCTCTTATGTTTAGTATCCCTAGGAATGCTGAAATAATGACTTTTATAAAATTTGGCGCCATACCTCTAGAGTCAGGGAGGTATGATTTCTTCCTGACTCATCCGCCTCGCAATCGCCATCATCCCACCGGGCGCATACTCCTCTCTGTCTTGTGCAGTCACCGGCGCTCTGCATTTATTTATCGGATATGCGCCGTGCGTGCTGCCCTGGAACTTACATCAAGTGATGTAAGTAGATTGCGCCTGCGTACAGCGCCAGATTCCCAGCCCCACAGTGTGAATACATCATAACACACTGCGGGTGGGATCTGGGGCCTCCGCTGTGCGGAGGCGCAATCTACATACATCACTTGATGCAAGTTCCAGGGCAGCAAAATAAATGCAGAGCGCAGGCGCCAGTGACTGCACAAGACAGAGGAGGCGGCGCCCGGTGGGATGATGGACGGCTGCGAGCCACACGAGTCAGGGAGAAATCATACCTCCCTGACGCAATAGAGGTATGGTAGGAAATTTATAAAAGTCATTGTTTCAGCATTCCTAGGGATACTAAACATAAGAGCCACCACACAGAATGCAGCCTTAGTGCTGCTGAAGGTGGCTAATTTACCTTAATAGGCCCTGGGGGGGTGACAGGTTCCCTTTAAAGTAAATCTGCCAACATGTTTTTACTACCCGATCTGAAAGCAGCAGGATGTAGGGGAAGAGACCCGGATTCTAGCAATGTGTCACTTACTGCACTGCTTTCTGCAGTTTTGATAAAATCCCCATTTTATCTGTTGCAGATGTACCAGTTCTGATAGCTGAGCTCAGTGTAACTCCGCCCACACCACTGATTGGCAGTTCTCTGTGTACACTGCATAGGCAGAAAGCTGCCAATCAGTTATGGAAACAGAATTATACAGAGCAGATAAATATGGAGGACTACTTAGCAGCAGGTTTAGTAGTCCTCTAGTGACAGTCTCCTGCTGATAAATTGGTGATTATATCAAAACTATAGCAAGTAGCCCAGTAAGTGACACATTGCTGGAATCAGATCCTCTTATCTCTACATTATGATGCCCCCAGATTAGGTAACAAAAACCTACTGACCGAGTCCTTTCAATTAGATTTACTCATATTTTCATGTATGTATAATATTCACACATTGTTACATGCACAGTAGTGTTATCTGTGACATCGGCACCTGGAGGAAACCCCCGGTGTGACCCGTAGTGCCAGTGAACCCTTCACATGTGGAAACATACTGAACAATACAGTGGTAAAACTGCACAATTCTACTATATATAATATAGTTCTCCTGCTGTCATTATACTGCAGGGGCTTTTTTTAATTTTTTTTATTATGCTTTGCTTATTATAGCACCATCCACAGGACTTTATAGACATTATTATCACTGACTCACAATCTAAGTCCCCTATCAGTATGTCTTTGGAGTGTGGGAGGAAACCGGAGAACCTGGAGAAAACCCACGCAAACATGGGGAGAACATAGAAACTCCTTGCAGATGTTGTCAGTGGGATTTGAGCCCAAGACCCCAGAGCTGCAAAGCAACAGTGCTAACCACTGAGCCACCATATGGTGCTAACCACTGAGCCACCATACAGTGCTAACCAATGAGCCACTGTGCTGCCTTTGCTCCTTTCCTGACAGGCAGGTCAGAAAGCAATTTCTATTGGCTGCTCTGCAATGAGGACTGGCTGTGGGGAGACTGAGCATGTGTGTCCACCAGCATGAAGCCCAGCAGATGGATGTGCACATTGCTATACACTTTGAGCAGCACATGGCATCTGCCATCCAAAGGCTGCCATGTAGTGCTGAGCGAACGTGCTGGGATAAGGTGTAATCTGAGCATGCTTGGGTGCTCACTGAGTGTCTTCAGTGGAAGCCTGTGTCACTCCAGCTCTATTTCCTGACCATGCCTTCTCTTGCTTGACAGATGGCTCTTTTGCCTGAAGTCACACAGCTTAGAGCCCGTCAGCCAAGCAGGAGGAGGCGATGCTGGGCGGGAAATAGAGCTGGAGTGACGGTGGCTTCAGATCTGCCATAGCTCTTCAGCCTCATTTGTATATAAATTCTAAAGCTGATATCTCAGCAATGAGGAACAGGATGACCACGTAAAGGTATTGCTGGACTCATCTTGGAAAGCGCTATATGCACATACAAATGGTTTCATGCTGACGGATTCATTTTACTTAGGGCTTAATTAGTGTTATATTATCTCCTAACACTTTCAGTGTCGGTCCTTCACCACTTTCATGGTAATGAAAAACATGCTCGACTCTGTAACCCTCGCCCCGCCAGCCCTGTGAAAGCGGAGGGACGTGAAATAGAGGAGCCCCCAGTACATAGCAGGTCTTATACTGGCTCCTACCTGACCCGGTTGTTGCAGAACTTTATGAGCTGAGGCTGGTTGATAAAAATAGTCCTATTTTCTTCTTGATCAGCGAGAGACGTCTTCTCTGACACGTCGTCTGTCTTTTCATAGCCTGGAGAGAAGGAAAAATGACATCAATACTCAGCGACTACAAAGTGTCCCGGCCGCCCGCACTATGCCATTCTCGGGGAACGTTATCATTGGGGAGATGTTCCCATTCACAGCACAGCATAAGACAGCCGGCGCCCCACCATTCATCCATGTTACCTCAGAGACACTGAGCACGGAGGATCACAGAACACTCCCAAGGAACGCAGCAAGAGACAAGATGGATCCCTACAAGAACCACTGACGTCCGAGATGTTCCCACTCACAGGACAGCATAAGACAGCCGGCGCCCCACCATTCATCCATGTTACCTCAGAGACACTGAGCATGGAGGATCACAGAACACTCCCAAGGAACGCAGCAAGAGACAAGATGGATCCCTACAAGAACCACTGACATCCGAGATGTTCCCATTCACAGGACAGCATAAGACAGCCGGCGCCCCACCATTCATCCATGTTACCTCAGAGACACTGAGCACGGAGGATCACAGAACACTCCCAAGGAACGCAGCAAGAGACAAGATGGATCCCTACAAGAACCACTGACGTCCAAGATGTTCCCACTCACAGGACAGCATAAGACAGCCGGCGCCCCACCATTCATCCATGTTACCTCAGAGACACTGAGCATGGAGGATCACAGAACACTCCCAAGGAACGCAGCAAGAGACAAGATGGATCCCTACAAGAACCACTGACATCCGAGATGTTCCCATTCACAGGACAGCATAAGACAGCCGGCGCCCCACCATTCATCCATGTTACCTCAGAGACACTGAGCACGGAGGATCACAGAACACTCCCAAGGAACGCAGCAAGAGACAAGATGGATCCCTACAAGAACCACTGACGTCCGAGATGTGAAACCACCAGACACTTAAAGGGTTCTCTAGAAACATAGCCGATCTCTTCTAAAAACAGGCCCCACGTGTATATAGGTGAACCTTAAAGGGGTTGCCCAGGACTTAATGATGGCTTATCCTGAGGATAGTTCATCGGGGTGTAATCGGCGGGGAATGTGACACCCGGCAACCGATCAGCTGTTCCTGGTGTCCATGGCGGGCAGAACTGCTCAGCCGTCAGCAGTTTAGTGGCCGTGGCCCGGTACTGCACATCCACTCCTTATTGGTTTGATTAGGTGGCGGAAGTGCAGTACCCGGCTGCGGCCACTATACACATGACGGAGCTGTGGAGTTCTGGCCTCCAATGCAGAGGGTCGCACCCCCACCGATCAGACACTGATGAACGCCTTTAAGGTCATGTTCCCACATACAAAAAATGCTGTTTTTCCAGTGCACTCTTCCCTGCAGGCGTCTGCACCTAAATGCCCAATAATCTGTACCGACTGTTGCATTTCACTGCTTTTTTTAATTCAAATCTGAAGCAGCATATTTTATATTTTGTCAGCGCAGAGGCGCTGGGATTTTACTCACAAAAGGGTTTCTTACAAGTATATTTTAGGCTCCCATAGAAGCCTGTTGGGAAAAACGCAAATAATTCACGGTAAATGCAAAAGTAGGCCCAAGCCTCCATGAAATCACAAACACTTGGCTGGGACTGATAAACGCAGAAGATTTTGTGCATAAAACGCAGTATTTTTGCTACATGCCAACATGGCCAAAGATTTCACCGGCTGTACAAAACTACAGGAATAGGTGACCTAAATAGCCACGTGTTCACACAGGTCAGCTTAGGCTACTTTCACACTAGAGTCGTGCACTGCACGTCGCTATGCGTCGTTTTGTAGAAAAAACGCATCCTGCAAAAGTGCTTGCAGGATGTGTTTTTTCTCCATTGACTTGCATTAGCGACGAATTGCCACACGTCGCAACCGTCGTGCGACGTTGCGTCGGACCATCGCCACCAAAAAACGTTGCTTGTGACATTTTTTGGAGCGTCGTGCCCGTCTTTTCCGACCGCGTATGCGCGGCCGGAACTCCGCCCCCTCCTCCCCGCACCTCACAATGGGGCAGCGGATGCATTAAAAAACAGCATCCGCTGCCCCCGTTGTGCGGCGCTTTTACAGTATGCGTCGGTGCGCCGCAACGTCGCATTGCGACGTGCAGTGCACGACGCTAATGTGAAAGTAGCCTTAGTAATGTTATGCCCCACAGGCGGCCATCCTTACGCCCGGCCAGTCCGCAGGTGCTATTGGGCATTTACTCATCGATTACAGAGGTGACCACAATCCGGGAAGGTCACCGTTAAGGCCTGTTTGCCTTGGTGCGCCGTCATCTGCAGCCATACGCTGGGTGTTTGCTTTTGAACCTTGTTCATTTAGTTCTGCAAACAGCCGCTCCGGCCTCGCTGACAGCGTCCCACGCCATGCACTGTCTACACAGAGAAAGCACCAAGCCAGGTCTTCTCCTGATCTGTGGCCGGGGGGTACGCACACAAACAGCAAGTACAACAGGCACCGGACTAAAAGGGACATCACAGAAAGTCACAAGGAGTCGGGAGTGTAACAGCCTGGACAACTCCTCCATCTGGCACCACACCTCATTCTAAAAGCAGTATGCCTTTTGTAAAATACGACCTGATGAGACAGGTGTCCTAATTTTGAAAATCTATGGCAAATAGGCTACCTCCACCCACCTAACCAAACTGACAGCTCCTCAGTGTCCTTCCTTGCCACCGTTGAAATCTCACACTGCTCAGTAAAAGTTGCAGCTGGGTGGTAGGAGACTGAATTCACTTGGACTCATGAGGTCTCTCACTCTTGGGCTAAATTCAGACATAAATGAGACAGGGATCACCTTCATACAGGGAATCCCACCAATGTGCACACTGGGGTCTTCTGTTCACTGCCTTCTTCTCCTGGTATTCATGGTTTTGTGGCTTCTTATTTACAGCACTTAATCTTACACCTTGCGTATGCTCCTTGCTTGTTTTCCCGGCCCCCTGCCTATAGTGCCCCTTTTTTTTTCTAGATTGTCATATTGATAACCGCTTGTTCTTTTTTTATATATTGCTTTTTTATTAGCCTCTTTTGGATCTATTACTCGACAGTGATATTATCCACGGCCAATTGTTCCCCTCCTGGGATCCTCAGTACCCAATGGATCTACTGAATTGTATCTGCCATATCACTTAATATCTGTTATAAGTCAGGATGTATACTTAGGACATTATTGATCTATTATTGATCTGTTTGTGCTTTTGATTTAGATCATTATTTATGTATTGTTTCCAAATTGTATAACTTTTTGTTAACTTTGTACAGAAATACCTTGAAAAAAGTCGTGTGTGGCCGAAACATTGGAAGCCATTTTTCTGTTTTTCCATTTGGGTCCAATTCATAAAATTACTGCATGATTTTCCAAGGTGAGTACCGAAGTATTTTACTTTTTTCTTTCTTTGGTTAACATTTGTTATGATGTTGTCACATACAGGGGGCACAACAGGGGGACACAGAGTTGAGGACTTAAAGGCTGTGTCTCCCGCTATTATCACAATACTACCATTAAGATGTACGTCTGTTTCTTCACACTTACACAATTATTCATCTGAACTTGTGACGATAACATGCAATACCTGTTCTATTTATGACTCTTCTCTATACAGGTAGCCATTTTAATTTTCCTCTCCTAATGTATTTCCAGCCTTATCCACGAAGGACTGGTGAACCAATTGGGCATAGCAAAGGAGGTGTGTGCGGGTATATAGAGACGGGTTAGGTGAACGGACCGTATCCTTGATTTAGAAGGACTGTGTGCTTCGAAATGCGTTGTTTTTTTGGCCCCACCACATACCCGTTGAGGAACACTAGCTGACGTCACCCTTACCACGCCACCAACCTCGCTACTGTTACGGCGGCGCTTCCGGCCGGAGCTTACCGCCAGCCTGCATCTCCGCATACACGAGGGGAGTCATAGCAATGGGAGGACTCTCCCAAGGCTCTCTGCTCACCTCCACATGGAGTTTGCCTCAGTACCGAACCCTCGGGATATCTACCACACTCACCGACTAAGGAGTCAGTAGAATCTACCTGTATACACTCCGTGGGCTGCAGGCTTGCCATCTCTGTACAGCGCTTGTTTCACTCCTGTAGCGCAGCAGTTTAGTGTTTACAGACTTAAGCGCATGTGCATTCTAGACCGGAATACACACGGAGCCTGTCCCGCTGCCAGCAGCTTCAGCCTACCCATTTTGTATGAGCGCCAGCGTGTTCCCCCTTTCTCTGAAATAGATCACGGTTTGTAATGACTCAATATAACATGAATTTCACTGTTTGTATTGAAGAACTAAAATGAATTAACTTTTTGATGCTATTCTAGGGAGAAGCACCTGTACATAAAGTGCAGCACAGATTCATCTCAACTAAAACCCGAGAGCACGGCCTCACTACTGAGCATGTACATAAAGTGCAGCACAGATTCATCTCAACTAAAAGCGGAGATCCTTACATCAGGAGCAGAACAGACATTTATAGGACATTTCATAACTTTCCCAAATTATTTTCAAAACATTTACAGCACATCCTGCATCGTACTACTGTACCCAATGCATTATCATCCCCTAAACCATTGGAGAAAGGAACTTCCAGAAATTTTCGAGCGCTGTGTCTCTAGTCCACAGGATAGGAGATAACATATGATTTTGGGGGACCTCCTTTAAATAGTACAAAATTAGAAAATTCGCGCCACTGACACAGATAACCACAGAATTACTGCTACCATCTGACTAGACAAATATTTGTATATGCAGCAATTTATTGACTGGGCTTAGCCACACATTTGCTGTTGGAAACATCAGTGTAAAGGCCCAGTCTCACTTAGCGAGATCGCTAGCGAGATCGCTGCTGAGTCACAAGTTTTGTGACGCAACAGCGACCTCAGTAGCGATCTCGCTATGTTTGACACGTACCAGCGACCCGGCCCCTGCTGCGAGATCGCTGGTCGTGTCGGAATGGCCTGGGCCGTTTTTTGATCGTTGAGGTCCCGCTGACATCGCTGAATCGGTGTGTGTGACACCGATCCAGCGATGTCTTCACTGGTAACCAGGGTAAACATCAGGTTACTAAGCGCAGGGCCGCGCTTAGTAACCCGATGTTTACCCTGGTTACCATCGTAAATGTAAAAAAAAAAAAAAACAGTACATACTCACCATCTGATGTCCGTCAGGTCCCTTGCCGTCTGCTTCCTGCTCTGACTGAGCGCCGCAAAGTGAAAGTGAAAGTACAGCACAGCGGTGACGTCACCGCTGTGCTCTGCTCTCACTGTACGGCGGCACTCAGTCAGAGCAGGAAGCAGACGGCAAGGGACCTGACGGACATCAGATGGTGAGTATGTACTGTTTGGTTTTTTTTACATTTACGCTGGTAACCAGGGTAAACATCAGGTTACTAAGCGCGGCCCTGCGCTTAGTAACCCGATGTTTACCCTGGTTACCCGGGTGCTGCAGGGGGACTTCGGCATCGTTGAAGACAGTTTCAACGATGCCGAAGTCGTTCCCCTGATCATTGGTCGCTGGAGAGAGCTGTCTGTGTGACAGCTCCCCAGCGACAAAACAGCGACGCTGCAGCGATCAGCATCGTTGTCTGTATCGCTGCAGCGTCGCTGTGTGTGACGGGGCCTTAAGTGTAAAGATTAGAGTAATATGTTAGAATTAAAGGTACCTGCACACGAAACGACTTTGTAACGATATCGCTAGCGATCCGTGACGTTGCAGCATCCTGGCTAGCGATATCGTTTAGTTTGACACGCAGCAGCGATCAGGATCCTGCTGTGATGTCGCTGGTCGCTGAATAAAGTTCAGAACTTTATTTGGTCGTCCGATCGCCGTGTATCGTTGTGTTTGACAGCAAAAGCAACGATACCAGCGATAATTTACACTGGTAACCAGAGTAAACATCGGGTTACTAAGCGCAGGGCCGCGCTTAGTAACCCGATGTTTACCCTGGTTACCAGCGTAAAATGTAAAAAAAACAAACAGTACATACTTACATGCGTCCCTCGCCGTCCGCTTCCCACACTGACTGAGCGCCGCAAAGTGAAAGTGAAAGCACAGCGGTGACGTCACCGCTGTGCCCTGCTACTGCCGGCGCTCACACAGTGCAGGAAGCGGACGCCGGGGGACGCATGTAAGTATGTACTGTTTGGTTTTTTTACATTTTACGCTGGTAACCAGGGTAAACATCGGGTTACTAAGCGCGGCCCTGCACTTAGCAACCCGATGTTTACCCTGGTTACCCGGGGACCTCGGCATCGTTGGTCGCTGGAGAGCTGTCTGTGTGACAGCTCACCAGCGACCAAACAGCGACGCTGCAGCGATCGGCATCGTTGTCGCTATCGCTGCAGCGTCGCTTCGTGTGAAGGTACCTTAAGGCATACTCGCTTTGAAAACAAATTCAAATGGTTCTAGTTTCTTCAATCTATGCTCAAATACTAGATTTACCGGTAATCACATATTCACAAGCGGCCCTCCCTCTGGAGGACCAAGCACATTTCTAGTTTACATGGACAGTCCATGTGCGATGAGAGATAGATAGATCTATACACACACAGCTCAAAAAAATAAAGGGCACGCAAACAACACAATGTAACTTCAAGTCAATCACACTTCTGTGAAATCAACCTGTCCACTTATGAAGCAACACTAAGAATCAATTTCTCCTGCTATTGTGCAAATTGAACAGAAAAAAAGGTACAAACAATAGGCAATTAGCAAGACAATCCCTATGAAAGGAGCAGTTCTGCAGGGGGTGACCACAGATCATTTCTCTGTTCTCATTTTTTTTGTCAGTTTTGGTCTCTTTTGCATTTTGTCATTGCTCTCACTCCTAGAGGTACTATACAGTTGATGCGGTGTCTACTACTCACAGAAGTTGCTCAGGTAGTGCAGCTCATACAGGAAGGCACATCAATGTGAGCTGTGGCAAGAAGAGTAACTGTCTGTAAGCAATGTGTCCAGAGCATGGAACAGATACCAGGAGACAGGCCAGTACACCAGGAGAAGTGGAGGGGGCCGTAGGAAGGCAACAACCCAGCAGCAAGATCCCTACCTCTTACTTTATGCAAGGAGGAACAGGAGGAGCAGTGCCAGAGCCCTGCAAAATGATGTCCATCAGGCCACTATTATCCATGTGTCTGCTCAAATTGTCAGAAATAGACTACATGAGGGTGGTATGAGGGCCAGACATCCACAAGTGGGTGTTGTGCTTACAGCTCAACACCATGCAGGGCGATTGGCATTTGCCAGAGAACACCAAGACTGGTAAATATGACATTGGCGCCCTGTGCTTTTCACAGATGAGAGCAGGTTCACAATGAGCACATGACAGTATGGAGAAACCATGGAGAATGTTCTGTTGCCTGCAACATCCTCCAGCATGACCGGTTTGGCAGTGAGTCAGTAATGGTGTGGGATGAATTTCTTTGAAGGGCCACACACCCCTCCATGTGCTAGCCAGAGGTACCCTGACTGCCTTTAGATACCAGAATGAAATCCTCAGATCCATTATGAGACCTTATGCTGGTGTGGTTGGCCCTGGGTTCCTTCTGATGCATGACAAGGCTAAGCCTCATGTGGCTTAAGTGTGTCTGCAGTTCCTGCAAGATAAAGGCATTGATGCTATGGACTGGCCCTCCCGTTCTCCAGACGCGAATCCAATGGAGTATATCTGAGACATCAAGTCTCCTTCCATCCACCAACAGACCACAGACTGTCCAGGAGTTGACTGATACTTTAGTCCAGGTCTGGGAACAGATCCATGCCTCAGGAGACCATCCGCCGCCTCATCAGGAGCATGCCCAGGCGTTGTAGGCAGGTCATACAGGCAAATGGAGGCCACACACACTACTGAGCATCATTTCCTTGTCTTGAGGTATTTCCACTGAAGTTGGATCAGCCTGTAACTTCATTTTCCACTTTGATCTTGAGTATCATTCCAAATCCAGACCTCCATGGGATATTAATTTTGATTTACATTGATCATTTTTATGTTTTTTGTTCTCAACGCATTCCATTATGTAATGAATAAAGATTTGCAACTGGAATATTTCATTCAGAGATATCTAGCATGTGGTATTTTAGTGTTCCCTTTATTTTTTTTGAGCAGTGTATATATAGCAGCAGAAAACCTAACTCAAATGTTGTGTTGTAATTTGTACATAGTCCCAGTTTCTTATAGCAGTTGCAAAAAGAAAAAAAGAAATGTAACCTGTGCTCTATTAGGGCACTAAAACATCAAGTACACAATTTCACCTTACATACACAAAAAAAAAAAAGAATTTAAAACGTGTGTGTTGAGTCTGCAAATAATTGTAAAAGTGTGATAACACTGTTCAATGCCATAAATCAAGGCCATTTATACACCATTATACTCAAGGTCACTATAAAGAAGTTTGCTTACATGATGGGCGCCCTGCCATCGCGATTACATGCTGTTATTACTTCATTTATTATAATATATGTCACACAATACATTACCACAGTATCATCCAAGGTCCATTTCACACTTTGCAGTGTCACCTTAGTTTACGTGTGGTCACCCACATTTGGCAGAAATGTTCATAGTATGGCTTCTATGGAACATCGCATCGCAGTACCATGTATAATCTAGCAATCACTGCTTTTCTGCAAGCAATTTAAAGTTTTATTCTCAACTCGTGTCCTGAGTAGCACACAGCGTTCCAGTTTCTTCACCTCTTTGTTGCTGGAGGTGGGCACTCATCTTTGAGTAACAGTTTTGGTTCAGTAGATGCACCCTACTTCTGATCTTTGGGTACTGTCACACAGTGCAACTTTCCAACGATCACGACCAGCGATACGACCTGGCCGTGATCGTTGGAAAGTCGTTGTGTGGTCGCTGGAGAGCTGTCACACAGACCGCTCTGCAGCGACCAACGATGCCGAGGGCCCCGGGTAACCATCGGGTTACTAAGCGCAGGGCCGCGCTTAGTAACCCGATGTTTACCCTGGTTACCAGCGTAAAAGTAAAAAAAAAAAAACCGTACATACTTACATTCCGGTGTCCTTCAGGTCCCTTGCCGTCTGCTTCCCGCTCTGACTGAGTGCCGCCGTAACGTGAAAGCACAGCACAGCGGTGACGTCACCGCTGTGCTCTGCTCCGGCCGGCAGTCAGTCAGAGCGGGAAGCAGACGGCAAGGGACCTGAAGGACACCGGAATGTAAGTATGTACGTTTTTTTTTTTTGTACTTTTACGCTGGTAACCACGGTAAAAATCGGGTTACTAAGCGCGGCCCTGCGCTTAGTAACCCGATGTTTACCCTGGTTACAAGCGAACGCATCGCTGGATCGCTGTCACACACAACGATCCAGCGATGACAGCGGGAGATCCAGCGACGAAATAAAGTTCCAAACGATCTGCTACGACGTACGATTCTCAGCGGGGTCCCTGATCGCCGCTGCGTGTCAGACACAGCGATATCGTATGGATATCGCTGGAACGTCACAGATCGTACCGTCGTAGCGACCAAAGTGCCACTGTGTGACAGTACCCTTATGCTACTTGTAGCACACTCATGTACATCAATGCATGTTTTAAAGTCTACACTGTCATCACTATATTTGCATATAAAGCTAACAGGGACTTTGAACAAGCATAGGGCTCAGATGAAAAGGAGAACTGTTCAGGAAATTGCCCATGGTGATAGCAGTGCTTTGTGTTTGTGCAAGACTGATAGCAGCTCAGTCAGGAGCTGAGAGGCAGGGGAGTCAGCTAACTGCTATATAAAAAAAATAATAATCAATGGACTGGGATGAGGTGGCTAGGATTTCATGAGTTAACTCCTCAGCCTGGATTTTAACTTCTGGGCACACATGGCTAGTCCCTGGTGGTCGTTCTCCTCAGCAATCAGCTGTAAGGTAATATAAAATCCCACATAGCAGGAGAAGATACAGAAAGCAAGTCAATAGAAACTTGCTTATTTTAATGCTTATTTTAAGTTCATAACATGAGAATACCCCTTTATTAGGCAATATGCGTACTGCTGATTTTTTTCCCCTGTGTCCTACTGCTGATCTCTGTTGCTACCGTACTATCGGCCCTGGTGACGTTTTACCTGTAGTCATGTATAAAGCTCTGCAGCATGAATACAGATGCTTCCATCCTTACCTTTCCATAAGATCAATAAAACCTGAGAAATGTGATGTAAGATTACTAGCTTTAAAAAAAAAACAATGAATAAGATCTTGCAATATTCTGTCATGAGATGTATATCATAGGTTTATATTCTGATTGCACCCTGTCGTGGGTTTATGTTAGCATCCCTCTGTTCTGCAGGAAAATGGGCTGTAAGCCAGAGGAGTGTCAAATCTTTACTCCACACTCCCCATAGAGAACATGAATGCTCGGCCTATGACACACATGAATGCTCGGCCTATGACACACATGAATGCTCGGCCTATGACACACATGAATGCTCGGCCTATGACACACATGAATGCTCGGCCTATGACACACATGAATGCTCGGCCTATGACACACATGAATGCTCGGCCTATGACACACATGAATGCTCGGCCTATGACACACATGAATGCTCGGCCTATGACACACATGAATGCTCGGCCTATGACACACATGAATGCTCGGCCTATGACACACATGAATGCACGGCCTATGACACACATGAATGCTCGGCCTATGACACACATGAATGCTCGGCCTATGACACACATGAATGCTCGGCCTATGACACACATGAATGCTCGGCCTATGACACACATGAATGCTCGGCCTATGACACACATGAATGCTCGGCCTATGACACACATGAATGCTCGGCCTATGACACACATGAATGCTCGGCCTATGACACAAATGCTCGGCCTATGACACACATGAATGCTCGGCCTATGACACACATGAATGCTCGGCCTATGACACATGAATGCTCGGCCTATGACACACATGAATGCTCGGCCTATGACACACATGAATGCTCGGCCTATGACACACATGAATGCTCGGCCTATGACACACATGAATGCTCGGCCTATGACACACATGAATGCTCGGCCTATGACACACATGAATGCTCGGCCTATGACACACATGAATGCTCGGCCTATGACACACATGAATGCTCGGCCTATGACACACATGAATGCTCGGCCTATGACACACATACACACATGAATGCTCGGCCTATGACACACATACACACATGAATGCTCGGCCTATGACACACATGAATGCTCGGCCTATGACACACATGAATGCTCGGCCTATGACACACATGAATGCTCGGCCTATGACACACATGAATGCTCGGCCTATGACACACATGAATGCTCGGCCTATGACACACATGAATGCTCGGCCTATGACACATGAATGCTCGGCCTATGACACACATACACACATGAATGCTCGGCCTATGACACACATACACACATGAATGCTCGGCCTATGACACACATGAATGCTCGGCCTATGACACACATGAATGCTCGGCCTATGACACACATGAATGCTCGGCCTATGACACACATGAATGCTCGGCCTATGACACACATGAATGCTCGGCCTATGACACACACGAATGCTCGGCCTATGACACACACGAATGCTCGGCCTATGACACACACGAATGCTCGGCCTATGACACACACGAATGCTCGGCCTATGACACACATGAATGCTCGGCCTATGACACACATGAATGCTCGGCCTATGACACACATGAATGCTCGGCCTATGACACACATGAATGCTCGGCCTATGACACACATGAATGCTCGGCCTATGACACACATGAATGCTCGGCCTATGACAAACATGGGGGAGTGGGGAGAGATTGCCATTATTCTAATACTCTCTAAGGTGTATGGGAATCTTTACTCCAGAGGGGGAAGAAAAAAGGAAAGTGGAGCTCAAGATCAGATCCTGAAGATCCAGTTTTGAAGGGTTGTCCCCAAGGCACTGCATAAAATGTGTACCTAACTGCCAGACCAGTGCTACTTCCCCGCTCGTAGCCATGTGTCCTACAACGATTGCATGACATAATATCATGTGAGCACTGCAGCCTACCAGCATAAATTGATCGGCTGCAGCCGTCACTATTCCATCGGAGCAGACATGCCCCTGACAGATTAGTGAAGACTGACCGGTTGCAGGGGTCACGTGACATTATGTCCACAGAGCTCAAAGCAGAGAAGTTGCATTGGTCTGGGAGGTTAACATGTTATTTAATTCTATGCAGCACTTTTGGGACATTCATAAGGGAGCAGTGGATGACCTCCCTTTCAATCAATTCTCAGCAGCGGACGCTACGGCTGCAGGGGGGATGTAGCTAAACATGCTGGATATTGCCCTCTACTCTAGCTCATAGCATTATTTTTTTGGCCTTTTTCCTATTTACAACGTGCGACAGAAATGGGATGTCCACGTGGAAAAAGCCCTCAAAGGGATCCAGCACAGCTCATACCCAATAACAGCACTTTTAATAGAACAGACAATACACAGCTCTGGCAAAATTTAAGAGACCATTGCAAAATGTTCAGTTTGTCTGATTTTGCTCTTTATAGGTACATTTTTGAGTAAAATTTAAAATGTTCTTTTATTCTAAAAACTACCGACAACATGTCTCCAAAGTTCCAAACAATAAATTTTTTATTTATTTTCTGAAAATGAGAAATGGTCAACATAACAAAAATGCATTGCTTGCAGACCTCAAATAACGCAAAAAAACAAAACAAAAAAAAAAAAAAGTTCATAATCATTTAGAAACAACAATACTAATGTTTTAACTCAGGAAGAGTTCAGAAATCAATATTTTGTGGATTTTTAATCACAGCTTTCCTGCATCTTGGCATGCTTTCCACCAGTCTTTCACACTGCTTTTGGGTGACCTTATGGCACTCCTGGTACAAAAATGTAAGCAGCTCTTCTTTGGAATGTAATTAAGAAGAAGATGGATAGTCACAAGCCATCAAACAGAGGTTGTCAATGGGGTTCAGGTCTGGAGGTTGGGCTGGCCATGACAGGGATTTCATGTGGTGGTCCTTCATCCACACCATGATTGACCTAGCTGTGTGGCATGGCGCATTCTCCTGATGGAAGAACCAGTCCCAAGAGTTGGGGAACATTGCCTGAGCAGAAGGAATCAACTGTTTTTCCAGGATAACCTTGTATGCAGCTTGATTCATACGTCCTTCGCAAAGGACAACCTGTTCAATTCCAGCCTTGCTGAAGCATCCCCAGATCATCACCGATCCTCCATCAAATTTCACAGTGGGTGCAAGACACTGTGGCTTGTACGCCTCTCCAGGTCTACGTCTAACCATTAGACGACAAGCTGTTGATCTGGGGATGCATTGAAAAAAAATATATTTGAAAAAAAATATATAAATGTAAAAACGGATCTAGGAAGAGAAACCTGTAGACAAAGTTACCTCAGATATGCAGGAACAGCTCCAAGCCACCACATGAGGCCATAATAGGCACAGAAACCCAGAGATCATGGGTGTGGGGAAAGACCCCACGCAATCGCTGCTTGTAACAGCATCATCAGGAGAAGTATATGTGGCGTATACATGGAGAAGGATTTGTACGATAAGTAGGGCACAGCTCATCAGATATAGATAAGCAATGGAAACCGGAATGGGGCAAACTAGGATTGAGATTTCCCAATCTGACAAATCCCTTATATTATCAGCTCATATAAAGGAATGCTGCTCACTTAAGAACAGAAAAAAGGTCCTTTACTAAATCAATTTATTTAAATCTAAAAAGTCCAAAAATTTGCAAATGAATTTGTAGAAATGCTCAATTGCATTTCTTTTGTTGAGACAGGACCAGAAATAAACAGTGGGGATCAGGCAACCATGGGGATGAGAACTTTTAAAGGCTCTGTTGCCACAGAACACATTTACGGTGGACCTCCGGCAGCAGACGTCCGGCAGTGATATCGGCATTTACCACAGCAGGTACCCTTGTGAAAAAGGTGCAGAGAAGCCGCACATTTCAGTCTTCGCATGGCAATGTGTGAGCCTCGCACCCATGCCCCCAGCAGATATTGACATGCTGCAGATCTTAAGACCGCAGCTCTTGTTGATTTACGCTGCGGATGCATTTCGCACTTTGGGTTTGAGATTTCTTGCAATGTCTTGCACTATGCTGGCACTGTAGAACACAGCAGAAAAACAGGTGTGTTTTCCCTCCGTGGGAACTTGACCTAATAATTACTTCTTATGTATGCTGTTTTTATAGTATATATTTAGCTCTCCAATGTCCATGTGTCGGAAAGAGAAGTAGACCAACAAAATAACTAAACCCATGTTCACACACAGTGTATAGTACATGTTTAGTGCGTGTGCCAAACTTAAGCTCAGGGCTCAATTTACCCAACATATTCCAAAAAAGGGGCACAATGAAAAACGAGGTCATAGCAGTTCATAATTTTTGACGACTGACATGCAGAAAAGGTTTGATCATTTTGGGCATACTCCATCAGCATCTCATGGTTAAGTGGTCACTATGAAAGAAGAGCCCCAGTTAAAAGGATTTATACCAATATGTATCCCCTATCCACACAACGACTGCAGAGTGCCGAACATACACATTATACCCTTACAACAGGGGCTTCTTTGGTATACGGATGGGGGTATACTGAAGAATGTAGTCAACTAAAGCTTTTCTGTACAAATTATTCCACAAAGATGGAATGCCACTGTATGGTATAGAGTGCCATGAGCCAGGGCTTTAGGACTGGTGCTTACACCTAAATGCTGACCCAAGTCCGCAAGCTGAAACCGCATGGACTAGGGATTGTCATCAAACAGGCTTCTCCGTGCAGCTGCGGAGCCAAATAGCTGATCATCCGGAGCGATCCAGAAAGCAGGGTTCCCTCTGCAGCTTATTCGATAAGTGCTATAGCTGGCCGAATAAGCCCTGACCTGATCAAATGCGCTCATCTCTAGCACCTAATACAGTCAGGTCCAAAAATATTTGAACAGTGACAAAAGTTTTGGCATTTTAGCTGTTACAAAAACATATTCAAGATACAGAAATATAATCAATATAGGCTTAAAGTGAAGATACACAGCTTTAATTTGGGGTATTCACATCCTAATTGGAGTAAGGGTTTAGAAATGACAGCTCTTTAATACGTAGCTGCCTCTTTTAAAAGGGACCAAACGCAATTGGACAAATCTCAAAAACTCTTTAATGGGCTGCATGGGTTATTCCCTCATGAATCCATCATCAATTAAGTGGTAAAAGGTCTGGAGATGACTCCAGGTGTGACATTTGCATTTGGAAGTTGTTGCTGTGAACCCACAACATGCAGTCAAAGGAGGTCTCAATGTTAGAGAAACAGACAATAGAAAACAAAACAAGGAATCCATCAGAGAGACAGCAGAAATATTACCAGTGGCCAAATCAGCTGTTTGGTACATTCTGCAAAATTAAAAAAAAAAACGCACTGGTGAGTTTGGAAACTCAAAACGGCCTGGATGTCCACAGAAGCCAACAGTGGTGGATGATTGCAAAATCCACCCAAGTGAAGAACACTCTCCAGGAAATAGGAGTTTCAGATCACCACAAGGTATAAACCATTAATCAGCCTTAGGCCGGGATCACACATACGCGAGATACGGCCGAGTCTCGCAGGTGAAATCCCTCCTCTGGCGCCGGCACTGCGGAACGGAGTGTGCAGCCGCACAGCAATACATGGAGCTGCACGCTCCGCTCCCAAGTGCCGGCACCAGAGGAGGGATTTCATCTGCGAGACTCGGCCGTATCTCGCGTATGTGTGATCCCGGCCTTAAAAATAGAAAAGGTCACAATATACTTCGCCAAAAAACATCTAAAGAAGCCAGCCCAGATCTGGAAAAGCATTCTATGAACAGATGAAACTAAGATCGAGCTGTATCAGAATGATGGGAAGAAGAAAGCATGGAGAATGCTTTCAAAGACTCATGATCCCAAGAACACCACATCCTCTAAAACATGGTGGAGGCAGTGTGTTAGCATGGGCACACATGGCTTCCAATGGCACTGGGTCCCTGGTGTCTATTGATGTGACTGAAGACAGAAGCAGCCGGATGGATTCAGCCAAATGTAACAAGGTTGATTGCATGGTGCTTCACAGTACAGATGGACAATGACCCAAAAATACTGTGAACGATAGCCAAGAGTTTAAGGCACAAAAGTGGAATATTCTGCAATGGCCGAGACAATCACCAGAAATCAACCCTATTGAGCAGCATTTCACATGCTTAAGACAAAATTTAAGCAGAAAGACCCACAAACAAGTAACAACTGAAGTTAGCTGCAGGAAAGACCTGATAAAGCATCACAAAGGAGGAAACCCAAGTTTTTGGAGACGTCCACGGCTTCCAGACAGTCATTACCTGCAAAGTCTCTACAAAGGTATTAAAAATGAACATTTTATTTATGGCAAAATTTAATTTGTCCAATTACTTTTCAGCTCCTGAATAAGGAGGCTTGGTAGAAAAATGACTGCAATTCCTTAACATTTCACAGGATATTTGTATTCAACCCCTTTAATTAAACCCAAAAGTCTGCACTTCAATTGCAACTCAGTGGGTTCATTTAAAGTCCAAAATTGTGTCATGCAGAACCCAAATCACCAAGATTCGGCCACTGATCAGTTAGTAATTAGAGTAGATACAGTCTTAATTCAAGAGTTTTAGTTTTACAGGTTTTCCCTACCTATATAATACATATGCTACAATTGACCCAATATTCATAACAAATACAAGATACCGCTGGTTGTGGGTAGAAAGTACCTTTTATTACATGCTTAACACTGTACAATTTATATGTACTATATGCTATGTTTCATAATCTTAAATGTAAATTGTATGTAATGCAACTTATTTTGTTACTAATAAACGAATAAAAAAAAAAAAAAAAAAAAGATTCGGCCACTGAACAATTATTTCTGGACCTGACTGTATAGCAGAAGAATGAGCTGCCTGCATGGATATAAAGTGGACGCTTCCTTACATGGACTCTCTCAATTATAGTTTATGGGAGTTGTGAAATGGTGGGCTGTTACACCCAGAATCCTCGAGGGGAGGGATAACATGCCTGCATGGCATCGACCCCTCTAGAGTGCTAGCTGGGGAAGGAGAGGACCCCATTCTCCTGAGAGGCTGAAGTCCTGAATGTGGACCTCGGACACTTATTGCACATACGCTTTGCATGCTATAGATATCTCAGGAGGTATTATCCCTTTAAAAAGTCACATTTTAAATTATTTGGTCAGGATTAGAGAGTTATAAAACTTTGGGGTACAGATTATGGCAGTTTTGGGTCAGCTCAGCACCTGGGTCTCACGCAGCTGCCGGGGATTGTTCTGTAGAGCCCTCAGAAAAGGAGACAGGTGCTGACCCATCACTGCCATCTTCTGTACTCCTGTATGAGAACATTCTGAAATTTACACATCTTGAAGCAGACAAACTGTGATGTGAAGACAATTCCCGGTCCATACTGACTTTCACCCGACAAGAAACAAGATAACATAAGAGAGGAAGGAAGGACACAGACCAGCAACATGCAGATCATAGGTGGAGATGCCCTGGAAACCTTGACCCCAGCATTGCGGACCTGTTCTCCCTTTCAGAAATGATTCTCATTCCACTTTTACAGAGTTCACCTGCTGCAGCAATGAACGCTAAATGCCACTTAGGTAAAACCAGCAGAACAACCAGAAACTGGTTTTACTGGTGAGGAGGAGGAAATTGTCACCTATTGGAAGGAACATGGAGCTTCTTACAAAATATTTCTCAGGTATGTTGACTTCTACCATGTAAGCCACCTGTTGAAACATGAGACTGGCTCTAGATCTGCGGAGACGAGCAGTGGATTCCTTGCCAAGATCCGGATCAATGACGAGCGCATTCGTTTCACTACAATTTGTGTCATGTCGTGTCCTACATCACACGCTCTGCATAAATTTACATGTATTATGTGAGGGGAACTGGATCTGACATTCACAACAAACTAGACTGCATCCTTCACACATTGAGTGCGAGTTTCACAGAGATGACAGGGTTAATAATACAAGGCAAGTGTGTCCTTTGTCTTTTAAGGATGTCCCTAAAGTTCACTGACAAGAAAGCACATAACTACAGAGAACATTGCTGACCCTGCATTCCCCTTTCTATACGACTCATATGAAACCACGTGATTTCAGGTTACAGTTGTGGCCAAAAGTATTGACACCCCTGCAATTCTGTCAGATAATACTCAGTTTCTTCCTGAAAATGATTGCAAACACAAATTCTTTGGTATTATTATCTTCATTTAATTTGTCTTAAATGAAAAAAACACAAAAGAGAATGAAGCAAAAAGCAAAACATTGATCATTTCACACAAAACTCCAAAAATGGGCCAGACAAAAGTATTGGCACCCTCAGCCTAATACTTGGTTGCACACACAACCTTTAGCCAAAATAACTGCGACCAACCGCTTCCGGTAACCATCAATGAGTTTCTTACAATGCTCTGCTGGAATTTTAGACCATTCTTCTTTGGCAAACTGCTCCAGGTCCCTGACATTTGAAGGGTGCCTTCTCCAAACTGCCATTTTTAGATCTCACCACAGGTGTTCTATGGGATTCAGGTCTGGACTCATTGCTGGCCACCTTGGAAGTCTCCAGTGCTTTCTCTCAAACCATTTTCTAGTGCTTTTTGAAGTGTGTTTTGGGTCATTATCCTGCTGGAAGACCTCTGAGGGAGACCCAGCTTTCTCACACTGGGCCCTACATTATGCTGCAAAATTTGTTGGTAGTCTTCAGGCTTCTTAATGCCATGCACACGGTCAAGCAGTCCAGTGCCAGAGGCAGCAAAGCAACTCCAAAACATCAGGGAACCTCCGCCGTGTTTGACTGTGGGGACCGTGTTCTTTTCTTTGAATGCCTCTTTTCTTCTCCTGTATACTCTATGTTGATGCCTTTGCCCAAAAAGCTCCACTTTTGTCTCATCTGACCAGAGAACATTCTTCCAAAACGTTTTAGGCATTTTCAGGTAAGTTTTGGCAAACTCCAGCCTGGCTTTTTTATGTCTCTGGGTAAGAAGTGGGGTCTTCCTGGGTCTCCTACCATACAGTCCCTTTTCATTCAGACGTCGACGGATAGTACGGGTTGACACTGTTGTACCCTCGGACTGCAGGGCAGCTTGAACTTGTTTGGATGTTAGTTGAGGTTCTTTATCCAACATCCGCACAATCTTGCGTTGAAATCTCTTGTCAATTTTTCTTTTCCGTCCACATCTAGGGAGGTTAGCCACAGTGCCATGGGCTTTAAACTTCTTGATGACACTGCGCACGGTAGACACAGGAACATTCAGGTCTTTGGAGATGGACTTGTAGCCTTGAGATTGCTCATGCTTCCTCACAATTTGGTTTCTCGAGTCCTCAGACAGTTCTTTGGTCTTCTTTCTTTTCTCCATGCTCAATGTGGTACACACAAGGACACAGGACAGAGGTTGAGTCAACTTTAATCCATGTCAACTGGCTGCAAGTGTGATTTAGTTATTGCCAACACCTGTTAGGCGCCACAGGTAAGTTAGGGTATGTGTCCACGTTCAGGATTGCATCAGGATTTGGCCAGGATTTTTCCATCAGTATTTGTAAGCCAAAACCAGGAGTGGGTGATAAATGCAAAAGTGGAGCATATGTTTCTATTATACTTTTCCTCTAATTGTTCCACTCCTGGTTTTGGCCACAAATACAGATGAAAAATCCTGGCCAAATCCTGATGCAATCCTGAACGTGGACACATACCCTTACAGGTGCTGTTAATTACACAAATTAGAGAAGCATCACATGATTTTTCGAACAGTGCCACTTTTGTCCAACCCCTTTTTTATGTTTGGTGTGGAATTATATCCAATTTGGCTTTAGGACAATTCTTTTTGTGTTTTTTCATTTAAGACAAATTAAATGAAGATAATACCAAAGAATTTGTGTTTGCAATCATTTTCAGGAAGAAACTGAGTATTATCTGACAGAATTGCAGGGGTGTCAATGCTTTTGGCCACAACTGTATGGATTTGGAATAGATTTTCCTACAAGTATCGGAGAACCAGTATCCGGACTGAGCTGGGAGTTTCACATGACCAATTAGATAAACAGCCCCACCCTAGTACACAGGCCGTGTCTGGTATTGCAGTCAATGTACCTAAATCATAATGAGATGAGGTACCCCACACAACCCATGGACAAGGGCGGAGATGATTTTCTATTCTCATACAACCCTATAAGCCAGTCTCACACATCCATGTTTCATGGTCCAAGACGAGAACTATAGGAAACATTAAGCTGCCGGCTGGACCCCAGGTTTTTTTTTAATCTATGGTATTTGTGCCAGTAACACGTTTAGACTGTAGGTCGGGAGCGGTCACAAAAAGTGTGATGTCAATGAGGCCATAAACAGTAAAACAGCAACCTCACACAGCGCTCTTGTTGGACAACTCAGTACAAGTGGTGGTGACATCAGTAGATCTACTCATCATTTTGTGTAGCTGCAAGAAAATGCTCCCAAGTGAGAACAGAAGTAGTGAGGCCACAATAAATCAGCAAAATTCCGGAGTAAAACTTCAAAGTCTTTGCGTGGCTCAAAGTTTATTATAAATATGTTGTGACTTTTGGCTTTTTACGCCAGTCCCTGCAAGAGCCTGCTTTTTCAAAATTGGGTAGAGGTTGGGTGGAAACAGGCTTGGCCAAGCACACCTGACAAATTCATCTTAATTTACTACACAGAAATGTATTCCAGCCCACGGTGGCGGTGCAGCTCTGGTCGTAGCGTACTGCAGTAGAAAGATGCGCCAAACTCACTAAAGAGGCACATGTCTCTTAATGAACTTAGTGCTCCTCACCCCACCGATCCCTTCATAAAGCCTGGTATGCAAAGCACAAGCCATCGCAACATTGGAACTGCTGTGTAGAAATATTTTAACTCCAGGCTCGTGCAGACGACTGTAAAACTGGGATGAGCACCATCTGTCCCCATGTTATACAGTGAGGCCGTGTACATGTCTGATTTTTTCCTCGGATGCACTACTTGCCTCAGATAATTGGGTCACACTCGGCCATTCAAGTCTACGGGTCCATGGAAAACATTGGACCGCACTCTGATGACTACAGAGTGTGATCCAATTCTCAGAGACTGAATGGAAAAGGTGGAGAAAAATTTTTTTGCTTCACCACTGGGGGGAAAAAAACAAACAAAAAAAAATCTGATCATCCTCTAATCAGAGCCTGATCCAAAGGAGAAGCGAAAAAAAACAACAACAACAAAAAAAAACGGTCCGATTAGGGTGATCATAGAAGACCAGTCGTGTGACCCTAGCCTTAAAAGGGTTGTGTGGATTTGGGACACAAGTCTGTCCTTTGTGACTGCAGACTGCCACACTGCAAGTGGTCACCGTTCCCCGGTATTCCCTGTGAGCGAGCGGTCACCGTTCCCCGGTATTCCCTGTGTGAGAGAGCGGTCACCATTCCTCGATATTCCCAGTGCGAGTGAGCAGTCGCCATTCCTCGATATTCCCAGTGCAAGCGAGAGGTCACCATTCCCCGGTATTCCCTGTGCGAGAGAGCGGTCACCATTCCTCGATATTCCCAGTGCGAGCGAGCAGTCGCCATTCCTCGATATTCCCAGTGCAAGCGAGCGGTCACGTTACCGTATGCATCATGCACTTTGCCAACTACGTGCATTCGGCTTCTCTCAATAGAAGGGATTGGTTCAGCAGCTGTTTGTCTGGACAACTCCTTTAACGTCTCTTTCTCATTTCCATGAGCTCAGGCCCCTGTGAAGCAGCGTCCTAAACCTCCGACTCCACAGCTCTGGCAATTTCATCCACCAATCTCCTCCGATCACATCATGTGTCACACACAAACCCTAAGGGCCTGCACCAGTCCACAGGACTATGAATACACAGAAATGCGGAGACGAGTCCGGATGAGATAGATGGAAGCCAAGACGATCCTGACTTATCCCAGATACACACAGATCATCAGACCTCCCCGGTATCCATAAATAGACGGGTCACTTCCAGAACAACATCCCAAATTAGACTCCGCACAGCGTGGTCCTGGGGGTTATTGACACCAGGAGGATGATGGCATCTCTACAGCCATCAGCAGCCGGCTCCATTGTGAGACGTAGCAGTGCCAGCATGCCTGGCATACACACGCACCCGGCAGACATGCACCCGCCACTACATCCTCTAGCTTTCAAGCTAAAATAGCCATTACAGCACTGCAAAGGCCAAAGGCTGCCGGCTTATCTATGTCAATAGGCCCAGCCCAGTAATGGCGCCAATAAATCTATTATGATGCTGCAGTAATCAGAGAAAGAACATAACGGCACTGGAGCGTAGGAAGCGCCTGACTCTTCATACCATGTGAGAACAACATCCACTGCTGCCAACCGTGTTACTGGCGCACACCGACTGCTGCCAACCGTGTTACCTGGCGCATACCTACTGCTGCCAACTGTGTTACCTGGCGCACATCCACTGCTGCCAACTGTGTTACCTGGCGCACATCCACTGCTGCCAACTGTGTTACCTGGCGCACATCCACTGCTGCCAACCGTGTTACCTGGCGCATACCTACTGCTGCCAACTGTGTTACCTGGCGCACATCCACTGCTGCCAACTGTGTTACCTGGCGCACATCCACTGCTGCCAACTGTGTTACCTGGCGCATACCTACTGCTGCCAACTGTGTTACCTGGCGCACATCCACTGCTGCCAACTGTGTTACCTGGCGCACACCCACTGCTGCCAACCGTGTTACCTGGTGCATACCTACTGCTGCCAACCGTGTTACCTGGTGCATACCTACTGCTGCCAACCGTGTTACCTGGTGCATACCTACTGCTGCCAACCGTGTTACCTGGCGCACACCCACTGCCAACCGTGTTACCTGGCACACATGGACTGAGGCAACCGTGTTACCTGGCACACACCGACTGCTGCCAACCGTGTTACCTGGCACACACCGACTGCTGCCAACCGTGTTACCTGGCGCATACCTACTGCTGCCAACTGTGTTACCTGGCGCACATCCACTGCTGCCAACTGTGTTACCTGGCGCACATCCACTGCTGCCAACCGTGTTACCTGGCGCATACCTACTGCTGCCAACTGTGTTACCTGGCGCACATCCACTGCTGCCAACTGTGTTACCTGGCGCACATCCACTGCTGCCAACTGTGTTACCTGGCGCACATCCACTGCTGCCAACCGTGTTACCTGGCGCATACCTACTGCTGCCAACTGTGTTACCTGGCGCACATCCACTGCTGCCAACTGTGTTACCTGGCGCACATCCACTGCTGCCAACTGTGTTACCTGGCGCATACCTACTGCTGCCAACTGTGTTACCTGGCGCACATCCACTGCTGCCAACTGTGTTACCTGGCGCACACCCACTGCTGCCAACCGTGTTACCTGGTGCATACCTACTGCTGCCAACCGTGTTACCTGGTGCATACCTACTGCTGCCAACCGTGTTACCTGGTGCATACCTACTGCTGCCAACCGTGTTACCTGGCACACATGGACTGAGGCAACCGTGTTACCTGGCACACACCGACTGCTGCCAACCGTGTTACCTGGCACACACCGACTGCTGCCAACCGTGTTACCTGGCACACACCGACTGCAGCAACCGTGTTACCTGGCGCATACCTACTGTAGCAACCGTGTTGCCTGGCGCACACCGACTGCAGCAACCGTGCTACCGGGCACACACCGACTGCAGCAACCGTGTTGCCTGGCGCACACCGACTGCAGCAACCGTGCTACCGGGCACACACCGACTGCAGCAACCGTGCTACCGGGCACACACCGACTGCAGCAACCGTGCTACCTGGCGCATACCTACTGCTGCCAACCGTGTTACCTGGCGCATACCTACTGCCGGACAGCAGATCATCGGCCCACTCTATGCCGCACCCCTCCAGCAGCCCCAACGTTCCCACAGGTCATGGCCTTCATGAAGCAATCTCCAGAAATCACCGCCCTTGCACCGCTATTCCAAGGGTGGACCTATTCTTTGTCCTAGTGTAGAGCTGCTGCACCCCACGTATCCGCCATCTCCTTACCTCTAAAGACAGGGCTCCCTGTAAGGGGATTTCACAGATGCAGGAAATACTTTTATCCGTGGGACAGAAAGGCTTTCAATAAATGAAATTTTCTCAGGCTGTAAGCCTATATTTCGAGGAGCCAAAAAAAGAGACAGAAGTCCAAAATTACGGTCAATGCTCAGCATGTATTCGCGTAAAACTGGCATTTCTTCAGCATCATAAATGGTTAAAAATTACAAACTGCTTGTAAAACCAAGCGACTGTGCAACTTACCCTACAACAATGGAGGGATTTTTAATGCAATTGTGCACTGCTCATTATCTAGCCACCGCCACAATACAGCTGTCTGTGAAGCAAAGAGCGCAGCGCTTACAAACCCTTCGCTATTCAGCTTGTAAGCGCTGCTCTGAAGCGGACTGGACCATTGGATTCGGACAGCTTCAATGCCCTTGCAATCCTCCGATGCTGCTGGGAGAGCGGGGAGAGCGAACTGTTTGGTCTAGCATCACAACCATGCCGCTAGTCCATAAGGAGTGTAACCCCCCGTCCTCCAAACAGAAGCAAAATTGCCTATTTACTGGCAGTTCATATTTCATGTAGTTTTACATTTATTTTCTACAATAAATGTGAGCAAAATAACAGAAACATTGTCACCAAATAGTCACAGTAATCATGTATCACCAACAGATTAACAAAAGAGTCAGACACCACTGAGCAGTGATCCTAGCGCACCCCACGCCCAACAAGCAAAGCTCCAATCATCCGCGAAGTAGATTTTTCTAGGAAAGACACCTCCTTATATCTCAGGCACTGATGGAAACTCAAAATCACAGGCAACTCAAGGTGGCTGTCTTAAGGGCTATGACCTATGTCTGAGCAGCCCAATCTACAAGCATAGCGCACACTGAGGCTGTGGGTCTGCCCTCAGTTCTTGGACAGATCTCAGACACCTTTGAAAATTTTGGAGGACAAAAAAAAAAAAAAGTCAGAATGCTGTTTACTTCCCCAAAAATGTAAACTCTGCACTTGATCACAGTGAGAATCTGGTATCCTGGCTTTTCGTTGATGAGAGTACATTGAAAGGCAAGTTAGGCAGATATTGGGCACCTGCTATTCAAGAGCTGGAGGAAATAAAATACGGGTGATGAAGTTTTTGTATGATACCAGGCAAAGGAAAAGCTAAGGGGCTAGTGATGTACAGGTCCTTCTCAAAAAATTAGCATATAGTGTTAAATTTCATTATTTACCATAATGTAATGATTACAATTAAACTTTCATATATTATAGATTCATTATCCACCAACTGAAATTTGTCAGGTCTTTTATTGTTTTAATACTGATGATTTTGGCATACAACTCCTGATAACCCAAAAAACCTGTCTCAATAAATTAGCATATTTCACCCGACCAATCAAATAAAAGTGTTTTTTAATACCAAACAAAAAAACCATCAAATAATAATGTTCAGTTATGCACTCAATACTTGGTCGGGAATCCTTTGGCAGAAATGACTGCTTCAATGCGGCGTGGCATGGAGGCAATCAGCCTGTGACACTGCTGAGATGTTATGGAGGCCCAGGATGCTTCAATAGCGGCCTTAAGCTCATCCAGAGTGTTGGGTCTTGCGTCTCTCAACTTTCTCTTCACAATATCCCACAGATTCTCTATGGGGTTCAGGTCAGGAGAGTTGGCAGGCCAATTGAGCACAGTAATACCATGGTCAGTAAACCATTTACCAGTGGTTTTGGCACTGTGAGCAGGTGCCAGGTCGTGCTGAAAAATGAAATCTTCATCTCCATAAAGCATTTCAGCCGAGGGAAGCATGAAGTGCTCCAAAATCTCCTGATAGCTAGCTGCATTGACCCTGCCCTTGATGAAACACAGTGGACCAACACCAGCAGCTGACATGGCACCCCACACCATCACTGACTGTGGGTACTTGACACTGGACTTCAGGCATTTTGGCATTTCCTTCTCCCCAGTCTTCCTCCAGACTCTGGCACCTTGATTTCCGAATGACATGCAAAATTTGCTTTCATCAGAAAAAAGTACTTGGGACCACTTAGCAACAGTCCAGTGCTGCTTCTCTGTAGCCCAGGTCAGGCGCTTCTGCCGCTGTTTATGGTTCAAAAGTGGCTTTACCTGGGGAATGCGGCACCTGTAGCCCATTTCCTGCACACGCCTGTGCACGGTGGCTCTGGATGTTTCCACACCAGACTCAGTCCACTGCTTCCTCAGGTTCCCCAAGGTCTGGAATCGGTCCTTCTCCACAATCTTCCTCAGGGTCCGGTCACCTCTTCTCGTTGTACAGCGTTTTCTGCCACATTGTTTCCTTCCAACAGACTTACCATTGAGGTGCCTTGATACAGCACTCTGGGAACAGCCTATTTGTTGAGAAATTTCTTTCTGGGTCTTACCCTCTCGCTTGAGGGTGTCAATGATGGCCTTCTTGACATCTGTCAGGTCGCTAGTCTTACCCATGATGGGGGTTTTGAGTAATGAACCAGGCAGGGAGTTTTTAAAAGCCTCAGGTATCTTTTGCATGTGTTTAGAGTTAATTAGTTGATTCAGAAGATTAGGGTAATAGGTCATTTAGAGAACCTTTTCTTGATATGCTAATTTATTGAGACAGGTTTTTTGGGTTATCAGGAGTTGTATGCCAAAATCATCAGTATTAAAACAATAAAAGACCTGACAAATTTCAGTTGGTGGATAATGAATCTATAATATATGAAAGTTTAATTGTAATCATTACATTATGGTAAATAATGAAATTTAACACTATATGCTAATTTTTTGAGAAGGACCTGTATCTGTAGGGAAGTGTATCTAGCCAATTTAAGGGGGGAAAATGTAGTTTTAAAGTTCATAAAAGGGAATAGGTCAGCAGATTTATGATATGTAATCTGAGAGCAGCATGATGTAGTTAAAGGCCTGATTAGAGCAATGTGTCACTTACTGGGCTGTTTTGCTGTTTCAATAAAATCAGTGTTTTATCAGAAGGAGATTATCACTACTGGCCTTGCGCCTCCTAGTCTAACCACCCCCCAAGCTCGGATTAGCAGCTCTCTGTCACTATACAATGTACACAGAAAGCTGGTGTGTGGTCAGAGTTATACACAGCTCAACAACTGAGCTCTGCAGCAGAGAAAACAGTGACCATCATTACTTCTGCACCCAGTAAACTAAGTAACACATCGATGGAATCAGGGTTTCTGTCCCTACATCATGCTGCCATCATATTACATAGAAAAACTTGCTGACAAATTCGATTTAAGGCAAATAAAACACCTTACTATAGGATGAATGGATTCTATGTGAACTACACACAATATGGGTTTGTACATTACAAACGGCCGACCAATGTCCAAAGATTGAGAATGGGCAATATGTCATCAATGGCAGAACTTCATGGGCGGCCTAACTTCTGGTAGCCTAACGATAGATACTCCCAAATGTGCTGATAGCGCAGACGAGAAGTAGAAAATCTGGGGAGCAAAAAAAGCGCAAATAGGGTCTTAACTGGTTAACAACATGGGGTGCAGCGGGGAGAGGTACGCTCACCTTGTTTTGTTGCAACTAAGCAACATGTAAAAAGCATCGATCAGCTGCTGCAGGACACGGGTCCAAAGACCGGGGATAATGGTGAAACCGAGTACATGTGTCCAAATCTGCGCTGCTGATAAAGATGGATGGCGGACGATATTCTGCAAAGCTTTATTTCAACCAGGTTAATAGTCAACATGTTGTTTCGAGGTCACGCAGGACCTTTTCTACAGGACAAAACCTTATAAAAACAGTTTTTGTAAGGTTTTGTCCCGAGGAAGAGGTACTGTATGACCTCGATTGACTATTAACCTGTTTGAAATGAAGCTTTGCAGAATATCGTCCGCCATCCACCTTTATCAGCAGCGCAGATTTGGACACATGCACCCGACAGCGGGGAAGAGACAGACGCTGCTGGATACCCATTTCTACAACCGACTAAGGGAGTAACCTCCTAACATCTCCGACATTATTTACACACAAGGAACCTACCGGAGGCTCCAGGGACAAAGGGAAATGGAACGAAGAGGCCGATACAAGAACAGAGGATGTGATAAGAAGTCTGGACACCGACTTTCCATAATCTACAGACAAGTCACACCTTCAGAATATATTCCAATCACGTTTACAACATATTAAGGGTAAATTGGTTAAAACAACATACACGCCTCTTATGGAAACTGAGCAACAAGCAGAACAACCCATGGACAAGTGTGGGGCTTATTTTGGAATTAAGTGGCCATGTGTTCCCAACAGCCAATGCTGTACTTGGCTTCATCCATTGGTCCCATAGACATGACAGCTATTTCATTCAGATGGGTGACTCCGGATAACCCGCTCTCTTGAGTACTGGGGTCTAGCAATCTGACATTTATTATGTATCTGTAGAAGTTATGGTTCAGCAGAAGTCCTTTTGAAGTTCTCCTCCACCCTGGTACTTTAAGTACCAACACATTTGCCATGTATAGCCATCTTACCAGTCGCCATGTGTTCTCTTAACGCCGCCCTCTCCATGGAGGCCTTCAAACCCGACCTTCAGTATCATGGAGAGTGGTAACTCAAGCTCGCCTACCCGTTCTCCCATGACAAATGTATAGTCATTTTTAAGTGCCAAGGTGAACAGTGGCTTCAAGGAGCACAGGACCCTAAAGCAAAGAGGACTGGATGACAGTGACAAAGGTATTGGGACCCAAAAGTAAAATTAAAATACGGTGATTGAAAGTCACAAAACAAAATCCGTGCACCATCTTCCTTCTGACACAGCCACGGTCTTCTCTCCTCTCCGGTCACCCTACAGCCATTGCCTTATTATCCGCATAACATCAGACCAACTAAAATTCAAGGCCGCTATACAAATGGCTCGGGCTCACACAGAAGCTCTTTGTTGGCAGTGGCATTGGAGGGCCGACACACCACAGCGTCACAACATCGCCTGTCACTCATGAGTAAGAGCAGAATAACTTCCAAAGGAGTCCCACAATAATATTTCCATCATTTGCGGGTGACACCATGCTGCTTTACAGCCATAGCCTAATAACAGAGACAATTAAGGACTGCTGCCATCTAAATACCACATACACTAAAGACTGTATATGGCAAAACCATTGTTGGCCAGCAGCTATCTCATCAATACCCAAGAATGCTCCTGTGTTCTCTAGGAAAAAAGCTGCTGCCAGACATCTCTGGCAGCAGCTTACATGTTAGAGAACAAAAAGATGATGTGGGCCCCCCCACACGTCAGACTGTCGACCAAACCAGTCAATATCGGAGACTCTGATCGACATTACACAAGGATTAGCCCCATTGTCATTCAATTATTTCAAGCTTTGCTGTGCCGAATCTGCTGGAATAATCTGCATTTGTCAATTTAGTGTTGACAAAGATGTTCGGGATTTGTAACAGAGCGTGGAACGGGATTACAACATCCTTATTCATTTGCAATAGAAGCAGAACATTAGCGGGTCGGATGAGGATTTAGGTATGGAATGCGTGTCCAAGTTTTCACCCAACCCATGAAGTGTGCGCATAGTTTGTACTGACGGAACAGCATCTACTACGAGGCCGAGCATCTTTCTTCATGCGTGACCTTAGACAATTCTGATTCCGTAATTAATGTCCAGACTTACGGAAACATTGTACAAAGCCGTTAATGCCATTCGTATAGTTGTAGACCGTGACAGTAGGACACCATGGAGCAGAGGTCCCCAACCATTGTGACCTTGAGAGCCATGTTCAGCTCTGAGAGAAGTCACCACCTATATCCAGCACCTGCCCTACACCCAGAGCCCCCCATTACTGGTATAATGACCAAAAAAGCTTTTCCACAGAAACCCCACCAAGGCAGCATGCCAAGCTCTGGGGTTTCCTATCTTACCCCCATTCAGACCTGCTCTTCTGTGAAGGGCTACACACAAGTCCCCATCTAGAGATCTGCTCTTTATAGCCGTTTGCTACAACTGGCGCTAATGCACCAAGCTGGCAGACAGCTGCGAGCCACACATCACGGGCCTGCGAGCCACACATCACGGGCCTGCGAGCCACACATCACGGGCCTGCGAGCCACACATCACGGGCCTGCGAGCCACACATCACGGGCCTGCGAGCCACACATCACGGGCCTGCGAGCCACATGTGGCCCTCGAGCTACAGGTTGGGCACCCCTGCCATAGAGCGTGCTGTAACTGCATATATGAACCAATATCACACCAAGAAATAACGAGGAACCTTACCAACCGAGACCTCTTATCTGCAAAGCTTTCTATGTGCAGTCCATAAAATATGCTTTAAATCTCCAACCATATTGAGGATTTTATTTTTAACACTTTAACACCTCGGCTTGTCATGTGCCAGGGAATGTGTAACTGGCGCTCTTATGTAAGATGTGCGAGCTAGCACCATGGAATATGTTTCCTTCATTATCTTCAGAAAGAAGAGATAAAATGAATGCGACAACGGAGTAGACCAGGAGGGCACAAGCTCTCGGCATCACAGGACCATGATTTCCGGAGTATTTTACAGCCTGTAATCATCACACTGTGCGAAGGTTAAAAAGCAGCAACAATGGCAACCCGAGTCAAGAGGAAGCTTCCGGCTCCTGCATTATCCCTCTTTGATGTCGCTCACCCAGTGCTCCCAAGTGCCTGCATTCATTTTCTCAGGCCTCGATAGGCTTCCATCTCATTTTCTGCAGTGCTTTTCTTCAGCTAGGAATTTAAAAAATGTTTTTCTTTCTCTATGTTTTTTTTTTCAATCAAAAGGAAAATAGAAAAAAGAAAAAAAACAGATCATTTGAAGAGCACTCTATATTTCCCTATTGGCCGCCTCTTAAAAGTTTTCACCATTCACCAAAAAAAAAAAAAAGACCAGAAATAAAAATGTAAAGTCACTAATAGATGGATTCAGAGTAAATCATTACAGAAACTGATCTGTAGTAAGTTTGCTAAAGTCAGAGAGCAATGGACTGGTCAGGCCCCGGTGTAAAATGGGAGCTTTATTATACCCATGTTCGAGGCCCAACATCCAGACCTCCCACAGTCCATCGGAGCCAGAGTACAAAACGTTATTACCAAAAATGTTCACATCAGCACTGATTTGGAGCCATCATCCCCAAGGGTATTCTCAGATGCACCTAATGACCCTGTCTCATTGACAAAAAGAAATGCACCTAGGACCCTGTCTGATAGAACATCTCCCAGACCCTCTCACAGAATCCTCATTGCCCATGTCGTAGCAACACAAGCTATTCTATGCCCAGCTCAGCTATGCTTGCAGAGGAGAACATGATCAGGCTCTGGAGATCCCCATGAAATGTGGAGCATGTACGGTAAATAGTAATGAATATTGGTCACGTAATGGTTGACAGTCACTATATTCAAAACTATCAATGGTTCACTCATCCATCAAAAGAGAAAATTGTCCATGTCGAGATCGAACTATCCATCAGGGAGCACACAAAAAAAGAGCAAGCAGGGGCCTAAAGCACTGCGGAGAAGCAGGGTGCTGCAGGGAAATGTAGCGTTATCATATAAGATTAGGACGCCCATTCTGCTATGTGAAGGGGCATGCAAAAAGGTGAAGAAGGACATGAAGACACAAAGGTAGAAGAAAGAAGGTGAGGGTCTGAGTTATTGAGGGTAGGGGTCTATAGTGTGAGGGTCTATGAGTTATTGAGGGTTGGGGTCTATAGTGTGAGGGTCTATGGGTTATTGAGGGTAGGGGTCTATAGTGTGAGGGTCTATGAGTTATTGAGGGTTGGGGTCTATAGTGTGAGGGTCTATGGGTTATTGAGGGTAGGGGTCTGGGCACAATACAATGAATAGCGTGCACAGACAGCACCCAGGAGGACACACTGTACTGTCCTGCATGGAGAAACACTGGTACACAAGCAGCTTACAGGCTTTATGTATGCGGCTAATAGATAACAGTGTGCACGCTCTCACATGTAGTGTCCAGGGGATTAAAAATCAACCTTAACAGTTACAGGACTTGTGTTTATCATTTCTGCTTTTGGATCATGATTTAGTCGGAGAGATATTCCCCATGGTTGTAATAATTTGAAAACTGTTTAATAAAAAACCAAAACTTTTTTTTTTTTTTTTTTTTTACAATGACAGTGCCAAATGTGTCCCTCCTCCTGCACACACAGTCCTGGCCACGTGCCGGCACGGAAAACACTGTCCGGAGTCGGGGAAAAAAAAACACCCACTTAGTACATCGTGCATTCTATATTTCCCTTAAGACTTTGATGGAATAAGCAATATGGCTGCCAAAAGCGTTCAATCAGTCAATGAAAAAGCTACAGGATGCTGTGTGTGAACACTCATGACGGCGGTGCTTGCCTCTTGCAGTGGGGTGACAATTACCATGTGGGTATACTGCATGCACTGTAACCCTGCCATGTATGACCAACAACTGGATCACAAATCCGCGGTAAATGCAGAAGGTTTGCTGCACGGCGCCAACCACAATCTGTGAACCCAAACCAAGAGTTATGGGATCAGATATTGGCAAGTGGTTCCCCCAAACAGTACTCAATGGACAGAGCAAAATCACATAGGGTCACAGACACCCCCAATACTAGAACAGCAAGGAAATTGTCCCCAGCGGCCCCTCACCCTAAACACCCTGAAAACGGTTTATCCGGCACCGGTCACTTCCACTGCAGTGGTGGATGGCACCGATGACGTTATGAGCCCACACACCGACCAAAGTGCGTGCACAATCATCAGGTCATGTGCGGATTTCCTGATCGTGTGAACGGGAGCCAGGGCAAATAAATAAAAGTATACACGATCTCACAGAGGAGCACGATCCGCACGTCCCAGCAGGTGTGTGGGGTTTGTCATGTCATCGGCACCGCTCACCCATAATGTAGAAATGAGCAAGACCAGATAACTAATGATGAGTGAGCGTGCTGGGATAAGGTGTTATCTGAGCATGCTCAGGTGCTAATAGTATTTGAGCATGCAGAAGATAGTCTATGTTCGAGTACCCGCAGCTGTTTGACAGCTGCAACACGTGAAGGAATTGTCTGTCAAATAGCCGCGAGACATGCAGCCAAAGAGACTCAAGCATTTTTTTAGAGCACTCCGGAGACACTCCACTAGCACCCGAGCATGCTCAGATAACACCTCATCCGAGCATGCTCGCTCAACACTACAGATAACCCCTTTAAAAATGAGAGCTGCTATCTGCTCGGCTGCATGTCTGGATCGATCGCCCGCAGGCATATTGGACATTTAGGGTATGTGTCCACTAGGGTGACCAGATCTTATATGGGTTTGAAAAAATGTGGGAATCTTGTCCGTCTGGACCCCACAAAACGATTCCCCTTTCCGGATATTGAGATACCCAAAATTTGAGCTCGATCAAACGACGTTAACCCGTGCCGCTCGTCGCTCAAAGTTTGAAAAAATCCGATTTTTTGCCCAAAAAGCTGACATATGAAGCCATAACTCCAGAATGGTAAATAATAAAAACACGCTTAATATCTCAAAAGAAAGCTAATGTTGTTCTTCAAAATTTATATTTTATACATAATTGTTATTTTAAGTCAAACTGAGTTAAAACATCTTTTAGCCCCAAGAACGTGACCTGGTACCACTAGGAGCATACTTCGTATATTTTGTTATTAAGTGATACATTTTTTTTTTTTTTTGGTATATTTTTGAGTTTAAAGTAGAAATATAATAAAAAAAACAAGTAATACTGATAAGTCTAATGACTTTTTTTATTTTAAAATATAAAAATGAGGTATTTAATACATATTTAAATAATATAATATATAATATAATATAATATAATATAATATAATATATATATATATATATATATATATATAATATAATATATATATTATATATATATATATATATATATATATATATATATAATATAATATAATATATATATATATAATAATATAATATAATATATGCACATGCATTTCTGTCGGATAGCTTACATTGATCTAACACAATGGATAATTTCATGTTTAAAATCTCTTTAACGCCCCTTGCAAATGAAAGTTTCATCCTCTTGCTCTCAGATGGTCCTGGATCTTCTGCAGCTTCTTCAGGGATGTTGTCCATTTCCTCCAAGCTCTCAAGTTCCTGGTAGATGTTGTCCTCTTCAGTATCTTCTTCTTCTTTTCCTTCTTCTGAGCAATATCAAAGAGATCATCCAACCTTTCAACAAACTGTTTAAATTTGTTCTTGGCCGTTTCCGATGTTTTCTTCCGGTCTTTTTGAAGACTTCTCCACGCGGCGTGAACTTTTTCCAGCTTAGTAATTGCATCTTGCTCATGCTAAGTTATCCGACAGAAATGCATGTGTATATATTATAATATATATATATATATATATATATATATATATATATATATATATATATATATATATATATATATATATATATATATATATATATATATATATATATATATATATTATTATATATATTATATTATATATATATTATATATAATATATATATATCATATATATTATATTATATATATATTATATATTATATTATTTAAATATGTATTAAATACCTCATTTTTATATTTTAAAATAAAAAAGTCATTAGACTTATCAGTATTACTTGTTTTTTTATTATATTTCTACTTTAAACTCAAAAATATACCAAAAAAAAAAAAAATGTATCACTTAATAACAAAATATACGAAGTATGCTCCTAGTGGTACCAGGTCACGTTCTTGGGGCTAAAAGATGTTTTAACTCAGTTTGACTTAAAATAACAATTATGTATAAAATATAAATTTTGAAGAACAACATTAGCTTTCTTTTGAGATATTAAGCGTGTTTTTATTATTTACCATTCTGGAGTTATGGCTTCATATGTCAGCTTTTTGGGCAAAAATTCGGATTTTTTCAAACTTTGAGCGACGAGCGGCACGGGTTAACGTCGTTTGATCGAGCTCAAATTTTGGGTATCTCAATATCCGGAAAGGGGAATCGTTTTGTGGGGTCCAGACGGACAAAATTCCAACATCGATTTTTTGTGGTCACCCTAGTGTCCACGTTCAGGATTGCATCAGGATTTGGTCAGGATTTTTCATCAGTATTTGTAAGCCAAAACCAGGAGTGGAACAATTAGAGGAAAAGTATAATAGAAACATATGCTCCACTTCTGCATTTATCACCCACTCCTGGTTTTGGCTTACAAATACTGATGGAAAATCCTGACCAAATCCTGAACGTGGACACATACCCTTATTGTGGTTTTGTTTTTTTTAACTACAGGAAACCATTTAAGCTTCAAACTCATGTGAAAAATCTTCCTCTTCTTACATGACGCTGGGTAGAAAGCTCAGTCAGAGAGCGGTGATACACTGCAGTATCAAATAGCAATCAGTGAGTGCGGAGTCAGCCGGCGGAGAGATAAGGAGCACTCGCCCTGGAGAGATAAGGAGCGCTCGCCCTGGATTCAGCCAGCGCAGAGGAATCGGTAGTGTCACAGGAATAAAATGGATAAATAGGAAGCAAGGGCCGGCAGACTAACTCCATACACATCACGGGAATCACGGTACCGCCACCGTCATACAGCAAATCCCAGACATGAGCTGGAGAAAACTGCACGACTCCGCCAGGATATTCTGACATCTTAGATGGGGAGGATGACGCAGCGCGCAGCACTAATCTTCCCATCAATATGACGGACTCCGCAGGCGAACAGGCAAAGCCCATATAAGCACCAATATATAGCGGATCCAGCACTACAGGACAGGAGGAACACCTGGATGAAGAGTAAGCAGGGCGCAGGCAGCGAGTTCACCTACACTGGTGACACGCTCAGCTCTGCTGTACAGGGTGTGGGGTGGCTGATGCAGCAGAGCGGAGTTAGTTATTGGCACATCTCAGTGACACTCCCTTCATAGTCTGCTTATGTATAGGACAAGTTAGAAGGTATCCTGGTGCTGATCACTTCCGCAGGAGATGAGCAGTACTGTCGACGTTACAAACCGGCACTCCGAGCAAAACATATGCATGGATCCAATTCCTCCAATGTTGAAATCAGCAGCACGAAATAATGCGTTTAAAGGGCCAGTCCCATGTTCCTAAATGGATACTGCCGAATAGTACGTGTTAAAACAAGCACTTCTGCAATTTACGGATTATTAAGATTTGCAGCCATTATTGAGAGATGAACCCTTTTTTTCTTTTGTTTACAGCTTGTTGCCTAGGAGACCGGCCATCGCTGCTGTCCAGCTTGTAAGCACTGAGCCGGCGCTCGCCAGGATTAGGAGGCAGCAGTGCACTCCAGGCCAGATTCAAAACAGCGCTTACAAGCTCAATAGAAAGGAGCGTGTAAGCGCTGCGTACAGTCTGCTGTCTAGCAGCAGTGGTCGGGCTCCAAGGCAACAAGCTAAACAAAAAGTGTTATCCTCACAGGAGTGGCTGAAAATGTTAATAAACAGTAAATTGCAAAACTTCTTGAATTTACAAACACTATCTGATAACACCCATTTGTTTGGAAGATGGGAGTAACCCTTTAAAAACACTATGATAGCAGAGCTGGGATCCAGAAAGGAAGCGACGCTGCACTGACTATATAGAAGGTGACTACTTACCCCCGGCCCTGGTCCGTAAGTCGGCCACGGTGGTGTGAACAGTGGACATGATGATGATGATGGGGGTGATGCTCCTCAGCCCTTGGAACAGTCACGCCTAGGATAAAAGAAAAAGAAACAATGATGCAAATGTAAGAAGCCGGGTAAGGAGAAATATACAGGTGTGCGAGACACGGGGCTCCGGCACCTGGGGGGCTCAGCGAGGACCACCGCACATGGACTATGCCAACAAGGACGAGAAAGGGGGGGAAACTACGTAATGGCAGAGTATGGATGACAGGGAGGGGACATGATGTCTCCAGAGAACGAGGGACATCGAACGGAGTGGTGGAAGGAGACGCCGGGGGTCATTGTCTGACCGGTCATTGGGGGGTACGGAGTGATGGCCCTTACAGTAAGGCATGGGGGGGCCAAACATTTTGGTAATAAACATTTTTGATTAAAACATTATTAATAAACAATCAATGGTAAAAATGGCAAATCTCCATAATGGGATTGATGTAGTGATCGGATCGTCAGTGGAGACGCAGTGATTACCGCCGTCCATCCTCTGAGTGTGAACGGGGCAGAGCACATACATGGATGGATGGATGGATGGATGGGTGGGTGGATGGATGGGTGGTCTCACAGCCAGAGGTGAGGGCACAGAGCAGTACCAGGTGATCAGGGCCGGAGCTGGATGTCACCGCCACTTCAGGGCTCCCGGCTCCCAGCACAGCGCACACTCCGCAGCCCATCAGTCCCGGGCTCCTCCGGCCCCGCTCCGCTCCAATCTCGGTGCACAGCCGCCTTATCTGTGTATTCACATGTGTTATCCTCCTGCAGATCCCCCGCACACAGCGCCGAGCGCACAGCACGGACACACGTCCTCCTCCCGGCCGCTCCGAGCACTACTGAGCACACAGAGCCGCCCGGCAGCCCGCTCCCACTGTGGACTGAACCATTGCACAGAAAGGGGGGGTGAAGACGTCATCGACAGTGAAAAACTAACAAACACGCGGCTGTGGACATCGCTGTCGTGATATAACGGTGATTAGTAATTATAATGGCTGACGCAGTGTGTTACTGAGAGGTTAGTGTTTAATTTGTGTCTTCAATCAATGCCGCCGCATCACAAGTCACCCCTATATTAGTGATGGTTGGTCGCGCCCCGTAGCAGGCACAGAGCGGAGAGACAGCGCCAGTGACAGGCTGAGCACAGTCATTAATCTATTATAGTGATGGGTAAAATGCGATTTTTGGGTGAGCCGACTCTTTTGGATCGGCTCACCAAAAAGAACCGGTTCCTTTGGCTCCCAAAATGGCTCTTCATTTTTTACCTTTGCATTTTAATTTACAGCCAAATTCTGGAATGTTTTAATCCATCATTTTAGCAAAAATCTTCACACATGGCCATTTATGACATAAAAGAGTATAATTTCCAGAATAACCAGATTTTATATTATTTGCTGTAAAAAGTAACAAACACAAAATCAACCTGCAAATCAGCAACAGAATACGACTTTGCACGTAGCCTTACAGTGACACATTTTAGGCCATGTTCACACTGGGCGGAATTGATGGTCTCAAGATGTGATAGCAACTTTAAGAATTGACACATACACTAATTCCAACAGTCTGTCACATAGAGTACAGTTTGTTTTTGTGAACTTTAATGTGAATGGGCAGGCAGGCTTGAGGGCAATGGGGGAGGCTAGGCTGTGAGTACTGCATGCATGCAGCAGGTGGCCGCAACGGGCAGGAGGATGCATTGTCAGTCTCCGCTTTGGGGTTGTGGCTAAATAGGATCAGTGACTGTCTGTGGAACTGGCAAGGAGCCGTTTAAAATTTATATGGCTCCTTGCCAGGAGCCGACTCATATGGTTCACTATAAAGAGCCGGCTCTTTGAGCCGGCTCATTCAGGAGCTACCCATCACTAATCTATTAGTCTATTGTGCCGCTCCTCCGCCTCATGAGACTGCTCCCTGACCGCCTCGTACAACGCTGAGTGCCTGGGCTGCTTCTCCTGTCACCGGGAAGGGAAGGCGGACACGTCCCCGGCGGCGCTACCGCATCCGCATCGTGCAACTTTCTGTTCTTCCGCTCTAGCGACTTCTGCAAGAAATCAACAGAAATTTGTAGTGAGCGAGACAGCCAATCAGATGACTGATCTCACCTGTTAACCTGGGGTAGAGAAATGACAGCTGGAATCTGATTGGTTGGCTTGTGTAATGGGGAAGACGACCCAAAACCAGCAGCTAAAGTGCAGTCTCCCCCCGCAGCGTATGCAGAACCAATACCGATACCGCAGAGGCAGGTACTGCAGAACCAATACCACAGAGACAATACCGCGGCGCAGAGGCAGGTACCCCAGATCAGATACCGCAGAGCCAATACCACAGAGGCAGTACCACAGAGCAGATAACGCAGAACCCGTACCATAGAGACGATACCGCAGAGCAGATACTGCAGAACCCGTACCACAGAGACAAAACCGCAGAGGCAGTACCACTACCGCAGAGGCAGGCACCCCAGATCAGATACCGCAGAGACATCACCACAGAGCCAGTACCACAGAGCAGATACCGCATAACCCGTACCACAGAGACGATACCGCAGAGGAGATACCACAGAACCAGTACCACAGTGTCAGTACCACAGAGTCGATACCGCAGAGCAAATACCACAGAGCCAACACCACAGAGCCAGTACCACAGCGATGATACCACAGAACCAATACCGCAGAGGCAGGTACCCCAGAGCAGATACTGCAGAACCAATGCGACAGCCATCACCATAGAGACAGTACCACAGAGACAATACCACAGTGTCAGTACCGCAGAACCAGTACCACAGAGCAGATAACGAAGAGCCGATCACCACAGAGACAATGCCACAGAGGCAGTACCGCAGAGCAGATACCAAAGAACTGATACCGCGGAGCCAATACCACAGAGCAGATATCGCAGAGTGGATTCCACAGAGCTAGTACCTCAGATTTGATACCGCAGAGCAGATACCACAGCCGATAACACAGATCAACCAAAGGACGGGTTTCTTAGGTGTTCAAAAACAAAGGATTTTTTTTTCTTAAAGGGAACCTGTCACCCCCAAAATCGAAGGTGAGCTAAGCCCACCAGCATCAGGGGGCTCATCTACAGCCCATTCTGTAATGCAGTAGATAAGCACCGATGTATCCTGAAAGATGAGAAAAAGAGGTTAGGTTATACTCACCCAGGGGCGGTCCCACTGCGGTCTGGGTCTGATGGGCATCGCTGTCCGGGGCCTCCCATCTTTATCAGATGACGTCCTCGTCTTCACGCTGCGGCTCTGGCGCAGGCGTAGTTTGCCCTGATGAGGGCAGAGCAAAGTACTGCAGTGCGCAGGAGCTGGGCCTCTCTGACCTTTCCCGGCGCCTGCGCACTGCAGTACTTTGCTCTGCCCTCAACAGGGCAGACAAAGTACGCCAGTGCCGCAGCGTGAAGACAAGAAGAGAACGTCATCTGATGAAGATGGGAGGCCCCGGACCGGACCATGACACCCATCGGACCCGGACCCCAGCGCAACCGCCCCTGGCTGACTATAATCTAACCTCTTTTTCTCATCTTTTAGGATACATCGGGGGCTTATCTACAGCATTACAGAATGCTGTAGATAAGCCCTGATACTGGTGGGCTTAGCTCACTTTCGATTTTGGGGGTGACAGGTTCCCTTTATGCAGAATCAAGTGAGAAAAAGCCAATAAGCTCCTTTTCTGAGGCGTTTTAGGTTATGGTAACACTTTTTCAAAAATGTCCATTTTTCAAGTAGAGACATTGCAAGCACCGCTCCATTGTTTCATTTTTTTTTACTATTGTAAGGTCCCTGCCCCTAATATTATACACACCAACCCCCATCTTCAGCTCTTCCCGGCACCACTTCGGTCCCAGTCCGCCATCTTGTGACCACAACTTCTGACTGAAGGGCAGTCAGAGGTAACAGTCACAAGCTCTCAGTGTTAGGCCTGTCCCACACGTCCAGATAATTCCGGTACCGGAAAAAATCGGTACCGGAGTTATCCGTGTCCGTGAGCTCACGTAGGCCATCCGTGTGGCACACGTGCGGCAGCCGTGTGCCGCCTGGGTACCACACGGACCGTGCAGGAGAGACAGCGCTACAGTAAGCGCTGTCCCCCCAGCATGGTGCTGAAGCCGCCATTCATCCGTTCTCTCCAGCGCTCGCTGGGGAGAAGGGATGAAAAATCTTTTTTTTTTTTTGTTTTTATGTGTTTAAAATAAACTTTAGGGCATCCTCTCCCCTCCCACCCCCTGTGCTCCCGGCCGCCGGCATTAAAATACTCACCCGCCTCCCTCGACGCTTGCTCTCCGCCCAGCAGCTTCTCCTGCACTGAGCGGTCACGTGGTGCCGCCCATTACAGTTGATGAATATGCGGCTCCACCTCCCATAGGGGTGGAGCCGCATATTCATCAACTGTAATGGGCGGCACCACGTGACCGCTCAGTGCAGGAGAAGCTGCTGGGCGGAGAGCAAGCGTCGAGGGAGGCGGGTGAGTATTTTAATGCCGGCGGCCGGGCGCACAGGGGGTGGGAGGGGGGAGGATGCCCTAAAGTTTATTTTAAACACATAAAAACAAAAACATTTTTCATCCCTTCTCCCCAGCGAGCGCTGGATAGAACGGATGAATGGCGGCTTCAGTACCATGCTGGGGGGACAGCGCTTACTGTAAGCGCTGTCTCCAGCACGGCTCACGGACTGCACACGGAAAACATCCGTGTGCGTTACGTTTTTTACACGGACCCATTGACTTTAATGGGTCCGTGTAATACGTGCGCTCCCACGAACACTGACATGTCTCCGTGTTTGGCACACGGAGACACGGTCCGCAAAAAATCAATGACATCTGCACAGATGCATTGATTTCAATGTGTCTACGTGTGTCAGTGGCTCCGGTACGTGAGGAAACTGTCACCTCACGTACCGGAGCCACTGACGTGTGAAACCGGCCTTAGGCCGGCCTCACACTCAGCGTATCAAAATACGGTCCGTATTTTACAGCCGTAATACGCAGAAAAGTCCCCAAAATAGTGATCCGTATGTCATCTGTAGGCAGGGTGTTTCAGCGTATTTTGCGCATGGCATCCTCCGTATGTAATCCGTATGGCATCCGTACTGCGATATTTTCTCGCAGGCTTGCAAAACCGACATCTAATGGATTTATGTGCTCAAATGTTCGGTAAAACATATATACAGTATATATATATGTCATTGAGACACACATACAGTGCCTAAAAGTAGTATTCAACCCCCTGCAGATTTAGCAGGTTTAATAAGATGCAAATAAGTTAGAGCCTTCAAACTTCAAACAAGAGCAGGATTTATTAACAGATGCATAAATCTTACAAACCAAAAAGTTTTGTTGCTCAGTTACATTTTTATAAATTTTAAACATAAAAGTGTGGGTCAATTATTATTCAACCCCTAGGTTTAATATTTTGTGGAATAACCTTTGTTTGCAATTACAGCTAATAATCGTCTTTTATAAGACCTGATCAGGCCGGCACAGGTCTCTGGAGTTATCTTGGCTCACTCCTCCATGCAGATCTTCTCCAAGTTATCTAGGTTCTTTGGGTGTCTCATGTGGACTTTAATCTTGAGCTCCTTCCACAAGTTTTCAATTGGGTTAAGGTCAGGAGACTGACTAGGCCACTGCAACACCTTGATTTTTTGCCTCTTGAACCAGGCCTTGGTTTTCTTGGCTGTGTGCTTTGGGTCGTTGTCTTGTTGGAAGATGAAATGACGACCCATCTTAAGATCCTTGATGGAGGAGCGGAGGTTCTTGGCCAAAATCTCCAGGTAGGCCGTGCTATCCATCTTCCCATGGATGCGGACCAGATGGCCAGGCCCCTTGGCTGAGAAACAGCCCCACAGCATGATGCTGCCACCACCATGCTTGACTGTAGGGATGGTATTCTTGGGGTCGTATGCCGTGCCATCCAGTCTCCAAACGTCACGTGTGTGGTTGGCACCAAAGATCTCGATCTTGGTCTCATCAGACCAGAGAACCTTGAACCAGTCAGTCTCAGAGTCCTCCAAGTGATCATGAGCAAACTGTAGACGAGCCTTGACATGACGCTTTGAAAGTAAAGGTACCTTACGGGCTCGTCTGGAACGGAGACCATTGCGGTGGAGTACGTTACTTATGGTATTGACTGAAACCAATGTCCCCACTGCCATGAGATCTTCCCGGAGCTCCTTCCTTGTTGTCCTTGGGTTAGCCTTGACTCTTCGGACAAGCCTGGCCTCAGCACGGGAGGAAACTTTCAAAGGCTGTCCAGGCCGTGGAAGGCTAACAGTAGTTCCATAAGCCTTCCACTTCCGGACGATGCTCCCAACAGTGGAGACAGGTAGGCCCAACTCCTTGGAAAGGGTTTTGTACCCCTTGCCAGCCTTGTGACCCTCCACGATCTTGTCTCTGATGGCCTTGGAATGTTCCTTTGTCTTTCCCATGTTGACCATGTTTGAGTGCTGTTCACAAGTTTGGGGAGGGTCTTAAATAGTCAGAAAAGGCTGGAAAAAGAGATAATTAATCCATACATGTGAAGCTCATTGTTCTTTGTGCCTGAACTACTTCTTAATACTTTAGGGGAACCAAAAAGAATTCTGGTGGGTTGAGGGGTTGAATAATAAATGACCCTCTGAAAAGACTTTTCCCAATTTAAAAAAAAAATAAACAAAGAAATAACATTCTTTTTTGCTGCAGTGCATTTCACACTTCCAGGCTGATCTACAGTCCAAATGTCACAATGCCAAGTTAATTCCAAATGTGTAAACCTGCTAAATCTGCAGGGGGTTGAATACTACTTGTAGGCACTGTATATATATATATATATTCTGTATTTATATTTATTTCAGCGCGATGTATGTGAAAAGCCGGTAATTCAATTGCCGGCTTTTCATTTCTCCTTCCCAAACCCGACATGATATGAGACATGGTTTACATACAGTAAACCATCTCATATCCCTTTTTTTTTTGCATATTCCACACTACTAATGTTAGTAGTGTGTATGTGCAAAATTTGGGCGCTGTAGCTGCTAAAATAAAGGGTTAAATGGCGGAAAAAATTGGCGTGGGCTCCCGCGCAATTTTCTCCGCCAGAGTGGTAAAGCCAGTGACTGAGGGCAGATATTAATAGCCTAGAGAGGGTCCATGGTTATTGGCCCCCCTGGCTACAAACATCTGCCCCCAGCCACCCCAGAAAAGGCGCATCTGGAAGATGCGCCTATTCTGGCACTTGTCCTCTCTCTTCCCATTCCCGTGTAGCGGTGGGATATGGGGTAATGAAGAGTTAATGTCACCTTGCTATTGTAAGGTGACATTAAGCCAGATTAATAATGGAGAGGCGTCAATTATGACACCTATCCATTATTAATCCAATAGTACGAAATGGTTAATGAAACACACACACATAATTACAAAGTCCTTTAATGAAATAAAGACACAGGTTGTTGTAATATTTTATTATTCTCTTAATCCACCAGAAGACCCTCGTTCTGTAACAAAGTAAACATAAAAAATCAACAATATCTCATACCTTCCGATGAGCAGTCACGTCCCACGAAGTAAATCCATCTGAAGGGGTTAAATCATTTTACAGCCAGGAGCTGTGCTAATGCACTCGCTCGTGCCTGTAAACCCCCGGGTACTGAATGGAAAGCAGAGTGATCTGTACTTACATTGAGTCGCGGTGAGGCGCCCTCTGCTGGATGAACTCATATGAACTCGAGCGTGAGAACTTTTCCAAGGCTCCAGTTCATGAGGACATCCAGCAGAGGGCGCCTCACCGCGACTCAATGTAAGTACAGATCACTCTGCTTTCCATTTAGTACCCGGGGTTTACAGGCACGAGCGAGTGCATTAGCACAGCTCCTGGCTGTAAAATGATTTAACCCCTTCAGATGGATTTACTTCGTGGGACATAACGACGGAAGGTATGGAATATTGTTGTTTGTTTTGTTAACTTTGTTTCAGGACGATGGTCTTCAGGTGGATTAAGAGTCTAATAAAATATTACAACACCCTGTGTCTTTATTTCATTAAAATACTTTGTAATAATGTGTGTGTGTTTTATTAACCATTTAGTACTATTGGATTAATAATGGATAGGAGTCATAATTGACGCCTCTCCATTATTAACCTGGCTTAATGTCACCTTACAATAGCAAGGTGACATTAACCCTTCATTACCCCATATCCCACCGCTACACGGGAGTGGGAAGAGAGTGGCCTAGTGCCAGAATAGGCGCATCTTCCAGATGTGCCTTTTCTGGGGTGGCTGGGGGCAGATGTTTGTAGCCAGGGGGGGCCAATAACCATGGACCCTCTCTAGGCTATTAATATCTGCCCTCAGTCACTGGCTTTACCACTCTGGCGGAGAAAATTGCGCAGGAGCCCACGCCAATTTTTTCCGCCATTTAACCCTTTATTTTAGCAGCTACAGCGCCCAAATTTTGCACATACACACTACTAACATTAGTAGTGTGGAATATGCAAAAAAAAAGGGGATATGAGATGGTTTACTGTATGTAAACCATCTCTCATATCATGTCGGGTTTGGGAAGGAGAAATGAAAAGCCGGCAATTGAATTACCGGCTTTTCACATATATCGCGCTGAATTAAATATAAATACAGAATATATATATGTGTCTCAATGACATATATATATATATATATATATATATATATATATATATATATATATATATATATATATATATACTGTATGTATGTTTTACCGAACATTTGAGCACATAAATCCATTAGATGTCGGTTTTGCAAGGCTGCGAGAAAATATCGCAGTACGGATGCCATACGGATTACATACGGAGGATGCCATGCGCAAAATACGCTGACACACCCTGCCTACGGATGACATACGGACCACTATTTTGGGGCTTTTCTGCGTATTACGGCCGTATAAAACGGACCGTATTTACATACGCTGAGTGTGACGCCAGCCTTAGAACCTGCTGTCAGTCAGGGCTGGGGGCGCAGTTACATCATCCGCTCATTATACACAGCGGTAACTGAACACGTGGCAGCATCGCCCCGTCACTGAATGTCAAACGCTGTGGGGGGAATAAAGGTAATTTCCTCCCGGCAGGGCGGGCTCTAAGTGCCAGAGACGGACAGGTTCAGAACGCTATTAACCTACAGATTAGGCCCATATCTGCAGGTTAATAGCGCTTTTTTTCATGTGACAGGCTCCCTTTAAGGCGTCCGTGATTTTTTTTGAAGCTGAAGAAACAGATTATTTTGACGGTAATTATCATAATTTCCCAGTGTACAGTGACTGGCTGATGTCTCATATCAGAATTATGGACTATAGACATGTATCACTGATAATCATAATGGTTTTACAACATAAAAAATATTATCTCTCTGTGATTTTTTTTATAAACTATCCAGAAAAAGTAAAAAGTCAAGTTGGCAACCCCGGTTGTCAATTTGAAACACTCACCGCAGGTCAGTTTACGCTATGTTAAAAAGAAAGCCCAGTGGCCAGATTTCTAGAAATCACATCCTCCTTACTGGATCTGTAAAACGCTGAGCTTTTGATGCAGCAAAAATACGCAGCTCAAAAAATGCACCAAAAACTTATCATGGGCACCCAGACTTAGGTGATCTGGAAATACACCGGGTGGGGGAAAAAGTGTCTGTCACTTCCTTGCAGCAGCTACTGATGAAGTATGCGCCAAACTAGGCCCTGACCAATCATAAGGCCGCAAAAGAAAAAACACTTCAGGAACAAAACTCTGTTAAAACACTTAAGGAAATGCTTCAGGAAAAAAAAAAATTCCTACAAAGATTGCCTGTTTCCTGATGTTATTTCCACTACAAAACCGACCATTTTTTCAACGCCTCAAAACAAAATCCCTATAGGATCCATATAATGAGGTCACTTTGTCTTTGGTGGATAGCTTATACACTTTTTGTTGAAAAAGAAAAATACCTCACTTTTTTTTTTAAAGTTCATGCTTTAGACATTATTCACACATCAGCTTTTGATTTGCAGTCAGATAATAAAAACAGATTTCTGTGCTGTAGGTTTTTCTAATAGACCCATTAACAATGGGCAGGTTCTGTGGTGTTAATTGAAGCTCATGGGCCACAATGTTAAGGCCATATTCACACGTTGCGGTTTTTACCGCGGATCTGCAGCGTTTTTGACGCTGCGGCTCTGCAGCACTTTTCCATGCGGTCTACAGTACCATGTAAACCTATGGAAAACCAAATCCGCTGTGCACATGCTGCGGAAAAAACGCGCGGAATTGCAGCGTTGTTTTTTCCGCAGCATGTCAATTCTTTGTGCCGAACTGCAGCGTTTCTGCACCCATTGACTTGCATTGAGTCGGGCACTTCCGCAGCAAAACCGCAGATGTAAAAAAGATCTGCGGTTTAGCTGAGGAGGAAACGCTGCAGTTCGGGAGGAGGGAAGAGTGTGGGCAGTGACTGTGTGTGTGTGTGTGTGCGGGCGGGGTCTACGAGCTCTCCGTGCCGGGTCTGTGTACTGTCCGGGTGGTCTGCGGGCTGTCCGGGGGCTTGCCGTTTCTCCGTGCCGGGTCTGCGGGCTGTCCGAGTGGTCTGCGGGCTGTCCGGGGGTCTGCCGTCTCTCCATGCCGGGTCTGCGGGCTGTCTGGGTGGTCTGCGGGCTGTTCGGGGGTCTGCGGGCTCTCCGTGCCGGGTCTGCGGGCTGTCCGGGTGGTCTGCGGCCTGTCCGGGTGGTCTGCGGCCTGTCCGGGTGGTCTGCGGCCTGTCCGGGGGTCTTTTGGCTGTCCGTGTGTGTGTGTGGCACTGTATGTGTGTGTGCAGGCATCGTCCAATGGGACTACAAGTCCCATCTGGCTATGCCTGCTACAGTGACAGTGATTGACACATTAGCCAATGATGGTACAGTAGTAGTCCCATCATCCGACTAATTTGTTGAATGTATTAAAAAAACACAAACATACAACATACATACAACATATTACATACAACATGCATACTACATACATACAACATACTACATACATACAACATACTACATACATACAACATACTACATACATACTACATACATGCAACATACTACATATATGCAACATACATACAACATGCAACATACATACAACATGCAACATACATGCAACATGCTACATACTTGCAACATACTACATACATGCAACGTACATACAACATACTTCATACATGCAACATACTACATACATGCAACATACATACAACATGCAACATACCACACGCATGCAACATACATAATACATATATGCAACATACTACATACATGCCACATACATACAACCTGCAACATACTACATCAGTGATGGGCAACCTTTTGAGCTCGGTGTGTCAAAATTCGCCAAAAAACCGAGCATAACTTGGGTGGTGTGTCACCTTGATAAAAAAACATAATTTTGCGACATGTATAGTTTAAATAACAAATATGTATAATTAGAATTAACTTACCTGCTTAGTGACTTCTTTGTTCATCTGTCAGTTGGTTTCTTTTGTTGGTCTTGCTATTATTTAACTTGTGTGGGGTGCCGTGAACTAAGATAAGTGAGGGGGAGGGGGAATTCTTCCAGTGATGGCGAACCTGTGGCACTCCAGCTGTTGCAAAACTACAATTCCCATCATGTCTTCACAGCCAAAGCCTTTGCTTTGAATGGCCAGCCATGATGGGAATTGTAGTTTTGCTGAACAGCTGGACTGCCACAGGTTCGCCATCACTGATGCCTCCCTCTCACTTATCTCAGTAATGGCCAATGACACCCCACAGTTCACTGGATGATGGTTGCTGTAGTAGTCACAGGGCCTCCAGACAGCAATCACAGGGCCTGAGTCCAGACAGCAATCACAGGGCCTGAGTCCAGACAGCAATCACAGGGCCTGAGTCCAGACAGCAATCACAGGGCCTGAGTCCAGACAGCAATCACAGGGCCTGAGTCCAGACAGCAATCACAGGGCCTGAGTCCAGACAGCAATCACAGGGCCTGAGTCCAGACAGCAATCACAGGGCCTGAGTCCAGACAGCTATCACAGGGCCTCCAGACAGCTATCTCCTCAGGCCTCAGAAGTGCAGCCTGGGACTTCTGGTCGGTGCAGCCTGGGACTTCTGGTCGGCGCAGCAGGGAGCAGCGCAATGTCGCCCAAACAACACAGATCCGACGCAGAGGCCTGGGACTTCCGGGAGCTGCGCCTGGCCTACCGGAAGTCCCAGGCCTAGACGCTCTGCACCGGAGCTCTGTTGTTTGGACCCACAGACCTCCTGCATGGCATCCGATCCGATAAAAAATCGGATCGGATGCCATTGTTTAGCATTCCGATACCGCAAGTATCGGCCGATATTTGCTGTATCGGAATTCCGATACCGAGATCCGATACTTTTGTGGTATCGGGTATCGGTATCGAAACAACATTAATGTGTGTAAAATAAAGAATTAAAATAAAAAATATTGCTATACTCACCTCTCCGACGCAGCCTGGACGTCCGCGAGGGAACCGGCAGCGTTGTTTGCTTAAAAATCGCGGTTTTCCTTCCTTACTTGAAGTCCCGGCTTGTGATTGGTTGCGTGCCGCCCATGTGACCGAGACGCGACCAATCACAGCAAGCCGTGACGTAATTTTAGGTCCTTCAGGATTTTAAAATTACGTTCCGGCGTTGTGATTGGTTGCGTGCGGTCACATGGGCGACGCAACCAATCACAACGCCGGAACGTAATTTTAAAATCCTGAAGGACCTAAAATTACGTCACGGCTTGCTGTGATTGGTCGCGTCTCGGTCACATGGGCGGCACGCAACCAATCACAAGCCGGGACTTCAAGTAAGGAAGGAAAACCGCGATTTTTAAGCACACAACGCTGCCGGTTCCCTCGCGGACGTCCAGGCTGCGTCGGAGAGGTGAGTATAGCAATATTTTTTATTTTAATTCTTTATTTTACATATTAATATGGTTCCCAGGGCCTGAAGGAGAGTTTCCTCTCCTTCAGACCCTGGGAAAGAAGCAATTTCTATGGGGCCGCGGCCGGCGTGTCACTGAAAATGACTACGCGTGTCAGCACTGACACGCGTGTCATAGGTTCGCCATCACTGTACTACATACATGCTACATACATGCAACATGCATACAACATGCAACATACATACAACATGCAACATACTACATACATGCAACATACATACTACATGCATGCAACATGCTACATACATGCCACATACATACAACATGCAACATACTACATACATGCAACATACTACATTCATGCAACATACATACAACATGCAACATACTACATACATGCAACATGCATACTACATACATGCAACATACTACATACGTGCCACATACATACAACATGCAACATACTACATACATGCAACATACTACATACTTGCAACATACTACATACATGCAACATACATACTATATACAACATACTACATACATGCAATATACTACATACATGCAACATACTACATACAGTGGGGCAAAAAAGTATTTAGTCAGTCAGCATTAGTGCAAGTTCCACCACTTAAAAAGATGAGAGGCGTCTGTAATTTACATCATAGGTAGACCTCAACTATGGGAGACAAACTGAGAAAAAAAAATCCAGAAAATCACATTGTCTGTTTTTTTATCATTTTATTTGCATATTATGGTGGAAAATAAGTATTTGGTCAGAAACAAACAATCAAGATTTCTGGCTCTCACAGACCTGTAACTTCTTCTTTAAGAGTCTCCTCTTTCCCCCACTCACTACCTGTAGTAATGGCACCTGATTAAACTTGTTATCAGTATAAAAAGACACCTGTGCACACCCTCAAACAGTCTGACTCCAAACTCCACTATGGTAAAGACCAAAGAGCTGTCAAAAGACACCAGAAACAAAATTGTAGCCCTGCACCAGGCTGGGAAGACTGAATCTGCAATAGCCAACCAGCTTGGAGTGAAGAAATCAACAGTGGGAGCAATAATTAGAAAATGGAAGACATTCAAGACCACTGATAATCTCCCTCGATCTGGGGCTCCACACAAAATCCCACCCCGTGGGGTCAGAATGATCACAAGAACGGTGAGCAAAATCCCAGAACCACGCGGGGGGACCTGTGAATGAACTTCAGAGAGCTGGGACCAATGTAACAAGGCCTACCATAAGTAACACTACGCCACCTGTTGTGAACTCTATTTTTGGGCTCCCTCTAGTGGTCACAAGCGGTACTGTGTAGTGTTGTCTTTCTGCAGGTTGGCTGCATCAGCTGGTTCGTTATCCTGGGTTGGTTTCCTATTTAGCTCACCTGGATACTCAGTTCCTTGCCTGCTATCTATGTATTCAGTGCTCTTCAGATTCCTTGTGACTACCTTGCTCCCAGTCTCTCCAAGACAAGCTAAGTTTTTGTTTGTTCATTTTTTGATTATCAGCATTCATCATGTTTCTTGTCCAGCTTGCTAAAATGTGATTTCCTCGCTTGCTGGTTGCTCTAGGGGACTGAGTTTCTCCCCCCACACCGTTAGTTGGTGCGGGGGTTCTTGAAATCTCAGAGTGGATATTTTGTAAGGGTTTTTTACTGACCGCATAGATTCCCTTTTCTGTTTTCTGCTATCTAGTATTAGTGGGCCTCATTTGCTGAATCTGCTTTCACCCCTGTGTATGTGCCTTCCTCTTACCTCACCGTTATTATTTGTTGGGGGCTTCTATATCTTTGGGGATTATTTCTCTGGAGGCAAGAGAGGTCTTTCTTTCTCTCTAGGGGTAGTTAGTTCCACAGGCTGGCTCGAGACGTCTAGGATTTTTAGGCACGTTCACCGGCTACTTCTAGTGTGTTTGGATAGGTTCAGATTTGCGGTCAGTCCAGTTTGCCACCTCCCTAGAGCTTGTCCTATGTTTGTTACTTAGCTGGAGTAATTTGTGATCCTCAACCACTAAGGATCATAACAGTATAGCAGGCCTAAAAGTGTTTAATGCATCGCAGAAGTGGGATAAAAAGAAGACCTTTTTATTTTTTTTTCCTCCAGCTTTTCCTTTTCTGCAGTCGGTTTAGCTTCTTTCATCCCCTTGAACTCTGGGTGGTTTTGAGCTCAGCTGCAGACATGAATGTTCAGACTCTGACTTCTAGTGTGGATCATCTTACTACACGGGTGCAAAGTATTCAGGATTTTGTTATTCATAGCCCTATGTCAGAACCAAAGATACCCATTCCTGAGTTGTTTTCTGGAGATAGATCTAGGTTTCTAAATTTTAAGAATAATTGTAAGTTATTTCTATCTCTGAGACCTCGTTCCTCTGGTGATTCCGCTCAGCAAGTTAAAATTGTTATCTCCTTGTTGCGTGGCGACCCTCAGGATTGGGCTTTCTCTCTGGTGCCAGGAGATCCTGCATTGCTTAATGTAGATGCATTTTTTCTGGCTCTTGGACTGCTTTATGAGGAGCCTAATCTTGAGAATCAGGCAGAAAAAGCTTTGCTGGCTATCTCTCAAGGTCAGGATGAAGCATAGGTGTATTGTCAAAAATTTCGTAAATGGTCGGTGCTTACTCAATGGAATGAGTGTGCCCTGGCTGCAAATTTCAGAGAAGGTCTTTCTGAGGCCGTTAAGAATGTTATGGTGGGGTTTCCCACCCCTACAAGTCTGAGTGATTCTATGGCTTTAGCCATTCAGGTTGATCGGCGTTTGCGGGAGCGCAAATCTGCTCATCCTTTGGCGGTATTTTCTGAACAGAGACCTGAGTCTATGCAATGTGACCGAACTCTGACCAGAATTGAGCGACAAAGTCATAGACGTCAAAATGGGTTGTGCTTTTACTGTGGTGATTCTACTCATGTTATCTCAGCATGCTCTAAACCAGTGATGGGCAACCTTTTGAGCTCGGTGTGTCAAAATTCGCCAAAAAAACGAGCATAACTTGGGTGGTGTGTCACCTTGATAAAAAAACATAATTTTGCGACATGTATAGTTTAAATAACAAATATGTATAATTAGAATTAACTTACCTGCTTAGTGACTTCTTTGTTCATCTGTCAGTTGGTTTCTTTTGTTGGTCTTGCTATTATTTAACTTGTGTGGGGTGCCGTGAACTAAGATAAGTGAGGGGGAGGGGGAATTCTTCCAGTGATGGCGAACCTGTGGCACTCCAGCTGTTGCAAAACTACAATTCCCATCATGTCTTCACAGCCAAAGCCTTTGCTTTGAATGGCCAGCCATGATGGGAATTGTAGTTTTGCTGAACAGCTGGACTGCCACAGGTTCGCCATCACTGATGCCTCCCTCTCACTTATCTCAGTAATGGCCAATGACACCCCACAGTTCACTGGATGATGGTTGCTGTAGTAGTCACAGGGCCTCCAGACAGCAATCACAGGGCCTGAGTCCAGACAGCAATCACAGGGCCTGAGTCCAGACAGCAATCACAGGGCCTGAGTCCAGACAGCAATCACAGGGCCTGAGTCCAGACAGCAATCACAGGGCCTGAGTCCAGACAGCAATCACAGGGCCTGTGTCCAGACAGCTATCACAGGGCCTGAGTCCAGACAGCTATCACAGGGCCTGAGTCCAGACAGCTATCACAGGGCCTGAGTCCAGACAGCAATCACAGGGCCTGAGTCCAGACAGCAATCACAGGGCCTGAGTCCAGACAGCTATCACAGGGCCTGAGTCCAGACAGCTATCACAGGGCCTGAGTCCAGACAGCTATCACAGGGCCTGAGTCCAGACAGCTATCACAGGGCCTGAGTCCAGACAGCTATCACAGGGCCTGAGTCCAGACAGCAATCACAGGGCCTGAGTCCAGACAGCTATCACAGGGCCTGAGTCCAGACAGCAATCACAGGGCCTGAGTCCAGACAGCTATCACAGGGCCTCCAGACAGCTATCTCCTCAGGCCTCAGAAGTGCAGCCTGGGACTTCTGGTCGGTGCAGCCTGGGACTTCTGGTCGGCGCAGCAGGGAGCAGCGCAATGTCGCCCAAACAACACAGATCCGACGCAGAGGCCTGGGACTTCCGGGAGCTGCGCCTGGCCTACCGGAAGTCCCAGGCCTAGACGCTCTGCACCGGAGCTCTGTTGTTTGGACCCACAGACCTCCTGCATGGCATCCGATCCGATAAAAAATCGGATCGGATGCCATTGTTTAGCATTCCGATACCGCAAGTATCGGCCGATATTTGCTGTATCGGAATTCCGATACCGAGATCCGATACTTTTGTGGTATCGGGTATCGGTATCGAAACAACATTAATGTGTGTAAAATAAAGAATTAAAATAAAAAATATTGCTATACTCACCTCTCCGACGCAGCCTGGACGTCCGCGAGGGAACCGGCAGCGTTGTTTGCTTAAAAATCGCGGTTTTCCTTCCTTACTTGAAGTCCCGGCTTGTGATTGGTTGCGTGCCGCCCATGTGACCGAGACGCGACCAATCACAGCAAGCCGTGACGTAATTTTAGGTCCTTCAGGATTTTAAAATTACGTTCCGGCGTTGTGATTGGTTGCGTGCGGTCACATGGGCGACGCAACCAATCACAACGCCGGAACGTAATTTTAAAATCCTGAAGGACCTAAAATTACGTCACGGCTTGCTGTGATTGGTCGCGTCTCGGTCACATGGGCGGCACGCAACCAATCACAAGCCGGGACTTCAAGTAAGGAAGGAAAACCGCGATTTTTAAGCACACAACGCTGCCGGTTCCCTCGCGGACGTCCAGGCTGCGTCGGAGAGGTGAGTATAGCAATATTTTTTATTTTAATTCTTTATTTTACATATTAATATGGTTCCCAGGGCCTGAAGGAGAGTTTCCTCTCCTTCAGACCCTGGGAAAGAAGCAATTTCTATGGGGCCGCGGCCGGCGGCCGGCGTGTCACTGAAAATGACTACGCGTGTCAGCACTGACACGCGTGTCATAGGTTCGCCATCACTGCTCTAAACGCTTAAAGAAAATCGCTAAACCTGTCACCATTGGTACTATACAGCCTAAATTTATTTTGTCTGTTACTTTGATTTGTTCTTTGTCGTCCTACTCGGTTATGGCTTTTGTGGATTCGGGTGCTGCCCTGAATCTGATGGATTTGTCGTTTGCCAGGCGCTGTGGTTTTGTCCTGGAGCCTTTGGAATTTCCTATTCCTCTGAGGGGAATTGATGCTACGCCATTGGCTGAGAATAAGCCTCAGTATTGGACGCAAATGACCATGTGCATGACTCCCGTACATCAGGAGGTGATTCGCTTTCTTGTTCTGCATAATTTGCATGATGTTGTCGTTTTGGGTCTGCCATGGCTGCAGGCTCATAATCCAGTTTTAGATTGGAAAGCTATGTCTGTGTCAAGTTGGGGTTGTCAGGGAATTCATGGCGATACTCCATTGGTGTCTATTGCTTCTTCCAATCCTTCTGAGGTCCCTGAGTTTTTGTCTGACTACCAGGATGTATTTGATAAGCCCAGGTCCAGTGCCCTGCCCCCTCATAGGTATTGTGACTGTGCTATAAATTTAATTCCTGGTAGTAAATTCCCTAAGGGATGACTTTTTAATTTGTCTATACCAGAGCATGCCGCGATGCGGAGTTATATAAAGGAGTCTTTGGAGAAGGGACATATTCGCCCATCCTCTTCCCCTCTTGGTGCAGGATTCTTTTTTGTGGCCAAGAAGGACGGTTCTTTGAGACCTTGTATAGATTATCGTCTTCTGAATAAAGTCACAGTCAAATTTCAGTATCCTTTGCCACTATTGTCTGATTTGTTTGCTCGGATTAAGGGTGCCAGTTGGTTCACCAAGATAGATCTCCGTGGTGCGTATAACCTTGTGCGCATTAAGCAGGGAGATGAATGGAAAACAGCATTTAATACGCCCGAAGGCCATTTTGAGTACTTGGTGATGCCTTTTGGACTCTCTAATGCTCCTTCTGTGTTTCAGTCCTTCATGCATGACATCTTCCGAGAATATCTGGATAAATTTATGATTGTTTATCTGGATGACATTTTGGTCTTTTCTGATGATTGGGAGTCCCATGTGAAGCAGGTCAGGATGGTGTTTCAGGTCCTGCGTGCTAATGCTTTATTTGTGAAGGGCTCAAAATGCCTCTTCGGAGTACAGAAGGTCTCCTTTTTGGGTTTTATTTTTTCTCCTTCTACTGTGGAGATGGACCCAGTCAAGGTCCAGGCTATTCATGACTGGACTCAGCCCACATCTGTTAAGAGTCTTCAGAAGTTCTTGGGTTTTGCTAATTTTTACCGTCGTTTCATCGCTAATTTTTCTAGCGTGGTTAAACCTTTGACGGACTTGACCAAGAAGGGTTCTGATGTGACTAATTGGTCTCCTGCGGCCGTGGAGGCCTTTCGGGAGCTGAAGCACCGGTTTTCTTTAGCTCCAGTCTTATGTCAGCCAGATGTCTCTCTCCCCTTCCAGGTCGAGGTTGATGCTTCTGAGATTGGAGCAGGGGCTGTTTTGTCGCAGAGAAGCTCTGATGGCTCTGTGATGAAGCCATGTGCTTTCTTTTCAAGAAAATTTTCGCCTGCCGAGCGGAATTATGATGTTGGTAATCGGGAGTTGTTGGCTATGAAGTGGGCATTTGAGGAGTGGCGACATTGGCTCGAAGGAGCTAAACATTGTGTGGTGGTCTTGACTGATCACAAAAATCTGATTTACCTCGAATCTGCCAAGCGCCTGAATCCTAGACAGGCTCGTTGGTCGTTGTTTTTCTCCCGTTTCAACTTCGTGGTCTCATACCTGAAGACACAAAAGAGCACAGTGAGGTCAAAAATACTCTGTTGTAAAAAAAAAAAAAAAAAAAATCACAGTAATCAGCAAGTGCTAGTCAAAAGATGTAAAGAAAACAGGGTATTTAGTTGATACATTTTTTGCAAAAAAATGTATACTAAGCTGCTCCACCAAATCGTCAAGGTATACCCTTATAGAGCAGTCCTAACTAATGTATAGAATCCCTATCTGATGTATTTAAAACCTGATCATCGGTATAGTACCTGTATAAGCAGGGTTCAGAGAAGGACTATCCATGTGGACATGCAGGATGGAACAGCTTAAATGCAAATGACCCACAGAGGAGTGGTGGACTCCCCAGTCTTGTAGAAACAAGAGAAACATATTATAGAACCAGAAACACATGGGCCACTTGCACATTGAACAAGTCTGTAGGAACCTGTTCACACCACCAGAAAACTTGAAGACACAAAAGAGCACAGTGAGGTCAAAAATACTCTGTTGTAAAAAAAAAAAAAAAAAAAATCACAGTAATCAGCAAGTGCTAGTCAAAAGATGTAAAGAAAACAGGGTATTTAGTTGATACATTTTTTTGCAAAAAAATGTATACTAAGCTGCTCCACCAAATCGTCAAGGTATACCCTTATAGAGCAGTCCTAACTAATGTATAGAATCCCTATCTGATGTATTTAAAACCTGATCATCGGTATAGTACCTGTATAAGCAGGGTTCAGAGAAGGACTATCCATGTGGACATGCAGGATGGAACAGCTTAAATGCAAATGACCCACAGAGGAGTGGTGGACTCCCCAGTCTTGTAGAAACAAGAGAAACATATTATAGAACCAGAAACACATGGGCCACTTGCACATTGAACAAGTCTGTAGGAACCTGTTCACACCACCAGAAAACTTGAAGACACAAAAGAGCACAGTGAGGTCAAAAATACTCTGTTGTAAAAAAAAAAAAAAAAAATCACAGTAATCAGCAAGTGCTAGTCAAAAGATGTAAAGAAAACAGGGTATTTAGTTGATACATTTTTTTGCAAAAAAATGTATACTAAGCTGCTCCACCAAATCGTCAAGGTATACCCTTATAGAGCAGTCCTAACTAATGTATAGAATCCCTATCTGATGTATTTAAAACCTGATCATCGGTATAGTACCTGTATAAGCAGGGTTCAGAGAAGGACTATCCATGTGGACATGCAGGATGGAACAGCTTAAATGCAAATGACCCACAGAGGAGTGGTGGACTCCCCAGTCTTGTAGAAACAAGAGAAACATATTATAGAACCAGAAACACATGGGCCACTTGCACATTGAACAAGTCTGTAGGAACCTGTTCACACCACCAGAAAACTTGAAGACACAAAAGAGCACAGTGAGGTCAAAAATCTCGTGGTCTCATACCTGCCTGGTTCAAAGAACGTGAAAGCTGATGCACTTTCTAGGAGTTTTGTGCCTGACTCTCCGGGAGTTTCTGAGCCGGCTGGTATTCTCAGAGAGGGAGTGATTTTGTCTGCCATTTCCCCAGATTTGCGATGAGTGCTGCAGAAATTTCAGGCGGATAGACCTGACCGTTGTCCACCAGAGAGACTGTTTGTCCCGGATAAATGGACCAGCAGAGTTATTTCCGAGGTTCATTCTTCGGTGTTGGCGGGTCGTCCTGGGATTTTTGGTACCAGAGATTTGGTGGCTAGGTCCTTCTGGTGGCCTTCCTTGTCGCGGGATGTGCGTTCCTTTGTGCAGTCTTGTGGGATTTGTGCTCGGGCTAAGCCTTGCTGTTCTCGTGCCAGCGGTTTGCTTTTGCCTGTCCCGAAAAGGCCTTGGACGCACATTTCCATGGATTTTATTTCGGATCTTCCAGTATCTCAGAAAATGTCTGTCATCTGGGTGGTGTGTGATCGTTTTTCCAAGATGGTCCATTTGGTGCCCTTGCCTAAGTTGCCTTCCTCCTCCGATTTGGTTCCTCTATTTTTTCAGAATGTGGTTCGCTTGCACGGCATTCCTGAAAATATTGTGTCTGATAGAGGATCCCAGTTTGTGTCCAGGTTTTGGCGGACTTTTTGTGCTAAGATGGGCATTGATTTGTCTTTTTCGTCGGCCTTCCATCCTCAGACTAATGGCCAAACCGAGCGAACTAATCAGACGTTGGAAACTTATTTGAGATGTTTTGTTTCTGCTGATCAGGATGATTGGGTGACTTTTTTGCCATTGGCCGAGTTTGCCCTTAATAATCGGGCTAGTTCTGCTGCTTTGGTTTCGCCTTTTTTCTGCAATTCTGGTTTCCATCCTCGTTTTTCCTCGGGTCAGGTTGAGCCTTCTGACTGACCTGGGGTGGATTCTGTGGTGGATAGGTTGCAGCAGATTTGGAACCATGTGGGGGACAATTTGAGGTTGTCACAGGAGAAGGCTCAGCGCTTTGCCAACCGCCGCCGCGGTGTGGGTCCCCGACTTCGTGTTGGGGATTTGGTGTGGCTGTCTTCTCGGTATGTTCCTATGAAGGTCTCCTCTCCTAAATTCAAGCCTCACTTCATTGGTCCTTATAAGATCTTGGAAATCCTTAACCCGGTGTCTTTTCGTTTGGATCTCCCAGCATCGTTTGCCATTCATAATGTGTTCCATAGGTCTTTGTTGCAGAGGTATGTGGTACCTGTGGTTCCTTCTGTTGAGCCTCCTGCTCCGGTGCTGGTCGAGGGCGAATTGGAGTACGTGGTGGAGAAGATTTTGGATTCTCGTATCTCTAGACGGAGGCTTCAGTATTTGGTTAAGTGGAAGGGCTATGGTCAGGAGGATAATTCCTGGGTTGTCGCCTCTGATGTTCATGCGGCCGATTTGGTTCGTGCCTTCCACGCGGCTCATCCTGATCGCCTTGGGGGTCTTGATGAGGGTTCGGTGACCCCTCCTCAAGGGGGGGGTACTGTTGTGAACTCTATTTTTGGGCTCCCTCTAGTGGTCACAAGCGGTACTGTGTAGTGTTGTCTTTCTGCAGGTTGGCTGCATCAGCTGGTTCGTTATCCTTGGTTGGTTTCCTATTTAGCTCACCTGGATACTCAGTTCCTTGCCTGCTATCTATGTATTCAGTGCTCTTCAGATTCCTTGTGACTACCTTGCTCTCAGTCTCTCCAAGACAAGCTAAGTTTTTGTTTGTTCATTTTTTGATTATCAGCATTCATCATGTTTCTTGTCCAGCTTGCTAAAATGTGATTTCCTCGCTTGCTGGTTGCTCTAGGGGACTGAGTTTCTCCCCCCACACCGTTAGTTGGTGCGGGGGTTCTTGAAATCTCAGAGTGGATATTTTGTAAGGGTTTTTTACTGACCGCATAGATTCCCTTTTCTGTTTTCTGCTATCTAGTATTAGTGGGCCTCATTTGCTGAATCTGCTTTCACCCCTGTGTATGTGCCTTCCTCTTACCTCACCGTTATTATTTGTTGGGGGCTTCTATATCTTTGGGGATTATTTCTCTGGAGGCAAGAGAGGTATTTCTTTCTCTCTAGGGGTAGTTAGTTCCTCAGGCTGGCTCGAGACGTCTAGGATTTTTAGGCACGTTCACCGGCTACTTCTAGTGTGTTTGGATAGGTTCAGATTTGCGGTCAGTCCAGTTTGCCACCTCCCTAGAGCTTGTCCTATGTTTGTTACTTAGCTGGAGTAATTTGTGATCCTCAACCACTAAGGATCATAACAGCCACCATGGACTCCTATCCTGCAGTGCCAGACGTGTCCCACTGCTTAAGCCAGTACATGTCCGGGCCCGTCTGAAGTTTGCTAGAGAGCATTTGGATGATCCACAGGAGTTTTGGGAGCATGTCCTATGGTCTGATGAAACCAAACTGGAACTGTTTGGTAGAAACACAACTTGTCGTGTTTGGAGGAAAAAGAATACTGAGTTGCATCCATCAAACACCATACCTACTGTAAAGCATGGTGGTGGAAACATCATGCTTTGGGGCTGTTTCTCTGCAAAGGGGCCAGGACGACTGATCCGGGTACATGAAAGAATGAATGGGGCCATGTATCGTGAGATTTTGAGTGCAAACCTCCTTCCATCAGCAAGGGCATTGAAGATGAAACGTGGCTGGGTCTTTCAACATGACAATGATCCAAAGCACACCGCCAGGGCAACGAAGGAGTGGCAACGTAAGAAGCATTTCAAGGTCCTGGAGTGGCCTAGCCAGTCTCCAGATCTCAACCCTATAGAAAACCTTTGGAGGGAGTTGAAAGTCCGTGTTGCCAAGCGAAAAGCCAAAAACATCACTGCTCTAGAGGAGATCTGCATGGAGGAATGGGCCAACATACCAACAACAGTGTGTGGCAACCTTGTGAAGACTTACAGAAAACGTTTGACCTCTGTCATTGCCAACAAAGGATATTTTACAAAGTATTGAGATGAAATTTTGTTTCTGACCAAATACTTATTTTCCACCATAATATGCAAATAAAATGATAAAAAAACAGACAATGTGATTTTCTGGATTTTTTTTTCTCAGGTTGTCTCCCATAGTTGAGGTCTACCTATGATGTAAATTACAGACGCCTCTCATCTTTTTAAGTGGTGGAACTTGCACTATTGCTGACTGACTAAATACTTTTTTGCCCCACTGTATATGCAGCATACATACAACATACAACAATTACATACATGCAACATACTACATACATGCAACATACTACATACATGCTACATACTACATACATACTACATACATACTACATACATGCAACATACTACATACATGCAACATATTACATACATACAACATACTACATACATACTACATACAACATACATACAACATATTACATACAACATATAGACTGTTATGATCCGGTGACCTTGGAGCCGCATGAAACTTTCTCTGGAGTAGGTGGAAACTGTACTGACCGCAAATCCTGAACTAACACCGCAACTAGAAGTAGCCGTGGGGTGTGCCTAACAAACCCTAGACACCTCGACACAGCCGGAGAACTAAATACCCCTATAGATGGAAATAGGAATACTACCTTGCCTCAGAGCAGAACCCCAAAGGATAGGCAGCCCCCCACGAATAATGACTGTGAGTAGGAGAAGAAAAGACACACGCAGGTAGAAAACAGGATTTAGCAAAAGAGGCCACTCTAGCTAAATAGGAAAGGATAGGACAGAATACTAGGCGGTCAGTAATAAAACCCTTGCAAAAATATCCACCGCAGATAATACAAAAAATTCCACAATCTAACTAAAGACGTGGAATGAATATCTGCAACCCCAGAGAATCCAACAAGACTGAGAAAATACTGACACAATCTAAGCTGGACAAGAAAACACAAAAGAATAGCACTGAATTATGAAGCACACAGCATGTGTGCCACAGAAACAAAACCAGACACTTATCTTTGCTGATTTGGCAGAAAGGCAGGAGGAACCCGGCAGAGGTCCAACACCTCCCAACAACAATTGACAACTGGCAAGGACTAACGAATCCTACACACCTAAATACCCCAGTCAGAACTGCAATCAGCAGACACACCTGACCAGGACTGCAACCCAGGGACAACTGCATTACCACCGACTACCACCGGAGGGAACCCAAAAGCAGAATTCACAACAATAGACATACAGTACATACAACATAGCGTACATACTCACCATCACTTGTCACTTTGATCCCCGAAGCCAGTGTCACCTGTAAAATATATTAAAATAACAAATAAACAATATACTCCTGATCCGCAGAAATCCAATTAAAAAGAGTGTCCCACGACGTTCTCCCGTGGAGAGCAGCAGCATCAGCTGATGCGACAGCTCTCCAGGGATTCCAGGAATATAATGATGGAAGGTATCCTTCCGCACTGTATTCCTCAGCGACTGTAAAAAATAGTCCCTAGTCTTACTTGTGGCACTGCTGTGTGAGAAAGTTCCCATGCAGCAATGCCATAAAGTGAAACCAATGAACTCGGGTAACCTCAGTGATGCACTGCAGGAGCCATTGTCTCCTGTCAGTGTGTCACTGGAGGGTTTATAGAGCAGTGACATCACCCGATGTCACTGTACTATAGGGGAGATCGTCATGGGACATTCGTTATCAATTGGACTACGGCGGACAGGTAGTATACGTTGGTTTATTATTTTTAATTTTTTGCAGATGATTGAGTATGGTTAAATTAAGAATATTAAAAGACTTTTTTCTGGCTGTGTCTTTATTTTTTTTTAACTCTTTCACTACTATAGGATTAATAATGGAGAGGCGTCTTATTGACACCTCTCCATTATTAACCCGGCTTAATGTCACCTCACAATAGCAAGGTGACATTAGCAAGGTGGGAAGAGAGGGGCTAAGTGCCGGAATTGGCGCACCTCACAGATGCGCCATTTCTGGGGTGGCTGGGGACTGGTATTTGTAGCCGGGGGGGGGGGGCAATATCCATGGCCCCTCTCTAGGCTATGAATACCAGCCCACAGCTGTCTGCGTAGCCTTTCTGGCTATAAAATATAGGGGGACCCCTGCGTAAAGGCTATGCAGACAGCTGCGGGCTGATATTCATAGCCTGGGAGGGGGCCATGGGTATAACCCCCTTCCCAGGCTACAAATATTGGCCCCCGGCCGTCGGCTTTCCCCCTCTGGCGCCGAAAATTGCGCGGGAGCCCACGCCGTTTTTTTTTTTTTAAATTAAACGTTCATTAAGAAACATAGGTCTTGCTATTATATATCTATGGATATATCAGATAAATCTATCTATACATGGATATCTATGGCTATATCGATCTATAGATATATTTATAGATAAATATATATATATCTATAGATACAAAGATTTTTCTATCCATATATCTATCTGGCTACTTTCACACATCAGATGTTTGCCGTCAGGCACAATCCGGCGAGTTTTTAAAAAACGGATCCCTGTTTTTTTTCCGCCTGATCTGTTTTTTCTCATAGAGTTGTATTAGCGCTGGATTACGCCTGATGGCCACACTTTTCATCCGTTTTTTGACGGATCCGTCAGAAAAGCTGTTTCCGGCGGATGGAGAAAACGTACAGAAGAACTTTTTTTCTGTCCGGCGAGAAAACGCCCAGCGACGGATCCAGTGAAAAACGTATGAAACTGAGATGTGAATTGATGAATCCGGCCTCCGAATCCGGTTTTTCATGCATTTTTCCATTGAAATCATGCACATTTTCCATTCTCTCTCTCAAAAAAAAAGCGGGTCAGTTGCATCAGTTTTTCACTATTTGCAACGAATCCTGCAGATTTAGTGCAGAAAAATCCGCAGGCAAATCTGCAACGTGTGCACATAGCCTAAAAAGCTCCAACGGGGCCATTCATATAGGGACTTATGGAGCCCCTAGGCTCCAGGGCCAGAGTGCGACTGCAACCCTTGCACCTATTGTAGTTACGCCCCTGAGCAGGTTTCATCCACCATGCAGACAAGAGTAGGAATTGTCACCTGCTTTTTAAGAGGACCGTCACAAAAAAAAACAACACATATATAAGACAGACAGCACATAAACAACAAGTGCTAATGTCTCAATAATCACTTTGCCTCATGTTTATTAATCAGTTTATTCCAATTTCTGCATAATCTTTTCCTTAACGTGCCTGCAGACGAGCGCATGAAAAATCTTCCAAGTTTCATCCAGTAAACTCAGATGATATTTTTCTAATCGTCATCGAATTTTCATCCATGTGCCATCAGTGTGTCTGTTTCTTATGTTCGTGTGACAGCCGTGTGTGATCCATTTTCATATATCTACATTAAAACATGAAATAGTAAAAAAGGAACAGCACACTGGTATAACTTATCTCAGGGTGCAGAGCCTCCAGGCAACCCGTCCACTGGTCGTCCACATTCAGTATAGATCAAAAGAAGAGGCAGCACTCCATTTTCAAAAAAAGGTGCAGGATTTATTCAAACCCACATGTCTGTGCGACGTTTCAGCTCTACTGAGCTTTTCTCAAGCAGTGGATAAAGGTTCCTTATTACATATATATAGTGTCCCAACAATCCTAATTACAGCCATTTGTGTTAAATTACATGTTGATACATTCATTAAAGTGCATCTGTGCATTTGTGCATTTAAATAAGTAGATGCTAACAGCCATGTCGTTCTTACCGCTGCTGGAGACAGCTAATCATGGAGGACGCCATTGTCTCTGTCGGCGTGCATAGGTCTCAATTGCGCATGTCTGCTAATTAGCAAAACCTGGTTGAACTGCAGGGCAGGTAAACGGACTCCGCGCATGCGCAATAGCGCTAAATGCCGCCATATTTTTGTAGTTATACTCACTAGAGCTCCAAGTGTGTAACCAACTTAGCGCATGCGCAGTAGCGCTAAAAATCGCCATTTTCTTATGGTCATACTTTTTGGAACTCCTAGCATATAGTGACCAATCGAAGAAACATATAAATCTATTAAGAAGATATAAGTGAGCATATTCATTTATAGTGCCAACACTCATCATAATATTCGATATCTTATTTATTTTATATCGCTATTTACGTCCAATACAGGACTGACTCTATACACCACCCCAATACTGCGAGTGTAGTCTTAACAGGCCACACCTCGCAAATCAGGTAGCCCTCAGCATGGGCAAGTCAAACCTAAGCGGTCTGGCTGCCCATATCCAAGTTGCTACATAGTGGTGGAAATAAAGAAACATAGCAGGTGCCATAGACTTATTCAAGCTCACTTTATTAACCTAGCCCCAGTTCAACAAAATATATATAAATTTGCAGAAAATATATAGAAAAAATATATGTGTCCTCCATATTCATTCTGTCTCCCACAGCAGCAACCCGGCACGGCTGACTACATTAAAACATGCCCGTGATCACATACGGTTTCCTAGGTTTATATTAGAAATCTGTCCATAAAAATCAGATACCGCTATGATGGTCGGGGGGGGATCTGATATTTCTTCTCTCACCCATAAACTTGAATGTGTGAGTCTCATCTGAGCTGAACTGAGCCCATGGTATTCAATGGGAGCCTTCACATTTATCTGGGACATTGGATATTGCGCGTCACCTTTCAAAAGAGACCCAGATCAGAAAATGATCAATGTTGTGTTTTTGGTGCAGCTTACCAGTTTTACAGTAGAATCTTGTGAAAAAAATTATGCCTTTTTGGCATTAGTTGAAGCACAAACTACTGATGCTGGAGTGGACATATGGAACTGTAAGGAGACAGACAAGTGAGAAGATGCATACAGTTAATTCCTAACAGAGTGGCTGCAAGCGAACACTGCCATCTGGTGGTCAAAGATGAAAGAGAAAATTAAAGCAGAAAGAATTATGCTAGCAGGAACTCAAGGTTGAAAGCATGTTCCCTAGGGGAAGAGATTGGAGGAGATGCCAGATTAGGTGATAGCTGTGGCATAGATAGTAATTTTAAAAGGCCCAGGAGGGCAGTAAAGGGGAGGCGCTGGCGCCCAAACATGTATGAGGACGAACGTGGTACAGTAAGCTGACTCACTGTAAAGTCAGGAGACCAGGCCCGAGTAAATGAGTCGAGAGACCAGGCCCGAGTAAATGAGTCGAGAGACCAGGCCCGAGTAAATGAGTCTAGAGACCAGGCCCGAGTAAAGGAGTCGAGAGACCAGACCCGAGTAAAGGTGTCGAGAGACCAGACACGAGTAAAGGAGTCGAGAGACCAGGCCTGAGTAAAGGTGTCGAGAGACCAGACCCGAGTAAAGGAGTCGAGAGACCAGGCCTGAGTAAAGGAGTCGAGAGACCAGACCCGAGTAAAGGAGTCGAGAGACCAGGCCTGAGTAAAGGTGTCGAGAGACCAGACCCGAGTAAAGTAGTTGAGAAACCAGACCAGAGTAAAGGAGTGGAAAGACCAGGTCCGAGTAAAGACCGGAGAGAGGCCAGAGCTGGGAGACCTGAGCCAAGTGAGCAGAACCAGGGCAGAGAGAGAGACAACAAGGGTGCAGCAGAGGGATGTTCATGTAAGCTGTTGCTTCCAGTGTAGACATACAGTACAAAGTGGTAACTGGGGCCGTCCTTCTGGGAACTAATGCATACAGTATGACTAGTGTACAGAGTAACTTACCAATCTGTGACTAGTGGCCTAGCAGGTAGGGCCTGTGTGATGCTTTGTGCTGCCTAGAGAGTGACGGCAGTGACAGGCCCAGTAGTGACAGTGATGCTTTTAAGTTTGGGATATTAGGACTAAAACATTACTGACGATAATAGTTATGTAATGGTAATATTAGAACGCCTGCTATCACGTCACTGGTGACATCATACACCCAGTGCCTGATACTCGCTGTTCATGAATCGAGCAGCAAGTATCAGCTGTTAGGTTCTCTTTAAGCCACAAAGAAAAAAAAGTAACATTATTAGTATTTTTTGCTCAACATGCTGCCAAAAAATTGGAAGTTAAAAAGTATGTACATACTAGACAAGGGGCTCCAGGTCAGCCAGAGTGCTGCTGGGGTTACACATCTGCTAAATTATACATGTATATTTCACTTACTATGTGTAAAACACCAGAACCGGGAACATTACACCACCAGGATGTGGAGATACTTACTGTCTGCATGTTGTAGTTTAGTTTTATTATAGAAAATGATCTTTACTAATTTTTCTCATGAGGTTCGGGCAAATTGCTGACATTGTCACCTTGTTGGCAGTCTACTGATGGCAAGAGCTGTGCTCTAATTATACTCTTAGTTACATAACGATAGTGGTCATGTTACGTGACTTCGCATTTGAAAGAATTTAGTGTAAGTAAAATTTTAATTCAGTTTATGCATCTGTTGTCACAAATGGTTTCATTTAAAGGGGTTGTTCTTTCTCCGCCATCTAATTTGTTACCCCCGATTATTTGTTTGCATAATTGCAGTTTTCTCAGTATACAGTATTGATATATTCATACCTTTATTTGTAGTGTTTTGGCTCCCTCTAGCGGTCAGAGTCATGTTTACAGTTCTATTTTCTGTATTTGTATTTTCCATGTCTGATCCTCCTCCCCTTTGCAATGCATTATGGTAGCTCAGCCTCCATTTCCCTCCATTTACCTTTCACTTTCTTCAGTTTGCTTTCAAGGAAAGACACTTGCACTTCATCCCCCTTGCGAATGCATTGCCGGTATGTCTTTATGCTTTCTGTAGATATTCCTGCTCTATATTAGCCTAGCCTAGCCAGCTGTACTCCTAGTTCAGTTACTACTACTAGCCTTCTAAATGTCATGCATAACGTTTATCATGTGTATTATGTATTTGTTCTATACCATGCACTGATTCTATGTATATCATTGCTCACAGTTTCACCGCATCAATATACCACTACGTTTAATAAAGCACAGACTCAACCACAGTCTCTTTATTGGACTCCAGTATAGCGGTTTAGCTGACTGTATGCTACGTGGGCCTGTCTCATTTAGTGAGGACAGAACAGTGAAACGGCAGCCATCCAACTAGTGGGATTCAAGTCACCGGCTACTCAGAGACTAAATAAAGCTACAGCAATCTCTCCACAGCCAAGCACTTCCCCAAGACACCATGTCTCACAAATCGCATAGGACAAGATCTGTTACTTCCGTCTCCTCAAAGACAACATCCATCAGCAGCGCGATCGCCATTGCCCGCGCAAATGCTGAAGCCGCCAAAATACGAGCGAGCTTTGCTGACCAAGAGATGCAACTTAAATTAGAAAAAGCACACCTAGATGATCAAGAGAGAAGGTCACAGTTAGAGAAGGCACGCGTGGATGCCGCCTTAGAAAGTCTAGCGGCAAAAAGGGAAGCTGCCGCAGCCCTCGCCGATGCAGAATCACTAGAAGCCGCACAAAGCCCCAAGCTGCATAGCCAAAGCAGTATGTCGAGTCTGGAGTTTCTACTACAAGACTCACCACAACGCACATCTCAGTATGTTTATGAACTTCCCCATCCAAACTATAACCCTGAACCAGTACCAAAACAAGAATACGACGTCTCCAGCGAAGTGAGCGAGAGTCATCACGAGACTGAGCTCCAGGACAGAAACAAACTCGAAAATGTGAGGCAAAACAACTCTGCTAATAACTACCTTGCCCCTCACCAGGTAACCAACGTGGATCACCCTGCTGACACACCATACGTCAGACCGAAGCAATACGACACCGGCTGGCGCCACCCTGAGGACACTAACAGGTACGAACGCACCTCACATCACTATCAGGGCGACCCATCACCAGCATACTCTGCTGACAACCGGTTCACGACAGAATTTGCCATGTTCTTCACACGACGTGAACTGGTTGCCAAGGGACTCATGAAATTCACTGACCGAGCTGAAGGTTACAGAGCTTGGAAAGCTTCCTTTCAAAATGTCACTAGAGACTTGGGGCTACAACACAGGGAAGAGGTAGACCTGTTAGTCAAATACCTGGGAGAAGAGTCAGTCAAACACGCAGTAAGGAGCAGAGACATTAATATAAACCGCCCTGAGACTGGCCTCAAAGAGATCTGGAAAAGGCTGGATGAGCGTTATGGCTCAGCAGAAGTAATAGAAAGAGCCTTGTTCAAAAGAATTGATGACTTTCCTAAAATATCTAACAAAGGTCTCCAGAAACTTAGAGAGCTAAGCGACCTACTAAAGGAAGTCCAAGTTGCCAAATACAAGGACGACCTACAGGGACTTGCATTCCTCGACACAGCCAGAGGTGTTAATCCTATAGTCCAAAAGTTGCCCTACAATCTACAGGAGAGGTGGCTCACACATGGTTCCACGTACAAATACAAACACAGCGTTCCATTCCCTCCCTTCTCTGTTTTTGTAGACTTTATACACCAACAAGTGAGAATTAGAAACGATCCCAGCTTTGACTTTGCAATGCCATATGCCACACCATCACCACCTGCAAATCCACGCAGAACATCTGTGGCAGTACACAAGACTTATGTTTCTTCTCCAGGTTCTAATTACAGGTCTGCTGGCTGCTCCCAATCAGAGACAAAGGTGCAGGACCCTGACAAGCAGTGCCCACTTCATCAGAAGCCTCATCCTCTCCTGAAATGCTGAGCCTTCAGAGGAAAATCTATGCCAGATTGCAGAAGCTTCCTGAAAGAAAACAGTATCTGCAACAAGTGCTGCTCGTCCACAACTCATCTCTCCAAGGATTTCAAGGTCAGTGTAAAATGCACAGAATGTGGCACCACAGATCATAACACCGCTCTACACCCTGGCCCAGCTCCATGGAGTACACAAAACACGCCAGCTGACAGTGAGCATGGCGGGGAGGAAAGGAACACTGATACAGCTACGCCAGAGATCACTTCACAATGTACGGAAGTCTGCAAAGGGACAATAGACAGTAGGTCCTGTTCAAAAATATGCCTCGTCAGAGTATACCCGAAGTGCCATAGAGACCAAGCTGTAAGACTGTATGCTATCTTGGATGATCAAAGTAATCGATCCTTGGCTAGATCAACGTTCTTTGACCTATCAAAGGGCCAAGCACTCCCTACTCATTAAAGACGTGTGCAGGTACTGTGACAACAGCAGGCAGGAAAGCTACTGACTACCAAATCGAGTCCTTAGACGGACAATTCTGCCTACCGCTGCCTACGATCATCAAATGTAACCAGATCCCAGACAACAAATCTGAAATCCCTACACCGTATGTAGCAATCCATCATGCTCACTTAAAACGAATAGCACACCTTATACCGGAACTCGACCATCAGGCCCAGATAATTCTGCTGTTGGGGAGAGATATCCTGCAGGTTCATAAAGTGAGACGTCATATCAATGGACTCCACAATGCTCCCTATGCCCAAAAGCTAGACCTAGGATGGGTCATAATTGGCAACGTATGCTTGGGACGCATGCATGCCCCATCTTCTGTGACAAGCATGCTGACAAATACATTGGAGAAAGGACGACCATCTCTGTTTCAACCTTGTAACAATGAGTTCCATGTCAGGGAACTGCCACACAGCATCCAACTGCCCAACTATTTAATAGACTTTACTCACGACAGCAGTATAGTGTCGGGAAGCTATGAGGATCAGTTAGGGTGCACAGTCTTCCAGAGAACTAAGCAGGACAACCAAGTGGCAATGTCGGTAGAGGACAAGTTGTTCTTAGAGGTAATGGACAAGGGACTCGTTAAAGATGAGACCAACAGCTGGGTCGCACCTCTTCCCTTCAAAACCCACAGACCACGTCTACCGAACAACAGAAATCAGGCATTACAACGTTTCTCCTCTCTCAAACGTAATCTGCAAAAGAAACCAGAGATGAAAGATCACTTTTTCTCCTTCATGTCAAAGATTTTTGAAAACTGTCATGCAGAACTAGCTCCCACTCTTGAAGACTCTGAAGAATGCTGGTTCCTACCCATGTTCGGAGTATACCACCCTAAGAAACCAGGCCAGATCAGAGTCGTGTTTGATTCCAGTGCTAAATTCAATGATGTCTCCCTGAATGACGTTCTACTGACAGGACCAGACCTCAATAACAAACTACTGGGTGTACTTATGTGCTTCTGTAAGGATTCCATTGCCTTCATCGCTGACATCCAGCAAATGTTCCATTGTTTCCTTGTGAGAGAGAGAGACAGGAACTTCCTAAGATTCTTCTGGTACAGAGACAATGATCCTACTAAAGAATTCACAGAGTATCGCATGAGAGTGCACATCTTCGGCAACAGTCCTTCCCCTGCAGTCGCCATTTACGGACTCAAAAGGTCGGCTCAGGAAGGAGAAGCAGAATACGGAGCAGATGTCAGACGATTCATAGAAAAGGACTTTTATGTCGACGACTGTCTGAAAGCCATGCCTTCAAATGAGACTGCCATCAGTCTTCTCAGGAGAGCCCAGGACATGCTTGCCTGCTCGAACCTTAGGCTTCATAAAATAGCCTCAAACAGCCAAGAACTCATGGAAGCGTTCCCTTCTCAGGACCTATGTAATGGTCTCAGAGACCTGGACCTGGGGTCAGACCCCGCACCAATGCAACGCAGCCTCGGGCTTCTCTGGAATCTACAGTCAGACACTTTCACCTTTCAGGTCAGCCAGGAAGAAAGGCCTTTCACACGTAGAGGCGTCCTGTCTACCATCAACAGTCTGTACGATCCCTTGGGTTTCGCAGCTCCTCTTACTATACAAGGCAAGGCCCTACTAAGGCTACGTTCACATTTGCGTTGTGCGCCGCAGCGTCGGCGCCGCAGCGCACAACGCAAACAAAAACGCGGCAAAACGCACGCTAAAACGCTGCGTTTTGCGCCGCATGCGTCGTTTTTGGCCGAAAGTTGGACGCAAAAAAAATGCAACTTGATGCGTTTCTTGCGTCCAACGCTTGCGGCCATGCGGCGCAAAACGCAGCACAACGCATGTCCATGCGCCCCCATGTTAAATATAGGGGCGCATGACGCATGCGGCGCCGCTGCGGCGCCCGACGCTGCGGCGCTGACCGCAAATGTGAACGTAGCCTAAGAGACTTAACTAGGGAAACATCTGACTGGGATGCACCTCTGCCACCTGATAAGAGGATCCAGTGGGAAGAGTGGAAGAACTCGTTAGCGGCACTCTCCAACATGAATGTGCCAAGACCATACGCCCCTGTGCCATCTACTGAAATACAAAGCCAAAGACTGTTCGTATTTGCAGATGCTTCTGTCAAAGCAATTGCCGCTGTTGCCTACCGCAAAACTGTAGACTCCAAATGTCAGTGTCACATTGGTTTCATTATGGGAAAGGCCAAACTCGCACCACAACCAGAGCACACTATACCCAGGTTAGAGCTTTGTGCCGCAGTCCTAGCTGTTGAGTTAGCAGGAGTTCATCACATCCGAAATGGATATCGACCTGACACAGGCCAAGTTCTACTCAGACAGCAAAGTAGTCCTGGGATATATCCACAATGAAACCAGGCGATTCTACGTTTATGTCAATAACAGAGTGCTATGAATCAGGAGATCAGTTCATCCAAAGCAATGGCATTACATACCCACAGACCAGAATCCCGCAGATCATGCAACTAGAGCAGTTGACGCAAGTCGACTAGGAAGCACAACGTGGCTCTCAGGACCAAAACTATTGTACATTGAGGAATGTTTTCCAGACACCTTTGAACTAGTAGGAGAGGACTCAGATGCTGAAATCCGCCCTCAGGTGTCTACACTTCATACAATGACCTCTGTTATCCAGCTTGGATCTTGCAGGTTCGACAGATTCTCAAGTTGGAAGTCACTTACTCGAGCCATTACCTGCCTGACTCATATAGCTCACTCATTCAAGATCACCAGAACTTGTGGCACAGAAAAATGTAATGGTTGGCATCTTTGTAATAATACCTATGTTACCTCCGACGTAGAGTTTTCTAGAAATCCTATCATCCTCACTGTTCAAAGAGAAACCTACTTTGCAGAAATCCAATGTCTTATTAACAAAGCTCCAATACCAGTGAGCAGCGTATTGAGAAAACTCGACGCATTCATCGACAACAGCGGCCTACTGAGAGTAGGAGGCCAACTCAAAGAATCTGAGATGGAGTTTGTGGAGAAATTCCCTCTTATACTTCCCGGAAAATGTCACGTTGCCTACCTAATAGTACAGCATTACCACAATCTGGTCAAGCACCAAGGAAGACTATTTACAGAAGGAGCCATCAGATCTGCTGGCTTGTGGATCGTCGGTGCAAAGAGACTCGTCAGTAGTGTCATCTACAAATGTATTATCTGCCGTAAACTTCGTGGTTCGACTCAAACCCAAAAGATGGCTGACCTACCAGCAGATAGACTCAGCCCAGACCCTCCTTTTACTAGCGTTGGTCTCGATGTGTTTGGGCCTTGGTCAGTTGTTACACGTCATACTAGAGGCGGCCATGCCAATAGTAAATGTTGGGCAGTCATGTTCACTTGCATGTCAATCAGAGCCGTCCACATAGAGGTCATCGAGTCCCTTGACACGTCAAGCTTCATCAACGCCTTAAGACGTTTTATTGCCATCCGTGGTCCTATCAAGCACATACGTTCAGACAGAGGTACTAACTTCGTCGGTGCAGCAAAGGAGTTAGGAATACCTTCAAATCTAGACTATAAGACTCTCGAGAGGTTCCTCAGTGACCAAAGTTGCACATGGTCATTCAACCCACCTCACTCTTCACATATGGGAGGATCTTGGGAACGAATGATTGGTCTAGTACGGAGAATTCTTGACTCCACTCTTCTTCAAGAAGGAGCAGCGAGGCTTACCCACGAAAGCCTAATCACCTTCATGGCTGAAGCTGCAGCTATAATTAACGCAAGACCTCTGGTTCCAGTTCCTAATGACCCTGAGGAGCCTTTGTTATTGACTCCAGCTACTCTACTTACCCAGAAAACGGGACTGTCCAGTGCCCCTCCAGGAGGATTCGACGCTAAGGACCTCTACAAGCGCCAATGGAGACAGGTACAAAGTCTTGCAAATACTTTCTGGGACAGGTGGTGCAAACAATATTTGTCTACCCTGCAGCCACGGACGAAGTGGCAATCTACTAGGCCTAATCTGAGCATAGGTGACCTTGTTCTTGTGAAAGACTGTCAAATTCATCGGAACCAGTGGCCACTTGGTCTAGTTACCGCAACGTTCCCGAGCAAGAACGGCAACGTCCGCAAAGTTGAGCTAAGGATGACCAAAGGGAATGAACCTAAGACATTTTCCAGACCAGTATCTGAACTGGTCCTATTGTTGCCTTCAGAAGAAAGGAGTAGTGACATCTGTTGATGTCAGACGGGGAGTGTTCTGTCTCCGCCATCTAATTTGTTACCCCCGATTATTTGTTTGCATAATTGCAGTTTTCTCAGTTTACAGTATTGATATATTCATACCTTTATTTGTAGTGTTTTGGCTCCCTCTAGCGGTCAGAGTCATGTTTACAGTTCTATTTTCTGTATTTGTATTTTCCATGTCTGATCCTCCTCCCCCTTTGCAATGCATTATGGTAGCTCAGCCTCCATTTCCCTCCATTTTCCTTTCACTTTCTTCAGTTTGCTTTCAAGGAAAGACGCTTGCACTTCATCCCCCTTGCGATTGCATTGCCGGTATGTCTTTATGCTTTCTGTAGATATTCCTGCTCTATATTAGCCTAGCCTAGCCAGCTGTACTCCTAGTTCAGTTACTAGCCTTCTAAATGTCATGCATAACGTTTATCATGTGTAGTATGTATTTGTTCTATACCATGCACTGATTCTATGTATATCATTGTTCAGTTTCACCGCATCAATATACCACTACGTTTAATAAAGCACAGACTCAACCACAGTCTCCTTATTGGACTCCGGTATAGCGGTTTAGCTGACTGTATAGCTACGTGGGCCTGTCTCATTTAGTGAGGACAGAACAGGGGTTGTCCACTACCTTGTATAATGCCCTCATCGGTGGGTACACAATGGGTACAAAAACGCTGCAGATCCGCACAAAAGAAGTGACATGCTACTTCTTTTAATCCGCAGCGTTTCCGTTCGGAATTTTCCCCACCATTAGCACAGCATTTTTTTTTTCCATTGATTTACATTGTACTGTAAATCACTTGCGGAACTGCAGCGCTTCTGCACGGTATAAAACGCTGCGGATCCGCAGGAAATCTGCAACGTGTGCACATAGCCTTAAACCTTGTAAATGCCATTAAGTCTTTTTGTAAATACCTTCTGCTGCCATATGTGCCTGTGAGTGGCGCTATCGCTGACCGTTCAGTCCTCATCATGTTACCTCGACAAGCAAATGTGATGGCCCACAAACCAGTAAAATGTCAAGATAGTTGCCACAAAGCTACATTCATACTCGTGTCCTCCGAGCCAGCCTCCAAGTGGAGCACCACATCCGCTGCTCTTCTCCCCACTTCCTCCTGCGCTGTCTGCAGCCAGGAGGTTACAATAGTGGCCTGTACATGTACGTAAGTTCCACTTTCTGCTGTGATCTCTGTCATATGAAATTGATGTTAAAAGAAAATGTACCATGAGCGCTCTTAGGGATCCCACATTATTTATCTGTGAAAGGTGTTATCCAGGTATGTTGCAAATTGTCTCTTCAGAGAGGAAGATGACTAGAACTCCAGTGCCACCTATTGGACTGACGAAGTGCATTACCCCGAAACACAGTGTCTGCAAATTGAGATTCTGGTTTGGCTTTTATCCTAAGTAACAGCGTCGGACTGGAGCACCTTTGGCCCACCAGAGAAAATCATTCTTGGGGCCCACTATGTAGCTACATAGAAATAGATACAAGACCACCAATTGTGCGGTAAAAAGCGCTAATATCAGGATATAATATAAGGTAGTTCACGTCTTAATTATGTAGCAAGGGTTGGGGTAGCCCCCTCAGAATATAATGTAGCCCCCTCATAAAATATAATGCGGTCCCCTCTCATAGAATATAATGCAGCACTCCACAAAATATAATGCAACCCCCTCAGGTATGACGCAGTCCTCACCATAGAATATAATGTAGCACCCCCATAGGGTATAATGCAGCCCCCCTCATATAGTATAATGCAACCCACCACAGAATATAATGTAGTCCCCTGAGAGAATGCAGTTCCACCACAGACTATAATGCAGCCCCCCCATAGAGTATACTGTAGCCCCCTCATATAGTATGATGTAGCCCCCATAATATAATGTAGTACACTGAGTATAATGCAGTCCCCCCACAGAATATAATATAGCCCCCCAGGGCCGTATTTAGAGTTTCTGCTGCCCTAGGCACTTTTAGTGCTGCCTCCCTTTTGGTGAGTATGACACTATCGGCAGTGACTTTGGCAAGAATCGCTGATGTGAAAGTCGCCTTTTGCAGCAGATCCGGCAGTTTTTCTGCATCTGCCGCGTAACAGATCACTTACAGCAACACTGCGTTCGGCCTCATTTATTCCCTATGGGACTTGTGGCACTTGCCGTGATCTGGCAATCTGCCGCGTAACATCACTTACAGCAACACTGCGTTCGGCCTCATTCATTCCCTATGGGACTTGTGGCACTTGCCGTGATCTGGCAAATGTGGTACCATACCTCCCAACTTTTGAAGAAGGGAAGGAGGTATAAAGTTTGCAGTGCGCGTAGTGCGCCGTGGCAAATTTTAGGCCACGCCTCTGACCACACCCATTTCACAACTAGTCACACCCATATCCACGTCCCAACCACAGCCATTTAGCACTGCTGATCACACTGTTTTATATACAATAAATATAAACAAAAAAATATGGCCACACAGTGTTCCATACTGTATAATGGCCACACATGATACTCAATACTGTATAACGGCCACCACACATGATGCTCCATACTGTAAAATAGCCACACACAGTTCTCCATACTGTATAATGGCCACACATGATGCTCCATAATGTATAATGGCCACACAGTGCTCCATACTGTATAATGGCCACACAGTGCTCCATACTGTATAATGGCCACACATAGTGCTCCATACTGTATAACGGCCACAGACAGCTCTCCATACTGTATAATGATCCTACATGATGCTCAATACTGTATAATGGCCACAAATGATGCTCCATACTGTATAACGGCCACACATGATGCTCCATACTGTATAATGTCCATTGGCCACACATGATGCTACATACTGTATAACGGCCACACATGATGCTCAATACTGTATAATGGCCACACACAGTTCTCCATACTGTATAATGATCCCACATGATGCTCAATACTGTATAATGACCCCCCTCCTGTATGCACGGCTCATCTCCCTCCACTCCCATATGCATGACTCATATCCCCCCCTCCTGTATGCATGGCTCATATTCCTCCCCCCTGTATGCATGGCTCATATTCCCCCCGTCCTGTATGCATGGCTCATACCCCCCCTGTATGCATGGCTCATATTCCCCCCCTGTATGCATGGCTCATACTCCCCCCCTGTATGCATGGCTCAAATTCCCCCCTCTATGCATGGCTCATATTCCCCCCCCTCTATGCATGGCTAATATTCCCCCCCCTGTATGCATGGCTCATATTCCCCCCCCTGTATGCATGGCTCATATTCCCCCCCGTATGCATGGCTCATATTCCCCCCCTGTATGCATGGCTCATATTCCCCCCCATATGCATGGCTCATATTCCCCCCTCCTGTATGCATGGCTCATATAACCCCCTGTATGCATGGCTCATATTCCCCCCGGTATGCATGGCTTATCTCTCCACCCCCCCCGTTCCCGCTCCTGCTCCTATCTTGCATGGCGCGCCGGCTTATGTCCTCCTTCATCCCCCCGTCCCCCGTCCCTCATACTCACCTGTCCCACACCGCGCTCACATCCCTCTGGCTCTGTCCCGACTCCCGGCGCAGCACCTTCTTCCTGCGTGAGCGGTCATGTTATACCGCTCATTAAGGTCATGAATGTGCGCATATTCATGACCTTAATGAGTGGTACCACGTGACCGCTCATTCAGGATAGCTCCAGACGCCAAGATCAGGCATCGCTGGAGTAGGGTGAGTATCGTATTCAAGGAGGGTGGGTGGGAGGCCGGGGTGGCCCTGGAGCAGTGGGGGCCCTAGGCAGGTGCTGGCCAGTATGCCCACCGGAGAATCCTCCGGTTCTCTGGTGGGCCAGTCCGAGCCTGCTAAGTAATGTGACAAGGCTCATTAAAGGGTCGACATTGACTGTTAGGATTGCTACTTCCAATAGGTGGCACTAGAGTTCTAGTCCTCTTCCTCTCCGAAGAGACAATTTGCATATTTCCCAGAGGAGCATTGCGGCTTTAAGTCTCCTCACCTCGACATGCTTAACATGTCGCTCTCCGCAAGGAGAAACGATACTTCTTGGATCCAGGTATGTTGTAATTTTTGTGCACAGGGCTAAGAACTAACAGGCAGATAGTTTCCAGAAGGGCCGGGACAATGTATCTTGAATCTGATAGTCCCCCACCCACCCCGATTAAACCTCAGCACCCAAGTAAAGGAATGAATCAGAGACTAAGGTAAAGGACTCTTTAAGTAGCATCCTTTTTCACCCAAAAATACTGGAAAAAGCAAAAAAAAAAGTGATGTACTTTAGGGGTGTTGACTATGGGGTATTGCCAAGAGGAAGATGATAGACAGCAGAACCAACAATGCAGACGAGCTGAAGGCTGCTATAAAAGCAACCTGGGCTTCCATAACATCTCAGCAGTGCCACAGGCTGATCGCCTCCATGCCACACTGCATTGATGCAGTAATTGATGCAAAAGGAGCCCCGACTAAGTATTGAGTGTATATACTGAACATACATTTCAGTAGGGCAACAAGTCGGATTTTAAAATAATTTTTCAAGCTGGTGTTATCAAGTATTCTAATTTACTGAGATAGTGACTTTTGGATTTTCATTGGCTGTAAGCCATAATCATCAACATTAACAGAAATAAACACTTGAAACAGATCACTCTGTTTGTAATGGCTCTATACAAGTACAAGTTTCACTTTTTGTATTGAAGAACTGAAATAAATTAACTTTTTGATGATATTATAATTTAGTGAAAAGCACTTGTAGATAGATAGACATACAGATAGATAAAAAGCCGGCAATTCAGCAGCCGCGGTCAGTAAAATCACAGCAACCTATAATTAACCCCTTCACCCCCAAGGGTGGTTTGCGCATTAATGACCGGGCCAATTTTTACAATTCTGACCACTGTCCCTTTATGAGGTTATAACTCTGGAACGTTTCAACGGATCCCAGTGATTCTGACATTGTTTTCTCGTGACATATTGTACTTCATGATAGTGGTAAAAAAAATTTTGATATTACCTGCGTTTATTTGTGAAAAAAATGGAAATTTGGTGAAAATTTTGAAAATTTAGCAATTTTCCAACTTTGTATTTTATGCAATTAAATCACAGAGATATGTCACACAAAATACTTAATAAGTAACATTTTCCCTTCACCATGACAGCACCGCACATGAGAGATGGCATCCGCCCCCAGGAACAGGAAACCTGTAGCAGAGATAAAAGAATGGGGCGGCCACTCTCTCCTCACTCTCTCTCTTCTCCTCAGTTTGGTTTCCTGTTCCTGCAGGTGGACGCCTGTGGCAGAGCTCCTACCTCCGGAGGCATACCCCTCTGATGATCCGGTCCGGAGGCCGAGGTCCGCGGGGGGGGGCCAGCCATGCTCGATGGTACTGCGTGCGGTGCTGTCCGGGTGAAGGGCTGATGTACCGCGCCTTCTTTCCCCTCGCTGGACTCCCCGGCGACCGCTCTGGGCAGGAGGCAGGTCCGGGGCAGGGGGCGTGTCCTTCACTGACGCCGGCCGCCGAAGTGAAGGATGACGACTTCTGGTCGCGCCGGAAGTGACATCACACGCCGAAGGAGCCGGTGTGCTGGACACTTCCGGGCGGAAACTGTTCCAGAGGCGCGCGCACCGCTCCTTCTATATATTGGGGGCAAACCGATTAGACGCTGGTCCTCTACAGCACGCAGTTGCCTGCTAGCATGACCGAACCAGCGATGGATGCGGAGATGCCTGTACCCGGAATGTCTGAGGAGACACAAGCTACCGCGGTATCCGGGGTCCTGGAGGGGTGAGTGCCTTTGTAAGGCAAAATCACACACTGATACACTATACTGTGTCTTTTTAGGGAAGGAAAGCCACCTCCAAACAAAAGAATAGGGCTTGTCCACTATGTAGGGCGACACTCCCTAAACTATATACCAAAAGAATCTGCCGGGCCTGCATAGATAAAACAGTCGCAAAAGAATCACCTTCCTTATTACAGAACATCAGGTCAATAATACGGGAAGAGGTTAAATCCACAGTCAAAGAACAGCTGAAACATCAGGCGGCTAAAGAAAACCCCCCTCCCCCAGCAAGTGAGCAGGGGTCGGACATTAATTCAGGGGATGAGCCGGGAGTGTTAACCCCCTCTGATGCCTCAGACTTAGACTCCTCGGATGAGGAGTATGGCCACCCGTATTTCCAGTCAGAGGACATTGGAAAACTGCTAAAACTCGTTAGAGCAACTATGGGGGTGGAAACCCCAAAGGAGCCGTGTTCAGTACAGGATAGCATGTTCAGTAACTTGGAGGGGAAGAAGCGAAAGGTCTTTCCCTTCCATGATAGTATACTTAATTTAATTAAGAAAGAGTGGAAAAAGCCAAATAAAAAGATCTCCATTCCTCAAGCCTTAAAACGCAAGTACCCCTTTGATGAAGCGGTATGTGAAGAATGGGAAAAGGCTCCTAAATTAGACGCCGCCATAGCCAGCACCTCTAAAGGGGTAGCATTGCCTTTTGAGAATATGGGAGCCCTAAAAGACCCTCTTGACAAAAAGGCGGATGCCTTTCTAAAGTCGGCTTGGGAGGCATCAACATGGTCATTTAAGCCCGGGGTTGCGGCCACTTGCACGGCTCTTGCTCCGGGCGCAGAACATTATGGCTAAAGAATTGGGCAGCTGATTTCCAGTCGAAGGTCAAACTCTGCGGAGTACCCTGTGAAGGGCAATATCTTTTCGGTAAAGCTCTGGACGAGATTCTTGAAAATTATCTGACAAAAAGAAGCGGTTTCCACCTCCTTCCTTTCCTAGGCGCCGATGGGAGACTTCCCGTTTGTCCTTTCGGGGATCTGGATACAGGGGGGCCCGCGGCCGTTCAGATGACAGGTCTGGCCGTGGCAGACCTTGGAGAGATCAGAAACAGAAAGGATTCCTTTTCAACAAGCCTCCCCCTAAATCTGATCCAAAACACCAATGACGCCAGGATTCCGGTGGGGGGAAGACTCCGGTGGTTCGTCCACCACCGGGCGGCACTGCCGGCTTCTCAGTGGATAACCAACCTATTATCGGAAGGTTTGAAACTCAAATTCTCCAGCCTCCCACCAAATCGTTTGAAAATGACCCAGGTGGCGGGAAAAAATCAGGCCACACTGGAAAGAGAAGTTCATCTCCTCATACAAAAAAAAGTATTAGTGAGAGTTCCTCATCCGGAAATAGGGAAAGGGTTCTACAGCACCCTATTCCTAACACCAAAACCGGACGGCTCATTAAGAGTAATATTCAACTTGAGGGCTTTAAATCAGTACATTCAAATAGAGAAATTCAAAATGGAAACTCTAAGGACGGCGATAAAAGTGCTCAACCCAAGCTGTTATATGGCAGTAATCGATCTTACAGACGCTTACTACCATGTGCCAATCGCAAGCCAACATCAGCAATATCTCAGACTGCTAGTAAACCTCGAAACAACTCCCACCCACCTACAGTATCAATGTCTTCCATTTGGGGTAGCCATAGCACCCCGCGTGTTTACCAAAATTATTTCCGAAGTGGCGTCCTACATCAGAAAGCAAGACATATTACTGGTGCCTTATTTGGACGATTTCTTGGTGGTAGCAAACAGCAAAGAAGATTGCGAAAAAGCAGTCACAACAGTTATAAACGTGTTAACAAGATTGGGGTGGATGATAAATCTGAAGAAATCAAGACTTGTCCCAACACAGTCTCAAGAGTTCCTCTGGATCCTACTAGATTCCATCAAACAGGAGTGTATCCTCCCACAGAGGAAGATTCAGTCTATCCAACAGAAGGTGCAACTTCTTCAGCAGCAACAATCTATCTTTCTACGGAATGCAATGTCGCTCCTGGGAGTTCTAACGGCGACAATTCCAGCAACACGGTGGGCCCAAAACCACACGAGGGAGTTGCAATGGCAGGTTCTAGCCGAGCAAGCAAGAAACCCTTACAATCTGAATCGGAAAATTCTCCTATCTCCAAGGGTCCAAGACTCACTAAAATGGTGGTTAAAACCAGAAAATCTGAGCAAAGCGGTACCATGGTCATTGCAAAATCCAGTAATCCTCACCACTGATGCGAGCCCATGGGGATGGGGAGCGCATGTGGGGGATCAAGTCCTACAAGGTCAATGGGAGCCCTCAATGACAGAAGCGTCTTCCAATCTGAAAGAACTGTCAGCGGTGAGACAAGCGTTTCTTCAAATAGGAGAAAGAATACGAGGAAGGCATGTGGTGGTGTTATCCGACAACAACACAACAATAGCCTATATAAATCGCCAAGGGGGCACAAGATCACCATCCCTGATGACAGAAGCCAAAGAACTTTTCTTGTGGGACGAAAACAACCTTCTCTCTCTAACTGGGACATACCTAAGAGGATCAGAAAATCAAGTAGCCGACTTCCTAAGCCGTCACCCATTACATCAAGGGGAGTGGGCCCTGAGCCAGGAAATCTTTGGGAAAATATGTGCCAACTGGGGCATTCCAGAAGTAGACTTGTTCGCCACAAAACAAAATCGGAAAGTGAACAAGTTCTATTCTCTAAACCCGAGAGAACAACCGGAAGGAGTAGACGCGTTTCTATACCAGTGGAACTTTCATCTGGCATACGCTTTTCCCCCAATACCGTTAATCCCGGCAGTCCTCAGGAAAATTCGGGAAGACAAAGCACGAGTAATACTCATAGCTCCCTTTTGGCCGAGAAGAGCATGGTTCACGTGGCTCAGACGCATGTCTATCTCGGACCCATGGATCCTTCCAGACACATCGGATCTCCTACACCAGGGACCAGTTCAACACCCTCAAGTACACGGGCTAAATCTCACCGCCTGGAACTTGAGAGGGGACTTCTACTAGCAAAAGGATTCTCGAACCCTTTAGTAACCACGTTGCTCGCTAGCAGGAAAAAAGTCACCTCAGAAAAATATCAGAAAATTTGGCAGAAATTCCTGGAATTTTCGGGGCGACAGTTGTCCCAGACGGGCCAAGAAGTCCCGGTAAAGGAAATTTTAGAATTTCTCCAAAAAGGGCTGGAGAGGGGGCTATCTACTAGCACCCTGAAGGTGCATGTCTCCGCCCTGGGTGCGCTGTTTGATCTCAAACTTGCTGACCACCCTTGGGTCTATAGGTTCATCCGAGCCTCTTTTACATCTAGACCCTCAAAATTATCTCCCAAGAGGTGGCTCCCTGGGATCTAAATTTAGTTTTAAATGCTCTAACTGTTTCCCCCTTTGAGCCTCTTAATTCTATTTCAATAAAATCTTTGACACTAAAAACTGTCCTCCTGGTTGCTCTAACTTCAGCCCGCCGTACTTGCGAGCTGCAGGCTATTTCAGTGAACCCCCCTTACACTACCTTCCAGGATGACAGAGTAATTATCAAAACTGACCCGGCCTTCCTACCAAAGGTCAATTCTAAATTTCATAGGGACCAGGAAATTATCTTACCCTCATTTTGTCCTCAACCAAAATCCCAGGTAGAGCAAACCTTCCATTGTCTTGATGTCAGACGCTGCCTGCTTCAATACATAGAAGCCACAAAATCTTGGCGTCAGTCATCAGCCCTTTTTGTCACCTTCCAGGGGACAAACAGGGGAAAAAAGGCCTCAAAGGCAACTATTGCATGGTGGTTGCGTACAGCTATCTCACTTTCGTACTCTTCTTCTGGCCAAATTCCCCCCACAGGGTGTTACGGCCCACTCTACGCGTGCTATTGCCACATCCTGGGCGGAAAGGGCAAACGCTTCGGTGGAGCAGATTTGTAGGGCGGCAGTATGGTCCTCACCCTCTACCTTCTTCCGACATTATAGGCTAGACTTAGGTCTTTCAAACTTGGCTTTCGGGAGAAAGGTGTTATCTGCTGTTGTCCCACCCTAAGGAGTCTTCTATTTCTTCCTCTCATGTGCGGTGCTGTCATGGTGAAGGGAAAAAATGATAATTACTTACGGGTAATTTGATTTTCCAGAACCATGACAGCACCGCATTAATTCCCGCCCTATCTTGGTGATGGTTGTGTGATTCACAAAAAAAAAAAATATATATAATAAAAAAAAAAAATAAATAGATAATATATATATACATACTCTTGACATATAGATAAGAGCTAATGTACAGCTATACAATGTAAATATGATATATGAATGTGTACTAACAAAGCGGTCATCTTCCATACTCTGAAACAAACTGAGGAGAGAGTGGACGCCCCATTCTTTTATCTCTGCTACAGGTTTCCTGTTCCTCGGGGCGGATGCCATCTCTCATGTGCGGTGCTGTCATGGTTCTGGAAAATCAAATTACCCGTTAGTAATTATCATTTTTCCCACATGTCTACTTTACATCAGCACAATTTTGGAACCAATATTTTTTTTTTGTTAGGGTCAGGGAGTTATAAGGGTTGAAAGTTGACCAGCAATTTCTCATTTTTACAACACCATTTTTTTTTAGGGACCACATCTCATTTGAAGTCATTTTGAGCGGTCTATATGATAGAAAATACCCAAGTGTGACACCATTCTAAAAACTGCACCCTTCAAGGTGCTCAAAACCACATTCAAGAAGTTTATTAACCCTTCGGTTGTTTCACAGGAATTTTTGGAATGTTTAAATAAAAATGAACATTTAACTTTTTTTCACAAAAAATTTACTTCAGCTCCAATTTGTTTTATTTTACCCAGGGTAACAGGAGAAAATGGACCCCAAAAGTTGTTGTACAATTTGTCCTGAGTACGCCGATACCCAATATGTGGGGGTAAACCAATGTTTGGGCGCATGACAGAGCTTGGAAGCGAAGGAGCGCCATTTGACTTTTCAATGCAAAATTGACTGGAATTCAGATGGGACGCCATGTTGCGTTTGGAGAGCCACTGATGTGCATAAACATTGAAACCCCCCACAAGTGACACCATTTTGGAAAGTAGACCCCCTAAGGAACTTATCTAGAGGTGTGGTGAGCACTTTGACCCACCAAGTGCTTCACAGAAGTTTATAATGCAGAACCGTAAAAATAAAAAATCATATTTTTTCACAAAAATTATCTTTTCACCCCCAATTTTTTATTTTCCCAAGGATAAGAGAAGAAATTGGACCCCAAAAGTTGTTGTAAAATTTGTCCTGAGTCCGCTGATACCCCATATGTGGGGGGGAACCACCGTTTGGGCGCATGGCAGAGCTCAGAAGGGAAGGAGCATCATTTGGAATGCAGACTTAGATGGATTGGTCTGCAGGAGTCACATTGCGTTTGAAGAGCCCCTAATGTACCTAAACAGTATAAACCCCTGACAATTGACACCATATTGGAAACTAGACCCCCCAAGGAACTTATCTAGATGTGTTGTGAGAACTTTGAACCCCCAAGTGTTTCACTACAGTTTATAACGCAGAATCGTGAAAATAAAAAATCCTTTTTTTTCCCACAAAAATTATTTTTTAGCCCCCAGTTTTGTATTTTCCCAATGGTAACAGGAGAAATTGGACCCCAAAAGTTGTCCAATTTGTCCTGAGTACGCTGATACTCCATATGTTGGGGAAAACCCCTGTTTGGGCACACAAGAGAGCTCGGAAAGGAGGGAGCACTGTTTTACTTTTTCAACACAGAATTGGCTGGAATTGAGATCGGACGCCATGTCGCGTTTGGAGAGCCCCTGATGTGCCTAAACAGTGGAAACCCCCCAATTATAACTGAAACCCTAATCCAAACACATCCCTAACCCTAATCCCAACGGTAACCCTAACCACACCTCTATCCCAGACACACCCCTAACCCTAATCCCAACCCTATTCCCAACCGTAAATGTAATCCAAACCCTAACTTTAGCCCCAACCCTAACCCTAACTTTAGCCCCAACCCTAACTGTAGCCTTAACCCTAGCCCCAACCCTAACCCTAGCCCTAACCCTAGCCCTAACCCTAGCCCTGACCCTAGCCCTCACCCTAGCCCTAACCCTAACCCTAGCCCTAACCCTAACCCTAATGGGAAAATGGAAATAAATACATTTTTTTAATTTTTAAATTTTTCCCTAACTAAGGGGGTGATGAAGGGGGGTTTGATTTACTTTTATAGCGTGTTTTTTTTTAGCGGATTTTTATGATTGGCAGCCGTCACACACTGAAAGACGCTTTTCATTGCAAAAAATATTTTTTGCGTTACCACATTTTGAGAGCTATAATTTTTCCATATTTGAGTCCACAGAGTCATGTGAGGTCTTGTTTTTTGCGGGACGAGTTGACGTTTTTATTGGTAACATTTTCGGGCACGTGACATTTTTTGATCGCTTTTTATTCCGATTTTTGTGAGGCAGAATGACCAAAAACCAGCTATTCATGAATTTCTTTTGGGGGAGGCATTTATACCGTTCCGCGTTTGGTAAAATTGATGAAGCAGTTTTATTCTTTGGGTCAGTACGATTACAGCGATACCTCATTTGTATCATTTTTTTATGTTTTGGTGCTTTTATACGATAAAAACTATTTTATAGAAAAAAAAATTATTTTTGCATCGCTTTATTCTGAGGACTATAACTTTTAAATTTTTTTGCTGATCATGCTGTATGGCAGCTTGTTTTTTGCAGCACAAGATGACGTTTTCAGCGGTACCATGGTTATTTATATTCGTCTTTTTGATCGCGTGTTATTCCACTTTTTGTTTGGCGGTATGAGAATAAAGCGTTGTTTTTTGCCACGTTTTTTAATTTTTTTTTTACGGTGTTCACTGAAGGGGTTAACTAGTGATACAGTTTTATAGGTGGGGTCGTTACGGACGCGGCGATACTAAATATGTGTACTTTTATTGTTTGTTTTTCTTTATTTAGATAAAGAAATGTATAGGAACAATATATTTTTTTTTGGGGGGGGGAATTTATTTTTTTTTTTTACACATTGTAATATTTTTTTTTTTACACCATAACATTGCCCCGGGGGGGGGGGCATCATGTTATAGTGTAAGATTGGTGATCTGACACTTTGCTGTGCACGGTGTCAGATCACCGATCTGACGTGCACTTTTTCTATGCTTCCCGGCGCCTGCTCTGAGCAGGAGCAGTGAAGCCACCTCCCTGCAGGACCCGGATGCCGCGGCCATCTTGGATCCGGGCCTGCAAGGAGGAGGAGGAGGTAAGAGACCCTCGCAGCAACGAGATCACATCGTGTTGCTCCGGGGGTCTCAGGGAAGCCCGCAGGGAGCCCCCTCCCTGCGTGATGCTTCCCTATACCGCCGGCACACCGCGATCATATTTGATCGCGGTGTGCCGGGGGTTAATGTGCCGGGGGCGGTCCGTGACCATATATATTGCCCCCCCAGGCTAAAAACATCAGCTCTTAGCTGCCCCAGAAAAGGCGCATCTATAAGATGTGCCAATTCTGGCACTTAGCCTCGGTCTTCCCACTTGCCCTGATGCAGTGGCAAGTGGGTTGATGTCACCTTTGTATTGTCAAGTGACATCTAGCTCTGAGGTTAGAAATGGAGTGGCATCAATAAGACTCCCCCATTACTAACCCAATAGTCATATTGTATAAAAACACACACACCCAGAATAAATTCCTTTGATTGAAAGAATGACACAGACTCTTTAATTAATCTTAATTAAACCATACTTACAGCATCACCCATCCCAGTGATGCCATTGTCCCTTGCAAAGAATTAAAATAACTAACAACAGTATCTCTCACCTATCCGATGAGAAGATGATAATCTATTTGTCCCATGACAGCTCTTGCTCTGCTACATCTAGATGGCAGGCTTCATGGTTGCATTATGCCACCATACAGGTCCTTCTCAAAAAATTAGCATATCGTGTTAAATTTCAATATTTACCATAATGTAATGATTACAATTAAACTTTCATATATTATAGATTCATTAGCCACCAACTGAAATTTGTCAGGTCTTTTATTGTTTTAATACTGATGATTTTGGTATACAACTCCTGATAACCCAAAAAACCTGTCTCAATAAATTAGCATATCAAGAAAAGGTTCTCTAAACGACCTATTACCCTAATCTTCTGAATCAACTAATTAACTCTAAACACATGCAAAAGATACCTGAGGCTTTTAAAAACTCCCTGCCTGGTTCATTACTCAAAACCCCCATCATGGGTAAGACTAGCGACCTGACAGATGTCAAGAAGGCCATCATTGACACCCTCAAGCAAGAGGGTAAGACCCAGAAAGAAATTTCTCAACAAATAGGCTGTTCCCAGAGTGCTGTATCAAGGCACCTCAATGGTAAGTCTGTTGGAAGGAAACAATGTGGCAGAAAACGCTGTACAACGAGAAGAGGTGACCGGACCCTGAGGAAGATTGTGGAGAAGGACCGATTCCAGACCTTGGGGAACCTGAGGAAGCAGTGGACTGAGTCTGGTGTGGAAACATCCAGAGCCACCGTGCACAGGCGTGTGCAGGAAATGGGCTACAGGTGCCGCATTCCCCAGGTAAAGCCACTTTTGAACCATAAACAGCGGCAGAAGCGCCTGACCTGGGCTACAGAGAAGCAGCACTGGACTGTTGCTAAGTGGTCCCAAGTACTTTTTTCTGATGAAAGCAAATTTTGCATGTCATTCGGAAAGCAAGGTGCCAGAGTCTGGAGGAAGACTGGGGAGAAGGAAATGCCAAAATGCCTGAAGTCCAGTGTCAAGTACCCACAGTCAGTGATGGTGTGGGGTGCCATGTCAGCTGCTGGTGTTGGTCCACTGTGTTTCATCAAGGGCAGGGTCAATGCAGCTAGCTATCAGGAGATTTTGGAGCACTTCATGCTTCCATCGTCTGAAATGCTTTATGGAGATGAAGATTTCATTTTTCAGCACGACCTGGCACCTGCTCACAGTGCCAAAACCACTGGTAAATGGTTTACTGACCATGGTATTACTGTGCTCAATTGGCCTGCCAACTCTCCTGACCTGAACCCCATAGAGAATCTGTGGGATATTGTGAAGAGAAAGTTGAGAGACGCAAGACCCAACACTCTGGATGAGCTTAAGGCCGCTATTGAAGCATCCTGGGCCTCCATAACATCTCAGCAGTGTCACAGGCTGATTGCCTCCATGCCACGCCGCATTGAAGCAGTCATTTCTGCCAAAGGATTCCCGACCAAGTATTGAGTGCATAACTGAACATTATTATTTGATGGTTTTTTTGTTTGTTATTAAAAAACACTTTTATTTGATTGGCCGGGTGAAATATGCTAATTTATTGAGACAGGTTTTTTGGGTTATCAGGAGTTGTATGCCAAAATCATCAGTATTAAAACAATAAAAGACCTGACAAATTTCAGTTGGTGGCTAATGAATCTATAATATATGAAAGTTTAATTGTAATCATTACATTATGGTAAATAATGAAATTTAACACTATATGCTAATTTTTTGAGAAGGACCTGTACAGCCTGACATCCAGCTGAGATACTGAGCAGCGTGTGCTACCGCTGTTCAGTGTCTCGCGGTGAACTCCTATAACCTGTCTTTCGTCACCGCGAGTGTGAGATCTTTCAAAAATGTCCTAGTAGTTCACAGCCAATGAACTCACTTCATAGTATAATCCCCAACTGTGATCCCCACACAGCCCTCAATACATTATAATGGGCCTACATACAGTATAATGGCCCCCACACCTCTCTGCACTGTATTAAGGCTCCCACTATGGGGTGCATTATATTGCTATATATGACTATGGAGTGCATTATACTACTATATATGACTTTGGGATGCATTATACTACTATATTTGACTATGGGGTGCATTATACTACTATATAATTTCAATATTTGCAGATGACACTAAACTCTGCAGGGTAATCAATACAGAGGAGGACAATTTTATATTACAGGATGATTTATGTAAACTAGAAGCTTGGGCTGATAAATGACAAATGAGCTTTAATGGGGATAAATGTAAGGTCATGCACTTGGGTAGAAGTAATAAGATGTATAACTATGTGCTTAATTCTAAAACTCTGGGCAAAACCGTCAGTGAAAAAGACCTGGGTGTATGGGTGGATGACAAACTCATATTCAGTGGCCAGTGTCAGGCAGCTGCTACAAAGGCAAATAAAATAATGAGATGCATTAAAAGAGGCATAGATGCTCATGAGGAGAACATAATTTTACCTCTATACAAGTCACTAGTTCGACCACACTTAGAATACTGTGTACAGTTCTGGTCTCTGGTGTATAAGAAAGACGTAGCTGAACTGGAGCGGGTGCAGAGAAGAGCGACCAAGGTTATTAGAGGACTGGGGGGTCTGCCATACCAAGATAGGTTATTATACTTGGGGCTATTTAGTTTGGAAAAACGAAGGCTAAGGGGTGATCTCTTATGTTAATGTATAAATATATGAGGGGACAGTACAAAGACCTTTCTGATGATCTTTTTAATCATAGACCTGAGACAGGGACAAGGGGGCATCCTCTACGTCTGGAGGAAAGAAGGTTTAAGCATAATAACAGACGCGGATTCTTTACTGTAAGAGCAGTGAGACTATGGAACTCTCTGCCGTATGATATGGTAATGAGTGATTTGTTACTTAAATTTAAGAGGGGACTGGATATCTTTCTGGAAAAGTATAATGTTACAGGGTATATACACTAGATTCCTTGATAGGGCGTTGATCCAGGGAACTAGTCTGATTGCCGTATGTGGAGTAGGGAAGGAATTTTTTTCCCCAATGTGGAGCTTACTCTTTGCCACATAGGTTTTTTTGCTTTCCTCTGGATCAACATGTTAGGGCATGTTAGGTTAGGCTATGGGTTGAACTAGATGGACTTAAAGTCTTCCTTCAACCTTAATAACTATGTTACTATATGACTATGGGGTGTATTATACTACTATATTTGACTATGGAGTGTATTATATTACTATATAAGACTATGGGGTGCATTATACTACTATATATGACTATGGGGTACATTATACTACTATATTTGACTATGGGGTGCATTATACTACTCTATATGACTATGGGGTGCATTATACTACTCTATATGCCTATGTGGTGCATTATACTACTCTATATGCCTATGGGGTGTATTATACTACTGTATAAGACTATGGGGGGCATTATTTTACTATACATGACTTGGGTGCATTTTACTGCTATCTATATATATAATTGTCTAAGGATTTTTCCGTCTGTCTGTCTGTCTGTCTGTCTGTCTGTCCTGGAAATCCCGCGTCTCTGATTGGTCGAGGCCGCCAGGCCTCGACCAATCAGAGACGGGCACAGCATGGCGACGATGATGTCATAAAGGTTGCCTCGACCAATCAGTGATGGGCACAGTCTGCCGTGAATTCGCCTCGACCAATCAGCGACGGGCACAGTATCGACGTAGATGTCATAATGGTTGCCATGGCGACGATGATGTCATAAAGGTTGCCTCGACCAATCAGCGACGGGCACAGTCTGCCGTGAATTCTGGAATCATCATTGTCCATATACTACGGGGACATGCATATTCTAGAATACCCGATGCATTAGAATCGGGCCACAGTCTGGTATATAATAATGGGGGTACATTGTACTATTATATATGACTGGGGTGAATTATACTACTGTATATGACTATGGGAGTGCTTTATACTGCTCTATATGACAATTAGGGTGCATTATACTAATATCTATGACTATGGGGTGAATTATACTACTATATTTGACTATAAGGTGCATTATACTACTATATTTGACTATGAGGTGCATTATACTACTATATATGACTATGGGGTGTATTATACTATTATGCATGACTATCGAGTGTATTATGCTGCTATATATGACTATGAGGTACATTATACTACTATATATGACTATGGGGTGCTTTATACTACAATGTATGACAATGGGATGCATTATACTTTATGGATGACTGTGGGGGTGCATTTTATTACTATATATAACTATGGGGGTGCATTATACTACTATGTATAACTATGGGGATGCATTATATAACTATATATGACTATAGATGTGCATTATACATCTATGTATGACTATGGGTGTGCATTATACGTTATGGATGACTATGGGGTGCATTATACATTATGGATGACTGTGAGGTGCATTATACTTTATGGACAACTTTGCGTTGTGCATTATACTTTATGGATTACTATGGGCTGTGCATTATACTTTATGGATGACTATGGAATGCTGTCACGACTCTGTTGTCGGATATCCCGCGGCCAGGGGCTCCTTCCTTAACCCCTTACTGACCTCGGACGGGATAGTATGTCCGAGGTCAGATCCCCTGCTTTGATACGGGCTCCGGCGGTGAGCCCGCATCAAAGCCAGGACATGTCAGCTGTTTTGAACAGCTGACATGTGCCCGCAATAGCGGCGGGTGAAATCGCGATTCACCCTCCACTATTAACTAGTTAAACGCCGCTGTCAAACGCAGACAGCGGCATTTAACTACCGCATCCGGCCGGGCGGCCGGATATGAGCACATCGCCGACCCCCGTCACATGATCGGAGGTCGGCGATGCTTCTCCATTGTAACCATAGAGGTTACAATGATCGCTTTCTATGTAGCAGAGCCGATCGTGCTGTGCCTGCTTCTAGCCTCCCATGGAGGCTATTGAAGCATGGCAAAAGTTAAAAAAAAAGTTTAAAAAAATGTGAAAAAAATAAAAAAATATAAAAGTTTAAATCACCCCCCTTTTGCCCCAATCAAAATAAATCAATAAAAAAAAAATCAAACCTACACATTTTTGGTATCGCCGCGTTCAGAATCACCCGATCTATCAATAAAAAAAAGCATTAACCTGATCGCTAAACGGCGTAACGAGAAAAAAATTCGAAACGCCAGAATTACGTTTTTTTGGTTGCCATGACATTGCATTAAAATGCAATAACGGGCGATCAAAAGAACGAATCTGCACCAAAATGCTATCATTAAAAACGTCAGCTCAGCACGCAAAAAATAAGCCCTCAACCGACCCCAGATCATGAAAATTGGAGACGCTACGAGTATCGGAATTTTTTTTTTTTTTTAGCAAAGTTTGGAATTTTTTTCCCCACTTAGGTAAAAAATAACCTAGACATGTTAGGTGTCTGTGAACTCGTGCTCATTTGACTTAATGACTCTTACTGTTGAACATCTTCAGGGAGCCATAGCGTCCGGCAAAGAAAACATTAAAAATATTGAGACACAGTTGTCCTCCTCCAGTACAGCCGAGGAGTTGGACGCTCTAAAAACCAAGATCAAAACAGTCACTGACCAGCATAGACGGGACACGGAAAATAGAAAGAGAATAAAATTTCAAAGAGACTCAGACGATTACGAAAATAATCACGTCTATCGCTGGCAGGATAGATCCAATTTTCGTTCTAACACTACTAGGTCAGATTACACTGGTCAACAGCATTTTTGGTGCCAAAGATATTTCATCGAATTTAGGGTATTTTTGGGGTGCTGATTCTGAATATGTCATCAGTTTTGCCAGATTGGCTCAAGTTTTTAAGATTTATGGTATCTTATTTATAGCACTTGTTGGTAAATGCGACGCATCATCTCATTAATTTCTTTGGATTAGTACTTGAACTGAGCAGTTCTCAATATAGTTTTGTGTTAATTAGTGTTCTAAAAGTTTGTTCATAGCTTGATTTTTGCACTAACTTTATGTTGTTGTCTGTTTTCCAGTGAAAAGCATGAACTCATCAAGAAGAAGTTGTCTTAACGATCCAAACGAAAATGGAGCAAAGGACAAAGAAAAAGCTTCAAATTTGGTGTTCCAATGGTGTGGAGAGAGCCAAAAAATCATCATGATGACTGTTATTTATGGTAAACACAGGTACAGGCACATCTTCACAATGAGGGACAGGCCTTCTTGCAGATTCCATGTTACTCCCATTTTCGTTTCTTATGCTTATTGAATCCTTGCACTTGCACTGCACAGAAATAACAGTCATCATGATGATTTTTTGGCTCTCTCCACACCATTGGAACACCAAATTTGAAGCTTTTTCTTTGTCCTTTGCTCCATTTTCGTAATAATTCGATACATGCTTTGCACACTATGTGTGGTGCCCAAAACTTGTCTTGGTCCCCAAGCATAACCCCAAAATAGGCAAAATACACTTTTTTTACGAAGTCTGTTATGTTTCTTCTATGTTTTGGCAGTGTGTATTCACCACAAATGTAATAAAATGAGTCTGGATCGTTAAGACAACTTCTTCTTGATGAGTTCATGCTTTTCACTGGAAAACAGACAACAACATAAAGTTAGTGCAAAAATCAAGCTATGAACAAACTTTTAGAACACTAATTAACACAAAACTATATTGAGAACTGCTCAGTTCAAGAACTAATCCAAAGAAATTAATGAGATGATGCGTCGCATTTACCAACAAGTGCTATAAATAAGATACCAAAAATGTCAAAAACTTGAGCCAATCTGGCAAAACTGATAGCATATTCAGAATCAGCACCCCAAAAATACCCCAAATTCATTTAAATATTTTGGACACCAGAAAAAAATTTTTTTTTTGTTGACCTGTGTTATCACTCTAACTATCCTTCTACCTCAGGTTCTGAATCGGACAGACGTGACAACTTCAGTGGACCCAGCTTTTTTTTAGGCCAGAGAAGACGACGACAGCAAAGAAGAAGAGGACCCGCAAGAGCCAACGAAAAAAGAGATACAGACTTCTACAGAGTGACTCGGTCCCAGGTAAATCACTATTGGTTATAAACATATCATCCAGGACTCTCAGCATAGCGGAACACAACGTATTGCAGAAAGGTCTTTCCTTCTGCCCCTCATACAAATTCGACACATTCCATATGGATATGGACTTGCATCGGTTTTACCGTCGTCTGAGACTACTTGCACATTTTGAGTCCTCTGATACCATGTCTGCCTCCTCTTCCCATACTGAGGGTCCCCTGATTTCTTCACACAGCCTAGGTCTACGCACTAAAAGCACATACAGACCTCCCAAGGCGTCCCATGCCGTTGAGACCTTTATAGGTTTCGTTGACCAATCCTTCTCCAAATTACGTCAGGACATTGAGGCACGTAAGTTGCACACTTCCCCCAACCTCAGTGCCCCCGACTTCCAAGCCTTAGAAACACTAAGAAGCGATAAAGATATCATCAAGCCAGCCGATAAAGGCGGGGGGCTATTGTTGTCATGAACAGAACGGATTATGTAACAGAAATCTATAGACAGCTTAATGACAACACTGTCTACCGACCCTTACCTGCTGATCCTTCTACCTCGATCAGAGACCACATTAGAGACACTCTGGTTCCCTATGTAGAGAGGGGTGTCATTGACGATAAAACACGGGAATACCTGACCACAAACCACCCCATCACACTGGTGTTTTATATCCTGCCTAAGGTACATAAAAACCTTGAACATCCCCCAGGGCGCCCAATAGTGGCTTCGACTGAGTCCATACTTTCTCCACTTGATATTTTCCTGGAAAAGAACCTTACTCCACTCATTCGCACGTTGCCCTCTTTCCTCCTCGATACAGGTGACTTCTTACACCAATTACAGGGACTTGGTCCACTTCCACAAGACCTCTTGTTAGTCTCACTAGACGTCAAAGACCTCTATACCTCGATCCCACATCAACAAGGGATCCATAGTGTCAAACACCTACTCATTGGTTCACAGCTAAAATCCGAGGTCATCAGTCTTTGCATTGACCTTCTGACTATAGTGTTGACTAAAAATTTCTTTATGTTTGAGGACACATTTTTCCTCCAAACGAAGGGCACCGCTATGGGGTCTAATGTAGCCCCGCCATACGCTAACAGCTACATGGCCCTGTTCGAAGAGGAAATTGTGTACCCCGACCCTCTCTTCCAGGCCTACTGCCCCTTCTGGAAACGTTACATAGATGACTTTTTTTTGTCTATGGACCGGTACACCACAAACTCTTGACCTTTTCTTCAATACCCTGAATACCGCCTGGCCAGGACTTACATTCACCATAACCAGTAGTACTCAAAAGGTCAGCTTTCTCGATACCATGGTCATCAGAGATGAACTAGGAAAACTTAAGACTGACCTTTACACAAAACCAACAGATAGGAACAGTCTCCTACATTTTCAAAGTTTACATCCTTTTGCGACTAAAAAGTCCATCCCCAGATCACAGTTCAAAAGGATACAGAGGATAGTCACTGAGCCCAGCCTCCTCCAAACTAGGACTGATGAGATGTACTCTAAATTCAGGGAAAGGGGTTACCCCCCCAATCTACTAACTGAAGCCATTAACCCCCCTGCAACCACACGTCCTTTATCCAACAAAAGGGTTCCATTCGTCCATGTGTATCACCCATATGTACACATTCTACATCATACCATCAGACGACACTGGAACATACTACGCACTGCCCATCCGTCTATCCCCGAATTCAGGGAGCACTTTCTACCATGTTTCAAACGCCCCTCAAATATCCGGGATTCTCTAGTCAAAGCTGACTTTGGGGTTAATAAAAACAAGACACAACGCTTTCTCAGTCAACCAAAAAACGGCACATTCCCGTGCCTAAACTGCAACCAGTGCAATAATGTTATTCGTGGTGATTGTTTCTATCATCCCCACTCAGGCAAGAGGTATAAGATAAAAGGCTATTCGACATGTGACTCTTCGTTTGTGATCTACGCCATAAAATGCCCATGTGGTTTATTATACATCGGGGAGACAACTCAACCAATCAAATCCCGCATTTCTAAGCATAAATCCACCATTCGGTGTCAGAATTTACTACTACCACTCCCAAGTCATTTTATTGCCAAAGGTCACACAATATCGCAATTAAGGTTCCAAGTCCTGGAGCATATCCCGATACCCAGACGGGGGGGGGCGATAGAATCCACCTCCTCAAAAAGAGGGAGGCTTATTGGATCCATGAGTTACAGACCCTCACTCCAAGGGGCCTAAATAGAGATTATGACCCCTTAGCCTTCACTTAGAAATGGTCTCTATTGTAACGTCATTTATTATCTTATAACCATTGTTGATTCTGTGTTTTGTGGCTATATATATTAATGGACTTATCTCTCTCTACAGAGCCGCCTTTATTGATTATCGACACGCAAGTCACTTCTTGATCCCTCCCCACCCTTGGACTCTCCTACCCTCTCATTCCCTGCCCGACTGCATTTTGTCTTTTTCCCTATTTCCAACAACCACGCTGCCTTATTTACTCATATACTGAACCCATACCTTCTTCATTTTACAAAAACACAGATTTATGTCTTCTAATATCGCTATATTTAGATATCATGTGACCGCACTACTGTTACCATGACCACGGCTTCTGTTTTCTTCTCAAACAGGAAGTACGCGTCTGAAACCATGACGCACTTCCGGTTTATTTGCTTCACTAAACTACATCTCCCACAATCCCCCAGGAGGGACTAACATGTGACCGCACTAGCGGTTAGGTCCCTAAGCAATAGGCGGACCTTTAGAGACTGACAAAGCGTGTCCAAATACATGACACACTTCCGGTTTCGGCGGCAACATGACCCCGCCCTACCTCTACTTAAATACGGTTTTATGGCCCCTGTACATTCAACTAGCGGCGGACACCGCGTTGATGTGCATCCTACACCTGCCTTACTCTGGTGAGTCATTCTCTTTTTTCGTTTTCTCCCATAGCTTATATAGACTATGTCTTATACTCCACTTTGTTATAGGAGCCGCAGACATAGGCATCCCTATTCCAGGATAACTCACAGATGAGCCCCAGGGGCGTACCTACCGCGGTCGCAGAGGTCGCCATTGCGACCGGGCCCGGCAGGTCAGGGGCCCAGGCAGTGGCGTATCCAGGGGGGGCAGCCGGCAGGGGGGCGCAGTCGGGCCGCCTAATTCGGCGGTCCGCAGTGTCTCCCCCGGCGGCTGCATTCTGCCGCCCCCGGTCTAGGAGTCGGCTGTTCTCTGTGCCGACTGTCAAGCTGACAGCCGGCACAGAGAAGCTGCAGAGCGCCGGCTCCCAAAATGTGTGGACGTACCGCATATGGGCCCGGAGGTGGAGGGGGGCCCCTGCATGTTGGCTGCGGCTGGCAGGAAGAAATCCCTGCAGATCCGCTGCCTACAAGAGAAAATAGCTGCGGAGCTGCAGCGATCTGTATTCCTGCTTCCTGCCCGCGCTTCCTCTCACACAGACAGCGCCGCTGGATGACGTCATCATTCAGCGTCTGGCTGTGTCAGAGGAAGATGCTGCAGCAGAGCGCGAGGAGAGGTGAGAGGGCTGGTGTGTGTGTGTGTGTGTGTGTGTGTGTGTGTGTGTGTGTGTGTGTGTGTGTGTGTGTGATCTGCAGTATGTGTGTGTGTGTGTGTGTGTGATATCTTTAGTATGTGTGTGTGTGTGATATCTGTAGTGTGTGTGTGTGTGATATCTGTAGTGTGTGTGTGTGTGTGTGTGTGTGTGTGTGATATCTGTAGTGTGTGTGTGTGTGATATCTGTAGTGTGTGTGTGTGTGTGATATCTGTAGTATGTGTGTGTGTGTGATATCTGTAGTGTGTGTGTGCGTGTGCGTGTGCGTGTGTGTGTGTGTGTGTGAGGCAGGGGCGTAATTACCACAGTCGTATGTAGCCAAGATATGCAATTCTGTTCATGCTGATCTTAATGAACATGAAAAAATACTAGTTATAATCATTTACTTGGACAGGAGAGATTTTGGTAGGGGGTAAATAAAATAAATGTACACATTTCGTGGCGATCCCAAAAACTAAAAGACAGATAATGCTACAGCAGTTCTCCTGCACAGTGGCGCTCCTAACCATCCTGTGTGTGTGTGTGCCCTGCACATCAGGTGGCCGAAACATTGATGCGTACAATAAATTTATAAAGTGGCCGGAATGTTAAAGGGGAGGTTAATGTCTGGTGACTAGGGGCACCACTACTGGCTCCGACCGATCACTAGAATGGGGATCATGAGCTCCTTATTCCTCATCACTGCACAATTGCAGTGCTCTTCCCTCTCAGGGGACGCTTAATTTCTTGACTGTCTCTGAGGCCGCTTCAGTCCTCATCCGTCTCTGTGGATGCTTCCTTCCTTGTCCCTGTCTGGGGATGCTTCCTTCCTTGTCCCTCTCTGGAGGCTCTTCCTTTCTTGTCCCTCTCTGGGGGTGCTTCCATCATTGTCCCTCTCTGGGGGTGCTTCCTTCCTTGTCCCTCTCTGGGGGTGCTTCCTTCCTTGTCCCTCTCTGGGGGTGCTTCCATCCTTGTCCCTCTCTGGGGGCCCTTCCTTCCTTGTCCCTCTCTGGGGGCCCTTCCTTCTTTGTCCCTCTCTGGGGGCCCTTCCTTCCTTGTCCCTCTCTATATGTGTGTGTGTGATATCGTAGTGTGTGTGAGGCAGGGGCGTAATTACCACAGTCGCAGCAGTCGCCGCTGCGAGCGGCTCTGGCAGGTCAGGGGCCCGTGTGTCCCCTTGAGCCTGTCTCCCTTGTCCCCTTATGCTTGTGTCCCTTGTCCCCATGTGCCAGTCTCCCTTGCCCATTAGTCCCTGTGTGTCCCCATGTGCCTGTCTCCTTTGTCCCCTTGTACCAGTCTCTCTTGCCCACTAGTCCCTGTGTGTCAGTCTCACTTTCCCACTTGTCCCTGTGTCCCCTTGTGCTTGTATCCCTTGTCCACTAGTCCCCGTGTGCCCCTTGTGTCAGTCGCCTTTGCCCACTTGTCCCTGTGTGCCCCTTGTGTCACGCTCCCTTGCCCACTAGTCCCCTTGTGTCAGTCTCTCTTGTTCCCTTGTGTCAGTCTCCCTTGCCCACTAGTCCCCTTGTAACCTTCTCCCCTGCCTCCTAGCCCCCATGTGTCCCCTTGTGCCTGTCTTCATTGCTCCCTAGCCCCCCTATGTTACCCTTGTGCCTGTCTCCCCTAGCCCCCTTGTGCCCTCTCCCCTGCCCCCTCGTCACCATTTGCTCGTGTCTTTCTCACTGCCCCTGTATGGAGGGGCTGCATTATACTATGAGGGGGGCTGCGTTGTATTCTATGGGGGTTGCATTGAGTTGTATGGCAGGGCTGCAGGGGGGGGCCCCATTTGGAAGTTCGCACCGGGGCCCATAACTTTGTAGTTACGCCACTGATGAGCCCTATACTAATAGGTGAGCCACCTCTCACTTTGGGTCCGGGTATAGCGATTAACAAACACATACAATGCAATATCATGTGTTTTTAGGTTTTGTGCTGACACACTGACAATTGATTGTCAGTCTATGAGATCCAGTCTCCCTTCACTGAGGAATATTCAGTGCCATGGTGAGGCATTTTCTTTCTCATTATACATTGAACCATTTATATCTATGCGTATATACAGTACAGCATTTCCCACGCCTTTTTGTTGCAGCCAACATATCTAACACGTCCTACTTTCTGACACAACGGACGCATATATTTCAGCACTATTGTGCTAGGTAAGAAACCTTACAGTTTCCTGTTTATACATATTCACTTTTGGACACCAGTCTCTACTATATATTTATATGTTGTCTTACAGTGTACATGCTTACCATATTCATCTCCACCGGATGCGTGGAACGCTAGGCATACATGCCCAGCTCACTTGGTTAGTAATTTACCACTACCTCACTCTCCTACCGTCTATTCCATTATTACTATAGGGAAACATTTTCTCCTCCTTTTTTTCTTTCCTGGAAGGTCCACCATAACCATTGCATAGGACCAAATCTACATCCAGTGTTATTCTACTTTATATAAGCAGTCGGGTACGTTAAAAGATATTACCTTGTCCTATTCCCATCCTCCCTCCCCTCTATTTTGTCACATGTCACATAATTATTGTGAGATTTATCTTTTTGTTAATTTATCCTTTGTTATTTTGTATACCCATTATTGTTTTGTTATATATTTGTAACGCCGTTTACTGAGGAAGGTCTTATGATTTTGACCGAAACGTTTTTTGCTGGACTGCCATTCAAGTAATAAATATCTATTTCCTTTAATCATCATCATACACAAGTTGAGTGCCAAGTTATTTATATATACGTTACTGGTGTGGGCAACCTATTTTGAGCACCGACACAGCTGTGCCACGATATACTTCACTGTGAACTCGTACTGACCTGGAAAATCATAATGGCAGGTCAGTTTTAGCATTTAGTGAACCTAGCAAAAAAGCCAACCAAAAAACAAGTTTGGGACTGCACTTTTTTTGCAATTTCACTGCACTTGGAATTTTTTTCCCGTTTTCTAGTACACGACATGCTAAAACCAATGATGTCGTTCAAAAGTACAACTCGTCCCGCAAAAAATAAGCCCTCACATGGCCAAATTGACGGAAAAATAAAAAAGTTATGGCTCTGGGAAGGAGGGGAGTGAAAAACGAACATGGAAAAACGAAAAATCCCAAGGTCATGAAGGGGTAATTTCTAGGGGCGCCCTAACTATCCCTGCTCCCTGGATTATTTGTGATGGTGAAGACGCCAGGGTCACGTACCTTGATGAGCTCCTGAATCCACCATTAATCTGTTCCCTCCCTCACCCAGAGAAGTGGGTAGCAGTAGTGTATGAAAATACACAAACAGACTAGCAAGGGAATATGTACAAAGATGAAGGAAAATTCCAATCACAATTATATGCACAAACAAACAGGGTTTAACATCGGGAAGTGAAGGAAGGAAAAAAAACAAATAGGAGAGGATGAGAAAATGCACACAACCAAATAACTAAGCAAAAGTCTTTAGATAAATACTCCAAATGCCTCTTCAAACAACCTACTACTCCAGAGCCAGGCAGCTAAAAACTTACACTGGCATCCCTGATAGCCTGAGGCGAGTACTCTATACACTCGAGTATAAGCTGAGTTTTTCAGCACATTTTTTATGCTGAAAAACCCCCCTCGGCTTATACTCAAGTGAGGGTCATCCAAGATGATGGGGGAGCGGCAGCGGCGGAGCCGCGTGTCACAGAAAGCAGAAGCCGGCTGCTGCGGCTAAAGACAGTGCCCGTTGCTAAATAGAAATGAAAATTCACTGCTCTGTCAGTGAATATTCATTTCGCTTTAATATCAGGCACAGTCGCAGCCACCGACTTCCTGCAGCAGCTGGGCGATCACGTGTGCCTTCTACTTAAGGGAATGAATATTCAATGCCCTCCACGCCCATGGATGTGGAGGACAGTGAATATTCATTCCCTTTAGTAGCGGGCACTCATGGAAGCCCGGCTGCTGCATGAAGCCGGCGGCTGCTGCTACTGTACTCGCTACCAAAGAGCAATGAGTAATCACTGCTCTCCACATACATAGTCCCTGCATGGAGAGCAGCGAGAATTCCTGCAGCTGTCCTATGCTTGTAGGCAGCGCATGACATCACTGCCATGCGCTGCTTCCAAGCATAAAACAGCTGGCATCGGAACAAGACTCTGCGAGGGAGCACATGAAGGTAAGTAGCATTGTTTTTTTTTTTTAATGTTTTTCTGATGAGGGGGCTATGCAAACCAGCATAGGGATGAGGGTGCTATGCATACCAGAATAGGGATGATGAGACCATGCATACAACGATGGGGATGAGGAGATCATGCATACCAAGATAGGGATGAGAAGACCATGCATACCAGGATAGGAATGAGGAGCCATGAATACCAGGATAGGGATGAGCCATGCATACCAGGATAGGGATGTTGCCATGCATACCAGGATAGGGATGAGGAGACCATGCATACCAGGATAGGGATAAGGAAGCCATGCATACCAGGATGGGGATGAGGAGACCATGCATACTAGTATAGGGATGAGGAGACCATGCTTACCAGGATACGAATGAGGAGCCATGCATACCAGGATGGGGATGAGGAGACCATGCATACCAGGATAGGGATGAGGGGGCCATGCATACAAGGATAGGGATGAGGAGACCATGCATACCAGGATAGGGATGAAGGTGCCATGCATACAAGGATGGGGATGAGGAGACCATGCACACCAGGATGGGGATGAAGAGACCATGCATACCAGGATAGGGATGAGGAGCCATGCACACCAGGATGGGGATGAGGAAACCATGCATCCCAGGATAGGGATGAAGGGGCCATGCATACCAGGATGGGGATGAGGAGACCATGCATACCAGGATAGGGATGTGGAGACCATGCATACCAGGACAGGGTTGAGGAGACCATGCACACCAGATAGGGTTGAGGGGGCCATGCATACCAGGATAGGGATGAGGAGCCATGCATACCAGGATGGAGATGAGGAGATCATGCACACCAGGATAGGAATAAGGGGGCCATGCATACAAGGATAAGGATGAAGAGACCATGCATACCAGGATACGAATGAGGAGCCATGCATACCAGGATAGGGATGAGGGAGCCATGCATACCAGGATAAGGATGAGGTGGCTGTGCACACCAGGATATGGATGAGGAGCCATGCATACCAGGATGGGGATAAGGAGACCATGCACACCAGGATAGGGATGAGGGAGCCATGCATACCAGGATAGGGATGAGGTGGCCATGCACACCAGGATATGGATGAGGAGCCATGCATACCAGGATGGGGATGAGGAGACCATGCACACCAGGATAGGGATGAGGGAGCCATGCATACCAGGATAGGGATGAGGAGCCATGCACACCAGGATATGGATGAGGAGCCATGCATACCAGGATGGGGATGAGGAAGCCATGCACATCAGGATGGGGACAAGGGGACAATGTATTCTAGGCTTAAACTTGAGTCAATAAGTTTTCCCTGTTTTTTTGTAAAATTAGGTGTCTCGGCTTATATTCGGATCGGCTTATACTTGAGTATATTCGGTATATATAGGAGAGGGGAGTGACCAACGCAGAACAGCTGAGACCATCATTTGGAAAGCAACAGCAGCTCTCAACTGAACAGATTAACCTCTGCACTGCTAGCAGAAATCTGCACCGTTTAATGTGATGGTGAGGTGCTTTTAGTCAGTGCTGGAGTGTGGGAAATCATATGCTGCAGTCTTGTGGCACCTCTTTGTTGCGGCAAACCCGTGACTGGGGCATTATTCTTTGTGTATGACTATAAGCTGTGCATTATACTTTATGGATGAATATGGGCAGTGCATTATACTACATGGATGACTATGGACTGTGCAGGATATTATATGGAGGACTATGGAATGCATTATGCTGTGTGGAGGACTATAGGAAGTGCATTATACACTGCTCAAAAAAATAAAGAGAACACTTAAACAACAGAATATAACTCCAAGTAAATCAAACTTCTGTGAAATCAAACTGTCCACTTATGAAGCAACGCTGTTTGACAATCAATTTCACATGGTTTTTATACGTTGTGTGTGTCCCCGACCTAAGTCAGAGATTCGTCAATTGAAGCTTAAGTTGGCAGATCTAGAGGACAGAGCTCGTCGTAACAACATTAAAATTAGAGGTATATCTGAAGATATCTCGCCCATTAAGCTTCCTGAGTTTGTTAAGGGGATTTTTAGGAGGATGATTCCCAATCTTTCGGATATGGATCTCATTATAGATCGTATCCATCGTCTTCCTAAGCCTCCTTCTGTCCCTAAAGACCTCCCTAGAGATGTTATCATAAAAATTCACTTTTATCATATTAAAGAGAAAATTCAAAACCTGGTCAAAATTAAAGGAGGATTCCCGGAACCCTATCACCATCTTAAGTTGTTTGCTGACCTGTCCAAAGCGACTATTGAGCGTCGGAGGCACTTTAGATCACTCACCTCCGTTCTGAGAGAGAAAAGCCTTCTTTACAAGTGGGGTTTCCCTCTGAGGCTGATCTTTAATTATAAGGGGAAAAATGCAGTTTTTCTTACACCTGAGGAGGGTCTCCTATTTTTGAAATCCCACGGTGTTATTTCTTCCGTTTCTGCATCTACTTCCACAGGTCCAGGCCATGTCACTTGAGCTCAATTTGTCATTTTTTTATTTGCGTACCTGGGTTTTCTAATATTGTATGATATTGTGCTTCTACTATTCATTTGTTTAATCTTAAATATTTGTTGTTGGTACTAATGAGGGTTACCTTGGCCTTGCGCTGCACGGACTTTTCCCCCCGGTACAAGAAGGAGAGCCATTTTCTTGGTTTCCCTCTAGTGCTCTAGTGCTGTAAAGTTTAAGTTTGTACTTTTCTGTGTCTATTTAATCTTGGTAGTGATTTATTTTTCTTGTTACTTTCCAGCCGGTGATTGCCTACTAACACCAATTTTTTCATTCTTTTTTCTCTCATGGTGCTTACTTTGGTTACCTATAATGTGAGGGGTCTTAATAGCCCGAATAGACGTTTTTCCTTTCAAATCTGTTGTGGATGTGGTGTGCCTGCAAGAGACTAAATTTAAGATACATAATCATCCTGCATTTGCCCTAATAAATTACCCACATGTTTTTGATGCCTTGAGTCCCCCTAAAGGGGCAGGCGTTATGACCCTGATCAGAGACTCCTTGTCGTTTGAACTATTGGAGGAATTGGTTGATGTGAATGGTCATTTTCATGTCTTTGTTTGCAAGTTAAATTCCCAAATTCACACAATTGTAAATATTTATGCTCCTAATAAGGGTCAAATTAAATTTTTAGATAAGTTGCTGAAAAAAATTGAACCACTTAAAAAAGGCTTTCTTTTACTTTTAGGAGACTTTAATTTGGTCCCTGATAATATACTTGATGCCTCATCCTCAAATAGGCTTAACTTCCCCTCCTTAAATACCGTATATACTCGAGTATAAGCCGACCCAAGTATAAGCCGACCCCCTAATTTTGCCACAAAAAACTGGGAAAACTTATTGACTCGAGTATAAGCCTAGGGTGGAAAATGCAGCAGCTACCGGTGAATTTCAAAATTAAAAATAGATGCTCCATACCGTTCATTATGGCCCCATAGATGCTCCACATAAAGCTGTGCCACATAGAATGCTCTGCACCGTTTATTATGGCCCCATAGATGCTCCTTATAAAGCTGTGCCACATATAATGCTCTGCACCGTTCATTATGGCCCCATAGATGCTCCACATAAAGCTGTGCCACATATAATGCTCTGCACCGTTCATTATGGCCCCATGGATGCTCCACATAAAGCTGTGCCATATATAATGCTCTGCACCATTCATTGTGGCCCCATAGATGCTCCACATAAAGCTGTTCCCCATATATAATGCTCTGCACCGTTCAGTATGGCCCCATAGATGCTCCACATAAAGCTGCCCCATATATAATGCTCTGCACCGTTCAGTATGGACCCATAGATGCTCCATAGAAAGCTGTGCCATATACAATGCTCTGCACCGTTGATTATTGCCCCATAGAAAGCTGTGCCATATACAATGCTCTGCACTGTTGATTATTGCCCCATAGATGCTCCACATAAATCTGTGCAATTTATAATGCTGCTAATGCTGCTGCTGCAGTAAAAAAAACCGACATACTCACCTCTCTTGCTTGCAGCTCCTCAGCGTCCCGTCTCGGCGTCTCTCCGCACTGACTGTTCAGGCAGAGGGCGGCGTGCACACTAGTACGTCATCACGCCCTCTGACCTGAACAGTCAGAGCAAGAGGACGCGAAGACCGAGCGGCGCCAGGCGTGTGGAACGCGGACAGGTGATTATGAGATACTTACCTGCTCCCGGCGTCCCTGGCTCCTTATCCCGGACAGAGGTCTCCGGGTGCCGCAGCCTCTTCCTCTGTCAGCGGTCACCGTTACCGCTCATTAGAGAAATGAATATGCGGCTCCACCCCTATGGGAGTGGAGTCCATATTCATAACTTTAATGAGCGGTCCCACGTGACCGCTGAACAGGGGAAGAGCTGCGGCACCGAAGACAGTGGGATAGGCAGGGGGAGCGCCAGGAGCGCCGGGACTAGGTGAGTATGCGACACACTCTCTCCCCCTCACCCGCCGACCCCACCGCCGATCATGACTCGAGTATAAGCCGAGAGGGGCACTTTCAGCCCAAAAATTTGGGCTGAAAATCTCGGCTTATACTCGAGTATATACGGTAATTGGCTTTTTACTCACGAATTTTATGACATCTTTAGATGTTTAAACTCCACTTCAAGGGAATACACGTATTTTTCTGACTCCCATTTGTCAGCTTCTCGCATTGATCTGATATTATCAGATGTGTTCTCCCTCCCTAGATTTTCCTCTATATCCATTGGTAATAAATCCTTTTCGGATCATGCCTCTGTCATTGCCAATTTGATTGAAGGTCACTCTATTAATAACACTGGTCAACAGCATTTTTGGTGCCAAAGATATTTCATCGAATTTAGGGTATTTTTGGGGTGCTGATTCTGAATATGTCATCAGTTTTGCCAGATTGGCTCAAGTTTTTGACATTTTTGGTATCTTATTTATAGCACTTGTTGGTAAATGCGACACATCATCTCATTAATTTCTTTGGATTAGTACTTGAACTGAGCAGTTCTCAATATAGTTTTGTGTTAATTAGTGTTCTAAAAGTTTGTTCATAGCTTGATTTTTGCACTAACTTTATGTTGTTGTCTGTTTTCCAGTGAAAAGCATGAACTCATCAAGAAGAAGTTGTCTTAACGATCCAGACTCATTCTGTTACATTTGTGGTGAATACACACTGCCAAAACATAGAAGAAACATAACAGACTTCGTAAAAAAGTGTATTTTGCCTATTTTGGGGTTATGCTTGGGGACCAAGACAAGTTTTGGGCACCACACATAGTGTGCAAAGCATGTATCGAATTATTACGAAAATGGAGCAAAGGACAAAGAAAAAGCTTCAAATTTGGTGTTCCAATGGTGTGGAGAGAGCCAAAAAATCATCATGATGACTGTTATTTATGGTAAACACAGGTACAGGCACATCTTCACAATGAGGGACAGGCCTTCTTGCAGATTCCATGTTACTCCCATTTTCGTTTCTTATGCTTATTGAATCCTTGCACTTGCACTGCACAGAAATAACAGCGCGATGACGCGATTAGTGCGCGCCGCCCTCTGCCTGAACAGTCAGTGCGGAGAATGGAAGACAGAGCAGCACGCAGCGATGGAACGTGGAAGGTGACTATCGCAAGTGCCGGGGGCCTGAGCGAAGAGAGGTGAGTATGTGATTTTTTTTATTTTAATCACAGCAAATGGGGCAAATGTACGGAGCATCTCATGGGGCAAATGTATGGAGCATCTCATGGGGCAAATGTATGGAGCATCTTATGGGGCAAATGTATGGAGCATCTCATGGGGCAAATGTATGGAGCATCTCATGGGGCAAATGTATGGAGCATCTTATGGGGCAAATGTATGGAGCATCTCATGGGGCAAATGTATGGAGCATCTCATGGGGCAAATGTATGGAGCATCTTATGGGGCATATATGAGGAGCATCGTATGGGGCATAATGTGTGGAGCATCTAATGGGGCCATAATGTGTGGAGCATCGTATGGGGCCATAATGTGTGGAGCATTTTTTGGGGCCATCAACCTTTATGCAGCACTATATTGGGCAAATGTTTCTATGGAGCATCTTATGGGGCCATTATTAACCTTTGTGCAGCATTATACGGGGTATATTTTAAAATGGAGCATTATATGGGGCTCCTGATTCAATATGGTTATTCAAAAACACTTAACCTACTGATGTCTCAATTAATTTTACTTTTATTGGTATCTATTTTTACTTTTGACATTTACCGGTAGCTGCTGCATTTCCCACCCTAGGCTTATACTCGAGTCAATAAGTTTTCCCAGTTTTTTGTGGCAAAATTAGGGGGGTCGGCTTATACTCGGGTCGGCTTATACTCGAGTATATATGGTATTTTAAAGGATTTTTTGAGGCCACTGGTGATTGTTCGCCCTCCTTTATCGGAGCCGGCGATTAATATTTTATGCAACTCCGGTCATAGCATATTTTGGTCTACTCAATATATCTACCAGTGGTTAAATAATGATTTCAAAATTATAAAATCCCCATGCATGAGCAAATGGGAATCTACTTTGAATCTTTCTGTAGCTCTAGATGATTGGGAGCTGGCCATGTCCTTGACTTATTCTGCCACCATGTCCATGGCTCTTCATGAGTCTTATTTTAAGCTTATCTCTAGGTGGTATTATTCACCATCTCGCTTAGCATTTATTAATCCTTCCAATTCCCCTCTCTGCTGGAGGGATTGTGGACAATATGGTAGCCTTTCCCATTTGTTTTGGTTTTGTCCACGTATTAGACCTTTTTTGGATGAAATCTCTTCTCTTATTTCTATTATACTAAAACACTCGGATTTTTCTCTGTCTCCTCAGTTGGCCCTGCTCTCGTTGAATGCAGATCAGTTGACTCCACCTTTTAGGAAACTTGTTTACATCTGCTTTTATTTTCTAAGAATGCTATTACTTTTTTTTTTTAAATCTTCGAAAGTACCCTCTTCACAAGAAATTATTGACAAACTGGCTTTGCATAAATCCTATGAACAAAAATTGGCGTTACTGAATGGCTGCTTTCCTTCCTTTTTGAAAAAATGGTCTCGCTGGCTGGAAATATTTCCATAAGAATTTACTGTATTTACTGTTTTGTTATTTTATTTTATTCTATTTTTACTTTTATGCTTCATGAATGTTTCATGCCATTGCATTTATGTTAACCTTGCTCTCTCTATGTCTTGTTTTGGTTGAAAATGTTAATAAAGTTGTTTGGAAAAACAATAATCGGGGCCAATGCATGTAACACTGCTATCACAGATTTTGATGAGTTTTTTGTTGTGGATGTGTTTTGGTGGCCCTTCCTGGTCCTGTGACATCACATCCCAATGTAATAAGTTATACCTGCATTTTTTGGCAAAAACAGATGTTAAAACATAAAATAACCATAACAATACTTGTACAAGTGGTTTTTAATGTTGAAATGTTTAATGTTACCGGACAATACAAAGGTGACATCAAGCCCAAGGCTTGGCTGGTTGTCAAAAATGGAGGGGACCTCACAACATTTTTTAATTTATTTTTTTTAAATATTTAAAAAATACGGTATGGGGACCCCTCTATTCTTGATAACCAGCCTTGCTGAAGCTGACAGCTGAGAGTAGCAGTAGTGGTAAAGTACTGCAATTCACAGGCGCATGGTAGCTGAGCACAGCGTTGAGCCAGCGGCTCTGATGAGAGTTATTACTATCCAGCGCCTCTGAATTGCAGTACTTTACGGCTATACACAGACGGCATAGACATCAAGAAACATAGACTGCATTGGAGGATCTTTGTGGGAACTTTTTTTAATAAATTGGTGAACGAGGGATAGTGTGGGGAAGTCTTTACTCACACAAAGTATATTTTTCTGCATTTATTTTTTTTATTACTGGGTTAGAAATGGGGGTGATTGATAGACACTTCTCCATTACTAACCCCTGGGCTTGATGCCAGCTGACATTACACAGCTAATATCAACCTCAAAAAATATTACACCGATTGCCACACCAGAGCAATCAGGAAGAGGTGGGCAAAGTGCCAGAATTGGCTCATGTAATGTGATGCTCCACTTCTGGGGCGGCTGGGGGCTTGTATTTTTTGGCTAGACGGACCCAATAACCAGGGACCTTCACAGCCTGATAATATCAGCTCTCAGCTGTCTGCTTTACCTTAGCTAGTTGATAAAAATAGGAGGGACCCCACGTCATTTTTTTTCCTTTTTTTATTAGGTTATTCCATGTACAGTAAACTACACATGCACATCACTAATTATATATATCATGGATATCTTATCTACAGTGGGGGAAATACTCGTAAATACAACAAATACAGCAACACCAGTAAACTACATAATATTAACACCACAATCCAAATATAATCATATAGTGAATACCACCGGTGCTCTGTAAAGGAGAGTGGAAACCACTCGAATAGCAGAAGAACCAAACCAATATTCCAAGGACATACTGATAGGGAATTTAGATTGTGAGCCCCTTCGTGGACAGCGATGATAATGTCTGATAGTGCCTGTAAAGTGCTGCGGAATATGACGGTGCTATACAAATAATGAGATTATTATTATATTACCCATATCAGTGGACTACAGAAAATACCAGACAAATAATTATTCCAATTAAATGCCTTTATTCAGTCAAAAATGGCAAACGGTAGTACAATTTTAAAAACATGTGCCTGTATTAGGAAAATATGTAAAATAATGCAAGAAATTATTGTTTCAGAAAAACCATATGAATATATAAAAATTGTAAATATATATAATATTAAAAGCAGTGGACCAAAACGCGAAAAATATACAGCAGGTTATGATAACAAACAAAATAGAATATAAAATAAATTTGTAATCATATAGAAGAGCCCCTCTTCATTTCTTTTACAATAAATAATTCAAAAAAACTATCAGTGCCTACAAAACCAGAGGACTATACTTGTATATATACATATATTACCTGTGCAATAATAATAAAAGGGTGGGGAGGGGGAGGGAGGGTTATATATCAAGAGTAGTGGAAAAAAAACACCAAATAAATATTAAAAAGTGAATACACAAATGTGTAAAACAATTAAGGTGCATAAGTGCAAAATATGGATAAATGTAAAGCAGCACATAAAGTGCATGGAGTGCAAAAAATGACAATATTGAATCAATAAAGTACCTGTACCTTTAAGATCTGCCGGTCCTAATACACCCCAACGCGCGTTTCGGAATGAATTCAGTCGTCCAAAAAGAAGAATTTTAGACTGTAGGAAAAATGTTGTACTTCTCTAAATGTCATCTGGTGAGGTGACGTGTTCTTCATAACAGTGAAGTGCCTCCATATCTACACTAATGTATCTGATTTTGCCACAAATATTGCAAATATTTGACTTGCTAAGTACTTAAGGTGATGTACTTTCCTCTGAATGTTTGTGTATGCAATTACTGGGCTATTTCACCAGCACTAATTTTGTCAACTACAACTCCTAACAGTAATGAGGAAGTAGTCAACACAGGAGTTGATTATGACTTGAATAAAGGAAATAACAGAAGATATCAAGTATCTTTATATTACAAATTGTGTTGAGGAAACAATTTTCTGACTATATTATATATATATTATTATAGGTTCTTCTTCTGCACTTGTTGGGGCAGTCTTTTTCATGAGAGCCTGTAGTACTTGTATATTAGTGTCATAAACGGTATTATATGTTCTACAGATCAAAGGCTGGTTGCACTGGATCACTGCCTGCACCCCTCCACCCCCATGAATAGGTAATTGACGTGAAGAGATCTTCTGAGGTAGATAGTATGGCTCCATTATCAGAGACCTCAATATTTTCCAAGCTATATCTAAAAAATCTGAGTTTGACACAATTCATGAATACATTCACGATCAGGGAACGTATTTGTTTCTGTGGGTAAAAATTGCAAAAGTTTTGATAAACGTTTTGGTAGCTGGCAATCCACAGGAATGCAATATCTTCCTGAATTATTGATATATCATATACATGTTTGGTATGCTCTTCAGCAGGTTGGACAGACTGGATAAATATGGTGTAAAATTGGATTGGAAGTGAATATAATTAGCTGTCCCTCTCTTACCTCAGCGGAGGGAGGGGTCTGGTGAGACTTTTTATAACATTTCATCTACCGAATATCAAGGTTAGACCCCCAGAGAAGCAATGAGTATTGCAGGTCAGTCCATATTTCCTGCTATGATCTACTCCGCCAAGTGGATCCAATTCATAAGAAGTATCTGTATTTTATTTTATTCTGTTTTTGCCTGTATTTATGTCTTTTTTATCATTTCATCTTTTGTAGCCTTTTTGAAGCACTGTACAGTGGGGGAAAAAAAGTATTTAGTCAGCCACCAATTGTGCAAGTTCTCCCACTTAAAAAGATGAGAGAGGCCTGTAATTGACATCATCGGTAGACCACAACTATGAGAGTCAAAATGAGAAAACAAATCCAGAAAATCACCTTGTCTGATTTGGCAAGATTTATTTTGCAAATTATGGTGGAAAATAAGTATTTGGTCATTAACAAAAGTAAATCTCAATATTTTGTGATATCCTTTGTTGGCAATGACAGAGGTCAATCATTTTCTGTAAGGCTTCACAAGATTGGCACATACTGCAGATCCCATCTAGAGTAGTGATGTTTTGGGCCTGTCACTGGGCAACACGAACTTTCAACTCCCTCCATAGGTTTTCTATGGCGTTGAGATCTGGAGACTGGCTAGGCCACTCCACGACCTCCATATGCTTCTTACAAAGTCACTCCTTCATTGCCCTAGTGGTGTTCTTGGGATTATTATCATGCTGAAAGACCCATCCACGTTTCATCTTCAATGCCCTTGCTGACGGAAAGAGGTTTGCACTCAAAGTTTCACAATACATGGCCCCATTCTTTCTTTCATGTACATGGATCAGTCGTCCTGGTCCCTTTGCAGAGAAGCAGCCTCAAAGCATGATGTGGCCACCCCCATGCTTCACAGTAGGTATGGTGTTCTTTGGATGCAACTCAGCATTCTGTCTCCTCCAAACACAATGCATTTTGTTTCTAGCAAACAGTTCTGCTTTGGTTTCATCAGACCATATGACATTCTCCCAGTACTCTTCTGGATAATCCAAATGCTCTCTAGCAAACTTCAGACGGGCCTGGACATGTACTGGCTTAAGCGTCAAATGTTTTCTGTGAGGCCGGAGTCACACTACCGTAGAATACAGACGAGTGCTATGCGATAAAACATAGCATAGCACTTGGACCAGTATTCATTATTGGGGCAGCTCCCATCACCATTTTTTTCCTTGGACGTATTGTAGGTGAGAGTGAAATCTCAGCATGCTGTGATTGTTACTGACACTCGGCCGAGTCTCGGCTCAATCGCACCCATATAAGCCTATGGATGTGAGTGAGACAACACACATCTGTTATGATCCGGTGACCTTGGAGGCGCATGAACTTTCTCTGGAGTAGGTGGAAAATGTACTGACCGCAAAACCTGAACTAACACCGCAACTAGAAGTAGCCGTGGGGTGTGCCTAACAAACCCTAGACACCTCGACACAGCTGGAGGACTAAATACCCCTATAGATAGAAATAGGAATACTACCTTGCCTCAGAGCAGAACCCCAAAGGATAGGCAGCCCCCCATGAATATTGACTGTGAGTAGGAGAGGAAAGACACACACAGGCAGAAAGCAGGATTCAGCAAAAGAGGCCACTCTAGCTAAATAAGGAAAGATAGGACAGAATACTAAGCGGTCAGTATTAAAACTCTTCCAAAAATATCCACAGCAGATAATACAAAAAGTTCCAGAATCTAACTAAAGACATGGAATGTATATCTGCCACTCCAGAGAATACAACAAGACTGAGAAAATACTGACACAATCTAAGCTGGACAAAAAAACACTGAATAGCACAGAATTATTAAGCACACAGCATGTGTGCCAAAGAAACAAAACCAGACACTTATCTTTGCTGATTTGGCAGAAGGCAGAAGGAACCAAACCAGGACCAAAACCTCCCAACAACCATGGACAACTGGCAAGGACTAATGAATCCTGCACGCCTAAATACCCCAGTCAGAACTGCAATCAACAGATACACCTGACCAGGACTGCAACTCAGGGGCAACTGCATTACCACCTACAACCACCAGAGGGAGCCCAAAAGCAGAATTCACAACACACATCACTCGGATATCATCCGAGTCATGTGTGATATACACTGGACTCGGCAGTGGAGGAGATGGAGAAATTCATTTCTCCACCTCCTCCGCAGCTGTGCTCCGATCCTCTGTGTGTGAGAGGTTCGGAGCACAGACGCATGACACTTGCCTCCCGCTCACAGCAGAGCAGGAGCCGAGGGTCATTAGCATATCGCATCCAATGCTCTCGCATTGGATGCCATACGCTCGTCTGACACCGGCCTAAGTCTTCACAAGGTTGGCACACACTGTTGGTGGTATGTTGGCCCATTCCTCTATGCAGATCTCTAGAGCAGTGATGTTTTGGGCCTCTCGCTGGGTTGTACTTCTTTTGTATATTAAATCTAAAATGTGATATGTTTGTTCCTTTCTGTCATGGCACTATTGTAGGATATCCCAGGGCTAAGGGTTCCTTCCCAATCCCTAAGCCAGGGGAGAACTAGCTATCCCTGCTCCCTAGATTAGTTCTGATGGTGAAAATGCCAGGGCCACATGCTTTGCTGAGCTCCTAAATCAGCCCTTATCTGTCACTTCCTCCACCCAGTGAAGTGAGAAGTTGTAGTGTATAAGTATACACAAACCAGACTAATAAGGGAAGACTTACAGGGGTAAATGAAACTACCAATTATACTAATATGCACTCACATAGTGGAACTCCGGGAGGAAAAGGAAGGGAACACCAAATAGGAAAGGATGAGGATATGCGCACAAATTACCATGCAACAGTTTTCTGAACAACACTCCAAACGCCTCCTCAAACAACCAACACCTCCAACTCCAGAACCAGGCAGTATGAAATTAACACTGGCAATCCCTGGTAACCAGAGTTGAGTATATATAGCAGACGAGATTGGCCAAGACTGAACAGCTGAGACCATCAAAGCAGGAAAGCTCCAAGAGCTCTCAAGTGAATAGATTAACCCCTGCACTGCTTGCAGAAACCTGCACTGTTTTTAATATGATGGTGAAGTGCTTCTAATTAGTGCAGGAGTATGTGAAATCAGATATCTTGGTCTTCTGGTCCCTTTCGCGGTAAACCTGTGACACTTGCTACTCTAAATGTACACACAAACCCTGAAAAGGGCCAAAATACCTTGGTTGTGTTACCCTGTGTATGTGAGAGTGCAAGAAATGTACCTATTAGGAGCCCTAGAAAGCTAAATGATGTGTGCTAGTGTGTGACCCAATGCAGGCTTCTCGCTGGTCTATCAAAACAGCGAGTGTTGGCAGCGAACAGTGTGGTATGGGTGTGGACGGCAGAGAAAACTGATGAAACTGTTGCAATGCAGGATAGTCCAGATGATGGATAAGCAGCCAGAATCAAGTTCCAAAGAAATTCAAGCTGTCCTACAGGCTCAGGTTGCATCAGCGTCAATTCACACTATCGGTCTCCATTTGAATTAAATGAAACGCTATGGCAGGAGACCCAGGAGGAGTAAGTCAAAATCTTTTGTTTTGGGCCTGTCGCTGGGCAACACGAACTTTCAACTCCCTCCATAGGTTTTCTATGGCGTTGAGATCTGGAGACTGACTAGGCCACTCCAGGATCTCCATATGCTTCTTACGAAGCCACTCCTTCATTGCCCTGGTGGTGTGCTTGGGATTATTAACATGCTGAAGGACCCATCCACGTTTCATCTTCAATGCCCTTACTCTTTCATGTACATGGATCAGTCGTCCTGGTCCCTTTGCAGAGAAACAGCCTCAAAGCATGATGTTGCCACCCCATGCTTCACAGTAGGTATGGTGTTCTTTGGATGCAACTCAGCATTCTGTCTCCTCCAAACATGGCGCGTTTTGTTTCTACCAAACAGTTCTACTTTGGTTTCATCAGACCATATGACATTCTCGAAGACACAAAAAAGCACAGTGAGGTCAAAAATACTCTGCTGTAAAAAAATCACAGTAATAAGCAAGTGCTAGTCAAAAGATGTAAAGAAAACAGGGTATTTAGTTGATACGTTTTTTTGCAAAAAAATGTATACTAAGCTGCTCCACCAAATCGCCAAGGTATACCCTTATAGAGCAGTCCTAACTAATGTATGCAATCCCTATCTGATGTATTTAAAACCTGATTATCTGTATAATACCTGTATAAGCAGGGTTCAGAGAGAAAAAAATATACATGTGGACATGCAGGATGGAACAGCTTAAATGCAAATGACCCACAGAGGAGTGGTGGACTCCCCAGTCTTGTAGAAACAAGAGAACAATTATAGAACCAGAAACACATGGGCTACTTGCACACTGAACAAGTCTGTAGGAACCTGTTCACACCACCAGAAAACTTGAAGACACAAAAAAGCACAGTGAGGTCAAAAATACTCTGCTGTAAAAAAAATCACAGTAATAAGCAAGTGCTAGTCAAAAGATGTAAAGAAAACAGGGTATTTAGTTGATACGTTTTTTTGCAAAAAAATGTATACTAAGCTGCTCCACCAAATCGCCAAGGTATACCCTTATAGAGCAGTCCTAACTAATGTATGCAATCCCTATCTGATGTATTTAAAACCTGATTATCTGTGTAGTACCTGTATAAGCAGGGTTCAGAGAGAAAAAAATATACATGTGGACATGCAGGATGGAACAGCTTAAATGCAAATGACCCACAGAGGAGTGGTGGACTCCCCAGTCTTGTAGAAACAAGAGAACAATTATAGAACCAGAAACACATGGGTGTCATGATCTCTGCAGGCAGAGATCATAGCAAGCCTATAGAGGGACAAGCTCTCGGAAGATGGAACTATACTGACCATGAACTAAGCCTGCCGCGCAACTAGAAATAGCCAGGTAGCATTTCCTATTTATCGCTAGATGCCCAGCTCTGGCCTAAGACCTAAATAGCTAGCAGAGGGAAATATAAGACCTGGCTCACCTCTAGAGAAATATTCCAAAGAAGACAGTAGCCCCCCACATATAATGACGGTGAGTTCAGATGAAACAACAAACGCAGCAGGAAAATAGTCTTAGCAAATTTGAGGTCCGCTTACTAGATAGCAGAAGACAGATAGTATACTTTCATGGTCAGCAGAAAAACACTAACAAAACACCATCCAGAGATTACCTTAAACTCTGGCATTAACTCATAACGCCAGAGTAGCAATCCCTGATCAACGAGAGCTTTCCAGACACAGTAACAAAACTTCAGCTGTGAACTGGAACAAATAGGCAAAACAAAACATGGACAAAAGTCCAACTTATCTAGTAGTAGTCTAGAAGCAGGAACAAGCACTGAGAGGCATCAGATAACATTGTTGACCGGCAAGAAACCACCAGAGAAATGAGCTTAAATAGCGACACCCACTACTGATGGAACCAGGTGAAACAGGAAAGAGGATGACAAGTCCAATTCCACAAGCGGCCACCGGGGGAGCCCAGAATCCAAATTCACAACAGTACCCCCCCCTCAAGGAGGGGGCACCGAACCCTCACCAGATCCACCAGGGCGACCAGGATGAGCCCTATGGAAGGCACGAACAAGATCAGAAGCATGAACATCAGATGCATTGACCCAAGAATTATCCTCCTGGCCGTAACCCTTCCAGTTGACCAGATACTGGAGTCTCCGTCTGGAAACACGAGAGTCCAAAATTTTCTCCACAACGTACTCCAACTCACCCTCAACCAACACCGGAGCAGGAGGCTCAACTGAAGGTACCACAGGTACCTCATACCTGCGCAATAACGACCGATGAAAAACGTTATGAATGGAAAAGGACGCAGGGAGGTCCAAACGGAAAGAAACAGGATTAAGAATCTCCAATATTCTATAAGGGCCGATGAACCGAGGTTTAAACTTAGGAGAAGAGACCCTCATAGGGACAAAACGAGAAGACAACCACACCAAATCTCCAACACAAAGCCGAGAACCAACACGACGATGACGGTTGGCAAAACGCTGAGTCTTCTCCTGGGACAACTTCAAATTGTCCATAACCTGCCCCCAGATGTGATGCAATCTCTCCACCACCGCATCCACTCCAGGACAATCCGAGGATTCCACCTGACCGGAGGAAAATCGAGGGTGAAACCCCGAATTACAGAAAAACGGGGACACCAAGGTGGAAGAGCTGGCCCGATTATTGAGGGCGAACTCTGCCAATGGCAAAAAAGCAACCCAATCATCCTGGTCAGCAGAGACAAAACACCTCAGATATGTCTCCAGGGTCTGATTAGTCCGCTCGGTCTGGCCATTAGTCTGAGGGTGAAAAGCAGATGAAAAAGACAAATCTATGCCCATCCTAGCACAGAATGCCCGCCAAAATCTAGACACAAATTGGGTACCTCTGTCAGAAACAATATTCTCAGGAATACCGTGCAATCGGACAACATTCTGAAAAAACAGAGGAACCAACTCAGAAGAAGAAGGCAACTTGGGCAGAGGAACCAAATGGACCATTTTAGAGAAACGGTCACAGACCACCCAGATGACAGACATCTTCTGGGAAACAGGCAGATCTGAAATAAAATCCATCGAGATGTGTGTCCAAGGCCTCTTAGGAATAGGCAAGGGCAACAGCAGTCCGCTAGCCCGAGAACTACAAGACTTAGCCCGAGCACAAACGTCACATGACTGCACAAAGACTCGCACATCTCGTGACAGGGAAGGCCACCAGAAGGATCTTGCCACCAAATCCCTGGTACCAAAAATTCCGGGATGACCTGCCAATGCAGAAGAATGTACCTCAGAGATGACTCTGCTGGTCCAATCATCCGGAACAAACAGTCTATCAGGCGGACAACGATCCGGTCTATCCGCCTGAAACTCTTGCAAGGACCGCCGCAGATCAGGAGAAACGGCCGACAAAATTACTCCCTCCCTAAGGATACCTGTGGGTTCAGAATTACCAGGAGAGTCCGGGTCAAAACTCCTAGAAAGGGCATCTGCCTTAACATTCTTAGAACCCGGTAGGTATGACACCACAAAATTAAAGCGAGAAAAAAATAAAGACCAGCGCGCCTGTCTAGGATTCAGGCGTCTGGCAGTCTCAAGATAAATCAAATTTTTGTGGTCAGTCAATACCACCACCTGATGCCTAGCCCCCTCGAGCCAATGGCGCCACTCCTCAAACGCCCACTTCATGGCCAAAAGCTCCCGATTCCCAACATCATAATTCCGCTCTGCGGGCGAAAATTTGCGAGAAAAGAAGGCACAAGGCCTAATGACGGAGCAGTCGGAACCTTTCTGCGACAACACTGCCCCAGCTCCGATCTCCGAAGCGTCAACCTCAACCTGAAAAGGCAGATTCACATCAGGCTGACGCAACACAGGGGCAGAGGCAAAACGGCGCTTAAGCTCCTGAAAGGCCTCTACAGCATGAGGGGACCAATTAGCAACATCAGCGCCTTGTCTGGTCAAATCAGTCAGTGGTTTAACGACATCCGAAAAACCAGCAATAAATCGGCGGTAAAAGTTGGCAAAGCCCAAAAATCTCTGAAGACCCTTAAGAGAGGAGGGCTGAGTCCAGTCACAAATAGCTTGCACCTTGACGGGATCCATCTCAATGGAAGAGGGAGAAAAAATATACCCCAAAAAGGAAATTTTCTGGACCCCAAAAACGCACTTAGACCCCTTCACACATAAAGAATTAGACCGCAGAACCTGAAAAACTCTCCTGACCTGCTGGACATGAGAGTCCCAGTCATCAGAAAAAATCAGAATATCATCCAGATATATTATCATAAATTTATCCAGAAAATCGCGGAAAATATCATGCATAAAAGACTGGAAAACTGAAGGGGCATTAGAAAGACCGAAAGGCATGACCAAATACTCAAAGTGGCCCTCGGGCGTATTAAATGCGGTCTTCCACTCATCCCCCTGCCTGATCCGCACCAAATTATACGCCCCACGAAGATCAATTTTAGAGAACCACTTAGCACCCTCTATACGAGCAAACAAATCAGTAAGCAATGGCAATGGGTATTGATACTTAACAGTGATCTTATTCAGAAGCCGATAATCAATACATGGTCTCAAAGAGCCGTCTTTTTTTGAGACAAAGAAAAACCCAGCTCCCAAGGGAGAAGAAGATGGACGAATATGTCCCTTTTCCAAAGACTCCTTTATATATTCCCGCATAGCAGCATGTTCCGGCACAGACAGATTAAACAAACGACCCTTGGGATATTTACAACCCGGTATCAAATCTATGGCACAATCGCACTCACGGTGCGGAGGTAACGACCCAAGCTTGGGTTCGTCAAAGACATCTTGATAATCAGAGAGGAACTCAGGGACTTCAGAGGGAATGGACGACGAAATAGAAACCAAAGGTAAGTCCCCATGAATACCCTTACATCCCCAGCTCAACACAGACATTGCTCTCCAGTCCAAGACTGGGTTGTGAGACTGCAACCATGGCAATCCCAGTACCAAATCGTCATGTAAATTATACAGCACCAGGAAACGAATAATCTCCTGGTGATCCGGATTGATACGCATGGTTACTTGTGTCCAGTATTGTGGTTTATTATTAGCCAATGGGGTGGAGTCAATCCCCTTCAGAGGAATAAGAGTCTCCAAAGGCTCTAAATCAAAACCACAACGATTGGCAAAGGACCAATCCATAAGACTCAGAGCGGCGCCAGAGTCAACATAGGCGTCCGTGGCAATGGATGACAAAGAGCAAATCAGGGTTACAGACAAAATAAACTTAGACTGAATGGTGCCAATGGAAACAGACTTATCAAGCTTCTTTGTACGCCTAGAGCATGCTGATATAACATGAGTAGAATCCCCACAATAGAAACACAATCCATTCTTCCGTCTAAAATTCTGTCGCTCGCTCCTGGACAGAATTCTATCACACTGCATACTTTCTGGCGTCTTTTCCATAGACACCGCCAGATGGTGCACCGGTTTGCGCTCCCGCAGACGCCTATCAATCTGAATAGCCATTGTCATGGACTCATTCAGACCCGCAGGCACAGGGAACCCCACCATAACATCCTTAACGGCATCAGAGAGACCCTCTCTGAAAGTTGCCGCCAAGGCGCACTCATTCCACTGAGTAAGCACAGACCATTTACGGAATTTTTGGCAGAAAACTTCAGCTTCGTCTTGCCCCTGAGATAGTGCCATCAAAGTTTTTTCTGCCTGAAGTTCCAAATGAGGTTCCTCATAAAGCAAGCCCAAGGCCAGAAAAAACGCATCCACATCGCGTAACGCAGGATCCCCTGCTGGCAATGAGAAGGCCCAATCTTGAGGGTCACCCCTGAGCAAGGAAATCACAATCCTAACCTGCTGAGCAGGGTCTCCAGCTGAACGAGACTTCAGGGACAAATAAAGCTTACAATTATTTCGGAAATTCTGGAAGCTAGCTCTATTCCCTGTGAAGAACTCCGGCAAAGGAATTCTCGGCTCAGATACCGGAGCATGTACCACAAAATCTTGTAAATTTTGTACTTTCGTGATGAGATTATTCAAACCCGCAGTTACACTCTGGAGATCCATTATTGTCAGGTGCACACAGAGCCATACAGAGATTAGGAGGAGAGAGAGAAAAAAGACTGCAGCAAGGCAGACTGGAGGAAAAAAAAAAAAAAAAATTCCAGCAGACTTCTTATAACTCTCCTTTCTCAACCTGGGTCTTTAACACTTTATTGGCCGGTCAAACTGTCATGATCTCTGCAGGCAGAGATCATAGCAAGCCTATAGAGGGACAAGCTCTCGGAAGATGGAACTATACTGACCATGAACTAAGCCTGCCGCGCAACTAGAAATAGCCAGGTAGCATTTCCTATTTATCGCTAGATGCCCAGCTCTGGCCTAAGACCTAAATAGCTAGCAGAGGGAAATATAAGACCTGGCTCACCTCTAGAGAAATATTCCAAAGAAGACAGTAGCCCCCCACATATAATGACGGTGAGTTCAGATGAAACAACAAACGCAGCAGGAAAATAGTCTTAGCAAATTTGAGGTCCGCTTACTAGATAGCAGAAGACAGATAGTATACTTTCATGGTCAGCAGAAAAACACTAACAAAACACCATCCAGAGATTACCTTAAACTCTGGCATTAACTCATAACGCCAGAGTAGCAATCCCTGATCAACGAGAGCTTTCCAGACACAGTAACAAAACTTCAGCTGTGAACTGGAACAAATAGGCAAAACAAAACATGGACAAAAGTCCAACTTATCTAGTAGTAGTCTAGAAGCAGGAACAAGCACTGAGAGGCATCAGATAACATTGTTGACCGGCAAGAAACCACCAGAGAAATGAGCTTAAATAGCGACACCCACTACTGATGGAACCAGGTGAAACAGGAAAGAGGATGACAAGTCCAATTCCACAAGCGGCCACCGGGGGAGCCCAGAATCCAAATTCACAACACATGGGCTACTTGCACACTGAACAAGTCTGTAGGAACCTGTTCACACCACCAGAAAACTTGAAGACACAAAAAAGCACAGTGAGGTCAAAAATACTCTGCTGTAAAAAAATCACAGTAATAAGCAAGTGCTAGTCGAAAGATGTAAAGAAATATAATTGTTCTCTTGTTTCTACAAGACTGGGGAGTCCGCCACTCCTCTGTGGGTCATTTGCATTTAAGCTGTTCCATCCTGCATGTCCACATGGATAGTCCTTCTCTGAACCCTGCTTATACAGGTACTATACAGATAATCAGGTTTTAAATACATCAGATAGGGATTGCATACATTAGTTAGGACTGCTCTATAAGGGTATACCTTGGCGATTTGGTGGAGCAGCTTAGTATACATTTTTTTGCAAAAAAACGTATCAACTAAATACCCTGTTTTCTTTACATCTTTTGACTAGCACTTGCTTATTACTGTGATTTTTTTACAGCAGAGTATTTTTTACCTCACTGTGCTTTTTTGTGTCTTCAAGTTTTCTGGTGGTGTGAACAGGTTCCTACAGACTTGTTCAGTGTGCAAGTAGCCCATGTGTTTCTGGTTCTATAATTGTTCTCTTGTTTCTACAAGACTGGGGAGTCCACCACTCCTCTGTGGGTCATTTGCATTTAAGCTGTTCCATCCTGCATGTCCACATGTATATTTTTTTCTCTCTGAACCCTGCTTATACAGGTACTATACAGATAATCAGGTTTTAAATACATCAGATAGGGATTGCATACATTAGTTAGGACTGCTCTATAAGGGTATACCTTGGCGATTTGGTGGAGCAGCTTAGTATACATTTTTTTGCAAAAAAACGTATCAACTAAATACCCTGTTTTCTTTACATCTTTTGACTAGCACTTGCTTATTACTGTGATTTTTTTACAGCAGAGTATTTTTTACCTCACTGTGCTTTTTTGTGTCTTCAAGTTTTCTGGTGGTGTGAACAGGTTCCTACAGACTTGTTCAGTGTGCAAGTAGCCCATGTGTTTCTGGTTCTATAATTGTTCTCTTGTTTCTACAAGACTGGGGAGTCCACCACTCCTCTGTGGGTCATTTGCATTTAAGCTGTTCCATCCTGCATGTCCACATGTATATTTTTTTCTCTCTGAACCCTGCTTATACAGGTACTATACAGATAATCAGGTTTTAAATACATCAGATAGGGATTGCATACATTAGTTAGGAATGCTCTATAAGGGTATACCTTGGCGATTTGGTGGAGCAGCTTAGTATACATTTTTTTGCAAAAAAACGTATCAACTAAATACCCTGTTTTCTTTACATCTTTTGACTAGCACTTGCTTATTACTGTGATTTTTTTTACAGCAGAGTATTTTTGACCTCACTGTGCTTTTTTGTGTCTTCAAGTTTTCTGGTGGTGTGAACAGGTTCCTACAGACTTGTTCAGTGTGCAAGTAGCCCATGTGTTTCTGGTTCTATAATTGTTCTCTTGTTTCTACAAGACTGGGGAGTCCACCACTCCTCTGTGGGTCATTTGCATTTAAGCTGTTCCATCCTGCATGTCCACATGTATATTTTTTTCTCTCTGAACCCTGCTTATACAGGTACTATACAGATAATCAGGTTTTAAATACATCAGATAGGGATTGCATACATTAGTTAGGACTGCTCTATAAGGGTATACCTTGGCGATTTGGTGGAGCAGCTTAGTATACATTTTTTTGCAAAAAAACGTATCAACTAAATACCCTGTTTTCTTTACATCTTTTGACTAGCACTTGCTTATTACTGTGATTTTTTTACAGCAGAGTATTTTTTACCTCACTGTGCTTTTTTGTGTCTTCAAGTTTTCTGGTGGTGTGAACAGGTTCCTACAGACTTGTTCAGTGTGCAAGTAGCCCATGTGTTTCTGGTTCTATAATTGTTCTCTTGTTTCTACAAGACTGGGGAGTCCACCACTCCTCTGTGGGTCATTTGCATTTAAGCTGTTCCATCCTGCATGTCCACATGTATATTTTTTTCTCTCTGAACCCTGCTTATACAGGTACTATACAGATAATCAGGTTTTAAATACATCAGATAGGGATTGCATACATTAGTTAGGACTGCTCTATAAGGGTATACCTTGGCGATTTGGTGGAGCAGCTTAGTATACATTTTTTTTGCAAAAAAACGTATCAACTAAATACCCTGTTTTCTTTACATCTTTTGACTAGCACTTGCTTATTACTGTGATTTTTTTACAGCAGAGTATTTTTTACCTCACTGTGCTTTTTTGTGTCTTCAAGTTTTCTGGTGGTGTGAACAGGTTCCTACAGACTTGTTCAGTGTGCAAGTAGCCCATGTGTTTCTGGTTCTACATATGACATTCTCTTCTGGATAATCCAAATGCTCTCTAGAAAACTTCAGACAACCCAGACATGTACTGGCTTAAACGTCTGGCACTGCAGGATCTGACTCCTTGACATCATAGTATGTTACTGATGGTAGCCATTTTTATGGTGGTCCCAGCTCTCTGCAGGTCATTCACTAGTTCCCCCGTATGGTTCTGGGATTTTTGCTCACCGTGCTTGTGATCATTTTTACCCCACGGGGTGAGATAATGCGTGGAACCCCAGATCAAGGTAGGTCTTGTATGTCTTCCATTTTCTTATTTTTGCTCCCACAGTTGATTTCATCACACCAAGCTGCTTGCATATTGCAGATTCAGTCTTCCCAGCCTGGTGCAGGGCTATAATTTTGTTTTGGTGTCCTTGGACAGTTCTTTGGTCTTCATCATAGTGGAGTTTGGAGTGTGACTGTTTGAGGTTGTGGACAGGTGCCTTTTATACTGATAACAAGTTCAAACAGGTGCCATTACTACAGGTAATGAGTGGAGGACAGAGGAGCCTCTTAAAAAAAAAGTTACAGGTCTGTGAGAGCCAGAAATCTTGCATGTTTTTAGGTGAACAAATGCTTATTTTCCACCATAATTTGCATAATAAATCTTGCCAAATCAGACAAGGTGATTTTCTGGATTTGTTTTCTCATTTTGACTCTCATAATTGTGGTCTACCTATGATGTCAATTACAGGCCTCTCTCATCTTTTAAGTGGGAGAACTTGCACAATTGGTAGCTGACTAAATACTTTTTTTCCCTACTGTATATATACCCACATGTTGGCTTCTCTCTAGACGGTTACTGGTCAAGGGTGGAAAAGGATGTCTACATACTATTCGTTTACTGTGAAAGCGCCCAATAGCCTGCTTAGGCTACTTTCACACTAGCGTTAACTGCAATACGTCGCAAATGCGTAGTTTTGCCGAAAATACGCATCCAGCAAAAGTTCTTGCTGGATACGTTTTTTCGTCATAGACTAACATTAGCGACGCATTTGCGACGCATTGCCAAACTTCGCGTCCGTTTTGCGACGCTTGGGCGTGTGGTAGCGGACCGTCGGGAGAAAAAAACGTTACATGTAACGTTTTTTGCTCCCGACGGTCCGCTTTTTCCGACCGCGCATGCGCGGCCGGAACTCCGCCCCCACCTCCCCGCACTTCCCCGCACCTCACAATGGGGCAGCGGATGCGTTGGAAAAATACATCCGCTGCCCCCGTTGTGCGGCGGAGACCACGCTAGCGTCGGGAACGTCGGCCCGACGCACGGCGACGGGTTGTTCCCCACGCTAGTGTGAAAGTAGCCTTAGTCGCAATAGTATCCATTGCCTCGTCAATCTATTGTCAGCTAATAGTGTGATTTTCCTAAAATTGGTGGCAATAGTGGGATATCTTCATGATCTCCCTGACAAATTGGTGTCAAGTGGAATGCTGTTCTTGACAAATTGGTGGCAGCGGTGGGATCTGTAGTGTCGGTCCCTATCATTTACTGTACTATACTTTACTAAAAAAGTTTAGTATCCATAAAGATACTACTGTCAAACTTTATACTTTGTGTAGCTCCACAAAAAATAAGTTCTCATTTAGAGCATAATTGAGAAATATTATTGCCATTTTCTAAGATAAATACTGTACAAAATAAACGATAACAGGTCCACAAAGAACACATTTCATAAATTACTCCTTTTCTCGTTTTCTTACTTTAGTACGTTTGCTACATTGACAAATAACTGTATATCTTTTTTCCTTTTGTATATTTTCCATTTATTGTAGCAAGAGTTTTCAGTTCCAAAGCTCTTGAAATCTTATCCTCCACAAGGGGTGATGATATATATAGTTTCTTCTTGGAGCTGGTTGTTTCTTATCTTTTGCTGCCTGCTGGGAAAATATATTCTACAAGAATCATGCTGATCACTTCAAACCAAACAAACTATTGCCTATTTTTGCTATATTCACTTGTCAAAGTGGTTGCTGTAAATAGGTTTGTTTTATTTTTATCGACTTTGTTCTATACAAAAAAAAACAACAATTCTATAATTAAAGTGACTGAGACACATATGTTTGCAGATCTGCCCCCAGGAGACTTTGCAGTAAAATAGTCAATTGAAATTCTCTATTGATTTATGTAGACAAAAAAACAAATGAGTTCAAAATGATGCAAATTACAAAACTACAAGTTCATAGTCCAACATTTTAGGCAATGTCCACGTGCCAGCATTATAGCTACATTTGGAAAAAGCTGTCATTGGGTGGGGAGTGTTATGACATGCTGATGGTAGCACAGTGGCTCAGTGGTTAGCACTGTTGCCTTGCAGCATTGGGGTCCTCGGTTCAAATCCCACCATGGACAACATCTGTAAGGAGTTTAGCCATGTGGCTTATTTCAAAAATAAACCCACCAGCTGTTTTTCATAAGTCCCACTTACTTTTCCAGCGTTTTGTAATCCCTGTCCCAACTTTTTTGTGATGTGCTGCTGCCATCGGTTTCTAAATGAGTTAATGTTTTCATGTGAAATAGAAAAATATCTAACGTTCACCTTCTGATCTGTGTCTTATGATATGTTGGAAATAATATTTGGCTATAAATTTCCAAATCATTGCATTCTTGTTTTCTATAATTTTGCACAGAGTCTGTACTTTTTTAATTTGAGGTTAACGATTTGCTTCTTTCTTTGCTAAAACACAAGAATAAAGAAAGGAGAATAAAAAACCATCAGTGAGCTGCAATCTGATCTGCATTTCATCAAGGGGTTTGTCTGGGACTTACAGTATATAGTGATGACTAGTGTTGAGCATTCCGATACCGCAAGTATCGGGTATCGGCCGATACTTGCGGTATCGGAATTCCGATACCGGGATTCCGATACTTGCCGCGTATCGGATACCGGAATCGGAAGTTCCCAGATTCAAAATTCCGAAATTCAGCCAATGAGAATGATTCCAAGTGTGGGCACATCCTGTTTAGCATGGAGGGCATGAAACTACTGGCAAGGCTGTGATTGGCTGCTGAAATGATGTCATGATGCAGTTTAAAAGTCGCTGGCGCCATTTTGCGATCACTCTGCTGTGAATTCAGTTAGTGACAGGACGCTGTTTGCTGACTGAGGGACAGTTTAGAGATAGCGATTTGCTTCTTTGTGCTTTCCAAAGGCTAATTTAGCAACCGCTGTGTTCACCTACTATTCACCTTGCTTTTGCCTTGTAGCGCTGTTTTCACAGCGATCTGCAAGGTCTGTGTGTGTGTGTGTGTGTGAGTGCAGCCCACTCTCTAGTCTGAGTGCAGCCACATAGGCCATCCATAGCTGGTTGTATTCAGTTCAGGGAGGGTGGTTCATTGCCTCATACTGTTCTTTTTTTTTTTTTTTTTTTTTTTTTCAAGTAGTGTAGTCTGCTGCTAATTTATTCAAAAAAATCCTATTAGTGTCTTTCCACCCGTCTCCAGCTAATTTGTGGAAAAACACTACATAGGATAAAGTAGAGGAGGGTTTTTGGGCCTTGCAGCGCCGTTTACGGCTGTCTGCACGGTCTCCGTGTGACTGCAGCTCGCCCTGTAGTCTGTGAGCAGCCGTAGCCTGGTTGTCTCCAGCTCAGGGTTGTTCACTGCGTCATACCGCCAAATCAATTTTAATTTTTTTTCAAGTAGTGTAGTCTGCTGCTAATTAATTTAAAAAAATTCTATTAGTGTCTTTCCACCCGTCTCCAGCTAATTTGTGGAAAAACACTACATAGGATAAAGTAGAGGAGGGTTTTTGGGCCTTGCAGCGCCGTTTACGTCTGTCTGCACGGTCTCTGTGTGACTGCAGCTCTATCTGTTGTCAGTTCAGCCCCCAAAAAAGAAATAAATAATAAAGTTCACCAAACACACCAGTTACACCACTTTACATTTCTGTAGGCCACATTAGCTCATATTAAAGTCTAGTCCACACTTTAGAAAATTAGTGTTTCTTATACCTGTTAGGAGGAGTTGCTCAGGAATAAGCACACAAATCCGTTAGTACTTTTCTGCTTATCTTTATCAGTCAACCAAGATGAAGAAGGCAGTGAGTAAGGCACGTGGGCGTGGGCGTGGGCGCGGAGCAGGGAGGGGACGTGGGGATTCTGTGCCTGCTGCGGGCACCGGTGACTCATCAGCACCCACTTTCACCAGGCAACAGTCGTTCATGCGCAGCTTTGTGTCAGAGCGCCGTACACCGCTGCTGCGTCAAGACCAAATTGAAGCTGTTGTCGGATGGATGGCAGCTAATGCATCAACTTCCATTAGTGCCACATCCTCTCAGACACAGAGCACTGGAGAGCAGCCATCTGTCTCTTCACCACCTGCCAAATTGCCCAGGCAGACAGAGAGCCCAGGACAGGAGCCGTCTCTACTTCTGTTCTCTGAATCTCTTGGCTTGGAAACAGGGGGCCAGCCAAGCAGCATTGGAGAAATGGAAGAAGAGGCAGGGTGCAGTGATGCCCAACAGCTTTTTCTGTCTTCCTCTGAAGAGGCGGGTGGGCCAGTGGCTCCGGTCACCACATCGCAGGCCGCATCAGCTGATGATGACACTCAGGTGCCACTTACTGGTGCGTGCTCTGCTGCTGAGACTACCCAGGAGGAGCAGTTGGGGGCAGAGGGTAGTGTAGATGATGAGGTCCTCGACCCATCTTGGCGTGAGGGACAGGAAGGTGGTGGGAGCAGCTCTGAGGAAGAGATTCCCCGTACGGCCCAAAGAGGGAGAGGGAGGGGGAAGACTGCGGATCCTGCAGCCTCCGCTTTGGCACCCGTTAGGAGCATGTCTCTTCCAAAAGCCAAAAAGGGCGCTCCCAAGACTTGCAGTGCCTGGTCCTTTTTTGACACAGTTGCAGATGACATTTGCTATGTCAGATGCAACGTGTGTCATCAAAAAGTCAAAAGAGGTCGAAATGTCAGCAACCTCAATACCTCCAACATGTGGAAACATGTGCGCAACAGGCACCCGGCGGAGTTAGAAAAACACACTGAAGAGGTAGGCCAACCAACAGCGGCAGCTACCACCTCTTCAGCTCGTGTTGCCTCTTCCTCTAGCTCACACGCAGCTGGTTCGGCTTCCTCCCAGGATCGCCGTGGAAGAACCTCTGGCCCTGTTGTCCAGAGACCCGCTGTAATTCCACCCGCAGCACCACTTTCCCAGTCATCCACACACTCCCAGCCCAGTCTACAGCCATCGGTAGTACAGGCATGGGAGAAAAGGCGGCCTTTCTCGTCAAACCACCCACGAGCACAGGCTCTGACTGCAGGCATTGCCAAACTGCTGTCACTGGAAATGCTGTCATTCAGGCTGGTGGAGACTGACAGCTTCCGTGACTTGATGTCATTGGCAGTCCCACAGTACAATGTGCCCAGCCGCTTTTACTTCAGCAGGCAAGCCGTCCCTGCCCTGCACAAGCATGTGGAGGGACACATAAAACACGCGCTTCTGAACGCCGTCAGTAGCAAGGTCCACCTCACCACCGATGCGTGGACCAGTCAACATGGACAGGGGCGATACCTTTCCCTCACTGCCCATTGGGTTAATGTCGTTGAGCCAGGTACAGACCGTGCGAGTGGCGCAGGACGTGTCCTGCCCACTCCAAGGATTGCAGGAATCCATTCTGTACGCATTGACTCCTCCTCTTACACCAGTTCCTCAGAATCATCGCTGCAGGAGCCGTCACAGTCCACCTCCACATGGACCCGTGATGAACGTGTACCTGTTACGACCGACATGAGCACAGCCGTGGCCAAACGTCAACAGGCCGTCTTGAAATTAATTTTTTTGGGGAATCGTAGCCACACAGCGCAGGAGCTCTGGAATGCCATCAAGCAGGAGAGCGATGTGTGGTTTGTGCCAGCGAATCTCCAGCCAGGCATGGTAGTGTGTGATAATGGCCGAAATCTGGTGGCAGCTCTGGGCCTCGGCAACCTCACTCACATCCCATGTCTGGCACATGTGCTCAATTTGGTCGTGCAGAGCTTTTTGAGGGACTATCCGGATCTTGATGCACTGCTGCACAAGGTCCGCCTAGAGTGTGCTCACTTGCGGCGTTCCAGCACGGCAAAAGCGCGCATTGCGGCTCTGCAGCGCCGACACCGCCTGCCGGAACATCGCATCATATGTGACCTACCTACCAGGTGGAATTCCACGTTACATATGTTGGAGCGGTTGTGTGAGCAGCAGCAAGCTGTAATGGAGTACCAGCTGCTTCAGGCGCAAAAAAGTCGCAGTCAGCGCCGTACAGACTTCACAACCACAGAGTGGGCCACTATGAATGACGTCTGCCAGGTTTTGCGTCCCTTTGATTATTCCACGCGGATGGCGAGTGCAGATGATGCACTAGTCAGCATGACTGTCCCCCTTATCTGCCTGCTTGAAAAATCACTGCAAGCGCTAAGGGATGATGTTGTGGAAGAGGTGGAGGATGAGGATTCACCATTTCCATCATCTTCTGGACAGTCAGCGCCACGTGGTTCCTCACAAACGCGTAGGCAGGGGACAGTTTGTGAGGAGGATGAGGAGGAGTCAATGGAGGAGGAAGACGTCCGTCCAGAGGAGGGAGTTACCGAATTGTCCAGTACTCAGAGTGTACAGCGAGGGTGGGGTGATGACGAGCAGGCAGAGATCACGCCTCCAGCAGGGGACAGCGTTTCTTGGGCAGTTGGCAGTCTGCAGCACATGGTGGATTACATGCTGCAGTGCCTGAGAAACGACCGCCACATCGCCCACATTCTCAACATGTCTGATTATTGGGTGTTCACCCTCCTCGATCCTCGCTACCGGGACAACGTAGAAAGCCTCATCACACCGTTGAACCGGGAGCGAAAAATGCGGGAGTACCAAGACACACTGGTCAATTCCATCATCTTCTCCATTCCAACTGAGAGAAGTGCTGCTAGTGCATTACAAAGCAGCTCAGTGCGTCCAGGCAGTGGAGGAGGCTCTGCACAAAGAGGGAGCAGAAGCAGTGCCTCTGCCCAAGGCAAGACCAGTATGGCCCAACTGTGGCACAGTTTTCTGTGCCCCCCACAAAAGTCTACACCATCACAGACGGCTCCAGTCAGCAGGAGGCAACGGTTCCGTCAGATGGTGACAGACTACATGTCTTGCCCTCTTGCTGTACTCCCAGACGGCTCTTCCCCTTTCAAGTTTTGGGTCTCAAAGCTGGATACATGGCCAGAGCTAAGCCAGTATGCATTGGAGGTGCTGTCTTGCCCTGCGGCCAGTGTATTATCGGAACGTGTCTTTAGTGCTGCAGGTGGTGTACTAACTGACCGTCGCATGCGACTATCCTCCGATAACGTTGACCGGCTTACTTTCCTGAAAATGAACAAGGCCTGGATCTCGCAGGAATTTGCCACTCCTCCTCCTGATTAAATAATTAGGTCACTGTATACGTTATCCAGGTCTCCTGTTGTGTTCATCTTTCTACCACCTGAACTTAAATTCCTGTGCTCCAACACCGCCAGTTGAGGCTCAGAAGTGCCGTCTGCACAGTCAAAACATACGACCCAGTGTTATTGGGTTTCAGTAACGTCAGCTGATCCCCAGCTGTGTAGCCGGCAATGTGTCATGCGACCGCCACGCTGACACAACAACTGAAATGTAAGGGAATCTGTCCCCCCCCCCCAAGGCGTTTGTTACTGAAAGAGCCACCTTGTGCAGCAGTAATGCTGCACAAGGAAAAGGTAGCTATTTTTGTTTAGCTCCTTGCACACGCAGAACTTAACACTTATAAAATGTGTCCACTGATACCGTAAAACCGTCCCGGAGGTGGGACTTTCCTTCGTAATGTGACGCAGCACAGCCGTCATTCCTACCCCCACGGCGCCGCGCACCGGCTCCTCAGCGTTGTTTTATTCCGTCCCGGAGCCTGCGCTGTTATGTTATCCCGTGGCCAGGCACACTTAGCGCTGCCCGTCTTCTGGCATCATTTGGTGTCAGGATGGCTGCGCCTGTGCGGCCGTGCTGGCAGAGAGCCCGCCTCGC